>NC_050453.1:5739497-6339497 GCF_903995425.1 Onychomys torridus | reverse complement strand
AGAGTGTTCCTGTACACTGTGCAAGCACTCCCAGCTGCCATTCACAAGCCAAATATAGCACTGAGAAATTAGTCCTCAGAAATACTGCTGCTGCCGGGACCACTCTGTCTGACAAGCAAGGGCTGTATTCTCATTACTGTGTCAGAGACACAGGAAGAAAAGGGAGAGGACAATAGAAGAGGCAATGGGGGCAGGGCTGTGGGGATGGCTAGCTGCTCACCGTAGAAGAGTGGGATTGCATGCACCTGAGCCAGACCTACAAGGGATTCCATCTCCCTGGCTGCACCCCTGCTGACTTGTGAGTCCAGAACTTATGGAAAGCAGTGATTCTGAATGTAAGCAGAAACACAAAAGTCAAAGAGCTCTGATGCTGTGGCTCCCAGTATCTGGAAGACAGGCTGGCTGGAATCATGGGCCATACCTTGCCTATGGTGATCAGAGCTATTGTCTGCAGTAGCCACCCACACCATATGAGAAGGAAGGGACTCTGTCAAGACAGAAAGGGAACTGAAGCCCCTCTCCCACTGCCAGTCTTAGCACACAGGCTGACTTCTACATTTGGTCCTCACACCATCACTTTATATCTCAGACAACACAATTTGATCTGCTTTTGAGCTGTGCAGCAAGGAGTCTCTTATATCTCTCTGTTGTTATTTTAAGAAGCCTGTATTACAGAGAATACTTAGGGAGCAAAAAATATTCTGGAAGGTTAAGAAGAGCAAGAGTGAGCAATGTCTTATCTACCTCTTCTCCAGGACTTGGTGGGTACGGTCTCTCAGGACTATGCAAATACCATTGCTATTCATCTTAGACTGATGAAAATAAACCAAACCTCATTCTTTCTCACAATAAACCACTGCTTAGAGGGGTGGATATGATGGGCATTTTGCCTGTGTCTGCTTCTGATGTCTTTGGGGCTTTAAATAAAGCTTAGGGAGGCTTGAGTTATTCCAAAGACTCCCCCTTCACTAAACCCTTTATCTTTTCTGTCAGATGAGCCTGGAACTTACACGTGTAATTTGCATAACAGGAAACAAAAACTTCCAGGGAAAGGGAAGAGGGGGTTGAGGATAGCAGCAGATTCTCTTTCCTGTAATCTAAACACCTCTTCAAACCACCAGTTTCTCTAGGAGGACCCCCCATAGGCATGGGACTGCTTTGTGATGTAAACATACCTGAGCACTTCAGTACATACAAGCCTACAACGCTAGGGTGGGTGATAAATGGTGACAAGTGGAACATATGTGTGACAGTTCCGAGGCAAAAGATACAGACATATAAACCCAATCCCTCTTCTGCCTCCTTAGACCATGTCTAGTCAGAAACAAGTGCACTGCAGGGAAAATCTAGTAGCCACAGCACTGTATTTATAAATAATAATTATAATTGGAATATTATATCTTAGACCCTGACACTAGAGTCATCTAAGTTTCTATCTCACGCCAGTATCAAGAAAACAAATGACAAGGAATGCTGGCTGTCCAGCATGTGAGGAAAGAAGATCCTTATACACCGATGGTAGGTGTGTAAACTGGAACATCCCCTATGGAAATCAGTGTGGAAGTTTCTTTAAAAGCTAAAACCAGAGCTACCTTATGACCCATATTTGATCAAATACCATATGGATGCTATAACACTCCTACAGCAATATTCATATTCACTGCTGCTCTATAGCTAGGAAATGGATCAGCCCAGATGCCCATCAACTGATGAGTGGATAATGAAATTGTGGTACACTGTATATAATCGGATTTTACTTAGGTATAAAGAAAAATGAGATTATGAATTTTCAGGTAAATGGGTGGACCTAGAAAGTACTGAGTGATGTAACACAGACCCCAAAAGACAAACACCACATGTCCTCACTTCATAATTGGCTCTTACCTTAGAATTTTTAGACTTCTGTGCTTAGCTGGGTGTACCAGCAGAGTCCAGGAAGCTAGATGGGGGCCATCAAGCAGAGGGAAGAGGTCTTCAAGTAGGGAGGGGAACACTTCCTCCAGTGGAAGAAGAGGGATACTAGGATGGGAAGGTTTAAGTGAAGATGAAGATGAATATGTGGGTAAAAATGTCAACTAAAACTAAGGAAGTAAGAGAAAGTCATATGGAGCACTATTATTTTGTAAGCTATTAAAAGATGGAATTAAAAAGAGTTTGAATTGAAGTAGCTTGGATAATTCTGGTTCCCAAAGCCATAGTTTATCCAACAAAAATCCCAGTGCCAGGTGTAGGACACCTCCTTATAAGTTGTTGGCCAGTGTCATGGTTTGCATGAGAAATGTCCCATGTGGGCTCCTGTATTTGAACACTTGTTTCCCAGATGGTGCCACTGTTTTGGGAGGTCAAAGAATGTTTAGGAGGTAGAGTCTTGTTGGATGAATGTTTCAATGGCGGTGGAGTTTGAGGTTTTATAGCTTGGTCCACTTGCTGTTCTCTCTCTCTGCCTCTTGTGTGTTGTGTATGAGTAATATGTGGTTCTTGCTGTTCCCTGACTGTCAAAGTCAGCCTCATGCCCCTGATTTCATACCTTCCCTACCATGACCCGATCCTTCTGGAACTGAAAGCCAGAATAAACCATGTCTTGTCCCAAGTTGCTTTTTGACTGTGGTATTTTTAGGACAACAGCAGAAAAGGAACTAATACAGTCAGAGAGTGCCCAGACCCACCAAAACCAGACAGGCCATTGCCCTTGTCCTTGGCCACCTGTAACACGAAATCTAATTGGTCTTGTAATAATAATAATAAAAAAAAAAACCTGGGAGCCAGATATTGGGGTAAATGCTGAAAGATTGGAGAGACAAAGGAACAAGCTGCTGCCACACCTCACCAACTTTATGAATCCTCTGACTGAATATCTCTGAAGCTCTCCAGCCAAAAAACCTTCAGCCAAAGAGCCTTCAGTTCCTGTCTCCTCACACCCTATATACCTTTCTCTACCCAGCCATCACTTTCTTCCTAGTGCTAGGATTAATGGCATGTGTGCTTCCCAAATACTGGGATTAAAGATGTATGATCTCAAGTACTGGGATTAAAGGTGTGTGCCACCATTGCCTGGCTCTGTTTCTCTCCTAGACTGAGTCAGTCTCATGTAGGCCTATTGTGGCTTTGAACTCACAGAGATCCAGACAGATCTCTGCCTCTCAAGTGCTAAGATTAAAGGTGTATGCCACCACTGCCTGGCCTCTATGTTTAATCTAGTAGCTTGTTCTGTTCTCTGATCTTCAGGCAAATTTTATTAGGGTATACAATATATCACCATATTTACCCATAAACTACATGATAAGACCCCATTGCTAAACACGTCACACACTTTAATTACAGGACATAGAAGTAAGCTGGTGCTTAGCTGAAGCTTCTTTTCTGCTTGCTAGTTTTCAGAATGCCAGGATGTGCTATGCAAGCTACTGGGGGGTGAAAGTCATTAACAGTCTTACCCAGCTGTGAGACCTACAAGCTACCATATCAATCTGCCAGGCAAGATGTGCTCACCAGTGTAATATTGGTATGACTGTTATGGTGGAAATCAATCACTCTCTGGTTGGATTTGAAGACTCAGGAGCAATTCATACTTTGTATTGTAAATCTGGTCCAAAGTTTGTGGATTTGAGATTTGAAGACCCAGGAGGAATTCATACTTGGTACTGTAAATTTGGTCAAAGGTGCATGGCTACAGAAGCCATAGGCAGTAGAAGAGGCCTATTATTGTTGTTTTGCTATGTTGACACTATATCAAGCTGCTTTGTTTGTTTGTTTTATTTTGTTGTTTTTTGAGACAGGGTTTCTCTGTGTTGTTTTAGTGCCTGTCCTGGATCTCGCTCTGTAGACCAGGCTGGCCTCGAACTCACAGAGATCCACCTGTTCTGCCTGCTGAGTGCTGGGATTAAAGATGTGTGCCACCACCACCTGGCTCAAACTGCTTTTTAAATATTTATGTTTATAACACACATTAGTGTTCATTTCAGTCTTGGTTAGGGAAGCTTTTGGCTTGAAATGAGCAGAGGTTACTGCATAGATCCCTAACTGGTGAACATGCTGTGAATAAGTAACTGTTGAGCATTCACCCTAAGGTGGACATCTCTATTGTCCCCTCAGAGGCTCAGAGAACATGACAGAAGAATGGGTAGAAAGACTGTAGAGTCACGGATGGGGAGAGATGAACATAACATGGATGTTCTACCCATAAACTCACAGCAGCAATGGGTTTCTACAAGGTATCTTCTGCACATGACATGGATATTCTACCCATAAACTCACAGCAGCAGTAGGTGTCCACAGGGTGTGCACAAGACTGGGTCTATCAACATCCCATCCCAGAGCAGGGAGAGGCTCATAAGGCCCTGCCCCTCAGTGAGGAGCCACAGGCAGTTGATAGTTGCTAGGAGAAAGATCATGGTTTCTCAGTGGTGTAGCTAGAGACATTGCCTTGCTCAAAACAATGAACTCTCCCTCACACACAAATAGGCAACCTGGTTAAATACAGCAAGCCAGGAGCAAATGAGACATAAAATTAGGAGGGGATTTCCTGGGATGAAGGTGAAGTTATGTGTAACATATTTGTAATGGAATTGTGAAAGGATAACTTTAAAACAAACAACTTTGTGGAAAATGTTCCTCACGTTTAAAGCTGATTCAATCATATGTGGCATCTCCCATGGGTGGAGACAGGATACTTTCAACACAGCAGAGTGTCCCTTAATCATTTTGTCACCCCTGTGTCTGCTTGCATGGCTCCACCCACACTCTCTTTCATCTCCAACGCAGTGTCTACCCTATGACTCTCATCAGCTGATCCTACTGATCCCTACTCTCCTATAACTTCCTCCTTAAAGGCAAATGCTATGACCTTTCTATACTTTACCAGGTTCTCTCAGGACCTGTTCAAAAGCTAAACACAACACGAGCCCTAATGACCCACCTGATGAATTAACAACCCCTGAGACAGTGAGAAGTAAGGTCGTCAGTATAGAGAGAGCATTTAGAAGTAGAGGAGTTCAAAATCACAGGGCCCATCCTGAATGAGCAAGTGTTCAGAATGAGAAGCCGGAGCCACAGGTGCATGACGGCAGGAGCACTCACCATGCATCACCACACCTGCAGCCGCACTTGCCCTAACAAGCCGGCCACTCTGTTCACTTCGATTCTGAGCTTGATACTTCTATTTTAATAAAATCATATGCAGGGTTTGGTTTGGTTTAATTTGCCTTTTTTGAGACGAGATCTCACTCCGCAGCCCAGGCTCTCCTGGAATTCACTATGTAGCCTAGGCTAACCTAAACTCATTCAAGGCAGCCTTCCTGACTCAGTCACTCTCACCAGGGAGCCTTAAGGAGATAAATACTGACCACTGTACCTAAGCTTGTCAGAGCATTGGAAACAAAGGAAAGACACAGATATGAACGTAGCAATACACTCATAATATTCCAAACTGTGGTTACTAGTTTAACTCCTTCTTTGTGCTCGAGAAATAGCAGCTAGAAATGCCTAGAACAGTTGTGATGGGGAAGGGCTCACACCAAATAAGCCCTTGCCTCAGTCCCCGTGCCTTCATGCAGGGAAGGCTCATTTCTGGTTCTTTCTGGACACCCAGAAGTCAGCAGAGACTCTGTCCCCAGTGGTCCCACAGAGACTGGGTTGACACAGCCTCTCTCTCACTGAGGTGACTGTAGGAAGAACAAATTAGGACCTCAGGAGGCCATAGGAACAATTAATTCATCCAATTTGCCCATTTCCGTTCTGCCTCTACTTGATGGCCAGCTCTGGTTCTTTGACTCACCAACCACAAAGGGAACAGAGGTGACCTTAAAGTGTGTCTGGGAAGGGGAGACACGGGACAGTACCTCACTGATCATGGTACTGATGCCTGCCACTTTCACTGAGGAAAAAACAACGGAGTCTCTTTTCTCTGAGATATGTGATTGTGTGCTCATGCTCACGGTGTGCACACATGCCTGCAAACACAATCATTAACTGGAAGCTGGATTTTGGGGCTCAAATCAAACATGAAGCAGAAAGAGCTAACCTTCCTCTCTGCAGTCAGGATAGCACCCACTGACCACTAGATAAATCACCACACTTTGGGGAAAAGATGAGCCTAGAACTTTAAACTCTAGAGTGTCTCCTACTCTTGGCCTCAAACAAGCACACTCGCTTGGACTCTTCTAGTTGTCCAGGGAGCAGGAGCAGTGAGTGAAGTGCTTACTGTGCATTCATGATGCCTTGGGTTTGATCCCAGCACTCACATCAACAGCCAGGAGTGAGGTGCCCAACTACAATCCCGGCAATGCAGAGGTAGAGACAGAGGGATTCACGGGCTTGCTGGCCAGGCAGTCTAGCCAAATCAGTGAGCTCTAGAGTCAGTGCAAGACCCTGTCCCCCAGATAAGGTGGAGAGAGATTAAGGAAGACATCAGATGTCAATCCTTGTATACACCACACATACACACACCACACACACTACACATATCACACACTCACAACACACACCACTTGAAGTTATGTGTGTGAACATATGGGTATGGGAGTGTATGAAATATGCTTCATTTCAGCTCTAAGAATGAGAAAGCACACTACTTTGTGATTTGATGAGAGCATTCAGAAACAATTTTGAAAGATAAGTTCATAGTGGCCATTTCTGAACACGAAGTCTCAGAGATGATGGCTTCCAAACAGTTAAACGAGGTAGACAACATTATAACCTCCTGTGCACTCAATCTCTATAATATAATGTCTAAGGTAAATGAGATTACTTATAAACTGGAGGTGGAGGTTATAACTAACTTCCTGTTATACTGCCTATGAACCAACAGCAAGAATCACTCTAGGTTTCTCCTGGCAGACAGCAGTCTGAAATGCATGTCACAGAATGATGACAAAGCTCATCCACAGTGTCTGACCTAACATCTCAAAGAAAAGAATAGTCAGAATATCTTTAAGATGGCAGTTAAGACACTGTCACTTGCTTTAGCAAAGGGAAGAATCCATATGGATTCTTCCTCCATTGAGACAGCAAGACCCAGAAAAATCTATGCGTTGAATTCAAGAAAGGAATTAAGAAAATAGCTATCTGAGTAGATTTAAACAATATTTAATGTAAAAACAAATGTAAGATTTGTGGAGTAGCTAAGAAATTTGAAATTTTATTGACTTATTTCCTTAAAATATTCTGAACTTTGATTTTATGATGGAATTCTGCCAATATACATAGGAACGATGGATTCTTGTTTCTCTTTTTATTCTGTATTTGCTTATTGTTTCAGCCACTTAAGTTGTTGGTGTGTAAGCACAGATCCTCAGAACACAAAGTAATGGGTTGGAGCTGTGTGCAAAACAGCATGTGACGCTACCTAGTTGGCAGCCATAGAATTTTACAAAAAAATTGAAGAAGATTTTATACTTATTTTACAGTGTGTGTGTGTGTGTGTGTGTGTGTGTGTGTGTGTGTGTGTGTGTCCATGGAGACCAGAAGAAGATGTTGGATCTCTGGGATCTAGAGGTGCAAGACATTGTAAGCTGCCTGATGTGGGCACCAAGAGCCAGACCCAGGTCCTCTATGGGAGCAACAAATAATCTTGAGCCAACACTCCAGCCCACAATAATTTGATATCATTGTCTTTAGAATCAAGAAAGAAATAAAAACAAACACTTAAGGAAGCACTTGGCCACAACACAATGTACTCACAGCATGCTTCTTCAATCATAAAGAAAGTATTATTACCCCATTTTATAAGAAAATGGAGATCCAAGTTATAGATCTTTACAAACTCTAACTCACAGTTCTGTGGGCTTCAAAACTCATGAGCTTTTCAGAAATCATACAGATGATTATAGAATCATTTTTGTAGATAAAAGAGAAAAATCCACTTAGAAATTTAACACCTACTGGTGCCTACCAGTTACTATTGCCTTCAGGGGTAACTGTGGTCGTGTTAATAATCTTATTTTTAATTTTTATCTATTTTCTTTTTAATGAGTATGTGTATTGTGTGCATGCTTGTGGATATGGATGCTCACATGTCTGTAGAAACAGATTTGCAGGTGCACATGTATGCAGAAGCTGACAATGGATGTCTTCCTCTATCACTACCCACTTTATTTAATGAGTCTGAGTCTGAACCTGAACTTGCTGACTCCAGCTGATCTAGCTAGCCAGCTTGCTCTGAGAAGGCCCTGTCTCTCTGTCTCCACAGTGCTAGAATTACAGAGGGCAGCCATGCCTGCCTGCCCTGCACTTATGTGGGTCTAGGGATTTGAACTCTGCTCCTCACACTTGTGCACCAAGCATTCTCTCCACTGAGTCATTTTCCCAACCCCTCTGCTCTTTTCTTGTGAATCCCATTTCAGTTCCCCTTTACTCAATAAACAACTCACAAAACTGAGGCTGAAACAACATTGAAGAAACTGTTGGTCTAAGGGTTGGCGTCAAATACCAACCAGCAGAGGTCTATCAAAGCCTAACCCTGTGGCATAGTGAGAGGCACCCCTATCTCTATGTGATGTGAAAGCCTGGATTTTAACAGCACATGAGGACACCACCTGCCTCGATTCTATTTTTAAAATCCGACTTTTAATAAGATTAAGAATAAACTTGATGCATGTAGTTTCATTCATACAACACTTCAGTAAGGGTGAAATAAATGTCTTTAATGCATATACACACCAAATATATATCGGAGAATCTCAGGATTGTGTATAGCATGTTTGTAGTCTAACTTCATCTGGCCATCTTTAACTTCTTTATTATCTCAATAAGAGAGGATGTCAAAAAGATTTAAAAATTATACTAATTCATATTGTCCTTCCCTGCAACATGTTAGAAACTAAAGTGAAAACCTACAATGTCAACTATAGTCTGGAGATGAAAATGAGATAGGGAAGAAGGGAGGGAGGGGGAACAGAGAAGAGATGGAGAAGGGAGGCAGGCAGGGGTGGGGAGAAATACAAAAGGGAAAAACGCCTATATTAGGAATTGTGTGTGATGAGCCTAGAGGACCATCTTAGGATGTGGCCACCCTGTTCTACAAACCCCGTGGAATGATGTCTCCACAGCTCTCTAGAGGAGTGGTACCCACGTACCCAAGTGGCAGCTGCCCCAGAGGGCCATGAAACACTTCATTAATCTGTTCATGGGTGTTGGCTTTTCCTGTGATTCATTTTCCTCTCCACTGTCTTTAGCCAATGCAATCCATCAATTTATTATCCTCCCAAACTTTACTCCCTTGCCTCTTTAACAGCGTCTGCCACCACAGGATTCATTTAGCTGCATGAGTCTCCACCCTCAGCTTCAGCTCCTTCCACAAACATCCTGCCCCAGGTTTTGTTTTTATCTCTGTGCTTGCCTCGCTGTACAAATATTAATGAAGACACATTTATCAATACTCACAAACTTCATTGTCCTTTATATAGTTATGACCCCCCAACTATCTGCCCAGCCTCCATTTCCCCATCTATCTAGGCATGCAGACCTATTTTTTACAATTGAATTAATCGCTTAACTGTACAAATTATCCACAAATCAATATAGGTCAAAATGAAATGATTCTATCCCTCCTATCTGTTCAGTATTTCTTAATTTCCTGACTTCTTTCCTGTGGTAGATACTCTACTGAAGTTAGAGTCATTGACAGTCTTTTGTATTGTTTCTGTTTTCTCAGCATACAAACCAAGATGTAACCAAAGTACATTCCTTCTAGCCAAAGCCACCAAGTATTTTTGGAATAAATACTTGCATCTCTACCTCATTGTTACCAAGGACTCCCTGGGCCGATCCCTCCTAGCTGAGTGCTCTCATCTGCATCTTCAAACTCCTCTTTCTCATTGTCAAAGCATTTATTTTACTTCCCTAAAATCCTTCAGTGACTCCCAAGGCTGTTAGGAGAAAGTCGAAGCTGTTGTAAATGAGACCCAAGTTAATGCCTCGAGTGTTAGAAAGCAATTCTCACATAAGAGATGGTGATCAGCTCCTGTTTTGCAAAACTCCTGGGGCTCAACCCAGATCTCTTCTTTAGTTGCCCACTTTGGGGACATGACATAGATTCCCTAAGTTCTTTCATTGAAAGGGACTGTATCATGCCGAACCAAGTACAGAGATCAATGATGCCACTATGTGTCCAGAGGAAGAAACATTTCTCCCATCATATTCTTGGGTCACTCTGTGATCCTGGGGCCAGTTCCCAGTCTTTTGGAGGGCCAGAGCATTAGAGGCCCCAGAAGCTGGTTATTTCTTAAATAACAGAAGACCAACTCAGCAAAATTGTAGTCTCAAATCTGCATCAACATTTTCAGAGATTAAATAAAATTATTTGCCCCCCCCCAAAAAAAAATGTTTCTTGGCCATTCATTCACAGTGTTCCTCTTCTGCAAGACTTGACATTCAATGTTGGATACTGCTGCTACCTACCTCATTCATATGGACTCAAACCCAGGGTGTACACAGAAGTCACAGCTTCCACACTCAGATGTAAACAGTGACTAAGCAATGTCTGGGTCAGGGTTCATTCTTCCCTACTTCCTTCCTAAGCAAGGACAGATTTTATTTTCTGGGTGTTATGAACACATCTTATTTTTGTTACACCTGAATTGGGTATCAGTAATATTATATTACACCCTGTAGTGAAATAATTCTTCCTTCCTAAATGGAAACATGATCTCCTCACAGAAGAGGGTACATGGGTTAATAGGGAAAATAATTAGTTTTATTAATATTTACTGTTAAACTCAATCTACTTTCTATGGGAACTTAAAAAATAACAGAAAAGCTCACTCTTCAGACATTCATTTGTCTCCAGAAAACGATGGTTAATTTCTTTATTACCTTCCTTGAGAAATGCAGACCAACTGCAGCTATGTATGGTGCTTCTGGGTCAACATCAAATTCTTTCATCCAGTAGCTTCCTCCTCTAGCACCCTGGATGGATTTGCTAGACCAACAATGGTCATTTCAACATGCTAAGGGAAAATAATGGTTTTCTTTACTTTCAAACTCTTAATTCCATTAAAATGATTCCCTGATGGAAACAGCATGTGGTTTAACATTGGAAATGATATAAACCCTTCATATAATTATCTATCTACCTATCTATCTATCTATCTATCTATCTATCTATCTATCTGTGTGTATTTTATTACTATGGCTCAATCATATTTCAAAACAGTAATGTAATACTTGAACTTGTTAAATAAAATCTGTTTATTCTAGTTGGGGAGTGTGTGAGTCCTAGGATTATCACTCTGGATCCTGAGTCCACACTTTGGTTTTGCTATGGTCATGCCCTTCACTGGGCTATTTCAAAGTTTAATTATCTATTATCTTCCACTGTGTTAGATAACTAAGCGTTACATCATTTATTGAATACTTAGTTCCTAATGCCCAAATTAGTTATACAGTGCCTTCTTCCCCTCGCCCACCATTCTTTGCTGAATTTGAGGTCCTATTCTGCATTTCCCTAAATTGCATCATAAATCAGAAAATACACATCTTAATAGAAATTAAATTCATTTTCCATGGGTTCAATTGGAGCTGTTGCAGCTTGGGGATAACACTGTCTCTAGCCGCAACTTTCTTCATATGACTTCCTACAGATGCTCTTTCCAGAAAGCATATGGCATTCAGAACACTGGGTAGCAGTCAAAAGGTCTGTGGTAAGGAAAAAAATTAGCTTCTTTTTTAACTTTTTCCATGGAGAGTTAGCCTGAAAATACACTCACACTTTTAGCTGAGAGCCCGGGAACTCCTTCATAAATGGGCACATGATCTCACTGTCCACATATAACAAACCCATTTTGTAAAAATGTAAATTTATTTGAAAAGACATAGCCTGTACTCTATCCTCTATAAATTCCTATGTGGGAGCCAAAACTTTCATGGTAACTTGATCTGGAGACAGGGCTTTTCAAAGGTGTTTGATTAAAGGGTAAATAAATAAAAGTGCTGATGCCCAAATCCAGTAATAGTGGTGTTCTTCTATGGAAAAGAAGAGATGCTGGCCTGCCTGTCTCTCCATGAACGGGCCCAGAGAAAAGGCCAAGTGAAGGTACAGCAAGAGAGATCAATATGCAAGCCAGGGGGAGAAGCCTCACCACGGCCCATGCCAGCTAGGACCTGGGCAAGCCAGGGAGCAAGACCTCATCACGGCTCATGCCAGCTAGGACCTGTGCAAGCCAGGGAGTGAGGCCTCACCATGGCCCATGCCAGCTAGGACCTGTGCAAGCCAGGGAGCAAGACCTCACCACAGACCACACCTGCCAGCACCTATGCAAGCCAAAGAGAGAGGCCTCACCATGGATCATACCTGCCAGCACCTTCTTAGAGTTAATGGCTTGCAGAGCAGGGAGAAACAGAGCTCTCACTGAACTTGTTCTAGCATCCCCAAACACTGATGTACTTGCTGTGTGAGCTGGTTCACTGCCAGCTTGTCCCATTGCAAAAATACCATGGTAAAGTTTTCAAACTTCAACACATATCCTGCAGCAACTCCATGAATTATACAAAGACATAAAATCTTCTCCCCCCACATTATGCCTCAGTGGCATCAAGAACTTCTGTCTGCAATCACGGTAGTATTCATGTATATAAGTATTTAATTTATAGCATATAATGTGTGCCACACCATATTATTTTCCTAACTGTAAAAGTTCAAGCTTTAAGAAATGATGGTGTGTGCATGCACACATATGTGCCAATATTTCAATGCACTTGAAAGTAATTTAGATAAACACCTGAGTTGCTCTCTTTTTAACTGTTATCCAAATGTTTTCTTAACACTTCTCTATATCTCCGAGAATTTCAAGATTCAGAAAAGTATACATAAAGTTCCCAACTCCACACACCCCAAGCTCACGACTTAGATCCTTTCTGGTCCTACTGAAAAGAGGACTTTGGCCCAATTTAACATATGGAGCATTCTGTCTTACTGATTTTCTTACAATTAAAAGCTTTTTGGCATAAGGTATAACTGAGACACAGATGAACACATCTAGACTAAATACACAAAACCCCAACTGGGCAATGTGGTACCCATGGGATGAACCATTAGGTAACTCACACACTTGCTTGTTACCATGAGCACCTAAGGTATCAATAAAAACTGTGTGTCTTAATGTTTCAAAAACAATACAACAAAATTCATAAAAAGAAATCAAATTCACTATTTCTTATTTTATTCCCTTTCATTTGAGTACACAATTAAAGAAGGGGTGCTCTTAACAACCAAAGATTTGATATGGGTACATTTTTGGCCTATGAACAGCAGATAATGAAATGGACAGGCCAACCAGAGGAAGGCCTTTGAGTGCCACAGGTGCAGATTGGACAGACCTGTGACTCCCCTAAACAATTAGCAAAGTTGGCAAGTCCTACCAGAAAAAATATACAGTGTTCAGTAATAAACGAATAAATAAATAAATAAACCCACAACTCACTCAAGCTCCAAGAACCAATGGTACTTCTGGAGATAAAATTACAAAGTCAAAACTGAATGTCCAAGAATAAAATTTCAATATGAACACTTACATTTTAAAATTCTAAAAACTTCATGTATCAAAATTCTCAAGATTATTACTATATGTTTTGTATAAAATATGTAAAATTCTGAATACTTCAAGTTCTGACTAAAAGAGCCACAGTGTGCACGGCTTTCCAATATATATGTGTATGTCCAAGTGTGAACATGTACACATTTATACAGACATAAGGACAAAGAAAACAACAGGAAATGGTAAAAATATAACTATTATATAAAGCAGTCACTATTCATTCTATGATATACTGATACATTTTCCCCATTGCTGTGAATTGATCATAGGGTTTTATGTATGCTAGGCAAGTGCTCTACCATGGAGGTATATTATAACCCGAATGTTTTCTTTTATGGAATAGACTTCACCTTGTGCCATTGCACCAAAGAAAAAGAAAAATATATAATTAACAAAATATTTTAAACTGTATCTTTATGCCATTACATAAAAGAAAAAACACAAAAGGAAAAATACATAATTAAAAAATATTTTAAATTATGCCTTTTTTCATTACAAAGAAACCTGAATTCCTACATAGCCACTGACCCAATAAGTATTTAACAAATACTGAAACTGACTAAACTATAACGCCTGTATTTGTTATTACTTTGTACAATAATTTTACACTAATCAAATATGCAGAGTTTAAACTTCTAAGTAATTTTTAAAAGAACATAAACCAACCCTTTACCGGATGCCACTTCCGCACACCCTCACCCTCACCTCTTCCTTTGTTTTCTTAGATATCACCCGCAGCCAGTCTCCAATCATGCTCAGAACGGCAGCAAAGTAAGCAAGCCCAACGAGGATCCAGAACCACACAACAGGCTTGTAGAAGTCCAGATACTCAATGTCCGATCCACCTGCAAGAGAAAAGCAAAGTCAGATGAAATAGTCCTCATCTCAGGAGTCCATAACTGAAATCTCTGACACACTCATTGGCTGAACTGTGGCTCAAGGTCAGATCTATTGGCCTTCCCTGCCGACCCAGGCTCTTCCTTTACACTGAATTTCTCCTGTTCACTTACATGACTCTCGGGTTTTCAAGGACCAATTCAAAAGGTGCTTCCAAAGGATGCTTCCTTCCCTTTCTGGGTCATGGTAACTGTCCATGTTTCTTTACTGTTTCTTTCGTCACTTATGACCATCTGTCTCTCAGAACTCAACTGCTCCATGTGCACCTAATCTCTCTCTGTTCCCACTGAAAATGTACGAACCAGAGGCTGTTTCCACACCATGCAGAGGACCACGTATGTCAGCCCACTGCTTATCAACCTGTGCCATCCAGGGGATCTGATCTGCCAAACTGAACTGGAAGTGGGTGACATCTTATGTAGGATGGTCTGGTAATAAGCTCGAGGCAGGGCACCATGGGTCTGTGGAGAATCGAAGGTCTTTACAGGCAATGCTACCATCATTATCTCTAAGGAATTCCCAGGATGTCATCCATTTATGCCCTACATCTCCAGAAAGAATAAGCAGAAGAGCACTTTTGTTTTTTTTAAAGGGAATCAGTGTGCAGCCTTCACTGTACTATGGGAAACTGCTGTGCACATTTCCAAACATCCTTCCACTCAGCACAACTAACAGAGGTAGTTAAGAAGTGTCAAACACTGAAATCCTGACTTATTTATCCAAATAAGTAGTCAAGGCTGTGTCTTATGAAATCCAACTTTAACCTGAGAAATCTTCACATTGAGAATGGAGAGATGCCTTGGTGTATAAAGTGACTGTGTAAAGCCATTGAGTTCAGATCCTCAGAACCTGTGCAAAAGCTAGATGTCAGAGCTTACCTCTGTAACTCCAGGGCTCCTACCCAGAGATATGGGTCATGGGACAAGAAAATTCTTAGAAGTTCCTAGGTCAGCTAGCCTGGAGTACACAGTGGTGAACTAGAGACTGCCTCAAGAAAAGGTGGAAGGCAAGAAGTGACCCCTGAGTTTGTCCTCTGACTTCTGATATACCTGTGCCCTACACACACACACACACACACACACACACACACACACACACACACACACAATCTGAACAGGAAAGAAAGCCTCACATAGCAGACAGTTGCTCACAGCAGAGTATGTGGTGTAGCAGGACAAAAGTTATATAGTTCTGTGGAAGAACACAGAGGGAGTGAGAGAATGAGAAGGCAAAAGGAACTTTTAAGTGATGAGTATCAAGACACTGTGAGAAGCCACGCTCTCTTCAAAGGATTCTTGTAGAGGATCAGCCAGAATATGAATGAGGGCCAGAGAATGGTCAAGGCCAAATGAGGAGTATAGAGAAATAGGGTATGCTGGATGATAAAGACCTGGATCCCAACTCAGTGGGGACTGGGTTATGTTTATAGGGGAAATGGCCTATGTTTGTGGTTGACTGCATGATCAAAAGGATCTTAGTGGCTGAAGGGGACCAGGTAGTAGAAAAGCCCCAAGCTATGCTCCAATTTGGGAGCAACTGGGAAGCTGCTTTGTTGAGTGAGGGCAAGCGTGGGAAGGAGAGGCATGCAAGAGGTGGAGCAAGCGCTCATGAGACAATGGTGACAGGATTGTCTCTGAGACCACAGTCCTTAACTTGGGAGATGACCAGTAACTGCATAAGGGATCAATAAGACATCAACTAAAACCAACACAAATGGTTTAAGTTGGGACTTGACAGGCAGGCTAGATATGTTTAGAGACCAACATGTGAAGTCACCCAGCAGAATTCTCACACGCAGGCCTAATGCACTGTGCGGCAGAGCAGGGAACAAGCATCTTAAAACCAACTGCATAGACAGCGGGATATGCAAAAAATTCAACCCATGAGTGGAAAACAAATGCAAAATATTAATGGAACATTCCTCTGGACTGATTGGACTTTGGAGATCCCACAAAGATGCTTTCGAATGTGAAAGGAGAGAGACAAATGGGCAGAGAGTTCTCTAGCAGGTAAACATGGTAAATAAGCACACAGCCTGAGGACAGCCTAGAGGCCTAAACACAGTAAGATGCCTTCTAAAATAGGCCCATGGGGAAGAAAAAAAAAAGAAACAAAAACTTCCACTTCATCCAAATGCTTAGGACTCTTCTAACACACAGGCTCACGGACACTCTGATTTTAGCACAGCCTGCATGTTGAAGATGACATTTTATGTCTTTTTTATAAATGGGATGTTACAGTTGGAAAGGGGGTAAGTTAGTTTAATCACCAAAAGGCCTATATTTGGGTAAAATGTTTAACCCAGAAGTTTTAGTGATTCAAAGCCATGGAAAAAGTTTTTCCCCTTTCTTACTTACCACGCTTAAAATGAAACACTGGCAGTTAGGTGATCTAAAAAGACAAACCCCAAGAAAGAAAGCTTTGTCAGACAATTATGCATGCTATTCACTTCCCAAATCTGAGAACCACGAGTTGATTTGCACATTAATCAGCTCATTTGATGCAAAAATCATCCCTAAGTTAGTAGATCTGTAAAGTTGAGATAATTTAATTTGGGACGGGGTATTTTAAAATGAGGAAATTATTTTAGTCTTTTTATTTTCAGTTGCAAGTACATATGTGAGAGTGTACATGTATGTGCACATGTGTGCAGGTGCCTGCTGAGGCCAGAAAAGGATGTCAGATTCCCTGGAGCTGGATTTAGCAGCAGTTGTGAGCTACTGTAGATACTGGGAACCAAACTCTGATCCTCCGCAAAAACAGCAAGTGTTTTTAATCACTGAAAGTGCTTTTTTATTCTTGACTGTCAGGAGTATTAATTTTCTACCTAGTGTTTAGGAATGTGTCCAGGTGTCTCTTACTAAGACAGTGAAGTAGCTGGGCGTGGAAGCTCACATCTGTAATCTAGCAAGTGGGATGCTGAGACAGGATTGTGAGCTTAGAGCAGCCTAAAGGACACAGTAAGATGCTGTCTAAACAAACCATAAACAATAAGGGATGCAAGTGATTTCTCTGCCCTCACTTGAATGCCTGTACCATTTCTTCTCTTCCCTCACTGTTTGTGTTGTAGACTGCAGGCCGCTCCGTCTTCCCTCCCTTCCCAGGTTCTCCACTGACTTGGCAGATCAGTTTCTCCACTTCATTTTATCCTTGTTGCCATAGAAGATGTGCACATAAGCTCTTTCCATTTTAGGAGCTTTCTGACTCATTATAAGAGAACATACAGATAGCAATAAAAATACCAAAGAGGGGTGGAGGCAGATAGCTTCAAGAACCTCATCAACTTTTCCAAATAGCTACAGGAAGTCTAAGCTTGCTGAGTCTCTTCTGGGATGTGTGACAGTCTCCTTTTGAACCCCCACCTCTCTCCCTCTCTCTCCTTCTCCCTCTCCATCCCCCTCCTCCTTCCTCTCCCTTTCCCACCCTTACTCTCTCACTAGATCCCTTTTCCTTGACATTTCCAAGAGGAACTCAGCCAGAGTTTGATCCAATATAGCAGATTAAACTACTAAAAATATAATGCAGGAAGGTTCATGCTGTTCACAATGATGGGAAGTGATTCTCTCCACCAAGTGGGTTCCCTATGAACAGTAGCTGGAAACGTCCCCTGTATCAAGCACTGAGAGAACTTTCCTGCCTGCTCCCCAAGAATCATGGCTGAGGGACAGTAGAGACTAGCCCATGGGGACATGGAAGGGACCTCCTAACTCTGGATACCACATTGCGCAATCGATATGTTCATTTCAACTCATTTATGGAATATTTGAAAATCTTACTGAGGGAGAGGAGAGGGCTTATCCTCCTTGATTAGCTTCCATGACTGGAACCATTCCATCCTAAAGGACTGCAGTTGATGCCAAGGGGAGCCACCCCACCTGAGAGAGAGCTGAGGCCCCTATATTTACAGCAGAACATCGCTCAGGCCTTTGGGTGTAGGTTTAAGCTTCATCTCCATCTGCATTCTCAGAAATAAACTCATGATTCAAGTGCCATCAAGTTCAATCTGCTCAGAATGCGAGAGTGACTGCCAGGTCCACACAGCTTCTCTCAAGTCCCAGTGTCTCAAAACAGAGGTATCAGTGTAGGGAGACTAACACACGGCAAGTCACACAAGGACATGAGCTCAGATGCAAACCAAGTTGTGTGGCTCCAAATCAGGGCTTCTTTCATTGGATGGAGTTGTTCATCACCCACGTGCTCAGCTGCTCACTGCTATCTCATTGCCCTGCTCCTTAGCCCATACAGCAATCCTACAGCCTTGTGTTGTGGAGATGCTCTCTGTACAGGACGCCGACAACAAACCAAGGTCCAGTATGGGGAACTAATGAGTTTCCTGGACCTACTTACACATCATGAATGAGGGGTTACTTGAAAAAGTGTAGAGAACTCCAAGTGGCCACAACACCAGAACATCTCACCCCAGCCCAAATGATGATCTCCCATAGCTGCATGGATGGTATTCCCCCATCAATTAACCTTCTCCAGTCTGTATACTCTAGTACTCCCCGAGACCATGAGTCAATGGACAATTAGGGCAAAATGACATATGGCTGGCCAAGAGGTACTTGAGGGAGTGGTGCGAATCTAATGACCCTCCATCCCTTCCTTCTAGGAGGGAACATTAACAAGCTAGATCTTGGGGGTCTTTTGCAAGTAGTGGCAGCTGTTCTGCCAAGGGTGGTAGCTTTTAGGTTTGTAGGCAGTATTCTGCAGCACTGCTCCTGTAGGCTGGGGAGGTAATATAGGAGGGTCCTGTTAGGGCCTTCATGCTGTGTCATCCCATGACAGGAGGAAGAAAGGTAAGAGAGAGGAAGACTGTCAGTACTGACAGCATCAACCCCACTCAAGAAGATGAAGCCATTGTGACATAATTACTCATAAAGGCATCACCTCTTAGTGTAATTAAAGGGGTGATAGAAATTTAGGAGAGGATGATCATCAGACTACAGCATCAACAAAACTACTCCACCCAGGCAGTATGGAAGGTGCTTAGCTAAGGGGAAAGACACCAAGCTTGACAAAACACACATCTCTCTTTGGCTCAGTGTAGAAGCCCTGTGCATCAGCAGACAGACCTTCTATATTTACCTCTCCTGACTCCAGGAGTTTCTAGAAGGTGGCGCTATTCTATTCCATAGAACTTGAGTTTGGGATCAGGTGAGTATTTGCACAGCTACCACAGTCTAGCTGTGTGATGTGTGTGTGTGTGTGTGTGTGTGTGTGTGTGTCTGTGTGTGTCTGTGTCTGTGTCTGTGTAATTTCATTACAATAAAGCAGTTTTAAAAATAAGAACTTGAAAATGCAATGCAATGTTCTGTCTGCTTAATTTTCTTGACTTCTGATTTTTTCTCTAAATCATAAAATATTAATGATGAAAACCCCACATATCCTGATTTTAAAGAGTAGTCATTCTTGACTGAGATTATCAATTCCAGAACCTTCCTCCTATTTTCTAACGTGATACATGTATTACATAAACATACCGAACATAAACACGGTGTCACTCTAAAGCAATGAGTGTTTCAGTTTCACATTGCTATCACAAAAACACTTGATGTGACACAACTACCCAAAACTGTTCACTCAGCCCACGACTTTGAAGTTCCAGTTTGGGTTGAGGTGCCACATTGATTCGGCTCTCTGGTAAGGGACACAGAGGAGCAATGATGACAAGAGTGTGCTATGGGCCAAGAAGCTTAGAAATAAGAGACTGGAGTCCTACAGTACCCTGTGAAAGCATACCTTCCGTGACCTGGGGGCATCCTCTGAAGCTCTACCTCTTGGGGGGTCACAGCATGCATAACCTGTTGGGGGATACTCATTTAAACCACAGAAATGGGGTATCCTATACATATACATATTCTAGTTTAGATATTAAATAATGATCTTAATTTTGGGCTTTGACCATAATTTTATTAATGATGCTTTACTATGATTATGATGAGGCATCATTTCTGCTTTGTGTATCTTTCTTTTGTGACAGAAAATTGCATAAGAAACAGAAACATTCTTACAGGGGCATAGTCAATCTGGTAACATCAATCTTCAATAATAACTGACCTATTAAAACAGAATTATGTCACTGAGACAGGAAAAGGTAAAGCTAAAGAAGATAATTAGATGGGTGGTGTTGGCATATACCTTTAATCACAGCATGGGGGTTGGGAAGCAGAGGCAGGAAGATTTCTGTGAGTTTCAGGACAGCCTGGACTATACAGAGAAATCTTCTCTCAAAAACAAAGCAAAAAGGTTATTACAGGGCTGGAGAGATGGCTCAGCAGTTAAGAATACTCAATGCTCTTCCTGAGGACCAGGGTTCAATTCCTAGCACCCACATAACATTTCATAATGGTCTATGGCTCCAATTCCAGGGGATCCAATGCCCTCTTCTGGTTCCTGAGGATATCAGGCACATATGTAGTATAGAGATATACATACATGCAAAACATCCATACACATAAAGTGAAATTAAAAACTTAAAATTATTTTAAAATGAAGGCCTAGCATTTGAAGTTATTTTTTTTTTTTTTTTGGATTTTAGAGATTTAGAAACCAGCCCATTTTTCTTCTTCGTATAAAAGCTGCTGTAAGAACAGGAACCTCCTGAGTATAGAGAAGGGAGATCCACCAGTCCTTTCACTTACTCATCTTTGCATCAGTGAAACTCTGCAGTGTGCAAGAGTTAAATGATCATTTTCCCTGGAAATGATCTCTAGGTCTCCATGGAGAGCAGTTTGGAATCTCTGTTAAGCACCAGCACCATCATAACCATCACTCACCGATGCTCTCTCCTTTGCCGTCTTGCCCTGTGTTTCTACAGTGCTTCTAGATGCCTGAGGACCCCTGCAAGATCATCCCTTGGCTTGCCCCAGACCCTCAGTTCAACTCTGCTAATAAGTCATCAGTAGAGCTATCAATTCTCTCATCACTGGCTGAAATGGGATGAGTAGATTTCTCCAGTTTCACAGAACACGGATACCTGTTTAGCGGTTGTTCTTTAACTTCATACATTCTATCCAGAGGATCAGGAACCACAGCCACCATGGTTATTATTGAAGGCTGAGCACAATAGCTCATAAACACCAGAGTAAATGAATATGCATTAAGGAAAGAACAATGAATACAATGCAGAGAGGCAGGGAAGTGGCTCAGTGGGTTAAACCTCTTGCCGAGGAGCCTGAATTCAGATTCAGAGTATCTATGAGACAAGCTAGATGCATATGCAATCCAGAGAGATGGAGGATGTAGGCAAATGGCTCTCTGGGAAGCTTATGGGCCGACTGACCTCGGGTATGCAGAGGCATAAGAGTGACCTACCTCGATACCATGGACATAGAGAACTGATTCTCAAAAGTTGTCCTTGGACTGGCAACTTACATAGTAGCACACTTGTGACCATACTCATACATACATCTCTCTCTCTCTCTCTCTCTCTCTCTCTCTCTCTCTCTCTCTCTCTCGCGCGTGTGCACACACACACACACACACACACACACACACACACACACACCCCTATAACACCACATCTCTCTAGCAGTCACATAAACTTCCTCTTTTTGATTAACATGTTTTGTTTTTGTTTCTTTCTGAGCAGCCCTTGTGATCTAAGCAGTCCTATGTCCTCATCAAGTACATTCTTTGGTATCTATTGGATCTCCAGCAACATCTTCCTCAGCAATCAGCTTAATGGCAGCAATTTTGGTAACTGGCCTCGGAGATAACTGCACATATCTTAGGTTGTATAAGGCACTGTATCCTAGAGGATTTTGTTCCCAACAGCAAAAACATCACCATGGCTTTTGAAAACTGAGATGTTTTACTATGAAATCCTCATGAATTAAGTGAGCACTCACTCACTCCATGAGTCACCTTCAGGGTGATACAGGAAGGAAAACATTTGGTTATGAAAAGCTTCACTTCCAATTATGACTTATAACATATAATTCCAGGAAATGTTATTAGAAGACACAAAAAATGTCTTTCCCTAAGTAAAAAATACAATAGCAATGACAATATAACTTTGAAATTACTTTTAGAAAGTAGTATAGGTGACATGCCAGGTGAAAGGCACCATGTGTGAAGCCTGACCAGCCAGGAAGGTGCTCTGCCTCCCTGTGGGATGAATAAGCTCCCAGCATTTAACAGAGCATACTTTCAGTGATGAAAATTCCATAAAATACATTCAGAAGCCTTAACATATTATTCTGATAACCTGATATATATCATATCCTGTTATACAAACAACAAACATTGTATGTGTGTGTGTGTGTGTGTGTGTGTGTGTGTGTGTGTGTGTGTGTGTATTAGATACATAGTCCATATATATCACGGAAAAGATATCTTTATGTTTTAATCAAGTGTATATTGTGTGTGTGTCTGAATGAGTTTGTGCACCAGAGTACAGTCTCCAAGAAAGAAGAGGGCACTGAATTCTCTAGAGCTGGAGTTACATGTGTATGAGCTGCCATGTTGTGCTTGGACCCTAACACCCCCTCTCAGGACGAGCAGTAAGCACTCATACCTAATGAGCCAGCTGGGAAATGGATGTCTTTGTGGTGTTGGCCATGATGGCTACTTAATGCTTAAATTTGAGGACTAAAATGTTTGGGTTTTCTTAACATAGGGAAGGTGAGGATCACACCAGGCTCTTCCTCATCCACACCTCTTCTGAACCAACCTAAGCAGAGCTGGGAGAAGTGTCTCAAAGGATTTCATTGAGAAGCACACTTGGGGGTTACATGTCTTCCCTCTGACTGATGCTATATATTTAAAAAGCCATCAGTTTTAAAAATGTGTTTTGTGTTAAATGGTGTCATGAGGCTTTTCTCTGGTCTTTTAGAACCATCATCTAATGGTTCTGTGTCATCTTCTCTTGCACATTCATGGACCAAGCAGATCAGTTGTGAAAGCAAGCCCAAATAAGTAGCCATTTTTTTTACACATTCCCATATGATCAAGACTAAATTTTAAGAAAGAAAGGAAGGTGTAGTCCTCAGTCTATAAGGTGAGCACGACTTAAGAACATGTCATTCTAAGTATTTAAAGAAATGAAAAATCAAATGGCAGGAATAAGCACATCAACATTAACTCCCAGGGATGATTTTGCAGTTCATTTTAACTCTGACTATACTTTCAAAACCAGGTACATGACACTGGCTAAGTCATCTCATTCTCCCTTTTCATTTTTGGGCAAGAGCTACTGCCTACATTCCTCTAAGCTTTGGAGTTGTGTTATTAGCATAACTCAAGGCCAACACCTAGCTTGTCCCTAATCCTTCTCAGCCTCAGGACACTGAGCATGGGTGAGAGGACAGGGGGACAGAATGAATCAGCAGATCAGTGGGAAGGATCCAATGTCAGTTACCAAGGTAACCAGCCAGCCACTGCATCACGCCCTGACACACACAGAAACAGAAATTTTAAAAAAAAATTAAGATTTTTGGGAGTATCTGGAAGGTGGAGTGCTGCCTCTTGCATTATGGGTCAGGACACTGGACAGCAAGAAGGAAAGTTCTACAAAGCAGACAGCTGGCCTCTCCCCAGAGGAGCTCTGCCTTAGCTCAGCAGCTCACTGGAGTCATAAGGTCCCCAAGAACAAAGGTTGACTGTGTTGACTCGGTTGAGTTACACATGGAGATCCCTTCACAAGAAGCTCAAAAGACAAATAGTTTCTGTTTTCCGAAGATTCTTTAAAAGGGCACATGTTTCCTGCCCTATCTTCTCCACATCTGTCCAAAAATGCTTCCTGAGTGTGAGGACCAGGCACACATGCCTGCAGCTCTAGAACATGGCCCTGTGGTCTCACCAACACCCACATAGGCCAAGGAGGCAGACAAGTCCTCAAAGTGCACTGTTCCTCTCTTCTCCCTCTTTTTGTCTTTTTTTAAAACTCCATGTGCATGAGTGTGTGTATGAGTGTGTACATGAGTGTGTGTCTGCATGTCTGTGTATCACATGAGTGCAATGCCGAAGAGGCCAGAAGAGGATGATGGGTCCTGTGGAACTCGAGTTACCACCAAGCAGGTGTTCAACCACTCAGCCATCTCTTTAGCCATCATTAGTCACTGTAATCCAAGCAAACTTGTGTTCTAGTAATTAGCAAGGTAGACTTCCACCTTTTAAAAAAGTCCTTTATAAAATAAAAATGGGATGAAAGTAATGCTTTTGATGAGGGGCTCAATATAACAAAATACTAGTGGCAAGAAAAGCTGTTTTTCCCCATTATTGATTGCACCAAGTATCATTCCTTTTAAGATATATATTTTATTTATGTCTGTGTGAGTTCATTTGCACTCCTGTACAAGTGTCCACAGAGGCCAGAAGAGGGTATCAGGTCCTCTGAAGCCAGAGTTATAGGCAGTATGTGAGTGCTGGGGACATAACCCAGGCCCTCTGTAAGTATAGTAAGGACTCCACTGGGGAGCCATCTCTCTAGCTCCAGAAGGATCATTCTTGTCACCCTATCCTTCTATGACATGGGACTGTGACTCTGGACTCAGGGACCCCACTGAGACCCATGGGGTGTTCCCACTGAATACCCTTCCTTGTGCAGGGGACCACAGTCACAGACAGACTCACAGGATCTCCTCAGTTTAAGAACCTTGGTGTCTTCAGGTGAATTTAAAGTAGTTTAAAAAACAAAAACAAAAACAAAAAACATGTTTCCAAAACCATAAAGTAAAATATATGGGGTTTTACCCATTCCAAGTCAATCTCGGTGGTGGTCATAGAAACTATTATTTTAAGATTCCACTCACATTTTTCTTCACTTTCATGAATTTTATAATTTTTTCCTTTTGAAAGAGTCTCAGGCCATGAAGGTCACAAGCCAGTTGGACAGTCTGTGGCTTGTTTAAAATGCCCCATGCCATGTCCAGCTGTTGGCCTGAGGTGTCCTTTTGTTTTCATCCTGCTACCTCACTTTGTCCTGTAGAAACACATTTCTCAGTTCTGTTTACACTGAGTACATACAACTTCAAGGGAGGTAAGAAATTAGACACTTTAGGACAGAACCCTGTCTGCTTACATGGTGCCACAAATGTTCGAGACTCCTCACATCATTTTGATAATTGTCCAAGTAAAAGGGTACCCTTTAGGTCTCCACACCATCCCTCCCAGCTCCTCCACCTGGTACAAAGAAGTGGCTTGCCACTTCTGAGCAAAGGGAGAGCCTCACTCATGAGGATGTCACACTTCTTCAAAGACACTGCACATTCCTCACAAGGAGGCTTTGCCAACTTCAACCTTAATGCCAGCACAAACTAATGAACTCCACCCCTTTTTGACGTCTTACTGACCAGAGCAATAGTCTCTCCTCTGGAAGTATTTAAAGAAGAGACTGAGGTGAGGCCAGAAAGATGGCTCATAGGCAAAGGTGCTTGACACAAGCCTGGCAATCTGCATTCAATTACCAGAGCCCATGGAGAGCCAACTCCCACAAGCTGTTCTCTGATCTCCATACAGTGTGTTTGCATGCACGCATGCACGTGTGTGCGGACACACACACACACACACACACACACACACACACATACATGATAAATTAAAAAAACATGTAAGGTTATTTTTTAAGAAATCTAAATCATTCTGATGAGCTTATTCTGAGAATTTATAACATGTTGCTATTTTTTGGTAATATAGTATGCCTATTATATTTTTTATCATATCAAACTGGAGTTATAAATTCATTAGTGGTTTGAATTTGGGAGAATCTCATTAAAATGATCCCCAGAGGGTCATCCATGCATTTATTTTTACTACCACTATTTAAGATTGGTGCTGGGAGATTATTCAATCAGTGAAGAGCATGGGGATATGAATGAGATCCTCAGCACCCATGTAATTAAAAAAATATATATCTAAGCATGGCTGATGCTCCTGTAATCCCATAGCTGGCATAGCAGACACAGGAGGTCTCAGCCCTTGCTGCTCTGGCTGACTCCATGAACTCCTGGTTAAGTGGACGACTCTGTCTCAAACAATACAGTGGAGAGCAATCAAGGCAAACACAATGGCCTGCACACATACACACACAGATGTGTCCACATACACATGTACACACATGAACATATACAAAGACTTGAGTTGGAATAACACCACTGAGGAGAGCGAGGTCTGAACAAGTAAGACAGAGAAACAACAAGAGAACAAAGAGTGGTCACTACATACAAAAAAGGACAAATCAGGTGATGTGAATGATGGAGATACCATGGGACCCACTTCAGCTGGGGTCAGAGTTACTGCCCTGTACTGAGAATTAAACCTTCCAGTGCCATAGGCAAAAGAGGATCTTCAGTGGCCAAGAATAAACTCACCATCTGAAGTTAACAAAGTTTTACAAACTAAGGCAAAAGAAAGCAAAAAGGACAAAGAGGAGCTAAGCTTCTTATACCATAGAAATAAGAGGTAAATATTTGGTTTTCAGAATTAACCTAGAAATGCAAAATTCTATACAACCAACTGTTTATACTTATTTCACAAAATACAACATAAGTGAGTTCAGCCTAATCCTTCTGTTGCCCCCAGAGTAAAGGAATCACTATTCATTGGGTTGCCACTGTTAGGGGTTGGATCAAGTCCTCCCCAAAGACATGTTGAGGCCCCAACCCCCACGTACCACAGAATGTGATTGTATTGGAAATGTGGTCTTTGCAGGTATCCTTAGCAAAAATGAGCTCAAAGGGGAGCAGTGTGGTCCTTAACTCAGTGACTGAGTCCTTAGAGGAAGGGGAGAGTTTGCACCTAGAAACACAGGCAAGGGGGCTGCCACGTACTGGCAGGTCACAGGAGGCCTGGCAGCTTTCCCCAGTCACTAGTGAGGGATAAGGAGTTGTACCCAGAGTCTCAGAGGGGTCCAGGACTCCCACTGGTTAGAGCCACCTAGCTGTGAGCCTTTGGCATGGCAGTGCAGTCTCACATAGATAGCTTTGTGTTCCAACTTAAACCCATGCGAGCCTTAACAACAGGCTTGGGCTTGGAGAGCTGCTGTAGCACAGGAAAACCTTACCTGCCACATAGTCACCAAATCCAATGGTTGTCAGGGTGATAACCACAAAATAGATGGCGTCCAGAGCGCTCCAGCCTTCTATATGCTTGAATATGACAGCAGGAAGAGCCACAAAGAGAACACAGCCAAACAGGATGAAGATGATGGTGGAGATGATGCGAATCTTGGTCTGACTAACATTCCATTTCTGTAGAGACAGAGTCATGGGGGAGACAGAGGTTACCGACATGCCCACAAGAAAAAGCGACACAGTACTGTCATGTGAGCACCTTGCTTCCTGCCTTCCTGTCCTCCCTATTCTTTATAAACCTATAAAGTCTTTACTCTTTAGAATTGAGTACAACATAAACAATTCAAAACAACCAGTGTCAATAAGTAATGCTATTTCACACATACATAGCTTTGCCAAGGGTGATTTTTTTTTTTTCAAAATTATAGTACATTTGCTCATTTGCTGGGAGAGCATCAACAGTCACTCACCTGAGCCACTTACTGAAATCTGTCTGTGCTGTGGACATGAGGCTGACTGTGGACCAGGTACAGCTGAGGAACATGTGACAACTGAGAAGCCTGGGCAAGCAGTACATGGTCACAGCTGGGAACTGGGAAATGTGGACAAGGATACTCAGTTGACTAGGACATGATGCTAAGAAGTCTGCCTTTCAGTTCCAGACGAGCCAGCTGCCTGTGGGACTACAGTGCCATTGGAGCTGTAAGCAAGGGTGCAAGTTCACAGCCCTGACACACCTGTCACCACAGCACCTGTCTAGTTCTTTACCTGCATCTTCAGTAAGAAATCCTTACAATGCAAAGTACGGAATGTGTCTGACTCCAGCTCTTTATTTGAGATTAGTCATTTTCTTGTTCTCTTTTGAAACAAAGTGTCCCTATGTTGTAAACTTGCCTAGAGCTCCCAACTCAGTCTCCAGAGTGCTGGGGCTGCAGGTGTATGTTACAATAAGCCACACTGGTAGTTATCTTGCATTTTTATTTACTGACTGACTCTGTCCTATGCACTGCAATAGCTGTAGATTATAGTCCATGCCCCATGCAAACAATTGAATGGGGTGATGAGATGGTTCTAAAGATAAAGGTGCTTGCCACCAAGCCAGAAGACTAGAGTTCAAGCCCAGGACTCACATGCTGGAAGGAGAGCCAACTCCTATAAATTGTCCTCTGACCTCTACATGAGCAACATGGCATTATACACATACAAATAAATAAGTGTAATTTATTTTTGAAAGGAAAACCATTTAGTAATAATAGGCTGAGATCTTTCTAGAGATCAACATGCATAAAATCACAAATTGGAAATGACGGCAGGGAGCTCTCTCATCTACCATCTTCATCTTATGGGAGCAACTTGAGTAAATTCATATCTTGAATGTTGTTCCAATGTGCTTGACATCCAACACCATGACAATGGGAAGGGTATCACAGTGAAGGCCTGAAGGTTTGTAAATGACCAGTAGATACCTGGTGTGGCCAACAATGTGCAGGATGGAGAGGCAGTCAAAGGTTTGCTGAATGAGGGAATGAATGACTCGTTATTACCAAGTTGATGCAATGTCTCTGCCTTCCTGATGAGTGTGAATAGCTAGAGAGTCTAACATGGAGAAGGAAAGGGAAAGTCCTACTTTGAAATGACAATGTCTCATCGACTCCAGTAGTAAAATGCTCAAGAGCCAGTTTCAATCTTAAGTAGGAAAATTCTCTAATGCTAAAATTGAAATGGTGAGTCAATAGTTTTATTTCACTGTTAGAACCATGAATATGTGTTTCACTGAAGCTTATATGAAATGACAAAAAAAATATATAATTGAATTATAAATGCAATGCTTTGCAGTACCAATGAGAGAAGGTTCTTTAACATCATGTGCAAATTCAACAATTGTATCCTTCCATGATTTTCTTCAAGGATACAAACTTTTAATCATAGATTCTTATTTTTCACTTAAAATTCAGTAATAACATGTTTTGGGGTTTTTGTTTTTGGTTGGTTGGTTTTTCTTACTCTACCCTGGAAGTCAGCCAATCTGTAGACCAGGCTGGCCTTGAACCCTGCCTCTGCCTCCCAAGAGCCGAGAGCTGGGATTATAAAAAAGCACCACCACCACTACCACCACCACCACCACCACCACCACCACCACCACCACCACCACCTCCCCGCTCTCTGGGCTTCAATGATAGCATCCTAATTTTATCCACATACCTTCTAAATATAACATGATCCCCCAAACCCTCATGTTTACTATCTTGGGTTCTTCTGAACTGCTGCATTTTGTAGATAAGTTTTCTTTGACTATGTTCTACCATCAAGGTATTTTGTGTTTACTACTTATTATTACAGCCTGCCCAAAAGGACCACATAACATATCAGCGCCAACAGCAATCAAGACAAACACCAAAGCAATTTTTGAAAATAAAAGTACTGCCAGCTATTTGCTTCTAGAGTTCAGTTTTAACATTTACTGCTTAGAATGATGGAAAGGCATTGTTAATGTGGCTAAAATAAGAAAATGAAGATTTGAAGCTGGAGAGGAGTCTCACCAGTTAAGAGCACTTGTTGCTCTTGTAGAAAACCTGTGTTCAGTTCCCAGCATCCACACAGTGGCTCATGACCATCTGTAACTCTAGTTCCAGGAGATCTGATACCCTCTTCCTGACCTCTATGGATACCAAGCATGTACATGGTACACAGACAAGGATGCAGGCAAAACACTCATACACATAAAAGAAATAAAACAGGGGTTTGAAGGAAAATTAACTACTTTAAAGGATATAAGTGGGACCTGGGAAGATAGCAGTTATGTAAGGTGTTTGCCTTACAAACATGAGGACATCTGTTCTACCTACAGAACCCACAAAACAAAGCCAGGTGTGATGGCACATGCTTGAAATCCTGGTACTAGAGAGGCAGAGGCAGACAGTTCCTGAGGCACTCCATGGCCAATCAGCCAGTGATAATCTGGGTCATTTAAAGACCTTGTATAAAAAACAAATTGAATGATACTTGAGGTGAAATCCAAGATTATCCTTTCTCACACACACACACACACACACACACACACACACACACACAATTAGGACACTATACAACTTCAAGTGGAACCCAGGAAGGATATAATTCTGCTTTCTTGTACATAAGTTTTTTAGTTTCTCTCAGTTAAGTATGCAAATAAATAGAGTGAGTGGCATGCTGAGGGGCATAGAAATTGTTATGTAAATGGCAACTGAATTTCTAACTCATCTAAGGTGCTAGAAGAGGTAACGCACTAAAAGACAAAACAAAACAAACCATAAATAGATATAGTAAGAAGTTTGTGGTACCCACAATAAACGTGTCTTCCACTTTGGCAATTCCTTTTCCAAATATGGTCCCGAGCTGATCGCCAACCCCAGCCAACAGAAAACCAAAGAGAGGAATTCCCAGCAAGGCATAGATGATACAGAATATTTTTCCACCTTCAGTTCGTGGGGATATGTTTCCAAATCCTGAAAAACAAAAATGGAAAAATTCAGTTGTTCACAAATGAGTCATAGTTTAAAACATCCATCTCAAGCTTAGGGAGAAATCACCAGCTATTTATTGCAAGACATGGATTGTTTATTTCATCTGGAGAAGACTCCCTTTATAACTCTAAAATTAAAAGCTATTAAAGCAATTATTCTAAAAATACAACATGCAGCTAATGTTTTGATGACATTTTGATCAGATGATGAAAAATGAGATGCTAATGTACCCAACCAAGTCAATATTTTCAATATTTTCTGTCTCCCGGGCATTGATAAAGCTCTTGACTGATGAAACTTTCATTACCGTTTATAATGTACTTGGAAAGATACACTGAGAATATCCCAATGTGTTTAAATTATCTAGAGAACAAAGCTGTGTCGCAGTTTATATCTTTTTACTCAATTACATTCCAAAAAATTAGATAAATGCAAACTAACTAAAGTTCTGAAGAATTTTAAGGTTCAAAGATAGGTACTGGTCATGACCCAGACAGGACAGCTGCATTTCACTAACTTCATAACTGTTGGAGTTAACCACTGATACCTGTGTGAGGTGAACCACCCACAGTCCCAGAAGCACAGGGAACACATCTATGATAGACAAATAGTAAACTAACCTAGAGTTTTTGTTCAAAGTTTCTCTTACTCAAAAATATAAATAAATAGATGACATATTGAGATTTGTTCTCCTGTTTTAAGATGATAGTGGCTGGGTTTTATTTTGTTTGTTAGGGTTTTTTTTTTTTTAAATGTATTAACATTCTATGGAACCATCAATGGGAACATCTACAGAAATCTCTGCCATCTTTGCATCAGAAGAAAGCTATGAGTACAAGCTTTCCCAAGAGTTCTGCACAGCTAACCCCACAGCTGGTGCTGGGAACTGAGAAGCTTCTGGGCAGCTACAGACTGGTAGATGTTATGAATAATTGGAACTCAGCTCTGACCATCATAAGATTAAAGAACTCAGTACAGTGTCAATACAGGACAGCCATTGGTCCAACACAGGACCTTGCACAGATTATTTCCTCAGCTGTTAAAAGGGCATGTTGTTATTACACACTTCCTCAAGATGTAAGAAATAAGTAAAGTAGCACTCGAAAGGTCGTTTGTTAGAGTAACACACAGGTGACAACAAAGACCACAAAGCTTTGGACTCTCGAGTGTAATAACCAAAGGGGACATTGCATGTTACCTTCATAAACCTAAAACTCGGGAGACAGAGACAAAACCCTGAACCAGTATAGATTACAAAATAGATTAAATAATCCGAAAAATGTATAAACTCTAAAGAAGAGAAATCAAGGATGAAACTTCATAGAATACCAACATTTACGATGGAGAAAGGGATGCTCAGAGCCTGGCTGTGACAGGATAGACCAGTCTCCAAGGAAGGAGGCAACAAATGTTATCAAATCACCCAAAGGGCTAATGAGATAACCCCAGAGGAGTGCCGAGGATTTAGCTATAAGTTGTACCAAGAGACAGCAGAAAGGGTATTTCAATGGCAGAGTGCCAGGAGAAGCCAACTACAGACTGCTCCTTAGCCTATTTTATCCCCTTCTTTCCTTTTGTGCTTCCCTTCCATCCCCTCCTCCCTTCCCATCCCTCTTCTCTGTTCCTTCTCCTTCTTCCTTTGATTTGAAAGTCAGGAATGCCACACAGAATTCCTTGAAACATTTCCCATATCTGTCAGCCATTTCCCACTTTGCCCTCTTCTCTTTCTCTCTCTCTCTCTCTCTCTCTCTCTCTCTCTCTCTCTCTCTTTAAATACATTCTTTCTGCATCATCGTGTAGCAAGCTACTGACACAGTTTTTTGCTTGTTTGGATTTCGTTGTTTGTTTGAAATGAGAGCTCCTGTATCTCAAGCTGGCTTCAAACTAGATAGGCCAGGAGGGTGTTGATCTGATCTTCCTGCCTCATCTGTGAGTACTGTTTACACAGCACCTGGGATAAACCCAGGGCTTCAGTATGCTAAGCAAGGACTCTACCACCTGAGCTACATCCCCAGCTCATTTACTCCTGTATTCTTTTTTCTTTCCTTTCATAAAAAACTACTCTCTTAAATAACTGCAGCACAATTTTCAAGCTTGGGAAAATTAACATAGACACAGGATTATCACTAAATTTTACAGTCTACACTGAGATTTCATCAATTGTCCTACTAACATTCTTTACCACAATCCTGCCCCATGTTAGTGCCAACTCAAGAGCACATACTGCACTGGATTGACATGTCTTGGTCATTCTCCTCAATTATCTTCTACCCTTTCACCTAAAATGAAAAGTTTACACTCAAAGTGACCCCTTGAGGAAATGAAGGATTTTGGTATGACTTAGACTTGGCTAACAAGACTGATAAAGAAGACAGCCAATCCAGTTTCAAAATGGTCAAAGAACAAGAGAACTACCTATGAGTCAAGCTCTCTTGGAGGTGGTGGCACCAGACCTTGGAAGGTGGGGAGTACAGGCTTGGGATGAGAACTATTAAATTTTTAGGAATTTCCCAAGTCGGGTGAATTCACCTTAACAGCTTGAAACCATCTCTAGTGGGAAGGTTTTCATCAAATAAGTTGGCAATCATTGTAACTTACATCTTTTTTCCTTTTCTCTGGCAGGTCAACCTGATACAATCTGGAATCGCCTGAGAAGAGACTCTTAATGGGGGACTTTATTTATTTATTTATTTACTTACTTACTTACTTACTTACTTATTTATTTATTTATTTATTTATTTATTTATTTATTTATTTATTTATTGAAGATTGGGCTGGCATGTGGGTATCTCTGTGGGGATTTGTCTTCATATGGTTAAATGGGGTGGGGAGACCCAGTCCACTATGGGAAGCACCATTCCATGGGCTTACATCCAGAACTAGGTAAGTGTAGAGAGGGTGAAATGAGCAATAGGTATGCAGGCATTCATGTCTCTCTGCTCTACTCTCCACTGATGTGTTATGACAGTTTCAAGTCCCTCCAATGATGGACTGTAACCTGAACCTGTGAGATAAAATAAACTTTTTCTCCTGCAAACTGCTTTTGTAAGGGTATTTTATCACAGCAACAGAAGTGAAGCCAGGACACCATCCCAGCACTGGATAGGATTATAACATTCAAGGGACTTGTGGATCATCTCATACAGAGAGTGGTTTGGAAGCCAAGCTAGCTGTCAGTCACCTTGGGGTCTATCAGAACTGTTCTCTTTTCTCCATGCTGCATTCAGGAGCAGGGCCTTCCTGGAAAGGGAAGTCCACTTTACCTGGATCATCTAGTATGAGGTCACTCTCACTGATGCTTGGGCCATTTTTCTCATTAGAAGTTATTTGTACTAAAAATAAATGACCCCTCTCCCAAAACTGCAGGGCTGTAATCATATAACTATTTCCAGCATCAGTACATCTTCTATCATCTGACTTCCTATTTAATAAAAGTACAGACTCAATTATCACAGAGAGAAGGAGATGGATTGATGGAGAAATAGAAGGAGAAGGGAATAATGAGCTGAGAAAGAGGGAGAAAACAATTACAGCTTCACATCCTTACTAGAGGACTATTGGCTCAACTGAGATATAACTGAAAATCAGTTGACAGGGTGACCCATACATGCACAACCTCAGATCTTAGAGAGTAAAGACCTATGAAGGCCAGTGTTAGCTGTCAACTTGCCTCTAGGCTCACCTGGGGCACAGGCCTCTGGACGTGCCTGTGGAGGATTATTTTATGTTAATTGATGCAAGAAGTGGCATCTTCATTGTGGGTGGAACTATTCCCTGGGCAGAGGATCCTGGGTCATATAAAATGGAAAAAGGGACATGAGTGACAGCATGTGTCCACTCGCCCCCTGGCTTTCTGACTGTGGGTGTGATGTAACCAGCTGCTTCAAGATCCTGCAGTCTTGACTCAGCCACCATGATGGGCTGCACCTTGAACTGTGAACCAGAACAAACCCTTCCTTCTTCAGTTGTTCTTGTCAGGGTTTTATTATGGCAGCAGGAAGAGAGGCTGAGACACGAAGTTAGAAACACCAAGGAGAGAAGAGAAAACGGAAAGGAAAGGGAAGTGGATGCCCCTGTGCTTCAAGAGAGAGGAAATAGAATACTATATTAGAAATGGGGAAGGGGAAAAAATGAAACTGGGAGAATGGGGGAGGGGAGACCATGCAGAGGGACAGCTAATACCAAAGCCTTTCCAAAGAGGCATGTTGAAACCTACTACCATAGAGGCTTATGTGTGAATATATTTATATTATACATACATAAAGGAGCTTAAATGGAGTTACCCTGTAATAGGGGAAGGGGATGCAATAACTCAACTAGATACCACACACTGCCAAACAAAAATCCAGTACCAGGATTTAGTTCTCTTCTTGAATTATTAGCCAGTGGGGCCCCATAGACCTTCAAACACAACAAGGTATTCCCAATGCTATTGATTATCCCCCAAACTTGGTAAAACCCCATTGCTGAAGACATCCCATACTTGAGTCATAGAGCATGGAGATATAAAATTGTTACTCACTTAAAAGCTCCATCCCTACCAGCTAGCTTTCATTGTATTAGATAATGCTATGCACACTCCTGGAGGAGAGAATTAATCATCAACCTTACCCCAGAATGACCCTCATAAGCTCTGATAATGACCTGCCTAGCAAGACCAACCCACTGGGGTAACAGTACCATAAATTTTATGAGAGTAACCAACCATATTTTTTTGGGCTGGATTTAAGTCTAGCCACAGGAGATGGAACTCATACCCAAAAGTGTCAATGAGGCCAAGAACCTGTAGCTTGAGAGGTTATATGTCATAGTGAAGAATCTACTGCTATTATTCAGTTAAATGGACAGAGCATGAGATAATGCTATAACATAGACCAGTGCATCACTCAATTCTCATCAGAGAAGTTTCTTCTTATAGTAGATGACAATTGACTCAGAGATCCACAAATGGTCAGCTTATAAAGAATAAGAGACTTCAGCATTCTCAGCCCTAAATGGTACATCTATATCATGTCTGGGATCCACAGGAAAGAGGAGTCAGAAAAATTGCAAGCCAGATGTGGTGGATGACTTCAAGGAAACAATGCTCTTCTGGCCACAACAGAGCAAATGCACATATGACCTTCCAGGGATTGTGACAGCACACACAGGACCTGCACAAGTTCAAGCCAGACAAAATCCCAGCATGGAGGGGGAGAAGTGGGCATGAAGTCCTACCCCTAGCTTAGGAGCTATCGGCATTAGATTGCTGCTAGGAGAGGCTAGGTCCATTTCCCTTAGTGCTGTGACCCCTGGTGCATCAACCACAATACAAAGCAGGCCCCACAGCCAGGAGTTTTGGCCAACACAAATTACACTGGTGGGTTAAAAGAAGAGTGATAGCATATGTGCTGGGGGGAGAAACACTCATGGCAAGAATGTATATGACCTTGGGTGGGTAGGGAGGTGGGGCTATCTGGGAGGAGTTTAATGAGGGTATGAATATGATCAAAATATACTGTAGGAAATTTTCAAATAATAAAAACATTATTTAAAAAAGAAAGGAATATGTATAAAGAAACACCATGTAAAAAATAAACTCCCTGAGTAATTAATAAACTTACTTTCTAATAAAATTATTTGGTTTTAAAGCATTTTATAAGATAATGATAGCATTTAATGGTTTGTTGGAATAAAAAGTAATTATCAATAAATATTTTAAATAAGACTAAAGGAATATAAAATTTACTCTCAAATTAAAAAGAATGTTATCTATAGCTTAGATAATTAAGACCATATGGGAAATTAATGAATGAAACCAGCAAAAATATAAAAAGCTGAAAATGACTCCAGCATGTACATGGACTCAGTAGTTAATAAATGATTTACAGTAACTGGTGCTCACTAAGTAGAGATGCAGTGGGTAGCTACTAGGAAGTCAATTGTGCCAGGACTGTGGAGTGTGGTGATATTTTATTTGTACTGAAATGTGATTTTATTTGTTTATTAATAAAGTTGCCTTGGGGTCAGAGCAAGCCAGAGCAGAAGCTGGGCAGTGGTGGTGCACGCCTTTAATCCCAGCACTTGGGAGGCAGAGCTAGGCAGATCTCTGTGTGTTCAAGGATAAGCCAGCATGGCAGACACACGCCTTTAATCTCAATACCAACCATAGAAGACCTGGAGGTCTGTACAGACAGGCAGTGACGAGGAGGTCATGTGGTTGGGTTTACAACCAATGAGAAAGCAGAACAGAAAGTCTATAAAAAAGAAAAAAACACACAGAAGTAGGTCTCTTGCAGAGAGGAAAGACAGAGCAGCAGTGAAGGGTAAGGTGTTCATCTCTCAGCTATTGCTCTGACCCCTTGGCTTTTAACTTTGCAATTGGCTCTGTGTTTCTTATTTAACAAGACGGTTACATCTACAGTGGAGATGACTGTGCTTGCTGCACCAGCATGAAGACAACAGTTAACATCCATAGCACGCATGCAAAGAGCTGGGCATGGCTGCACTCATGTCCAACCCCAGGGCTGTGAGCAGGAGGAACTCTAGGGCTGGCTGCCTGCCAAGTGCAGATTCATTAAGAGACACTGTCTCTGGGAGTAAAGTAGAGCATGGTAGGAAGGGACCACCTGACCTCTGCCATTTTCATGTGTTCATGGGTATGTATATATGGCACACACAAACACACACATTTTTACACACACACACACAAAGTAGTAAACAATTCACATGATGCATAAAACTATCAGATGGATTAAATCATCAACCATTAATAATACAATCATACAAGACTATGATGAGGCAATAGAGTGATTTTTTTAAGTATCACTACTAGGGCAGAACCATAAAAGATTCATGACTATATAAAAAAAAATAAGTTGCTATAGGTCAAATTTCAAAAATATTAGGTATCTATGGACCCAAGGTTATAATGACTGTGATGGAAGGCTGAGTCTTCAGAAAACATCTACCACCAGGATAGGCACAAAGGCAGTCTTCAGTTCAGAAATGAGCTGAAAGCTTAGTTCCCTGACCACCGCAGAGACTGAAACCCTGAGTCCTTATAGACCTAGGACCTCAAAAATTTCAAACACCTAGCTCAATAAACTGATAAACCTCACATCAATTACTAGTCCTGTGAATTTGAGATAATTAATGAAAATTCCTCAAATGGCCAACAAGTTCTCCTCCATGGCAAGGTGCCTGGCTGTGTGGCCATTGGAAACACCCTCAGATCACCTTCCCAGGCAGATCCTGGAAGTCTTGTGTCTTTTTCCCACCTTCCATTGTGGACAGTGTGCCCTCCTTCCAAGCAGGGAGGACAAAGACAGCAGCAATGGACACTCTACCCACATAAAGTGCTCCAACGCTAACCTCATTTTAAATGATCTAAATCATTCTGACCTAAAATTTAAGAGTTTGGACTCTTTTATTCTAATTGCATGGAGGAAAATATTAGATCAGAGAAAAGAAATAGCAAAGCATGGCACCTCTGTGATTCCAGTACTCTGAGGTGGAAGCTGGAGGGTTGGGAACCATAGACTTGAGTTATATGGGGAGATATTGTCTCAAAAACAAAAATAAAGACAAGACCAAAATGTGTGCCATTCCCTTACTCTGAGAATCGCTTATGATAAACCCAAGAGAAACACAGAAGGGTTCAATATCACCATTACAATGCACAGTAAAAACTGTTTCAAAGTATGCTGTTGCTAGTCACCACAACAGATTAGTCACCTAGAAGCCATATCTGCTCATAAGTACCAGTTCCTCACTTGTGCCCACCAGGTAACCAAAAGGATGGAAGATTGGAAGGCTGGCATCTCTGCTTTTGTTTTCTATTTCTTGTCACTTTGGGTCAGACACCTGCTTCACTCTGTACAGATATGTCACTCACCCAAGGAGAGTCTGTCTTGACTTCTCTCATGCCCCTTCTTCAAGGCTGAAGGTTAGAGATGAGGGTGACAGTCTTGCAGTCACTTTCAGTCTCCTTGTATTCCAGGAAAAGCAGAACCTCACTGGACACAGTTAACCAAAATGACTAGACAGGACTAACCTTCTCACATGAACCAGGCTCCGCTTAGGCAGATAGTAACAGGTGCTGTGAGATGTCTTTCTGTATGCTATGAATATGTGTTGCTCTCATTGGTTGATAAAGCTGTTTGGCCAATGGTGAGGCAGAATAAGGTTAGGCAGTACATTCAAACTGAAGATGGAGAGGAAGAAGGATGGAGTAAGAGTAGATGCTGTGAGTTGCTACTAGGAGAAGCAAGATGTGAGAGAACAGGTAATGCCACAAAGCCACATAGCAAAACATACATTAATAGGAATGGATTGGATTAAGTTATAAAAGCTAGCTAATAAAGAGCCTGAGCCATAGGCCATACAGTTTGTAATTAATATAAGCCTCTGTGTGTTTACTTGTGACCAAGTGGCTATGGGATTAGATGGGACACAGGAAAAATTCCATCAACATCTGAGACTCCAATGGGGCAAGAATTTCCACTTAAACCTGAGAAAGCTTTTAAAAAGGTTCTAAAACAGAGCCAAGAGCAGCTTCCTAGCTGAGTCTCTCACGTGAGCCCTGATACAGAAATGCCAGCATGGCAGGTTCCTGGCAAATGGGCTTGACCTACAGTATGGCAGATTCCCACCACCATATATAGAGGCATCTCCATGCCACACATGATGATTTAGCTTTTGCTGGTACAGACAAAAAAAAAAGTTTCTGGGCTACATGCTGCTTGATGGAGGCATAGACATACTGCTTCCCAGAGCTGGTGGTGAGCATGGCTCCCAGACTTTTTGGCAAACATACCTCTGCCATGTTGGGAAGCTGAGTAAGGTGGAGTCAGTAGCCAGGGTTTTGGCTTTCATCCTAGCCATGTAACTTAACAGTTTAAAATCTCTCCTGGCCAGAAAAGGGTTATAGATACACAATAAGACAGATTCCGTAGAATAAACTTTAAACGGTTTACAATGTATATAAAAGGTATGCATGTTTGAGAGAGAAGAGAAAGAATATAGTCATAAAAACAAAATAAAGTCTTAAAACACAAAATAATATATATAAAATATAATAAACCACATAAAGATGGAAATTACACAGAGAGTATGGATTATGTTGTCTTTGGGATTTTTAACTAGAGAGAGACATTTGACTATAAAGGCTGCTGAGCTAAACCAATATGTATACTTTAAAGGTATCTTGACTTCAAAATTTGTGTCTAAGGATATGTTGCTTTGGAAAAGATATGTTCTGCTTTTGTTTACACTTGTGGATTGCTTCCAGGCTAATATGGTTTGATTAGCCAAGACACTCTGAAAGGTCAATACAGTTTCACAGACTACTACATCCAAAATTTAACTATATTCTTATTTTCTCAGGATCTCCATAAGATTTCTAGTGCTCCCAATCAGGAGGAAGTACTACAGGAAGCTATGCCCAAATTCCTAAAATATTATTTATGAATGTTTCTTATTTAAAGTAGGTTGATTATAAATGCAATCTCCTTCTAAAGAAGAAAAGGGGATATAGATATGATAAGTTGAAAGAGTAGATTATTGAATCTATGTAGCATGAATCTTAAAAGGTCTTATTAATAAAAACAAACCTGAAGCCAGGTACTACAGTCAATGCTGGAAGATCAGAGAAGCAGAACATGCCACAGCCACCTCACCTTGCCAATTCCTCAGCTGATCCTGTTTCCTCAAATTGGAAGCCTCTCAGTCCTCATCCAGAATGAATCTCAGCTGAACTGTTTCTCCAAAGCCAAAAAGCTTAACCAGGCTCTATCTAGTTCCTGCTCCTCACGCTTTGTATACCTTTCTGCTTCCTGCCATCACTTCCTGGGATTAAAAGCTCATGTCATCATGCCTGGCTATTTCCAGTGTGGCTTTAAACTCACAGAGATCCAGGCAGATCTCTACCTCTAGAATGCTAGGATTAAAGGCATGTGCTACCACTGCCTAACCTCTATGTTTAATATTGTGGCTGTTCTATTCTCTGACCCCAGATAAGTTTATTAGGGTGCACAATATTTGGAGGAACACAATATCACTGCAAATATACTTTTAAAGTGCAACAATTTGTTTGATATGTTTTACACTGCTATGGCTTTTATATTATTGATACAACTTTAAAGTTAATTTTGCTATACTGTATGTATATTTCTACTCTTGTTTAAGGTATTATGTTTATACAACTCATTTAAATGTAATTTATAATTAAGAAATAAAAATTAGTAGTCAAATTTATAGTCATGCTAGTTAAGTTGTCTAGATATACATAGATATATTTCAATTAGGTAGGTAATCTTCAAACACTTCAAAGACCTACAGAATATAGCATTTAAAATGTTTTAAGAAATTAGACTTGTCTGGACATTGAGACATGTCTGCTCCTGGCAGCACCAATCTACTTCAAAGAAGATGATGGACATCAAAGAAACTCCATATGATTTTGCTTTCTTTATGGCAAAACTAGCCATTTGGGCAAGAAACTGTTCTTGCCTGGACTGCTTAACAATATGTTGTATAGACATGAAGGATCCATAAGAAAGTGATCACTGAACTTTGCCAAAATAAGGAGAGATGGTCTTTCAGGTTCCTGCTTCACAGAAGAAACTGCCAGACATTCTTCAGGACACAGAGGAAAGCAACTGATGAACTTTGCCAATAGGTGAGACAAGCCTTTAAATTTCCTGCTTCACTAAAAAGTCTTCCAAAGACTCTAGGCCTGTAGGCTGAAGATGGATGTCCTAACATTATAAAGAACTTTGGGTGACTGTCCAGGCACCCAGATGTCTCTGTTATTTCTAGAATTATGGAAGCTGTTTACAATGCACTTCCTGTTTACTTAGGCAATATTATGTCCTTCTAGAGTCTTTGATGGAGTTGAAGACTAGTTATAATTATAGTTTTCCTTAATTATGATAAAAGATAAATTAGATAAATATAAAACTTTAGACTCATAAATATATGATAGATGATAGAATATTTACTTTAATTTTACCAAACACAAATAGACTAGATATTATAACTGTAATTCTTGCTTGGTAACTGTTTTGTTATATATAATTTTACTATGTTAAAGTTAAAGGCTTTAACTTTAACATAGAAAAGGGGAAGTACCGTGGAATGTCTTTCTGTATGCTGTGAATATGTGAATATCCTCTCATCAGTTGATAAAGCTGTTTGGCAAATGGCGAAGCAGAATAAGGTTAGGCAGTACATTCAAACTGAAGATGGAGAGGAAGAAGGATGGAGATAGAGCAGACACTGCAAGCCATCACTAGGAGAAGCAAGATGTGAGAGAACAGGTAATGCCAAAGAGCCATGTGGCAAAACATATATTAATAGGAATGGGTTGAGTTAAATTACAAGAGCTAGTTAATAATGAGCCTGAACCATAGGCCATACAATTTGTAATTAATATAAGCCTCTGTGTGTTTACTTGGGATGGAGCAGCTATGGAACCAGGTGGGACACAGGAAAATTTCCATCAACAAACAAGTCTAACTGCTTTTCTCTTTACCATTTAGAAGAAGAGCCTAGATTATGATAACCCAGACCACAACTTCACCAGGATGCTTAATTAAGCATATCTCTTGCTCCTCGGTCAAGCCTTCCTCCATATAAATGTAAAGCCCACATTAGAACTCTAAAGATGAACTTGGGGTCACTGGATCTCTTTATCTGATCCTAGCCCTGAGATGAAGTCATTAAATTTCCCCTCTGCTTTTCACAGTTCCTCAGTTTTAATTGCCTTACTGGGATGGTCCACTGAGACTCCCATTACTGGGGAACTCTCATAATAATGCTACATACTGAAGACACAAAGATAAAGAAAATACTCTTCTGAACATTTCCGAATTATTTTTCAAAAATAGGCAAACTATATATGCCCTCCACAATCTTCTTTAAAGCCTTAATGAAGATAGACAAATCAATGAAGACTTGTTACATTGAAAATCAAGGGTGTCCATCTGCACAGGAAAAAAAAATCTCCCCATTGAAACACCATGATTAAATATCTGTAATGCCATGTTTAGGTCCATTTTACTTTAATCTCTGAAATGCAAGCTAACTTGTAAGCAGAGAGAAAAATGTGTTTTGCATTTCCCTACTGTCAGTCATGGTGTGTGAACCCTGACATATGAAATGACTCAAAGAAACACATGTTCAAGTATCAGTTTCTATTAATGTCTGCAAAATTTATGTGCAGATGTAATGTAATTGCAATAAATATGGGAGCCATTTTAAAACTTAAAAGTACAGTAATAGCTAAGAAATATTTGGAAAACAAAATGAATGAGGTAGAAAGATTCTTCCTACATAGTACCAGGACTTAACTATTAACTATTAAGAAGCAATATGATTTATATGATGTAGTCCTGAACAGCAAATTAGTCATGGAAACAGAAGGTAATAAGAAATAACAGAGATCTCAGAAGCAGACTCAAACATCTAGAAGTATGAGCAGCTGTCCTAACTATCAGCTAGTGAACGGACGAGGGTGACAGTGGCTATGCACCAAGATGGGCAAGGGCCTCTCACGTTCTGTCATGTGTCTCATTCAACAGTGGTGACAGAAATGGCAGGAGGAACTGGTAAGACTGCATAAAGTTGCCCATACACCATTGCTCTCTTCAGACATGCCTGCTTATTTAGAGCATTTCAGGATAGTTACAAAGAAAAAAGGCAAGGCAGTCTATAGATCAAGAAGATCCTAAGCAATACTGTGTACCAGTCCTTAAAATCCTATAAAAACTAGAGCTCACGCCCTGTCCCCAGCCTGGGGAGGGCAGCTCTCTCCGCTCATCAGCAGATGGAGACCACAGCAACATTCCACAACTGGTCAAAACACAGCGACTAAGCGACACATCTACAGTGTGCCTGCACCTAAGGCTCAGGGAAAGTCATAGAAGAGTGGCAGAAAGACTGTAAGAGCCAGGGAAGAGAATCTTACCATGCTGTAAGGGATGGCATGACAGGGAACTTTACACCCATGAAATCTCAACACCAGGGTCACTAAGCAAGATCTACACAGTGACAGCACCAGTTGAGTTGACAACATGATGGTGGGGGAATCTCACAAGGTCCCACTCCCAAAGAGAGAGCTACAAACAGTCAATGGGTGCTGAGAGAGGGAGAATCAGTTTTATCCAGAGACAAGCTTTCTGATAGACTGTAATCCTAAGTGGTCAGCTCTAAACACGTATACATAATGACTGACATTAAGTGGACTTATCAGGCATATGTGTGTATATATTAAATAATAACAGTTAAAGAAGAGGTCATGAATTTGAGAGGGGGGCATGAGAGGAGTTGGAGGAGGAGGAGGGAGAGATGGTTATGTTGTAAATACAGTACTTACATATGAATTCCTAAAAATAAATAAATAAATATAAACTAGAAATAGAAAATGATTGCCTTATCATGACAAGCGCTATCCATATCAAAACACTTAATATTATATATAAGATTAAAGTGTAACTTGAGGAATTCCCTTAAAGTCTGGGAAAACAATAGCCATTTCCCAACAATTATTTATTAGGCTGAATGTTCTAGCAGATATAATGACAGAAAATATTAAAAGGAATAATTGTAAAAAAGGTGACAAGCAGATTAGTTGTGGGTAGAATTAAAGGAATTAAATAAATCTCCTTATTCTGTAAATAAAGGAGAATATTCAAAATTGTTAAATCAGAAAAACTTGGTAAAAAGCTGAGTGTATGAAAAACGCAAAATGAACCAACAGCATTTTAGTATTTGAACATTTTTTTAGACATGGAATAAGATGGAAAAATACTTCTTTAAAATGAAAAGAAGCATGAAATGCCTATGAAGACATATACAAGAACTTCAGGGCACAGCTTGATCTAGGGGAGGCTGGGAGGGAACAGAAGGGGAAAGAACAGAACAAGGCTGGGGTGGCAGTCATCAGTTTTTAAAGGTATCATTAAAACAAGCAGGACAAATCAGTTGGAAACTGCATAATTATTCATTAGTAATTCTGGGGCAATTGGTTACAATTTCAGATAAAAAATACTCAACCTGTGTATCTTCACAGTACCAGGGTAAAAAAACATTAACAAATCAAATTTTCCATACTGGTCCCTTATGTTTCCCCTGTTTGCCTTAGATGCACACCTCCCCACTGTTCCTCACCTGGCTTGTGACTAAGAATAATCCATTATTGTGTTTGACATCAATTTCTCTATAAATCATGCTACATACACTCCCAAGACCAGACTTAGCTCACTATCTCCTAAGATCTTGCTCACTAGATGAATTAGAAGTTGTGTATGGACAAAGGCCACATTTTGGCTACCACTCTGGCCCTAATCAAAAACATTCCCCACTTCTCACAGCTACTGGCCTGTCATCTCTGCCTCACTGGCACACTCTCTTACTTCTACTGGTCTCCCTTCTGAGTGTGATATTTTCAAGAGAACTTTGACCCAAAATGTTGTTACACAGCCATCCTGCCATAGCTGCTAGACAGCCATCCTGCTAGGGAAATAGTGGACGTGGGGAAAGATGTCATATGAAGCTTCCTCACCACCGTCACATGTTTGTGACTCTCAACATCTACTTTGTGCACAGGTTTTATTTGCACTTCCAGTTCATTGTCTGAATTTCTTGACTTCTGCTTCTCCTTTAACAATAACTAGGCTACAGCTGGGTGTGGCAGTGAGGATTCAGGCCCATAATCACAGATTTGGGAGGTGGGGGCCGAAGGATCAGGAGTTCAACATCGTCCTCACCCACACAGCAATTTCAAGGCCAGTCTGGACTAAATGGGGACTGGTCTCAAGAAAACGAAAATCTGAAAGTGCAACTGGCTTATCTTCTCCTCTTCCCTTCGGCTTTCAGTGCTTCGTCCTCAGTGACAGCAGGAAGTACTGTAGTCTACTTTGTCTTGACATTTCTCTTCACTGGCCTTCATTGAAGCCCCATAGATTCCATTACAAGCACATTTGTATCAGTCACTCTTTCATAGAGACTTCCTCTTCTTCAACCTGACATTCATGGGAAGCAGGCCCCAAATTTTGTGACATGCTAGACAATACCCTACATGTTCCTCACATGCTCACCTACATGACTGTGACACAGTCAAACTAGTCATCAGTGACCAGGATCATCTAACTCCTCCATCCCCCAAGTCACAAGCCATTGTGGCTTTGTAGGCAGCATGGCTGGACCCATCACAACCTCCATGCCTGCTTCACAGCTCAGCTCCCTGTTCCCATACTGCAGGGTACCAGAACAGCCTGCCTTGGCCCTCTCTTCTTGAGTCCACCTCACAAGAGCTAATACTCTTGAAAGCACAGCTTCTGTTTTGTTAGTTTGTAGTTTCTAAAGCCCTGAAATATCCCAAGATCTTTTAGTACAAATCCCCACTCTTTGCATCCAAGCATTTCCAGATGCATAATTATTCTGCTTTTCAGTAACACCAAGCCACCATTATTCCCTGGGAGAAATGTGCTGAACTCTCCCAGTCCCTTAGTCTTTTACAGCATTTGCTTCTTCCAACGGTCTTTCTATTGCTGTGCCCAAGTGTCCTCTGTCCTTTCTGCCTTCCTCACACATAGTAACTTCCAATGCACAGCGATGCTCCCCCTTTCAACCAGCTGGGCCCTTAGATTTTAATAAACACACTGTATCATTCATTTTCCTTATCATGTAGGTAAACACCTGGCAAGGTTTATTTGGGCTCACAGTTTGAGGGAGTAGAATTCATAATATCAAGAAAGGCACAGCCATGAGAAGGGCCCATGGCTCTGGCCATAGAAGTAGGAGGTGGCTGAGTGCATGACATCTGCAGTCAGAAAGAGATCAAGCTGTCACCCAGGCTAGGATATAACCTTCAAGGCTACCCCCTCAGGGATCCACTTCCTCCTGTGGGACGCTACCTCTTAAAGGTTCCATGATCTCTCAAAACCATTCCAGCAAGTGTTCACAACATGTGTTCACATATATGGGTCTATGGGAGCATTTCACATGCAAGCTGTAACACAGAGTTTTCTCTAATTCCTTAAGGAACTGTTTGTTTAAACCAGTGTGGATTCTTGTGATTTTAGTACAAGTTCTTGGATTTCTTCTAGTTCACACACTTCCTGGGAATAGGAACCCCACTGCATTCACCTTTCCATGTCTGTTTCAAGAAAACATTGAGTTGGACTGACCCATCTACAGATATTCCTATTACATGCTTTGATCACATGGACATGCTTACATCCAGACAGTTCTATTGCTCTAGCTGTTTATGTTGCTTTTAATTTTATTCAAGAGCCACAGAAAAGGCAATTTTGGTAAATACAAATTTTAGAAATCACCCCAAATGTAATAATCAAAACACTATTCTAACACTCAGAAATGTAAGTAATTCTAGATACAGAAAGCTAATTTTGATATTATAGAGCAAAAATTGTGAAAATTTGGCAGCGAAGTGAGAGGTCAGAAAAATCCAAAAGTTGCTTTGTAAGCAGTGTAGGAAAAACCAGCCTCTTGGGCATCCAAGTGAAAGGCAGCTGTTGTATGTACGTATGTATGTATGTATGTATGTATGTATGTATGTATGTATGTATGTATGTGTGTGTATGTATGTGTGTGTGTACGTATGTATGTGTGTGTGGTTGTGTGTGTGTATGTATGTATGTGTGTGTGTATGTATGTATGTGTGTGTGTATGTGTGTGTGTGTGTGTGTGTGTGTGTGTGTGTGTGTGTATTCTTCAGGGACAGGATCTCACTGTGCTGTCCAGGCTGACCTTGAACTCAAGCCCCTCCCTTCTCTGCCTCACAAGTGCTGGAATTACAAGTATGTGCCACCAGGCCCACCTACATCTCATCTTTCTAAAAACAAAAACAAAAACAAAAAAAGCTAGTTAAATCCAGAATTGTACCAAATGAGGAAAGAACTCAATCAAACACCAAAGAACAAACACAGTTGTAAGATATATGATTCAAAATAAGAAATAGTGTCTTCATAAAAGAATGCATTTATTTCTTCACTTTTTAACTGCTGTTCTCATATTGCTGATTTTCAGCCAAGAATCACACATCAGACCTTAAACTATCTGCCCCACAACAGCTAAATTACTGTGCTATGCATTCTTAGTGTCTAGCAAGTGCAGTTGGCTATGGTCTTATTACAGGCCCAGGGTTTGTAAAACCCGAAGGAAGAGATGAGAGGAGGTCTGGGTCTTAAGGCTGACCTTTACCTTTACCTTTAACCTCAATTAACCTTTAATTAACCTTTAATTCTCATTGGTTGGGATCTCTGGTCCCTGAATGAAAGTATCCCATCAAAGCCATCACTATGCTAGCTATATGCTCATTCTTTGTAATAAAATAAAATAATTCCATCCCCAGAAGAGAAGTCATGGAAAAACAGCATTTACTGATCGAACACATCCTCCCTCTTGTGTAACACTCGTGGTGCTAATTCATCTACATCCTTAACTTTTAAGATGACCTTATGAAGTTTTACAATGATTACCCCCATTTTCTGAATATGGAAACTGAGGTTTGATGATGCCCAATAGCATGCTGAAGATTAGTTACTAAACATCAAGGCTCTGATTTATTAAACTACTCACCCATCTGCTTAGAGCAAGGATTTGGAATCAAAGCTACTGTAGAAGTTTTCTTCACTTACATAATGACAGGATTTAGATCCATACCAAGACATGCCATACAACAAACCTTCCCAAATGGAAAGGAATATAGACATGTCAAAATTTGTGGATCATAGTAACAAAGTCAGAACCTGATTTATACAGTGTGTGAACTCCATCATCAGCAAACTTCCTCTTAGACCAGGAGCCAGCTGTTTGCAGTTGGAACAGTATTTCACAAGATGACCTCTTGCTATTTCACAGGATGACTGCCTTGCTATTTAACAAGAAGGTTATCACTGAGAAAGTTGCTTTAAAAACCCTATGCCTTTCAGAAACAGCATGCATGGAGGGGTTTGCAAGGAGCATGGCAGAGAGTATCTAAAATGATTAGTTTTAAATGCAATTTGCCACACCCTAGAATCATATCTAAGAAGAGAGCTATCACTTAAAGAATACTCTAGATCAGGCTAGACTATGGGTATTTGGGAAATTATCTTGATTGCTAATTGACCCAAACCCTCTACCCTTTCCCTGCTCTCTCCTCTCACCCCTGCTGAGGGTAGCGCTGTCCCTAGGCTGTACCCTGAATTGCCTAAGAGTAGCTGTGGCATCAAGCTGGCAGCATTGGTTCATTTGTTTCTCTCTGCAGTTGACTATGGATGTGATATGAAGTTGCTTGAGTTCTTGTCTTGACTCAGGTCCTTCCCCCAACACTCAGAGCATATGTTGACTATGGGGACAGTGGAGATGTTAGTGACGGTAGTGCTTTTCCTCTATAAGGATGTTTGAGACTTGAGGAAAAATTTTCTTTCTATATTCTTGCAGAATAAATCAAATAATGAAGTAAGTGTGGCTCACTTTTCATTCCAGAGACTAATAAGCAATATCAGCTTCCAGAACATCTCATCATTAGCCAAATGATAAACATAATTGCTATGTTGATAGGGCCACTCTAATTGGCATCTCTCACAAACATAGGATGGCCAGGTACTCTTGTGTGAGATGCCTTATTACATTGCTATCTCCACAAAAGAAAGTACTATGAGCCAAGGTGGAAAGCATTAAAAAAAATAAAATAAAAGTTTCAAATCATAAAACATAACCACTGAGATGGCCAGTAGAGTTTTAACCCCATCACTGCCTAAATACCAAAGTCAGACTTAAGAAAATTGAAGTAGAGATGGTAATTAGATATCATGGCTTGCGGAGGTAAAATGCAAACTTTCAAGTACTGACTGCTCACATTTAAAACAATTTCACTTGAAATCCAGGTGTGAGCATCAGACCTTGCCATAGTTGCTAAGTTAGGGCATTAATTCTGATTTTATCAACTCCTGTCAGCCTCAGACAAAGGGATGAAAGGTGTTGAAATGTTCCCTCCAGGTTCCTGTTGGAATACTTGACCCCAGACAGTAGGGCTGTTTTGAGAAACTGGGAACATAGGGTTTGGTTGGGTGACACCAGTCACTGGGGACAGGCCTTAAGGGTTATAGCTGAACCCTGCTTCTGGTCCTGGTCCTGTTTCTTAATCTACTAAAGTGTGAATTGAGGGTGCCCTAAAATCTCCCACCATGGACAGAGGCACCCCAGCCACCATGACTTCCTACCAGGAAGACCGAAGTTGAGAGCTAAAATACACCTGGCCTCCCTTAAGATGCTTCTGTGAGGAGTGTGATCACATGGCAAAGGAACCTACCCATATTGATAACTAACCAGACACTGACTTGAAGTGATAGCAGTTGGGTTGTTCTGGTGAAAATATGCACCACTAAAGCCATAAGGGGCAACCTCCATACCCAGATTATGTGGTAGCCTATGGCACCTTTAAGAAGAATCTCTGCTATGAGATTAGATCTTGATGCATTCAGACAGAACTATGCTAGTTGAATTTTATGTTGGGTATAATAAGGCATTAACAACAGTAACTAATAACAAAACCCAACTATTTTTAACAATGTACTGTGATAACAGCTGTGCAAAACTTATGTCTACTATCTGGAAGGTTCCATTTAATTTTTTATATCACAGTTGACTGTAGAGCCTTCAGAAAGCAAAATTATATGTAAGGAGAGAACATGGTATACACCATACACTAGAGACATTCCCTATCACATTTCATATCATTATAAAAGCTACAGCAAAGGGAACTCTCAGTATGCTGTGACTTCCCTGTCCTTTCAGAGTCTCCTGGATTCTGTGGCTACAAAGAAATCTGCACACTCTATTTGTCTTCACTAAGCAAAGAGCTCTCGAAAAGCACAAATTATCCAGTAGCTGCTGGTGACTACTGGTGACCATGTGCCATTACTCTTTATATTAGTTCTGCCTATTATAAGTGATGTAATTTCCATGTGGGGGTTTTGTTTTCATCTAGAGTTGATTTGCCTCAATATCCAAAAGAGGGTAGAGAGCATGCTCTAAGCCTTGTGGTTAGGAGATGGTGGGGGGCAGATCCACCCCATACTCTCTTTCAGGAAACATTCTGATTTGGAGAAAGATGTAGAAGGAACTCAGCATTGACTGAGAACCTCCTGTGAACAGGGCATGGTGATCTGCTGCACATCTTGAGTGTATTTTCCCACTTACTTGTCAAAGTACAGAAGAAAGTATGTCATAACATAAGTCTACCAATGCTCGGGGACACCCAGTGTCTAAAAGCAGCCCTGCCTGAGAACCAAGTGTGGCCTGTGGGAACAGAGTCCACCCATCTGCACCTATCACACACTCACACAAACACACATTCATACCACATTCTCACATACAATCCCACACACATGTGGAGAAGGAGCTGTGTAAGCATATACAAATGTCCACTTCTCCACTTTTTAAAATGTATTAGAAACTTGGAAGTTTCAATTCTGGAAGCTGGGAGGAGCATCACGACTGCTCTGTCACACCATGTTTCTACACTGTGACCCCTTGCATACTTCTCAGTCAGCCCTAAAGTTCATGCACAAAGAGGAGAATGTAGACCAGGTGCATTCCAACTCAGTCTGTAACACAGCCACAATGGGAAAGGCTGCTCAGATGAAATACTTTACCCTAAATTTATTCTCTTCAAAAGCCAAATCCTGACACCAAAGAATTCAGAAAAAAAATCAGAGAGAGAAAAAGAGAGAGAGAGAGAGAGAGAGAGAGAGAGAGAGAGAGAGAGAGAGATCCCAAAGACTGCACAGAACAATGGCTAGAAACACCATTTGTTGTTTCCACAACCACTGGAGCCTATGGGGAAAGAATGTAGGAGGATCCCCACTCAACAGAAGGTGGCAGGCGGGCTGGCACCTGCGCCATTCAGGAACCAATTAACCCCTGCTATTCCACCAGCTAGTATGTTCAAACTACAGGAAGTAGGAGATTTTGGGGGACCCTCATCCTTGTCTGGGCACACAGCTTAGAAACAAACAATCAGAGATAAAAATGGCTGCTATAGAAAACTGGAAAAGAAACATCAAGTGTTGTATTCTATTGAAACCATTTCTCCCCTCAGCATGGCTGGAGGCTGACGCAGAAAGATCATTAGTTCAAAGCCAATAGGAAATTGAGTGTGCAAATGTAAAAATTAAAATTGGCATTTTAGATAATAAAAACTTAAGAGGGCAGACCAGAAACGGCAGAAATTCTAATCAAGGCACAGACACAAAAGGTTTCCCAGAATTAAAGAAAAATAAACATGGAAAGAATTTTAAGAAGCAAATGAAAGAACACAGACTAGAAAAGAAACATAAAAATTGCCGGTGGCACTGAGTATAGAAAAATCAAAATCAGAACAGAATCAATGAAGCTACAATTAAGTTTTTTTTTTCTAAAAATTAACTAAATAAATGAAGGAAGTGAAAGATTAAAAGGAAATCTGTAAAACAGAATACAAAAAGGTGAATTTTCAGAAAATATCAGGGCTGGGGAGATGGTCGGTTCAGCAAGGGCTTGTCTTAAAGTAGGGAGATGTAAAACCTGGTGTGGCTGTCCACACCTATAATCGCATAGTTGGATAGGCAGAAACAAGAGAATCCCTGGGGCTTGCTGCTCAGCCTGCATGCATGTGCAGGTATGTACATGCATACCCACAAGTGCACCTACACACACACACACACACACACACACACACACACACACACACACACACCACAACTTAATCTACATATAAGAAAAGAAACTAGACATGAAGACCAAGTAATCCAATTTTTTAAAAAGGGGGTACTGATCTAAACAGAGAATTTTCAACAGAAGAATCTCAAATGGCTGAGTAGCACCTAAAGAAATGTTCAATATCCTTAGCCATCAGGGAAATATACATTAAAATGACTCTGAGATTCCCTCTTACACCTGTCAGAATGGCTAAGATCAAAACCACAAGTGACAGCTCATGCTGGTGAGAATGTAGAGCAAGGGAAACACTCCTCCATTGCTGGTGGGAGTGCAAACTTGTATAGCCACTTTGGAAATCAATATGGTGGCTTCTCAGAAAATCAATAATTTGCCTACCTCAAGACACAACTATGCCATTCCTGGGCATATACCCAAAGGAAGCTCCATTCTACCACAAGAGCACTTGCTTCACTATATTCATAGCAGCATTATTCATAATAGCCAGAAACTGCAAACAATCTATAGGTCCCTCAACAGAAGAATGGATAAAGAAAATATGCTACATTCATACAATGGAGTATTACTCAGCTATTAAGAAAATTAATAACATCATGAAATTTGCATACAAATTGATGGAACTAGAAAAAAATCATACTGAATGAGGCAACCCAGACACAGGAAGACAAATATGGTATGTACTCAATTATAAATAGACATCAGCTGTAAAATAAATGATAATCACATTACAATTCACAGACCCAAAGAAGGGAAGTAACAAGGAGGTCTCAAGCAGGACAGGGAGGGGGGTAATGAATCTCCTTGGGAAGGAGAAATAGAATAAATATCACGGAGGGACTGGAGGCAGATGAGAACAGGAGGGATCAGGTTGGGGGAGGATGGAGGGAGAAAGTACTGGGAAAGGCAACTGGAATTGGGGGGTATTTGCAGGATGAGCTAGAAACCTAGTGTAATGGAAACTCCCAGGAATCCACAAGGATGATCCTAGTTAAGACTCCTAGTAATAGGGGATACGGAGCCTGAACAGGCCATCTCCTGCAACCAGGTAAGACTTCAGGGGAAGGGATTAGGACACCAAACCTTCAGTCCATTATTTGTCCTGCCTGCAAGATGTGCTTGGGTAAAAGTGATGCAGAAATTGTGGGAGTGTCCAACCAATGATTGATCTAGCTTGAGACCTATGCCATGAGACCAAGCCCACCCCTGACAGTGACTGGAGCACCAGGACCCAGAGGCTGTATAGCCCAGGGAGAGACTTAGGATAGAATCAAATACAACTGGATTTTAAAAAGTCATTGCAATAATTCCTAATGATATTCTGCTGTCCTCATAGACGGGAGCCTGGCATAGCTGTTATCAGAGAGGCTTCTTCCAACAACTGACAGTATCAGGGGCAGATGCCCAGAGCCAGACATTAGGTAGAAGAGAGGGAGGAACGGCTATAGGAGCCAAAGAGGTCAAGGACACTACCAGAAAACGATCCACGGAATCAACGACCAGGGCTCATAGAGACTAACCAACAATCTGGGAGCCCTATGGGTCTGACTTTGGACCTCCACATATATATTATGGTTGTGTAGTCTGGTCTTCTTGCGGGACTCCTAATAGTGGGAGCAGAGACTGTCTCTGACTCTTTTGCCTGTTTTGGGGGCCCTTTTCCTCCAGTCCTTTTTCATCCAGTCTTAATACAAGGAGAGTCACCTAGTCTTACTGAAACTTGATATGACCTGTTTGTTTGATACTTCTGGGAGGCCTGCCCTTTTCTGAAGGAAAACAGAGGAAGAGTGGGTGGAAGAGGGGAATGGGAGGGAGGGACGCGGAGCGGACGAGGGGAAACTGCCATAGGGATGTAATATATGAGAGAAGAATAAATTTAAAAATTCAAAAAAAAAAATCAAGTGTGGCCTTTTGTATCTTGGAAGCTCACACTGAAAGAATTAAGTCATTGTTTTATTTTCTAATTGAAAGACTACTGCTGGTCATTCCAGGACAGATATGTCAACCAGATCAAGTTTACACAACATCCCTAAAGATTGTGTAGGGCTATATTAATTACTTGTCCCACATCTTTAACCTAAAAAGAAGCAATTTAAAGGAAGAAGGGCGTGTCCTGGCTTGCAGTTTAAAGGAACACACTCTATCACGGCAGCAGGGAACCAGAGCAGCAGTAGAGACAGCTGCTAATCTCACTGCTGCTTTCTTCAGGAAGCAGAGAGCAAACAGGAAGTGGGTACCAGCTACTAAGCCTTGTTCTCAGTAAGGCACTTCCTCCAACAAGGCGCTACCTCCACAACCTTCTCCAACAGCACCACCAGCCTGGAAACAACTACCCAACCACATTAGTCTCCAGGGGGCATTTCATATTCAAAGGACAAAAGCCATCATCATATGATACATCAGTAAGTCAACATTTATGGAGTGATGGTAACTATGGCAGGCCAACACAGGGAAATGTTCATGTATTTGTAAACACAAAGAATTTCATTTAAAGTGAGTACACCATTCATTTCTCACTATTTTCCCAGACACAAACAACCCCCTATCTGCACTGACAGAGGCAAACATTTATCTCAGACACTTTGATTTATGCTTTCTGTGAATTTTAAAAAGCAATTAACATGGCCCATTTTCAAACCTTCACAAACATTTATGAAAGTCAACTAACAGACACTGTAAGAAGACAACATGTGATTTATGATCATCGGGCCCAGGAGACTTTCCCTTTCTATAACTTAACACCTTTTCATACCAATCTTTTTTTTTTTTTATGATGATAAGCCTACATAACTCCAAAAAATATATTGGCTTCTTTTTCTGGCAATTAGATTTCATTTTTCTCCTCTCAAATTCCTATTGTATTTTAAACCCAGAATGTCATGGCTTCACATTGGTAGAGCTCTAGTTTTCTAAAGCATAACATTGCTAATCACGTTTAAAGAATTCAACTCAGAATCTTGGTGTTGGAGAGACAAAACACCTGACACCATGGTGTCCCTCAAATGGGCATGTCCAACCTTTGGACACTGGGACTTTGGGTGTTTACCTACTTAAAATATTATGAGATTTCTTTCATGATTTTTTTTAACTCAGTCACATGGTACCCTAGTGAGAACTATTTATTTACTTATTAACTTATTCATTATTTTTATTTTATTGAGATTGGCTAGCATGGAACTTGTGTATACAATGCATATGGCAATCCTGAATGCCCCAGCTTCCTGAGCGTTGAGATTAAATAAATGTGTCATTTATGGCAGGCCTACCCTAGTGGATTTATCTTACAAGAAATTATCATAGTGACCAGAGCTGTCACCAAATAGTTGGATCTTCTAGGCACACAGTATGTTCTTGAACTTGGCTACACCAGTGTTCTGCCAGTGAAACTAACATGTGTGCATATGTGAAGCCTAATAGCCAGAGTGTAGGGGGACAGCAGAAGGATCTGGAGGTGAAGAACGTGATTTGCAAAGGTCTCCAGTGTGGCGAGAAGAGGCCTCCTGCCTACACATCCTGGACCCACACATGAGGCAGCAATGTACTTTTATTGCAAATAGTCACCAGACTGGCCCTGGAAGGAACTTAGCCAATGTTACCTAATGCAGAAGCACAGACTAGTCTACGAATATGTACAACACATTCTTTGGTTGTTATTACTTAGAAGCTCATGTTTCCAACTTTTTGTGGAATCAAATTATGTTAAAATATAGATTCATTAAGTTGCCCATCTAAGTTTTCACTTAAAACATTTGTTCTTTATAGGAATGGCTGTATGGAGAGATGGCTCAGCAGTTAAGAGCACTTACTGCTCTTGCAGAAGAACTGCAAGATTCCCAGCATCCACAAAGTAGCTCATAACCATCTGTAATTCCAGTTCCAGGGCACCTGCCATCCTCTTCTGGCCTCAATGGGTGCTGCATGCACATCATACAAACATACATGCAAGCAAAGCACTCATACACATAAATATTTGTAAACACCCGTTCTTTGTATAGTACATCCTTAATTGATTACAACTTATTTCCTGACTTTCATACCACTGTGAGTTATAACCAACACATGTTGACTTAGGTCTCCACCCATGTAACACTTCTAAAGACCTTTGTAATTTCTTGAACCATAGAGGTGTCCAGAAGAATCTTTGATTCTATTAGATGAACTTTGGCCAGCATGGTGGCTAGCTTTAATTGTCAACTTGACATAGTCTAGGATGACCCTGGAGGAGGGTCTTTGAGAAGGTTTGTGGGGAATTATCTTGACTATAGCCATTAAATTGGGAAAACACACCTGAAGCTAGAGTTTTCCTGCCTGGCCCAGAGTCAGGACAAATCTCTCACACCCACCAGGCCCATAGACGCTCAGACCCAACCAAGTAAATACACAGAAACTTATATTGTTTACAAACTGTATGGCCGTGGCAGGCTTCTTGTTATCTACTTTTTCTATCTTAAATTAACCCATTTCTATTAATCTATACTTTGCCACATGGCTTGTGGCTTACCGGTGTCTTTACATGTTGCTTGTCATGGCGGCGGCTGGCAGTGTCTCTCCCAGCCTTCCTGTTCCCAGCCTTCTCCTCTTCCTTGTCCCGCCTACCCTATCTTTCCTGCCTGGCTACTGGCCAATCAGCACTTTATTTATACAGAGTGATATCCACAGCACACACCCTGAATGTGAATGACACCATTTCATGGACTAGGCCCTGGACAAGATGTAAAGGAGAACGCTGTTGAGCAGTAGCAAGCAGACACGCGTTCTTCACTTGGCTCTTGACTGGATGTGATGTAATGCGACCAACTGTCTCAAGCTTCTACCACAGTTCCCCATCATGGATGGACAGGGAACTCTAGGAGCCATCTCTCCCATCCCCTAGGAAAGTGGGAGGAACCAGAAACTGGCACAGCCAATGCATATCTAAGGATGCCACTGTAGAAATCTCTGAAACACGTGGGTGAGGATGGCTCAGGAAGCTTCCAGTGGCTTCCACTTACACATATGCCTGGAAGATGTGACTCCACACAGGACATGGAGGCTTCAGGCCTCTTCTCAAACAGCTTGCCCTGTGTATATCTGACTGCAGATGTTATCTTTTATACTACCCTTTATGACAAGCTGAAAAATAGAAATTGTTTCTCTGAGTTAGTGAGAAGCTCCAGATCAAACCCAAGGAGGGACCTGAGTTCAGAACCAACAGTATAGGAGTCTGGACTCCAATGGGAACAATGGTGGGTCTGAGTCTTTCACCTGTAGATTCTGATGCTAACCCTGGTAGACAGCATCAAAACTAGACTGAATTGGTGTCTGCTGGAGATTGCTTAGTGGGGGGAGGAGTAATTTGTGGTGTCAGAGTGAGAGCTCAGAGGAGAGAATTTGTTCAGTTTTCCTTTATACCATTCTGTCCTTTGTCCTACCTTGCTGCTAGCCTTTGGCAATTTCTCTCTCTCTCTCTCTCTCTCTCTCTCTCTCTCTCTCTCTCTCTCTCTCTCTCTCTCTCTCTCTCTCTCTCTCTCTCTCTCTCTCTCTCTCTCTCTCTCTCTCTCTCTCTCTCTCTCTCTGTCTCTGTCTCTCTCTCTCTCCAATGTATGCATGGTGTATATTTGATCATGTGGATGCAGACACATATATGCAGAGGCATTACATAGAGGTCAAAGGACAATCTCGGGCCTCAGTTCTTGCCTTCCACATTGTTTGAGACAATGTGAGTCTCTGTTGTTGTTGTTGTTTTTTTCTGGGTACAACAGGCTGGGAACTTCCCTACCTCTGCCTCCCATCCCCCATAGGAGTACTAGAGCTACAGATGATTACTAATGCTGAGTGTAGTTTTTTGTGGGTTTAAAGGACTTGAACTTGGGTCTTCACACTCCCATGGCAGGCACTTTTACCCACTGAGCCATCTCTGGAGCCCAGCAATCATTTTCCTTGTTAGCATCTTCAGACAGTATGATAGATGCATGCGCTAACCCTAGAAACTCTTGCTTTTTATTTCAGAGGAATATTGGAGGTGAGAGTAACTTAGAGCTAGGAGGTAGAGTGCATTTCTTTTCTTTTTTTTTTTTAAAGATTTATTTATTTATCATGTATACAGTGTTCTGTTTGCATTTATTCCTGTAAGCCAGAAGAGGGCGCCAGATCTTATTACAGATGGTTGTGAGCCACCATGTGGTTGCTGGGAATTGAACTCAGGACCTCTGGAAGAACAGCCAGTGTTCTTAACCTCTGAGCCACCTCTCCAGCCCGGTAGAGTGCATTTCTGATGACTTGAGCTTTCAACTGTTTTCATTGGCAGTATTTCTCCTGACCGTGGTTAGAACCAAGAACTCCCCAGAATTCCTTTCTTCCTACAGTGAGTCCAAGCTGCTGCACATAAGCCACGATGGTTAATCATGAGCATCACCTGGCAGGAGTTCTTCTGTCAGCAGCAGGCTGTGCTTTAAGAATGACACAACACTAGCTTTCTGAGAGGCAGACTGCGCTGTTCTAAAAACTTCAAGAAAAAACAACAAGTAAAAGGATGGATGGAAGCAAATGTGTAGCATAATTACCTGTAGTGGGTAGCCATCCTAGCCTTGGCCTGGAAGTTCCAACCCCCATTGAGGCTTCAGTAATGGTCACACCCACAAGGCGGGACTGAGGGAGGAAGACGAAGACCCAGGATCGAGAGGAGAGGTCTCTCTTGGTTCTGGGACCCTGGACACTGGAGGTAGACCGAGCAGAGTTCTCCAGAGAGCACCGCCGGACTGCGCCATACCTTTCCCAGACCCTGTAACCAATCCCTTCATTGTAAGTTACCCCACAAAATAAACCTCCCTTTTAACTACGTGGAATGGCCTTAATAAACTTCACCAATAATTACCAGCCAAAAGTAGAGAAGCCTGACCAGACATTACCCCAGACCTTCCTTATTAAATGAGACACTTGCAAGAACAGGGCTCTAAGTGTCCGTGTCTGGTCCTGCTTTAATCACACTCATAGCCAAGCCTGGCTATGCACTATACAATTTAACCCCAGGACCAACAGCACTGTGGACCAGAGTGAGGGGGGGCGGTGATGAGAAGAAATAGGTGAGGTGCTAATTCAGGACATGAAGATACATAACTTATAACTTGGGGGGTAATTTTTCCTTTTATAGCTTATTTATTTTATTTTGTATGTATAAGTGTTTTCCATGAATACATGTGTACCTACTGTGTGCATGCCTGGTGCCCACTAATGCCAGTGTTGGATCCCCTGAATTGGAGTTAAAGATGGCTGTGAGCTGCCATGTAGGTGCTAGGAACTGAACCTTGTTCCTCTGGAAGAGCAGCCAGTGCCTTTAATTGGTGAGTCTTCTCTTCAACCCCTTTCTGGAGCAATTTCAAGGTCATAGAAGTTGACTGTCATTGCTTTCCAGAAGATTAAAAGTGCACTACTGCAAACTGTTCAAATTATTACAAAACAAGAGAATATGTTTTTGTTCTGGTAAGTAAACTTGACACCCAGTGAAGACCTCGATGAGTGAGGCCGTTCTCTTCCTGTGTGCAATGAAACCAGACTAGCTCACTCTGCATTCTCCTGTGACTGAAGGAAAAGGCTAGTGCTTAGGAAAACTACCTCCCAGAGGGTTCCAAATCCCTTTTCAAGCCGCATGAGGTACTTCGTGTTCCTTTGCAGGCCTCCTCTTGCCTGGCCTGCATACATAAGCAATGAGGACACAGCATGACTAATTAGCTTATCCACTTAGTCTGCCACACTAGTCACTGGAATCCAGCACAGCATTGGACTCTGCAAACCTAGCTCTACCCACTGGGCATCTTCTCTGACAGCTGCTGCTGCTTCCCCTTCTTCCTCTTCTTCTTCCTTTTCCTCCTCCTCTTCTTTTTCTTGCTTAAATAATACATAAGCTCACATGCAGGTTTTAAATATGAAGAACATATGTTAACATCTTGGTATGAGTTTTACTTTCATTAATTTAGTGTAGGGGAAGAGCCACAGAGTCAAAGACACAAAACAATTTCATTTGTACTTCTGAACAAATTAGAACACTATTAGAATTTCAGGGTTTTCTTTTTAATAACCATCCTCTTTAATAAGCTTTTTTAAATATAATGGATCCAAGTTAGAAGTCACTTTGCAAAATGACTCATCTTTAAGTTGCCTGGAAGAACCTTAACTTTCATTTAAAATGGACTTTCGGAATCCAGCAGGCGGCTCTCTCAGAGGCTGGTGAAATGCCACAGACACATGCGTGCCCTCAAAGAGTAAATCCCCACTCAGAGCTGCAGGGACCTCATCTCCTGGGGAGGCTTTGTGGCAAATTCCACACCACTGCTTCAGGACCCTTTGTCTCCATGTGCACATAAGACTTCTGTCTTCACCACGGGGAATTTTTCCTCAGAGTCACAAGTTTATATTTGTCCATTCCATGCAGGAGAAGGTGATCAGCCAAAAGCCAGCACAGGGCTCTACAGTTTCCAACACACACTCTCTTTCTAAAACACGGTTTTCTTCCTCCTTTTCTTCTTTATCTTTCTTTCTTTTTAATCTAGGACTGCTTGGTAAAATTACTCCAAACTTTCATTTTCTTCTTTTTTTTGTCATAATTTTTTTCTCATTGGGTAAGTGTGATGTCTGACGGAATGCAGGCTTGCAGGAAGCCACGCATCAATATCATAATATCTTTAGCAATTCCTGCTGTAAAATTGAAGTGTTATTCTAATTAATTGGTTCAAAAATACAGAAGCCATATAAACCATAGGACTCAATCTTAGCACTTTGATGGTAGAAGTTGAGTGTTCTCTGTGAAGGGGAATGGTGTCTCTTAAAAGGAAAGCTTCTCTGTTCAGACCTAAAGGAACGCCCAGGATGGTCAACTAAAGAGGACCTGGACTCATGTTAGCAGAGGAAGCACTTTGCCAACCGAGTAGTCTCTCAGCTGAGGGCCCTGTCCCTACTCTTCTGATGAGATCTGGCAGTGGCTCCCCACTCCACAGACATCCTCACCATGACTCTCTGTGTCCTTCATGCTTTGGCTCCTGCTAATTTGTGACCTCTGCCCTCATGGCTTCCCCCTGCTATCCCTCCTCCTAGACCTCCAGGGTCTGCTCCATGGCTCATCTGAGTTCCTTGAATGTGCCAGACCCCGTCCTACTCAGGATCTGCGCTGTGGCTGTGCCCTCTGACTGAACTCATCTTTCCATTTGTCTTTACACAGCTGACTTCTTTTCATCCTTCAGGTTTCAGATGGATGTCGCCCCCTCAGAGTTCCTGCGGCAGGCAGGCAGCCTCTTTGGGAGAGCCTCCCACTCCCGGCTCTGGTTTCTCTCTGTTATTGCACATTGGGCCCCTTGCAGCATTCACCATCTTGTTTATTAATGTCCTGATGATTGGTCACTGGTCTTTTTGACCCCAAGGCAATGACCAGGAAGTAACAAAACTGAGCCGGCATAATTAAAGAATAGACAAAATAAAGAAATAAAAGCCTATGGAGGGGCGGGGAGGGGGGAGATAAAGTACTAAAATGAAGCTTCTTAAAATAACACAGCATTGAAACCTTGGCTATTTTTTTAACTCCGTTTTCTGAATAGGATCAACGGGAGCTCTCGATGAATTACAGGTCTGCTGTCTAGTACTCACTTCACTTTGGGCATGATCTTCTCCTCATCTGTTAGTCACCAAGGCTGCTGGCCTCCCTCATCTCATTCTGCCAACACCCTGTCTCTGTCTCTTCCTTCCACACTGACACCCACCATCCCAGGCCATGCTCACGTGGCTTCTGTGGGTCACTACCCGAACTTCCTAATCATTCCATCCACTGAGCTGTTTCCACTTACGCTCTTCTTGAAAGACACATCCCAATGCCAATGTTACCTCTCATTTTACTTTAAAAAAAAATCAATGTTGTATCTTATTTAATAAGTACAAACCCCCTGAATATCATTTAGATTGAACTGCTTTTTCCCCCCAACTCCAGCAGGCAGCATTTTCTGATACCCCCTTATAGGAGCCTCTGGTCTACACAAATGTTTACCTGTCCATCCCCAAACCAAGTCAAGCTCATGCTCTGTCTGGGTTTTGGCTTGCTCCTACCACAGACTGCCCAAATTTTCCCTCCCACAGGCAGGAACAGCATGTTTTCTTCAAGACACAGCTCCAGTTCACAGTTGGCATCCAGCTTGGGTTCATCTGCCGTAAGCTCTGACCCACACTCTCTCCATTCCCACTTCTAACCACACAGCAACCCCAGTTCCATGTCACATTTCATCATGTGACACCTGCAGCTGCTTTTTATGTGCAAATGGTGTCTCCACAGTCAGACTATGTCCTTGCTTCTTCACTCTCCCAATGGAGGCAAAAGTGGCAAGGATCCAATCGAAGCCACGTAGACTGGCACTGAGTCCCAGGAGCCTCAGGATGAGGCTCTCCAAAATCAGCAACCATTCCAGATGACCTGTAGGCCCCTGTGGATTTCACCGTCATCTCTTCCCCAGCTCGCCGTGTCTGGAATTCTCTCATCTATATGAGTTTGCCTTGAAAACCACTAACTCTTTTTCCAGTCTTGGGACAGTCGTGCCTCTAATAACCAGAGAATCATCCTTTGCCCCCTCTTCCCCACCCACTTAAATTAATCTCTTGTAACATACACCAAAGGTTCCCATTTAATGCTCTTAGCATCTACACATGGCACCCCTGTGTCTGCCTATTGTGTTTATCTGCCTGCCAGCCTCCATGACTCACTGCTGTGCAAGTTGAGGTCAAAAACTTTGACTCTTATATTTATGTCAGCAGGGAAAGGGTGTACACCATCTATTAAATAAATAAATGCACAAACAAGCAAACTGTTGATGAGATGTGTTGAACAAGCCCAGAATTGAGTATAAAAGCTATCAATTTAGTATTCAATAACATCTACTGCTCACACCACCTATATGCCTATTTGTTTTCAACTTAAAGATTCTTTCAAAAGATTTTTTAATTTATGTGTACATGAGTATGTCTGTGTGATTTTATATGCACCACATGTCTGCAAGTGCCTGTGGAGTCCAGAAGAAGGCCATGGATCTCCTGAAACCAGTTACAGGAGTTGTGAGGTGTCGAATCTTTGCTGACCTGCATCCTCTGGCCTCTTCAGTGAAAGTGATGTGGAGTGAACCTGGTTGGATCAATAAATAGCAGCTAGAAAGGTGAGCAGCCAAGGCTGGGTTTGCTTTAAAAGCAGAGCCAACTCTGGGGGCTGATGCACTAGAAGGAGGGTCTCAGATGCATGGAGAATTATCAGAGACTGCAATGTGTGCAGCTGTGGAGAGAATTTGGAGAAGGTGGTGGAAGGATCCGATTTTAGAAAGGGTGAGTAATTTGGAAGCAATTCCTTAAATTTGGGTCTTAAAGTTTAATACAGCACTGTGTATAATTAACCTTCCCTTGAATACTGTTCCAATGTATAAGCTGCCTAGCTCATGTTCACATCTTAAACTGATAAAGCGAAATAGAAAAGCTGTGGACATCTGCAGCCCACATGGCTCCATGAAGCACCACCATCACATGACACTCTCCAAAAGATACTGCAAGCTACCTGCCCAAACTCTCAAGTTCTAGTTGCAGAAGAACCAGTGCACTGTGCAGTATGGTACAGCCTGTGAAGTGGAGAAACACATCATGGTCACAAGAGCAGTTGCGTCAGCAATGCTGACATTCTTCTAATTGCACAGATTCAAAGTCTGTGTCAATCAAGTGTCATATGGACACATTAAAAAAAAATGAAAACAGTGTTTTTACCCCATTCTAACTCATAATCTAGTCCAAGGTCAGGGGAAATGGCCTAGTCACAGGAATAAGAAAGGTCTTGGAGAGAAAGATCCCAGAGAGTTGACTCAGACTGACTTGACACACCTAAGGCTACAAACTGAGATGGATGAGTAAGAGATGAGGCTTCCAGGCAGCTCCCTAAGTAGGCCAAATAAGCAGCTACTGTGTCTAATGCTATAATTTGGGGGTAAATGTTAACAATGGTTTGTTTCTTTTCATGCACTGAAGTATATGTCTGTGAAACTTACTGAATTTGGGGATTCAGAAGAAATGAGACTGTTCATAAACATACAGTGCACACAAAGGGCATATAATGACTGTGTCTCTTGCAAAATAATTTAGTGGCAGTCACAGGGAATTGTAGTGTGAGCTTCAGAGTTATCCTTGGACAGGAACAAACCATTCTCACTCAGTCTGTGAGTCCCTTTTTTTCTTTTGCCCTCGCTTACAGACTCTAAGTCGTTTACACAATAAATAGTTATTTCCACAGTAGAAATGGTCAACATGTCTAAGTCTCCAACAGAACCTGTTATTATGGTTAGCAATGAGGGTGCCTTTCCTCCAGATTTTCACAGCCACAACTTTTGACCCCACTGATGGAAAATGTCAACATCAGCATCACTTCTTGACTTCCTGACAATGGCACATCAGCATGGAAAGGTATTAATCTTGGAGCAAAGTGACCCCCAGACTATATCTTCTACAGGCACCACCCACTCCTTGGCAAAGAAAGGATTTCAAGGAAATGTTCATCCACAAACTTTCATGCTGTCTTACCAAAAACTTTAGTATAACATGCTGATTTGAAATTTTCACATGAATTATTATAATTTGCTGATGGTAATAAGCCATAAAATTGAAACCTTCACAGTCTCAGAACATCCCATAAGCAGAGATCAGGCCCCATGAGAGATGAACTCACATGTGTATTACCTCCTCTTGAAATGCATTCATGACTGTGATGGATCCATGTCCTTCTTATTCTCAAAAACCCATGGTTTAAACACACTTCCTTTAATAAGCCAGAAAGCAATAATGGTGAAGGAGGCTCCCACCTTGAGATATGCACAGAAATCTTCTGGAAAGTTCTGCAGCACTGAAGGTCTGGATACTAGAGAGAGGGCTTCTGTGTGCTTTCACTTGGCTGTCACAAAAGTGCTCAGCACACATAAGACAAGCTCAAAAGTAGCATGAATTTCCATTGCAACAACATTTCCAATGTCACAGCAAAAAAGTTAGATTAGCCAAGGCATCCAGGGTCCATCCTCCCATCACAGTTAATGCATTATATGTCTATGCTATTGTCAAATATAACATGTAGACAACAAACCCTGGAGTAATCCTAATACAGAAGCAATCAATATAACAACAGGTAACCAGGCAAAAGAAGGTTAAGATTTATAAACTGAGGCAGGTAACATCTAATAAACACATCAAGTTTAAGTCAGATTCAAATCCTGTCCTATTATGCTGAAGACAAGAGGCCATGGGAAAAAAAGCTTCTTGTATAAAACAAACAAACAAACCATCATCTCAAACCAATCTTAATATAGAACAATATATTATCCCTTATCAAATGTCTCCACCATATTGCTCCCGAGTTTTACAGTGTATATTTTAAACTTAACTTTACATTCTTAACTGATGGATAGGTTGCTACAAACTAATAATTCAAAACTCTATGTATTGCAACCCAGTTTTCTATCTCAGACTCCTGTGACCAACTATATAAAGGAAATTTGAACAGATGAATGTCAGATCACATACTATACCAAAACAGAAAACAGAAAGCGAGTCGTCTCCTACCTATAGTTGTGATAACAGTACCAGCAAAGAAGAAAGAGCTTCCGAGGTCCCAGTGACTAACTTGATTGGAGCTGTTTCCTAAGGGGATAATCCCTGCATTTATTGCTGCCACTATTTGCTGCAAGTTTAAAAAGAAACTTATCAGTACATGTCAATCATACAGTGGCATCGAACATCTCAACTCCCACCCCAGGTAATGACAAATTACACAAAAGGGATAAACTTTAAGTCTTTGATTTTTCTATTTAAAAAGTGTTAAAGGATTGAAACTTTATTCTGAAAAATGTAATATCACCTAAATCATGAAAATTTTACATTTTATAGCAAGTGAATGGATTGACATGGAGCGTCTAATAGTGGACATCTATAGCATCTCCACTGGTATGTTCAGTAACATTTGAATCAACACCTAAGTATATCAGTGTTCTCTAGTAGGCAACATGGATTGGTTATACATTTAAATATCATATTGCAGTCTACATTTAAGTGATGCATAAGCCTTCATTAACATGTTCATGATTTCAGATGTTTATGGTCATCCCCTAGACTGCGCTGTCTACAAGAGCTAAAAGCATATTTCCAAAGATCTAATGAGACACTGAGGTGAGAACAAGAAGACCATGTGACCTGTGAGTAAGTTATGTCCATCTGGTTAGATCTAGATGCCTTGAATTTCTGCAGATTCTAGTAAATTCTTCAAGGAGAGTCACCCATGGTCATCATAAGCAGTTCTCATGGGGACCACAGGATCTGAATGCTCCTTTGTTTGCACTATAAGAGGTAGATTGGAAGACAACAAGACCATGCCCTCTGGAAGTGTAAATGGTGGATGTGGATTACATCAGAAGACAATGTGTAGCCGAAGAGAAGCACTACAATGGCCAGATCACATGTGTCCTCTGCACTTAGAGGAAGCTTTATCTTTTTTATCTTTGAACTTTCAGATTTTAGAATTTGGAAGAGTATCATTTGATAGGTGAAGAAAAGGTCAAAACAGCAGGGCTTGTTTACAGTGGCATCATGGTTACCAGCAAAGGGAAAATGAAGCATGCTCTAGAAATGTGAGGGCGTGCCCCTGGCCACTGGCTGATGGAGAGAGCAAGCAACCAAGACTGCGAGTAGATTTCAAATCTCATTTCACAGCAGCTCACAACAGCAGCCAATCTATAGACTAAACTGACAATACTTGTGTGCAAAGTCAACCGAAGCATATTGTTATTCTTTATTTTACAGGGCATGTTCATTGTGAAAACAAAATTAAGGAAGGAAAAGTAATAAAAAGATAAAAATATTCACTATTCCAGAGCATAGGCACAACTACTGTTAATGTAATAAGGTGAATACTCTTGATAGCCTTTTTCATTATATTTTCTTTGAGATAGGCTCTTACTATCTAGCCCAGGCTGGCCTTGCACTTTCAATCTTTTTGTCTCAGTCTCCCAAACTGTTGTCATTACAGACATGTACCACCACATCTGGTTCAGTATATGTTTTATATAGTTAGATTCATAAACTATGTTAAATGCTGAATTAGCCATTGTTATTTAATTATAATAACTTGCTAATGACCAAGAAAGAACTTTGTATTGACTAATGCTAACTATTAATAACTTATTTAATAGTGTCCTGACTAGTAATATTATTCCACTTGTTTTTATTTGCTATTCACATACTTATCATAGCATATACATATCATTTGTGTGCTGTCATAAAATGTACTGTACTATAAAATACTCTTTCATAAATATATTTGTGTATAAATATTTCCCTGTTTTTCTTTAACATTTCCTTGGAGACATTGCTAGAAATCAATTAGCAATATTTTATAATATTGGATGGGAAAATAGACATTATCTACCCAGAAAACTCTGTTTACAACTGTCTCCCAACAATAGACAAAGGCTTAGCAATCATTCTAATACTAATAACACTTTATCTTCACTGGATTGATAACAAATGTTTAGATTATATATTCTTTATTGTAAGTAATATTAGATACTAGTATTTTAAATTACATTTCATGAATGAACAAATATTCACATGCAAACATGTGCCCAGCATGCAATGAAGCTAGTTCTGAAAAAGTTAACTCTGCTTGTCTGACTCTGTGTTCTTAGTTCCAGATAATGAAGGTTTCACTTCACTGTCCATCTTTTGAAATGCACTCTGTTGAGCCTGGTGGAGCAGGCCTATAATCCCGGCTACTCCAAAGGCTAAATCAGAAGGTTTGTGGAATTCAAGGCTTGCCTGAGTTACAGAGTGAGTTCAAAGCCAGCCTGGGTAAATTATCAAGACATTGTCTCAAAACTGAAATAAAGAAGGCAGAGCCCGGCGGTGGTAGCACATGCCTTTAATCCCAGCACTCGGGAGGCAGAGCCAGGTGGATCTCTGTGAGTTTGAGGCCAGCCTGGGCTACAGAGTGAGTTCCAGGAAAGACGCAAAGATACACAGAGAAACCCTGTCTCAAAAAACAAAAAGAAGGAGGAGGGGGAGGAGGAGGGCAGGGAGGGAGGGAGACAGACTGGGGCTGTAGCTTGGTAATACAGCACTTACATGGCATACACTAAGGCTGAGTTCTAGCCCCAGCAGCAAGCACAGGCAAAATTAAAAATAAAAATCATGCTCTGTGTAGTTCTATGCAAATTTTGCTTCCACAGATCCAACCTACTTTAAATGCTAGCAAGGCATAATGATGCACATCTGTAACTCCATGCAGAAGCAGGAGGATTGCGAACACAAGGCTAGGCTATATAGAAAGATCTCTGAGCTTAGTCACTCATGCTGCAGTATGTCTGTCTGTCTGTCTGTCTGTATCTATCTATCTATCTATCTCCCTCTCTCCCTCCCTCCCTCTTTCCTTCCTTCCCTCTCTCTCTTTTACACAGACTCAGCACACACAAACCAAACATTTGCATATTTAAAATACATTAAATCTATAAAAAGAAAAATGAACAGCCCCATAGCAGTCTAAACTTCCTACCAAGGCCACAGCTTAAACCTTTACTTCATCCCAGGCAACACAGCTGGGATATTGTTCCATATGCCATACAGGCCTATATGATTACTTTTAAAGAATTTACTTTTTCTGTTTTAAATTAAAATTTATTTACCAATGTTGAATACACAAAAGTATATTTCTCATCTTTTGAGTTAGCAATGCTTGGAAGTTTTCGTCTCAGAACCATTTTATAGCCTCACCATTCACTGAAGAAATCAATGTTTTTATTTTGTGTGTTTAAATTATAAATATTGATGTTTACTGAAATATGTAGTGAGAAGTGAGGCAGCTTTATGATTTTATAAATATTTTTAATTCCTGGCCTATTAAAAGACAGATGTATCCTAATACACACTTTTGCAGTCAATCTGCTGGGGCAACCCATCCCATAATCTCCAGAAAACTGTAGTGTACATGAATAAAGCAGAACATGAAAAGACAAAAGCACCTTCATGATACTAAGAAAACTGCTTTAGGGACTGGAGAGATGGCCCAGCAGTTAAGAGCATGTAAGTCTCTTGCAGAGGACCTGGGTTTGTTTTGAACCACATAGGGTGGCTGGCTCACAACTTCCTGTAACTCCTGTCCAGGGGATCTGACACCCCCTTCTGGCCTCCTCAGATACCTACACTCACATGCACATACCCACACAAGACACACAATCAAATAAAATCTTAAAAAAATGAACAAGAAGCTTCTAGAGACCAATTTGGAGGACCACGGCTTGAACTCATTATTTCTTTGTGTTTGTTCAAATTTGTTTTCTATCTGGAGAAAAGCTTGCTTCTATATTATGGACTTTTAATTCATGTTTTTCGATAGCCATGCTTTATTGCTTTTCATCTTTTCATCAGAATTCCCACAACAACGTTGAATAAGAACAATGAAAGCAGTGTTTTTCTCATACAAAATTCTCAACAAATAGAGTATTGTGTCATTAAATATATTGAATATTGGTAAGCAAATTTCATTTAAATATTTTATGAGAGCAGGTTAAAAAAACTTAAATAAAACTTTAAAGAATTTTTTTTTTATAAACAAGGACTGGAGAGATGAATATTTGTTACTCTTCTAGAAGATACTGGTTCAGTTCCCAGCACCCAGATCCAGTGGCTCCCAACTGCCTATAACTCCAGTTCCAGGCCATCTGATGTCCTCTTCTGGACTTCACAGGCACCTGCACTCACATATGCACACACCCAAAAAATAAAAATAAGAGAAAATGTTTTGTAAACAAATCTTAATAGCAGACATAAAGCTCCTGCTAATCAAGTCAGTTAATGGCACAAATGTGCCAGTCCCAGGACATTTCGGGCATAGCTCTTAGCCACTACAAATGGGGTGGGACATAGGTGACCATGCTCTGCAGCAATCCTGGGAGTCTTTTTCAGAATCTGAACCCATGGTGGCAACTGGCACTTGTCCCAAATCCTCCCTGAGGATACCATTTCCTCCTCAGCTGAGCTAAACAGGTCTTTGAAAATGTTTCAGATAGAAATAACAACAGAAGGTATGTATATAAGCATAGAGATGTGAGTCCAATTAAACACAAATCAAACAAAAAGTTGTTACTTCCTATGCCCTTGATTCTAATGAATTCATAGGCCGAATGGCTTCAAAATACCAAGACACTAAATTGGAAAGATGTCTCAGTGGTTAAGGGCACTGGCTGTTCTTCCAGAGGACTTGATTTCAATTCCCAGCACCCACATGATGTCTCACAACTATCTGTAGTTCCAGCCCCAGTGTACCCAACACCCTCTTCTGGCCTCCCCCAGCACTGGGCACACATGAGGCACACAGATAAACATGAAAACAAAATACCCAAACACATAAAATAAAATAATTTTTAAACTATCAAGGCATCATAATATGAACAGGTTGTTGCCGCTACTGTTGTTTTGTGACAGGGTCTCTTTAGCCCAGAGGGCATTCCCTATGTAGCTGAGACTGGCCTTGAACCTTTGATTTTCCCACCTCCCCTACCCCCACCCCACCCCCAAGTTCTGGGATTATAATAGAGTGGGATGACACAGCTCAGAGCAGGTTACTCTGGAGGGAATAACTTCACTGTTATTTACCATGGGGGCCATGCTGATTCCTGAGCTCACAGCACTGTAAGTACAGACACAAGAACTGTTAGCTCCCCTCTCACCTCCCCCCCAAAAACCACTTCCAGTAAGAACTCAGGAAAGAAGATTTAAAAAGAATACAGCTGCGACCAAGTTATATTTTTTATATTTTATAGACATTTCTTCAATATGTCCTTATATTCAGAGAACAAGTGTCAGTTTGTCATGCAAATCAATGAGGAAGCATCAGCCATGTAAAACACACAAGACAACAAAGATGAGCAAGGCCAAGCAGCTTTGGACTTCACCAGGAGACCAGGCAAGCCAATCCCTGAGGTGGTTGATTGAGCAGAGGCTTTAGAGCCCACCCTATCATTTCATCTTGTTCTGTTCGGTGCCTGTGATGAGGTGAAATGTCAGTCTGACTCTTGGAGGAGGTCCACAGATCATTTAAATTCAAAGAGTCAAAGGCGGAGCTATAGCCAGCAGCAGGGTGCCTCGCCGTTTGTGTATGTGTGTGTGTGTGTGTGTGTGTGTGTGTGTGTGTGTGTGTGTTTGTGTAGTGGGGGGCACTGTAACTAGGTACCACAGGGCTGTGATCTGAAGTGGAGGCTCATGAGCAAACTAAAAACCCAACAGATGAGTTTGCTAGAGAGACTTCCCCACAGCTCTGTAAACAAACTCTACATGAGGGCTACAAGCCTCTTGGCCAACAGCCCCAGGAGGCTGGTGCCCTCTTCCTAGGCACCAAAGCAAATCTCTGGGTCTGTGACTACATTCTTAGCTAGGTCAAAAGGCCCTCAATAAATACCTTCAGAAGAGCTCTCTAGTTGTGCATCTACGTGACTAAAGTGATAGGACTGCTTGATGAGTGACAAAAATTCCCTTTTCAGGTGCTGGAGTGATGGGTCAGCAGTTAAAGAGCTTGTGGAGTGAACTTAAGAGGAACAGGAGTTTGGATCTCAGCAGCTAGGCATGGCCGCAGACTCTCTTAATCTCAGATCTGAGGAGACAGAAAGATCCCAGGGACTCACAGCCCAGCTGTTCTGCTGAATTAGTGAACTCCAAGTACATTGAGAGACCCTGCTGCAAAACACAAGATGAACAGTGATCAAGGCAAGACACCAATGTTGACCTCTAGTCTCCACACGCATGCATACACACACACACACACACACACACACACACACACACACACACGCACACACACGCGCACGCACGTGTGTGCATACATTCACGTACATATGAACACACAAATGAACATATAAGTTAAAACTCTCACTTTTCTACTAAGTCACAGGGAACAAATGACATTACATGGGTAATTTATAAGTGGGCTGAATTGTAAGACAAATTGCTAAACAGGCTTATTAATAAAACACTCAGAGCTAGATATTGGGGTGAAAACCGAGAGATCTGAGGAATAGGACAAGCCACAGCCAACCTCACCTTACCGACTCCTCAGCCTCCAAAGAGAGACCTACTTCCTGTATACCTGTGCCTATATGCCTTTCTGTCCCTGCAATCTCACTTCCTCGCTCCACCCAACTACATCACTTCCTGTCTGTTTGTACACACCTGAGACCTCCATGGTTACTGCTGGGATTAAAGGTGTGTACTACCATGCCTGGCTCTGTTCCCAGTGTGGCCTTGAACTCACAGAGATCTGAGTGGATCTCTGCCTCCCAAGTGCTAGGATTAAAAGCGTGTACTAACATTACCTGACTTCTATGTTTAATATAGTGGCTGGCTTTTTCCTCTGATCCCCAGATAAGCTTTATTGAGGTGCACAAAGAAAATATCACCACACTGAACTGTCTGGATTAAGATGAAGAGAACATAACATCACACATATCTACCATAAAACAATTCTGTGCAATGTTAATTAAGAACAGGCTTCCAAGTTTAAGCCCCACAAACAAAACAATAATCATCACCATGAATTTATACTTATATTGGCTACTCAGTTCGCAGACAGAATGGGCACCAAAGAGGCTAGGAATATGGGTCTGCTGGCAGAGCAACTGCATAGCATGCATGAAGCTCAGGATTCCATCCTTGACATCCTTGCTCATGGACAGATTGGGGTCTGGTAGTGTGCCACCTGTTATCACAACACTCAGGAGGTAGAGGCAAGAGGATCAGAAGTTCAAGGCTAACCTCAACTAGCTGATATGCATGGGATTAACTCAACAAAACAAACTTTTTAAAAAAATGAGTGTATTCCATGAAGATGAAGTAGAACTTTTCACTTAGTTTAAGGAATGATGAGGGTCATAAAGGCAATGACAGGAAAGCTTGGTCTCTGGGACAATGCTGGCTTTAGAATCAATGTGCCTGAGTTAGACTGTGGTGTATTCACTCTTGAGCTGTGAAAAATTAATGGGCAATGCCATCTGCCATATCAGAACTCTTCCTGGCTTTGGCGTCAGACATTGGTGAGAGACACATCTCTGCTCTGTGCCCACAGGTTGACACATCATTAGAATCCAGGGGGAACTGGAAGTCAGAAGTGTGTTTCCCCTAGGGCAATGGCAAACAGAGACTTCCATGTCACGAGTTCCTCAAGTAGCTATTCTTTGAAAAGATGGGAAGAATGTATTACCTTTAATTTAGTCTTACTATAAATTTAAAAATGAAAGTGCTCCCCAAAGCTGGTTATACTTTGCCTGTGTTGTAGGTGTGCCCCACTATGCTTACACATGCCGAGGTCAGAGAAGGTCCTGGGGGTCCTGCTACATCATTACCTGCCTCTTTCTCTTGAGATGGGGCCTCTTACTGAACCTGGAGCTCACCACTGTTTGGCTAGACCCAGTGATCCTCCCATCTCTGCCCCCAAACAGCTCTGGGGTTTCAGGCTGCATAGCTGTACTCAGCTTTTACACAGGTACTAGGGATCCAAACTCAAGTCCACATGCTTGCTCAACAAGTGTTCTTACCCACTGAGCCATTTCCCCAATTTCACCTTCCCTTCCAACACACAGGTGCTCATGACCCTCAGAACAATACAGAACGTCCTGAATGCTTTCTACAAATTCCTCCTGTAAGCATCATAACTAGTATTTCACTTATATAGAACAACACCTAAAATCTTAAAAGCAGGCCTGTATTAATATTTTAAACATTTTAAAAGACTTTTTAAAAAGTTTTATTTATGTATATGTGTGCTTGTGTGAGTCTATGTAGGCCATTTGTGTGCTAGTGCCCACAGAGGCCAGAAGAAGGTGTTGGATCTTGTGTAACTGGAGTTCCAAGCAGTTGTGAGCCACCTAATGTGGGTGCTGACAACCCAGGTCCTCTACAAGAGCTGTAAGCACTGCTAACTACTGAGCCATCCCTCCAACCTCAATTTGGGCCTTTTTAATGAAAAAGTCTGTACCCTAGTTGTTTGTTAGTAAGACAGTAACTATTTCCTAGGTTGCCTCAATGATGCACAGAGAATAGGTTCAACAGAAACTTCTCTTAACTGAGAATTCAGGAATGGTCTCTTTGCTCCATTTTAAAAAGGATAGTATTTCTAATAAATTGCTAACAATAGTAAAGTCATTTATACTGGCAAGTGCATGGTTATACATTTCCTTGAACACTAGCATTCTGCTGCCAGATTTCTGTGATGCATGATGATAGGCTTTTATCTGCAGCCAGCTGCTCTTAGGGAAACCATTTCTACCTTAGAGGTTAAAAAAAGGAATCAAGTTACACACTTAGAGTTCCACATCTGACCACTTCAGCCACACAAGCAAGGCTACCTTGCAAACCTTGAAGGAAACAAAAATAATGACACCTGCATGGTCCATGACTTAGCAAGAAGGTAACAGTGGGGGCCACTGTGATTTTTTTGTTGCAGCATAAAAATAATCACAACTCCTCAGTGCCACACAGTCACATGGAGACACTACAGTCAGAGGCTGCAGGCTTAAGCACCGAGTCCTTCACCTCTGGCTACATGCCAACATAATGATAACCTGATTCTAGATGATTTTGAAGTTTTTCATTGAAAAATTATTTCATATAACATATTTTGATCATATTCTCTCTCCTCTTCTGACTCCCCTCAGATCTCCCCCGACTCCCTATCCAGCCAACCTCATTAAAAAAGGAAAAGAAAAACAAATGAACAAAACAAAACAAAAACCCCAACAAGACAAAAAGAAAATAACAAACAAGATGAAACAAAAAACACACAAAAAACTACAGAGCAACATGGAATCTATTTGTGTTGGTCAGCTATCACTGGGCATGAGGCCTGCCTTGGAGAGTGATTTATGTACCCAGTGACAAGACATTGGAGAAAGTGGTTTTCCCTTTCCCAGCAGGTATCAATTGCAAATAACCTCTTGATTAGGGGTGTGGCTTCATGTTTTCTCTTCTGCCTTCTCCACGCTGGGACTGTGTCTGTTTTGAACTTGTGAAGGCTTTGTGCATGATGTCACAGTCTCTGAGTTCTAGTGTGCCTGGAAGACACTATTTTCTTCGAGTCATCCTCCACCCCTGGCTCTTCCCCTATTTCTGCTTCCTCTTCCAGGAAGATCTCTGAGCCTTGAGGGGAAGTTGGTAAAGCCATCCCACTTAGGGCTGAGTGTTCCTAAGTCTCTAACTTCTGCACACTCTCCAGTTGCAGGGGAATTACTATTATCAAAAAGGGAATGACTTTGAAAGGCCCAGCATCACAAGAGAGTATCTCAGGATGGGCCTTGCTCTTGTAGGCTTGGACTCCCACAGCTCTGGTAGGCCCTAGGAAACCCTGAATGGCACATCTGAATCAATGAAGAACTGCTTCATTGGATTATCCACTTCCTAAATTTGCTAAATGGACATGTCTAGAATGTTATTTATAGATTGCAGTGATGGAGGAAGTGCCTCCTCCAATGTCAGTGGCAATCACCATCACAGCAGCTACTGCTCTGGCCATTACACACAGATCAGCGTGAGATTCCTCCAGTGGGCAGCAGTATATGGCTTTACAGTCACTTTACAGAACTGAGATGGAATAGACAGGTGGGGAAAACTATGGAGATGGGAATGGAAGGGAGCCCCTCACCCCTTGACAGATGAGCAGCAAGAACTCCAGAGCTGTCAACAAGGCTCAAAGCCCTTCTCCTTTCCCAGATTAAAACCTGCAATCTCTAGGACTGTCACCAGAATCCCCTGTGCATCCCTAGTGGCTACCGGTTTTACTTTATCAGATGGTAATCCCACCCAAGGTATCTCAGAGCCATGCAGTAATCTCAACTCATCAAAAGACAGACATGTGGAGACAGAAAGGGTTCTTAGAAATAAGAACCTCTGAGATGTAAACAGTAACAGAGTCCACAACTCTCCCGTGAGGAGAGTCCATACCCATGCCTGAGAATGTCCAGTCCTTCCCTGAGTGTTCCTTTCTGTTAACTGTCATGCTTAGAATTTATATCAAATATCTTTTTTAAGATTTATTTTTTATGAGTATGAGTCTTTTTGCCTGTTCATATTCAAGTGTATCATATGTAGCTCTGGTGCCCACAGGGACCAGAAGAAGACCTCTTAGAACTGAAATTAAGGACAGTTGTAAGCCACAAGAGGTGGGTGCTGAACACTAAACCTGGGTCCTCTGCAAAAGGAGCAAGTGATCTTACCACTGAGCCATCTCTCAGCCCCACATATCAAAATGTCTCTAGTAGACCCCATCATCTCTTCCTCACACTGGCTCATCCTGATTCCTCTGTATGTGAAAGCCAAAGATCAGGTTTTACTAGCACCGAGGTCCCTAAAAATGTTAGGGAACCCCTGGTGGAGCTAAGGCTCCATCCCATTGCTGCTGGCAAAGCCATATCCTTCACACCACTAAGAATAAGCTCAGAAGCCAGACCTATATTCTCCTTTTGTCCTTTCATGATAGTCTGATATTTCATGTAAAGCATAGTGTCTGTGAGTGGGGTTATCCTAACAGCACCCAAGTCCTGAGCACCCTGAAGATCCATCGGGGAGCAGACAGCCACTTGACACCACATGGCACCAGCAACACACTCTATAAAAATATCTTAGCTGTGAACTGAAGGTCCCAGAAATAAAACTACATCTGTGCAAAAGATTCTGACTAGTGGATTAGAGTTCTGGACCATGAACAGTTGGAATGTTGCAGGTCTAGAGTCAAGTTATCTTAGCCTGCCTTTGGTCCTTTTTTTTCCCCCAAGACAGGGTTTCTCTGTGCAGTTTTGGTGCCTGTCCTGAATCTTGCTCTGTAGACCAGACTGGCCTCAAAATCACAGAGATCTGCCTGTCTCTGCCTCCTGAGTGCTGGGATTAAAGGCATGCATCATGGCCGACCGGGTGCCTTTGGTCCCTTTAACAGCCATTCATTGCTAACCTCTGTGTCTGATCCCACAACATTTTTGATCAAAAGCCTGTGACTATTCATTTATCAAAGTTCTAGCTCCATCCCATCAACCCAAAAGCTAAAAACCCTCAGACAGTCCTGGAGACCTTGTACATCAGATCTCCCTGCTTTGTTTTAAACTGCCTACCTGGTGGTCCCATGACTTTTCTTTGTTCTATATCTATTTTAAAAAAATCATGAAACTACTTCCACTTTAGAATATGTTATCTGAGGAACCTGAAACTTGGTTCCTGTCAGTGATCACTCATATATGATTCTAGAATAAACTCTCTCTTGTTCCCTTTGAGGTGAGATCTGAGCTTTGCATTGATACAACAATAACTGGGTTAAAAGATATAAAATATAACATAACATCTGAAAACTTGTGGCATGCAAGATGGCAGCTTAATACTGGCATGCCAAAGAACAGAACAGTGTTTAAATACAGAGTGTGGTAACATAATGCTTTTCCCTGCAGTGTGATGCCCATTACTGCAGAATTAACATGAATTCAGGTTAAATCTCATGTCATTGGAAAGCTATCTTCTGAAAATTCTGATGGACTCCTGAATTCGGTTTTAAAAATTCAAATTGTGTCCAATTTTTGCATATATCTGATAAATCTTGATACATTAGGCATTTAAGACAATTACCTGTCTTAAAACTATATATGTTTATGACTTGACACCAAACATGCCATTTCAGTTCATACACATTCTAGCTTCTAATGGTAAAAGTGTGTTTGTAGCTCACCATCTGAAACTTTGCTGTTTAGGAGTTGTATAGCCATGTGGGGCCTAACACTGGTCTGTCATCTCACCTCAAGTCTGGGAGGAGATGAGGTATGTACACAGTTTTAAAAAGGAAATGGAAATGCTAGAGGTATGTTCCATAATCAAATATAAAATGCGGTTGATTAAATCATACCATATTTAGATTAGAACAATGTGCTTTAAGGTTTTTCCAGAGCATATTTTGTTAGGAGGATAATATAAACAGCCTTTTAATTTATTGATCATTATTAGAAACAATTTGATTGAACTATATTTCACGTTTTGTTTTTAAAAGGGGCTTTTCAGGAAGAAATGGCCCAAATTTCACCCTTGTATATAAAATGAAGCCTAGTTCTTCTAACTGGAGAAGATCAGCCTTTGCTACAGGAGGATTCTGCTGAGCAGACTCAGAAGCTGCACTCAGGCCAGCTCCTCACATCTTCCCCTCTATTTAGGGATCGTGCGTTTGCAGGTCAAAACTATTTTTATACAGGCTAGTGAGGTACCAGCTTGTGTACTGCTCCCTTTGAAGTGTAAGCTGAGTTGCTATTAGTAGAAACAAAACTTTAAAATCCAAGGCAGAGACAACAGGGCTGGGGGTGGGTGCCATCAAAGGGCCAGACAGGAACAGTTATGCTGCTGGAGATTCGAGCTGACTTCTCTGGGCATGTGCACTTAAGATTTTTAATGATAGAAATAGTATTGAGTTGACTGGATACTCAGAAACAGACTGCTGAAAGGAGAGATAACTCCTCATCCCTAAACCAGAATGGTTTTTGCAACATACACATATTTGCCTTTTAGCCTCTGTAGCCCTTATGTCTCCCTTTGCCTGTACTCACACAGCATAAGCATGTTCTCAAGCATTTTAAGGTCTTCAGAGCTACTCTCTTTTTAGAAGTGATTTGCCTGTATATATATATTAGTGTACCACATGTGTGTACTTGGTGCCCATAGAAGCCAGAATAGGGCACCAGATCCCCTGGAACTGGAGTTAGAGACAGTTGCACATAACCATGCAGAGCTATGAATTGAAGCCAGATCTTCTGGAAGAACAGCCAGTGGTCTTAGTCTTAACCTCTGAACCCTCTCACCAACCCCTAGCCCTCTTGTTGAGACAGGATCTCATGGTGTAGCTCTGGCTGCCCTGGAACTCACTATATAGACCAGGGTGACCTCTGACTCACAGAGTTCTACTTGCCTCTGCCTCTGGAGAGCTGGGATTCTTGGGGTGTGCCGTTCCTTTTAATAATGTTGGTATCTCCCAATTAGTTGCAGATAATATATTTACACTGGATATATTCAGATACATGTATGTGATTGGTATCTGACTGCCAGGGGTTGATGGAAAAGATGTTGTATATAAATCAAGGGCTGAACTTGACCACTCAACAAAATGAACACAAAGTAACCAGAGAAGATAAAGCAAGAAGAGAGACACAGGAGTCTCCACAAAGCTGAAGGAGCCCAATGTGCGCTCCCCAACTCTACCCAGATGCCAGAGTGCTGTGCAGATTAACAATACTTATGAAATATTATTCTTTATCTTCCTTCCAACTCGGTCTGTGTGTGTGGTGGGGTTAATCAAGGAAAGAGAGAGAGAGAGGAGGCGGCGGAGGAAGGGGATGGGAAACTGAAGAACACACAGAAGCAAAGCAGCGGAGGCCACTCAAACAGCCAGGAGGAAAGGGTTCTAGAAGAGGGCACAGGGAAGCTACAGTCATTGCTGCTCTGGGAGATCCCTTTAGAGACAATGCCTTCAGCACAGGATGTGGGCAGGCCGGAGAGCAAAGCTGGGTGACAGCAGGTGAGAACGTATTTTTACAATACTTTGTCTACAGGTTGCCACAACAACCAACATCTGTGTTCACATTACAGCTCCAAAGTCCAGGTCCCTAAACTGATGAGAAGGAATAAGCTATGCCTGCAATCTCAGTGCATAGTGAGTGGAGACAGGAGGATTCTCAGTTCAAGGCCAACATCAGCTGCATAGTAAATTCCAGAATTGCTGGGCTCCATGAGCCCCTGTCTCAAAAGAAAATAAAGAGGAGGATTAATTATTAATCTGAAGGATTGCCAAAGGAAGCTTTACTTAGCCAGCTAACTACATGTACAACCTTTCTCAAATTAGGAAAATTATATTTGCTTTTTCCAGTAGAAAGTCACTGATCCCCACTCACTTGACTTCCAAATACTTTTTAGGCTGCATATCTACAACAGACCCACGCTTATAGAAACAGGGTGTCCTCCGGCCATACAAAGGTCATCATGGGAAAATACTTAAAGAATGTATCCAAGTTTTGCCTAAACAGTGACCTTTTACAATTCATAAACAAATGGCTTTCCCTCTCCTTCTAGAATACATAACAGAAGAAATCACAGCAGAGGTGGAGAATCTGAGGCCGTGTGTATATTCAAACGTGACAAATAGCCAGGCGACCTGTTAGCAAAATCCATATTTGTATCAACAAAATTCCTACAAGCCAAATTAGTCATCAGCAAAAGCCCAACCCTGCCCTAAAAAGAAGAAAAGCACTCCAATACTGATTGGTAGATCTTGTTCTAGGCCAGGGAGAATGTCTGAGTGTCCCCAACCCTGGGCTGACGCAATTCTGTTACCAAGCCTTGGTTCTTTCAGATCCCAGGTACGGCTTTAACACACTGCAGAGGACTTTCCCAGCAACCCCCTAACACTGCAGAGAACAGGGAGCCTTGAAAACTCTTTCTTAGGCTTACATTTCCTGGTTCGGTGTCACAAAATCGAGACACCAAAAACAATACACAAGTAACATCCCCTAACATTATAATTCGTACTTGCCTTGGCTTCCTAGCTTCTCTCCAGACATACCCAGCCACCCACAATCATGGAAAATACTTCACTGGTTGAAGCAACCCCAGTGAAACTCATAGGTGTGTCACACACACACACACACACACACACACACACACACACACACACACACGATATGAAAGTAGAGGGGGCCTCTCTGAGATGAGGATCAGCAGAAGGAAGAGAACAAGAGAGGCAATGGTGGGGGAGGGGTGGACATGACCAACACACACTGTACACATGCATGTAAGGATTACCAAAGGCCTGTTGGTACCATAATTAACATACGCTATGTAAGACATTTTTTTAAATAAGAACTCTGTGTTCTGGAGAGACAAGGACTGAACAAAGCTCCTCTCACTTTCTCAAGGCCACTGTCACAGAGCTGCCCGTGTCATCTGTCCACAAGTTGTCACACAAACATGCAATTAAACTCTTCCCTCAGGCAGCACTCAGGCTGACAGGGGAGTGTCACCCCACAGCCACCGGGGCAACAAATAAGCCTGACACCTCTGCTCATGCAGGGTCACTCCTATCTGCCTGACCGTCCATCCTCATTCACAGAAGGATGCCAAATTCAAGAGCATTTCAGTGGCCCAGTGAAGGGAAGATGACAGGCAGGGGGTGGACAGGCAGGGGGTGGACAGGCAGGGGGTGGACAGTCCCCTCTGCAGCAGAGGTGGGAAATCCCCCTGCTAAAGCCACTGATGGAGCTGCAGATGCACCAGCTGCCCCAGGCAGGCATCTCAGCAGCCCTGGCCTTTCCTGACCCCTCACCCTACAACCTAGCTGTCTGTTCCTACTGGTGAGACAGGAGACAAGTAGAAGATGTTAAAACTGCATGAGAGAACCATGGAGGTCCAAACCAGTCTCTGTTTTGCCATGGTTCTCAGCAGTTACTCCCTGGTCTAATCACAAGGCTGTAGCCCCTACCAGATCCCTTAGCACACCATTTCTCCAGGGTTCTAAGTTATAGATAGAAACCCCACCTAAGTGGATAAGGTGCTAAGGACTGGTTTTTTTTCTCTTCTCCTTTCGATTCCCAGAATCTAGAACTTTGGTGACCTTTAACAGTCCTGCTTCATCTTCAGTTCTCTGCACCAAGAAACCCGAAGCTTGGGTTTCAAGGGTTTCAAGAACTGACCACTAAAGGTTGGGCCCACTGTGGCATCAGTCTCTGTTGGAATATTTAAATTCCCTGGTCTCCTGACCTGTCATTTTAATTACCACAGACAGTGACTATCACAGATTTATTTTTCTAAGACACCTAAAATAATTTGAAATTGGTTTATGTATTTCTACTCATAAATGTACTTGTTTACTTTTCTATAACAATAACAGTTGTCAACCTGTAGCTCTTGCCTTTATAACCCGAAACTTCAAGGAAGATCATACCAGCAAGACTATGGTACAGGAAGCATTTGCCTCTTCTTCTCTCATGGATTCTGGATTCAACAAACATATCCACTCCCTTTGTGAGGAAACAGGAGCCATGTAAGAGTCTCCTGCATCCTGGGAAACCATGAAACCTGATAAACCAAAGAAAGCAAGAAAATTCCCAGTGGTTGGTTGTCATGGCCTACCAAACATGACCCCTAGTCCAGTTCTGACCTACGAGAAAACCTCCCATGGGAAGATAGAGAGGGGACTCATGTGTAGGTTGAATTGATGATTTTTCCAGAGCTGGCTTCTGTCACATCTAATACAGAGCAATAAGTCCAAAGGCCTGGGAAACTCTTGATATTTGCCAGCCCAGGAGCCTCTTGTGATCCTACAGACAGACACTAGAGGGAGTAAGAGACTAGACGCTTGGGTTGGGGGGATGGGTCCATGTCTAGCTAATAATTTACAGCCATCCAGTGAAGAGCATCCACTATGGTTTCAGGAGCTCTGGCTGAGTAGAGAAACTCTTCCTGTTTAAGAAATGAGCCTTTAAACCCTTTGGGGGGGTGGGGGCATGGGCTATGTTTTTCAAGTGTGCAGGGGTCATCATGAAAGTTATAAACTACACAAAGAAAGTGGGGAACGTGACCCAATCAAAATCGATGGGTATGTAAATAACCAGACATGAATACTCATGGAACAGATGGATATCAGCCACCTGACAAAGATACAAAATCATCGACAGAAAGCTGTTTAATGAGATTAGGAAAACGTGAATTAAATGAAGACATCAACGAAGAGATTTAAAACTATATAAACAGGAAGAGACTGGACTACAATTGAGTCAGAAGGTTCACTGGAGATCCCATGGCAGCAGACTTGGTCAAGGCTGCGCAAGGGTGAGCTCACAACAGTGTGTCTACAGTTATCCAGCCAGAGAAGGAAGAGAGAAAGGAGGAGAGAAAAGCTCAAAGCTCAAAGCTTGGAGAGACACCATCAACTGGATGAACTGATGCAACAGAAAAGGGCTTTGACAAAATTTGACCATGTGACAATGGAGTGAAGAGTAAAAATAGTAAAAAGCTTTCCTGCTAAAGTAAGGATCAGAGCAAAGAGACCCATGCTCACCAACGGCACCCAAATAGCTACAGAAGTAAGGAAGTGGTGGAGTCAGCTTTGTTCACGGTTACGTGTTATCTCTGATATTGAAAACTTTAAAACAGGGGCAGGAAAGATGGCTCAATGTGTAACATGCCTACCACGGAAGTATAGGGACTTGAGTTCATATCGCAGGCACCCTCAAGAAAAGCCAGAAGGTGGAGACAGCCTCATTACAGGACTTTGTCCATCAGCCAGTCTAGCCAATTGGTGAGCCCTCCTTTCAATCAGAGACCTTTCTCCACAAATAAGGTGGACAGCCATAGGGAAGGCTATGAATGTTAACCTCTGACTTCCCTCTCCCACCAGACACATACACGAGCATGCGTGCGTGTGCGCGCACACACACACACACACACACACACTCCAAACAAACAAGCAACAACAGTGAAATCAAATCCCAGTGGCTCCCAGGGGGTCTGGGACACAGAGAAGGTGAGGATTCTACAGAACATGGAGGGCCTCCAGGGTAGTGATCCTACTCTGTCTAATATTGCCATGGTTCACAAATGGTGCCATACATGTGCCCAGATCACCGAGTGTACACCAGAGTCAGCCCTAATATAAACAATGAGTCCTATTTGGTGAGAATGTATCAATGTAGGTTCATCTACATTTAACAGATGTATCATATAAGTAGAAGACAGTCAATAAGAGAGATACCCATAAAGGCCTGAGATATAGAGGAAACACTGCCTCCTGCTCTGTTTTGCTGTAAACCTAAAATGCCTTCTAACCCAGGTCTATTACACAGTTAAGTATAGAAGAATTTGGGAATAAGAAAACAGAAAAGGCATTTCCTAAATAAAACATACCACATGGTACTGACAGACAGACATATGGACCAATAAAACAGGACCCAAAGCTCCTCACAGTCCCACACTTATGTAGTTATATGATCTTTGACAAGGATGTATGTCAAGGGAGAAGCCAGTCTCTTCAAAAAACAGTGTTTGTCAAAGCAGATGTCCACACACTAAGTATGAAGTTACACTATCCCCAAACAGCAACTTGGGTCAGCAGAGTTAACCCAGAAACTATAACACTCCTAGAAGAAAACATAGTCTTGACAAGTTTTATATATATATACATATCTGCAAAACACACACACGCATAAAAATCAATGTTGGACAATGTCAAATTAAAGTTATTTCTAGAAGCTGGAGAGATAGTTCAGTAGGTAGAATGTTTGCTGTCCAGGTGTGAGGACCTGAGTTCAGAACCAAGCACCCAGGTGAAAACCTGGGCCTGGCCATGCTCCAGCCTGTTACTCCAGTGCAGTGTGGGATGAAGACAGGAGATCTCTGGGGCTCTGGTGCCAACCTAGGTCCAGGTACAGACAGAGACTCTGTCTCAAGGGAGGAAGGCAGAGGACACTTGAAATTTTCCTATGGACTCTACTCATATGCACAGGTACATATATGTACCCACACATACATATCACACACACACACACACACACACACACACACACACACACACACACACACAGCAGGAGGGGGCTCTCTCCAGGAAGGAAACAGCCAACAGAATAAAAAGCAATCTACAGCAGAAAAGAAAATATTCTCAAACCATATGTTTGATAAACAGTTAATATCCAGTCTAGATAAGAAACTCATACAACTCAATAGCAAAATAGTTGATTGGGCAAAAGAATTAAATAAATAGTTGTACAGAGCAGACATTCAAGTAACAAGATGTTTTGTTTTGTTTGTGTATTTTAAGACAGGGTCTTATATATGTAGGCTAGGCTAGCCTCTTTATATAATGCTGGGGCTCAAAGCTAGGGCTTTGTCATCCTACACAAACACTCGACCAAGAGCTATAAGCCAACTAAAATGGACATGTTCGTCTCACAATGAGACTCTTTTACATACTCACTCCCCTTGGGAAAGCTGTCATCAAATAGCAGATACTAAGTATTGATGAGGACAAGGGATCTGAGCCTGTGTAGGAATATAAACAGCACAGCTTCTAAGAAAAAGAGAATGACATGATAGAGCGACTTCACCTCTGTATATTGACTTGGAAAACTTAGAATCTCAAAGAAGCAAGAAGTATGTATACTATTGTGGTCATGGCAGCATTACTCACAACTGTCCAATTGGGTGGGAAAAACATAAACATCCACTAATAAACAGATTAAGGAAATGAGGCATATACATGAAAGAGAGTATTTACAAAAAGAAAAGCTTGTCAAACGCTACTCTATGGGTAACCTTGGAGGATGTCACACAAGACAAGTGTGTTTGTATATAGGAGACATCTAATGTGGTCAAATGAATACAAGCAGAAAGCTGAGTGGTAATATCCACGGGTCTGAGGACTTGGGGAAAGTGGGACACATGCTGACTGGTAAGTACTGAGTTCCAGTCATAAGAGATGAGAAATTTCTAGAGATCTGCCACGGAACAATGCCCACATAACCAACACTATTGAACCATACACTCAATGATGAACAGGTTGGAATTCATATTATGTTTTTGTACCACAAGTAAAAAATACATTAAATGTCTAAGGAGGACAATCATTTTAAAAATTATGGTACCTCTATGAAATGATATATAGCAAAGCCATATAAAACATATCTATAATTCTATGGTAAAGATTTGGGTATACATTCACAATAACAATGCAGGCTGAGCCAATCATGTTATGAAATAATAAGTATAATAAAAAATAATTTATAAAAATGGAAAATTTTATTGTCTATACAAAGCAGAGCTAAGAGCATAGTAGGCAATCAATAAATATATACAAATTTTCCTTCTAGTGCTAGGAATTGACTGAACCCAAGGCTCTGAGCACACTAGACAAGTGCTGTATAAATATATATTACAATATACAAGTTTTATATATAGTTTATATGTATAACTATATATTTATATATTGTGTGCAATATATATATATATATATCTCTTTATACATGGGCTCAGCATGAATCTCAGGTTGTCCTGACCTCACTGTGCAGCCCAGACTGTCTTCCTGCCTCAGCCTCCCAATCGCTGGGATAACAAGTATACACCACTATGCTAGTAATAGTTTTAACTTCATGGGAGACTCATTCATGTTCAGACAAAAAAAAGTCTAAGTTTTCTCACTACTGATGTGAGTTAGATATACCATGCTTAATTTGTTAGATCTTTGTGGTTAAAGTTCTATTTATAGCTTCACTTGGTGGTGGTGGTGGGGGGTGGGGGGGGATGAGAGCCTTAACGAAATACTTCCTCTGTTACTCTCCTCTGGGCTCAGGTTTTCCCAGAAAACTACATGCTAAGAATTTTTCTCACTCAGTGATGGCTTGAAGACAGTAAGCCACTCTGCTGAACAGGCTGGGATGAGTAATTCAGAACAATGAGTGAGCAGCAAGAGAGGTCAGGGCAGACTGCTTCTCAGGATGGAGAATACAATCTATAGATTCCTTTCTTCAAACAATGTATGTGTCAGGATGGCCACCTCTGAGCCTAGAGAGCTGGTGTTATTTTTAAAGAAGACAGTGGTGGGGTTGGGGTCGGAGAAACCCAAAGTCACAGATACCATGTCTACTTTGAGGTAGTGTGTTCTTAGGAAAATGCAAATGCTCGTTTTCTCAATTCTGAAAGGATGGAGTTGATAAGACAAACGCTTCTTTAGATCTCGAACCCCCAAACTCCTCCTAAATGTTATATCCAGCTAGTCTAAGAGGAACTCCAACAAAGTCTGCTGGCACATTTTTTGTTTTTCTTAAACACCCCACCTTTTGGATCCAGTTGCTATTTTTGCTTGTATTCTGCATTTCCTTTCCAACTCGACAGCACACGTCTCGGTGTGGCTCCTGTGTGTAAAGCCTGTCTGAAGCGTTTAACATTAAATCAGGGAAGGACCACAGTCACTAAGAGACACACATGCCTACTGGAACACACACAGCAGCTGCCTGTGATTCAGGGGTCCCGAGTAACACAGAGAACACAGCTGAGTTCCTGTCCTGTCAAAAAATACTGATTAGCATAATGGCATAGAACAGCTGCCCCAGAAAAATGGGCCTTGGGAATGATAGCATTATTACAAAATAACATCCTTTACAACATTAATTAAACAAAATTATTTAAAATTACCTTCATGAAATGGATTTTTAGGCCTGCTCAAATCAAGAGCCAAATGTCACTGTCTGACACCACACCTTCCAGAAATGAACATCAAGGTGTCTAAAACCTTGGAACGTTCAACAGAGAAAACACATCTCTGTCTATTAAAGATAATCTTTTTGGTAGCATGTCAATTGTAACAAGCCCAGAAAATCCATCCTGTATGAATATTTAAACAGTATATTTTAAAAGTGAAATCTATATAGATCTTTCATCTCCAACAGATGTTGGAATTTAGTCTGAGAAAATAGAAATGAATGGGAAGACTCTACCAACAGAACTCAGCAGAAGAATTTCTAGCAATCATGCATATAAACATTGATCTTGTTCTTAAGGAATACTGGACATATTAAACTCAACATTTCCTTCCAGTTTCCAAACCCTTCAGCCAGCTGTCCCCTGTCTCCCTGATTCTTTCCCCAGAAATATCACCATCAGGATCTCTTCCAGAAATTTTATTTACCCCCTGTTGAGCTAAAATCTGTCCCGCTCTCATGCCCAGCCCTTCAAAATTCTCCACAAAACCAACTCTCATTACAATGTCTTTAACTATACTTCTAGTTTAATTCCTCCCAATCTACAATAGGCCACATCTTGCTTGCTGGGCAGTCATGATGTAATTATCTGTTCCTTTCTGACAGTATATTTACTTCCCATTGTCATTAAGCCTGAGCCAGTGTTACCATGGTCTACAGAGATGTGGCCTGCCTTCCCTCCTCTCCTTTGCTAGGCTGTCCTGGTGACAGTGGTGGCCTGACCACATTAGCAGTGTATGTGTACAGGTCCTAGAATAAGACAAAGTTGCTCCAGACACAGCCTGGCTACCCTCCCTTCCTGAGCCACTCTCCACCAGCTATTCACACACCTCACTCTTTCTCAGCCAAGTTTCTTCTCAAATGCTGCCTTGGAGAGAAGTTTTCAGAGGATGGCCTATCCTGATGAAGCCCACCTCCACCATTCTATCCCTTCAGACAGCTGTCTAGTCTTCATAACATTATCAGGCCATGAAATTATCTCATCTAGGTGGTAATGTGCTGCCTTTTAGTAGCTCTTCTCTGGCATAGCAGCCACACAGGCACATGTTTTGACTCTGAGCTATGACACCCCATGGCTGGAAGACAGTTTTTGAAAACTCAGAACTGTTCCATGAATGAATGAAAGAATGTGTATCCCTCTTGCTTTCTATGAGCAGATGGTCACAGCAAACATCTTACCTTGGTTCTCCATCACAGCTAATCTGCTGTCTGAACATGATACATAAATTCAAAGTTGTTGTTGAACAAGAGTTTAGGAAGAGAATTGAGAATGTTCAACATCTCTTTAAATGTCCAAATAATTTAGATTTGAAAAAATGGTACAAATCACTCCCCTTCTTTCTAGTATGAATGATGTTCATACAAGACCAAAGGTCTACCTGTGGCCAGCCAGGCCATCGAGGATGTGCCCAATCTCATATGAATGTTGTTCTAAGCAACGACTCATTGTAACTTTAGCCTACACAATTTTATTTAGCAATGACCAGAAATACTTACCTCTAACCTGTGCACACAATGGCTTGTGCATCAGTTGGGAGAAATTGAAAACAGCTGTCACTGGCTGACATTCTGAGAGGCAGAATAAATAGGTGTCCTAAGAAAGTATCACTAGCCTCCAGTGGAACAGGAAGTTGGGATTGTACCCTGAAGCCTTTATATTTCCATGTGAATCCTTACAGTTCCTTACAGAGGAGAGAGAAACAGATAGAAATGCAGGATAGCCTCAGGTGGGCCTGGATCCTTATCCACACTGGGCCAGACATTATCTCCAAGGGCTATTTATAACAGTGCTAAGGGGAGGGGCAAAGGACCTCCCCCTTGCTATAAAAAAGCCAAGTGTAGACCCTTTCAAACATCTGGTACTCAGGCCCAGGGTCCAATCACCCACTTATGCAGTCCTGATGGGTAAAGCCACTAGGAAACCTAGGTGGGCTCCAACAAGCAACCAAGTCAAGGCCACCTGAAGTGCCACTCTAAGGACGGCTGCTGCTGTCCCTGAACAAGTTTTCCAAGCTTCTCTCTGGCTTATTTTGAGGAAGACAAGATCTTTCTTTTACTACTGATGGGAAATAAAAATACAGGCATTCTAGAGCACCTAACAACTACAGTTTTCCTTTCTTATCCATTTGGGGGGAAGGGTAGGGCTGGGAATCTATTTGGGCATCCCAAACATGCCACTATGTTGGGGATACACCACACCAAAGACTGACTCTTGGCTGGAGACTCCTGAGTTAACAGGACTGTAGCTCCTGAAGGACAGGCTACAAGTGTGGAGGAGAAGAGAGCTGGCTTCATTTTTACTTGTCAATCAGAATCCACTTCCCTGACACCACCAGGTTATATGGTACTGAAGCCACACAACATCCAAGGAAGGACAAGCTCACTTTACTGTCAGTGACGCCAATGCTCTCAAATCACTCCTTCCAGCCCCTCAACACAGGGAACAGGAAAGAAGTTTTCATCTGCCCAAAAGGAACATGACCTGTTTTAGCAGTTATGAGTTATTGATGAATCCCACTGTGTCCTCCACAAGAGCTTCAGCAAAACAGAGAGAACAGATGCATCACCGAAAAAGTTTAAAGTAGCCAAGAAACCATACTGGGAACTTAAAAACAGATAGTGTGAGAAATGAAGATGCTTTCCTCTACAATGTGTTCTGACATAATCCACGTGGTCATGGGGAGAGGCATCTACTGAGGTTACAAGTATCTACCTACTTCCTGCGGCTTTCTCACACTGCTATGCCACCAGAGAACACACCATATGGTATACATATATAAACTTGTAGTCAATTCTGCCTCCTTAGATGTATCTCAAAAAAATCAGAAATACAAACTTTTTCACCTGGCAGGGCATACGTGCTGGCCTCAGTCTACACCTGTCCAGGTTGGGAGCTAGAACTGTCTGCCTTGGAGCACAATAAGTTATAAGGAAATTAGGCTTTCCTGAGAAAACTTAAATCCAGTGAAATCACAAACACTTCAAACATGCGGAAGTCTATCTAGTCACAGGGTGATTGACAGTTCTGCACAAAAAAAAAAAATCCATCCACCAACCAAGGAGGCGACAAGAGAGGGTAACCTGGGAAACAGAGAGCCTATGAGCGGCCATAAAGAGACAACCTCCTAACGAGAGGGTATGGTTATGAACTGACAAAAATGTGTTAAGATAAGGGAGAGCTGAACGTGTGCCTCAATGGTCGGTGGCACACTTAGTTTATGTGAAACCTGAGTCCCGTGTCCAGCCTCAGGAAAGGAAAAAGCAACAGAGGAAGATGTAACAGAGATAATAAACGTGTATGTGAGGAGGGAGTCATGTCTGAACACCTGATCTTGATGCTTTCAATTAAAATTGAGACGAGAAACACCAAAGTCTACAGATACCTCTGTGGTCTGTAAGACAGGGGGGTGCCCAACATTACATTACATTTTTAAACTCTCACAAGCCCAGGGAAAGGGAAACATAAATGACAGCAGGCTTCCTCCTGCTCAGGTGAAAACTACAGACTTGAGAGACACATCTGCCCTAGAGAAAAATCATTTGACCACCTTAGAAGAATGATCTAAACCCCACAGATGCCCGAAGACAGTGTTCAACAATGCCAATAGACAAGGTGAGACCAGAGAAACAACAGAAAGAAAAACAGTTTGTTTTGGAAAAAGAAGGAAATCTGGTGAGACAGCTCAGCATCACCAGGCCTGGTAAGCTGAGTTCTACCACTGTAGACACATGGCGGAGGGAGAGGACAGTCTCCCTCAAGGTGTCCTCTGACCTCCACACATGTATGTGCCATGACACAGGTAGGTACACGTACACACACACACACACACACACACACACACACACACACACACACACACACACACGACAGGGGAAGTGGAAGTGAAAAAGGAAATAAAAAACCACTCTTGTACCTGCACTAACTTAGGATCCTTTTGGAATTCTACCCACAGCTCTAATCAGCACTTAGGCAAATTTTAACTGAATAGAATATGGCCCTAAAAAGGACAGCTAACATAGTCAAGGGACATCACAACAACCGAGGACGAGATCAGAGAAGGACATGCAAGATGCAGCTGCAGCACGACCACCCCCACCCCCAACCCCATGAGTAGAGCGGATCCAAGATGGATGGCTGAAAGAAGCTGCCAGTCATTCCCCCAGAAGATTCCCTTTGCACAGCCACAGGTTCGGTTCCTCCCTACACTATTTACACACATGAGCCACTTGGACCCAACAACCACAGGGAAATTTAAAGTTACTTCACCTGTCTCAAATTCTACAGTTCACTTTAAAAGAATCCAATAGTAACCCCACAATCCCAATCACGTTCACACAGGAATCAATATTCTCACAGAATTTTTAAGTTCCTGTGGCAGCATCTATAAGCTAACACTGTCAGGCATGAACACAAGGCCAACCTTGATCTTAAATCCATTCAGCAATAAAGCCAGAGCAAAGAATTTAGCAAGGTATCAGAAGCAAAGGATACACTATCCCAGATGCTGCCAACACATACATACTCATGTACACACACACACACACACACACACACACACACACACACACACACACACAAACACACACACTCACAGACACACACACACACACACTCACAGACACACATACACACACAGGGATGTACACACACAGGCACGCAGCAACACACACACTCATAGACACACATACTCACACACAGATTAATGTACACACAGGCACACAGCAACATACACACACATACACACAGGAATGTACACACACAGGCACACAGCAACACACACACACTCACAGACACACATACTTACACACACACAGGAATGTACACACACAGGCATACATCAACACACAAACATATACTCACAGATACAAACACATAATTTTCTTGACAAACATCTACAAAACAGCGATAACCACCAGCAAATTAACTGCTTAAATATTGAAAGAGACTGAGGTGAGGGGTATGGGAAGGAGGGGGAGCAGAAAAGCTAAGGGGGGGGGATGGGAAGGAAGGGAGTAGGGGGCGGGAGGGGAGGGAAGGGAGAAAGGACATGTCCATAACTTCTAACAAGAGAAAAAAGCCAATGGCTCTCCGTGTATGAATCCTCATTGTTGAGGAAGCTGTGGAGATGCCTTCTCTACCTTTCCATGAGTTTCTTCTGTGAAATCACATCTCCAGCCTGTACATGAATGTGTAACAGGTCAAACTGCATCATTACCCATGGGCTGAGGTAACTAATTCTTAGTAATTGCACACTGCTGTGTTGATGAAACTTCAAAGATTAAGTGTTCAGACAAGGAACATGACCTGGGATGGCTCTGCTAAGCCCCACCTACGTGGCACTGGGCAGTGTGAAACCAAAGGCGAAGCCTTGGAGACCTGGGAAGCTCCTTCCTATTTGAAGAAACCCCACATACCTACTTTGCTTTGTCCTGATGCTCAAATAGATCCTCAGAAACATAGTATGCTGTTGATGACCATGTCACATCTTAAAGCCATGACTTTAGGAGCTGAGAAGATGGCTCAGTTGGTAAATTGCTTGCCTTAGAAGTCATGATGACCTGGGTTTGGTCACCAGAGCACACATTAAAAAGCCAGAGAGTTGCCTGTGCTTGGGATTCCAGTGCTGGAGCGGCAGAGATGGATGGATTCCCTGGGCTAGCTGGCCAGCCTAGCTGGCTGGTGTGAACAGTTGCAGGCTAATGAGAGGCCCTATTTCAAACCACAAGGTGGACAGCTCCTTAGGAATTACATCCAAGGTGGTCTCTGTGTCCACACGCATGACACATGTCAGGGAAATGGTTCCCACTGTGAGGCTCCTTAGTGGACCTCTGCTAGGAACAGAAGGGAATGTAGTTCAGTAGAAAAAATGGTGTTCATCATGTGCAAAGGTCCAATACCGAGCACATAAATAGAGTAGGACTTACAATATCCCACAATCATCCCCCTTATGATAGAAAAAGGACAAATGAAACAGGAAAATGGCATGCATCTGCATAGAGCCGTGCACATGGTCACAGAGCAACTATGCACATATATTTGTGGGCACTCCCTGTTGTAGATCCCTCCTTTGGCTCTGCTTCCACATGTCCAGGGCTCAACTACAAGCTTTCTGAGAACACCCCATGCCCTTCTGTGGCCTTACTCCTTGCCCAGTATTCTATGAGTTTACATTAGCTGCTGCCTTGTGCATTGTGTCCTGATTTTACAGTCCTCCAAGGACTTGATGTGAAGGGCCCATGTTGCTGTGGATATCGCTCTGTGTAAATAAAGTTCTGTTTGGCCAGTGGCCAGGCAGGAAGTATAGGCGGGACAAGAGAGAAGAGAATTCTGGGAAGTAGAAGGCTGGAGGAGACACTGCCAGCCGCCGCCATGAGAAGCAGCAACATGTAAAGACACTGGTAAGCCACAAGCCATGTGGCAAAGTATAGACTAACAGAAATGGGTTAATTTAAGAGAGAAAAGGTAGATAACAAGCAGCCTGCCACGGCCACACAGTTTGTAAGCAATATAAGTTTCTGTGTGCTTTCTTGGTTGGGTCTGAGCGACTGTGGGACTGGCGGGTAAGAGAGCTTTGTCCTGCCTGGGCCAGGCAGGAAACTCTAGCTACACCATGTCCTAATGCACCGCTCACAACCCTGCTTTGTTCTGCAGGCTTGAGTAAGAGAAGTTGAGACAAGGATGAACTGTACCCCCGGGGAATGAGCCTCCTAATCTCCAGGACGGCAGGTCAGCGCATCCTCGCAACATCTCCAGATGAAAGGGGCTAAGGGGGGTAGCGTTAAACACTCTGTGCCTCAGTTTACTTATCCAAAATGGAAAGACAATGATGGAAAGCTTCCTGTTTGATGGACATAAATACAGAGAATATACTTGAAAATATGTTTTAAAAGATGCAGTCTTGGGATGAACAGCTGTGGAGTCTGCTGTGGTTTGGACTTGGGTCCCCTCTCCCTCTGCTCCAGAGTCCTTATATGAGAGGTTAAGTTTTCACTGTTGAGAAGGTAAGGGAGCAGTGGATGACACTTAGGGCTGAGGACACTGCCTGTGGGAGAGACTGACGAAGTTCACACAGACTCTTTGGAGTTACCCAAGAAAAGTCCAACCCTTCCTGTTTCTCTCTGGCTTTCTTCTACCTTTCAGTCTCTTCCCTCCCTCTCTCCCTCCCTCTTTCCCTCCCTTCCTCTCTCTCTCCCTCCCTCCCTTACACACAAGTGCCTATTACTGCTCTCTGCTACTGTGTGAGGCAGCCAGGAAGGGCCTCACCAGAATTGAGATGCTGCCCTGAGCCTCTAGAGCTCTGTGAAACTCAGTCTCTGTGAGTGACTCATAAGTGACTTGCATTGAGAATCACCAACACAGGTCCCCATGCAGCAGGCACAGGGTGGCCCACACCCTAATATCGCTATCTGAGAGGGTAAGCCCAGGGACAGGTCACAAGGCAAATCTGACCCAGGGGCCAGTTTGCCTCTTTCAGAGATAGAAGGCACACTGTCTCCATTTCTGCATTTTATAAACACGACTTACAATGTGCTGACTATGGATGAGGGAATTACTAAGGTCAACTTATAGTGGCATTCAGTGCTGTAATAAAAACCATGACCAAAAGCAACATGGTGAAGAAGGGTTTACTTTAGCTTAGAGTTTTTAGTCCACCATGAAGGGAAGTGGGGACAGGAACTCATGGAGGAGCTGGGTGCAGAAGCAAAGGCCACAGAGGGACATACCTTACTGGCTCGCTCTCCACGGCTTACCCAGCTCTCTTTCTTATACCACACTAGATCACCTTCCCAAGGATGGTATTACCCATAGTGAGCTGGGCTCTTCCCATACCAATCACTAATCAAGAAAATGCCCCCACAGACTTGCCTAAAGGCCAAAATTATGGAGGTATTTTCTCAACTGAGGTTCCCTCTTCCCAGATGACCTGAGCTTGTGCCAAGCTGACAAAAATCTAACCAGGCCAAGTGTCAAATGGTGTGTAAGGAGGTGACAGAATGTAAACATAGAAGGTAAACTATAAATTCTAGATCTCTTAACATAATTGTCATGAAAGACCCACCATGGAAAGCCATCACTAAGTGCGTCTGAACTTTGTGAGTGTCTTTAAGGTTCACCAAAACTATATGTTATAATACACATGCAGAATCATTTTCTCCATTCCCAAACAACCATTCCACCCATCAAATTACTTCCTAAAATGTTATTTGATGATGACAGTCTTCTTTTTTTTCTTTTCTTTTTTTTCTTTATTATTATGTGTTTTAAATTTTATACATCAGCCATGGGTTCCCCTGTCCTCCCCACTCCTGCCCCCACCCCCACCTTCCCCCCAGCCCCTCCCCTCCATTCCCATGTCCTCCAGGACCAAGACTCCCCTGGGGATTCATTTAAACCTGGTGGATTCAGTACAGGCAGGTCCTGTCACCTCCTTCCAGACTGAGCAAAGTGTCCCTGTGTAAGCCTAAGGTTTCAAACAGCCAGCTCATGCACTAAGGACAGATCCTGGTCCCACAGACTGGGTGCCTCCCAAGCAGATCAAGCTATTCAATTGTCTCACTTATCCAGAGGGCCTGATCCAGCTGGGGGCTCCACTGCCTTTGGTTCATAATTCATGTGCTTCCATTCGTTTGGCTATTTGTCCCTGTGCTTTTTGCAATCTTGGATTCAACAATTCACGCTCTTGCAGACCCTCCTCTTTCTCGACAGTTGGACTCCTGGAGCTCCACCTGGGGCCTGGCTGAGGATCTCTGCATCCACTTCCATCAGTTATTGGATGAGAGTTCCAGCACGACTGTAAGGGTGTTTAGTCATCTGATCACCGGACTAGGTCAGATTAGGCTTTCTCTTGACCATTGCCAGCAGTCTATAGAGGATGTATCATTGTGGATTTTTGGGGACCTCTCCAGCACTCTGCCTGTTCCTGTTCTCATGTGGTCTTCATTTATCATGGTCTGTTATTCCTCATTCTCCCTTTCTGTTCTTGATCCAGCTGGGATCTCCTGCTCCCCTAAGCTTTCTTTCCCTCAAATCTTGCCCTTCATTACTCCCACTGTCGTCCAGGTTGTTCAACAGTCTTCTTAACCACATCTGTTTCTATGATAATTTATCAATGTCTGACACTTATACAGTACATTTCTAACTCTTCAACCTTATTACCTAAGGAACCATCATTTTATATCCTGTAAAGGTAAAATCATTTTCTAAAAAACTACTTTCCTGTTTGATATGAAAAACTTAAGTACTATTAGGAAACAAGACACAGGACTATCTCAATTGTTCTTAGATAGTAAGGAAAACAGTGTTTCTGTTTGAATCTTTTCATCCTCTACATTGAGGCAGCATGAACATATGGGCTGAGAGTGGATGCAAGAATGGGTTTTCCACTAAGAACGGAGACCACAATGAAGTCCCTGGGAAGGTGGAAGCTGGAGGTGGTCTTTCTGACTTTGTGCTTCATCAGGTGCTCCACTGCCTCTTTGAAGCACAGACACTCATGTGGTAGCTGTCAGGCAGGCGAGCCTATCCAAGCTCCTAGGTTTTCTGCTTCTAGAAAGGCTTACACACAGCAGAGGTTGGATATGGTTTTCCGGAAGTCAACCCAGAGAGCAGAAGGGACGTACAGCTAGCTGCTAGAGACACTATAGACCATGTTTTATGTTATTAAAACCTACACTTTAGTCCAAAACATTAAACAAAATGAATAAAGCCATCAGTAAGAAAAGAGAAGACATCCAGATAGTTTTTGGAACAGTGTGTTATTTTGTCCAGAGGTAAAAATGATAAAAAAAAAAAAAAAAGGATGTCTATACTGTAAGAATGTATCCAAGGAGTTCTTTTACCAGGGCACTCACACACATTGGGCTGCCTGTTGTGAAGCCACTATACATCATCCGTTAGCAACATTTTCTGCTACATTCAATTAGCTCTTCCTCTGCTTTTTACACACCCAGCCATCCCCTTTTCTAGTCATGAGCCAAAGCAAAGTGACTCTTCGACTCACACACCTCCCAGGACTCCCTTGATGAGGGGTGTGCTTAATGGCTTCATTGAAAGGACCTTGGGAGCGTATATGAAAATGCAATGACCAGAGCTCTGGGGGCTTAGGGTGATATGAATCTTCTACAATGACACAAAGCTTCTTGCGACCTCTTGTTGCAGATCACTTCTCTGGCCTTGTGAATCGTATTCCTTAGCAACCTCTAGATCTTGAAGCCCTCTTGGCTCTTGCATCTCTGCTCACCTTAATTTTCACTCATCCTGTGGAGGTCTCCTCTAGCATTGGGGGTTTAAATCCTTTCTGTATGATGACGGGCAAATGTGCGTCTTCAGACCACCCCATTCTCCACACTCCAACTCATGTTTTCAAGCTCCTACTTCACTCCTTATATGGGCATCCTGATGAGCCTCTCAAACTCACTGTGGCCACGTTGACTTGTGGTCAACCTGGGCTCGTTTGCTAAAGTTCCACAGCGGAACTGTCCCCTGGTCAGAGGACATGCTCATCAAGAGATGTCCTTGAGAATGATCTTGCATCATTTCTGTTGCTGCGATAAAACACCAGACAAAAAGAACATGGGGAGCGGGCCTGAGAGATGGCTCAGTGGTTAAGAGCATTTACTACTCTTACAGAGGACCCAGGTTCAGTTGCTGGCACTCACAGGGCAGCTCACAACCATCTGTAACTCCAGTTTCATGGGCTTTGACAACCTCTTCTAGCCTCCATGGGTATTGTACACAGAGTAGACATACATACATGCAGGCAAAACACTCATATATAAAGTAAAAATAGTTCATAAATAAATAATAACTTAGAGGGCAAAGGTTGTAGTCAGCTTACAATGAATTCCAGGATTCAGCCTGTCATTGTTGGGAAATCACAATAACAAGAAGGTGGAAGTATCCAATTACATCCACCGTCAAGAACTGAGAGGGTAAGTTACAACATGTCTAGTGCTTAGCTTAATTTCTCTATTAATACATCTCAGGACTCCCGTTCTAGAGAATGTTGCCACCCATGGTGGGCTGGGTCTTTCTACATCAATCAAGGCCACTGAGACAATCACCCACAGATACACCCACAGGCCAACCCAATGTAGTTAATCTAAAGGTGATTCTGTATGGGATCAAGTCAACAATTAAAAGGAACCAGCAACATACCAAGGTACGAGAACTTCCAGGGAGGTTGGCATCCCCTTCTCATCTTTGCTTATAGATATACACTTGGTCTCATTGAGACTCACAGAAGGCTTTGCTTCTGTGGCTGGTGATGTAAAAGAGAATGTGATCGGTACTGTGTAGGAACCCTAGCTGACAAAGATGCTCATATGCACATTAGTGCTCAGGATCCATGACACGTGTCTGGTACAGGGCCTCACAGAAGGATAACTGTGGCTGGCAGCCAGCGGATCCAGAATGTGGGTTTGTTTGATTTGAGTGCTATACTGTATCACACTGTTTTCCTCCAAGAAACTGGCTCTGTAAATGCTGCAATCTGGTGCCTCAGAGACCTTCAATAACTGAAACCTGCCTGACACTATCAGGACAATATCCCCCATCCCACATGCTTCCCCATTTGAATAAAAAGGACCCATCACCCTTTAATTCCTTGGGACAAAAATTTAGCCAGGGTATGGTTGTCTCTTGCCCATGGCACACTTAACTGGTCCATGGGTAAGCTCTACCTCATTCTCCTCCCAAATATACCCAGAATCTGACCATGTCTCAAGATGCCTGTTGCAAACATCTCCAAGCAGAGTTAGTTATTCTGCTCCTGCTGACTGGACAGTTGTGTGAAGGCAAAGGCTGGGGAAGGGCTGTTGGAACACAAGCCAGAGCAAGTAAAGATGCAGACTCCATATTTTTAAACGTAGGAAGCTGGACATGGCACAGTCCCTGTGATGGCGAGTTCTAATCGCACAACAGAGAATCACCAGGAAAGAGAGGCTCAGTGAGAGATTATCAAGGTCAGATGAGCCTATGGCATGTCTAGGGGAGATTGCGATGTGAGAAGACCCAGACTGAAGGTGGTAGAAGACACAATGTCAGTCTGTGTAAGAATGGAAAAGCCGGCTGAGCACGAAGCATGAGTGCCTTGTTTGCATCCTGCCCTTGCCTATAGACGCGCTGTGAGGCGCTGCCTCAGCCTCTGCTGCTGTGACCTCTCCACAGTGATGGACTGCCACCTGGAGTCATCAGCTCAGATACAAACCATTCTCCCTCAATTTGCTTACTGTTGGAATAATTTATCACAGCTACAGAAATGGAACCAGGGCAGTCCCCATACCCTGCCCAGCATCATCTTCTCCAGTACCCCTCAGCCCCCTGGCAGAAGCCCCCATCTCAGCCAGGGCCTGTGTATGTCTTCAGGCCCCTGCCTAAGTGCTGCTCCACACCTGACACTGGTTTGTGTCTTCATCGAAAAATTACCGTATCAGTGACAGTTCACTAGTAACCTTATTTACAGCCCACCCTCAATATTTTCTAACACCCCCCCTCCCATGCCAAGCTTCACTGCTTGAATCTTCTGGAACCTATCACTATGGATGAGCACCCCACTTCGCAATAGAATACAGGCTCAGAGGGGGCAAGAATCTTCATGCTCCAATCTCCCTGCATTTCAGAGCTTGCCTTACATGGTAGGCATTCAAACAGTATTTGTAAATGAATGGATAATATAGAGCTCATATAATCTTAACACAATAAATAAAAAATAATGTTTCCTTATTTTAAAAAGTGTGTCTTGGGGTAGTACATTGAGACCCTGTAGCTCCTAGTATCCTTCCACACATCCTCCAGATGGAGGCCAGGCCCAGGCTGGAACCAACCTCCCTGCTGTGTAATGATAGGGCCTGGTCAATGCTGCAGAGCCTGCTCATGACCCTGTGCTCATGTCTAGATAACTCTTCTTCTAGAGCACATCTGCCTGTTAGCCCTCTGATCTCCTTTCTTCCTCCTCATTCACCATATCTTGACCTCTTCAGTGTCTCCCATCACCATTCAGAGATTAATTTATTCTGTAGCATTCCAATTTCAAGCATTCCTAACTCCAATCTGCAAGCATTTCTAATGTGACTATATTTAAAGTGATCTCCCCATTTGACTATGTAGGGAGGAGTACCTTAAGAGAGGCCATACTTTTCTCCTGTCATTTTATTTGGATAAATACTTAGCAGAAAAGTCAACCCACTGAAGCTCCTCCATAAATATCCAGGAAAGGACCAAACAGCAAGGAAGAAGTTATGCAAAAAGTAATTCAGTACTGCCCCAATGAAGATACCAAATATATAGACTGAGGTCACTAGATACTATCATATAAACCCAACGACTCTTTACCCCATAACAGAGAAGGATATCTTCCCTACCTAGCTCTCAGGCAGAGGGACTGTAGCTTTACAGAGAACAAACACCTGTAAGATACCTTTGTTACTCAAGCATAGGCCATAGATTTTGCAACATATTTTAAATCCCCAAATTGATTAATCAGCATGGGAATAGCTAGACTGAAGGTAAACCGTGTCTAATAAAACCAAGCTTCTCCTGGTCTATGCCATTCAAAGAGAACACTGATAAGAGTTCTGTTGCCTGGGAAGAACATTGACATGTAGCCAATGCACTCACCAGGTTAGAAACACAGACATGTAACATACATCACTGTGCATGGAGATGATAATTCCACATTTATTACACCCTAATGCACAGATTATCAGAGCATTTCCAAGAAAATGTTTATTAAAGGATTTTAAAAAGTAGTAAACACAGGTAGTAAGTGCACACATTCTTGAGTCTGCCCACTTAGGTTTCAATTAACACTACCACTTAGCACTCTCCTGCCTGTTTGTACAGAAGTTATTTATAGATGATTAGGTTAAACATAAACAATTGTGAGAATTACATAAGCTAGAAAATGTAAAAGGGTTAGAGTAATGTACACCCTTAGTGGTTATTCATTGAATTCTGTCTGGTGACAGTTTTTGTGAGTCTAAACCTCAGCGGTGTTTTCCTGTGTGTTTCTGTGGTGATACCATTAACTGAAGTGCATAGAAGCAGATACCTGCTCTGCCTTCAAATCCTGACCCAGAAAAGACATTTGTCCTATCAATCTGTCTCTAGCACCTCTACCAATCTTGTTGAAAAGCTGTGGTGATTGACTGAATGTGTCATTATAAAATTACTGGGAATCGCACAGAGGCACAGGTATCTAGCACAGAAGCTCTGGAGGCTGTCACCTGCCCTGCTGTTCCTCCGTCTCTTTTATCCCACCCTGATAAATACAGCATGGAGTCAGGTGGCTGGTAATAATGTGGGGATCAGGACAGTTTCATTGTATGGGACACTGTCCTACTGTTTGACTGCTTCCTCCTCACTAACAGCAGGTTGAACTAGTACCCACTGCCACCCTTTCTGCCTCCCACACTGCAGGAAGATCAAGCTCCCTAGCCTCCCAGTATTGATGCCAGACCAGACTGTTTTCTGGACCCTGCTGATGTCACTGGGCAAGTCACCTGGACTGGCTCTGTCTGGTTTCCTGATCTGTATTGCTGTGATATTGCTGTCCAGTCGACCCCTGGCAGGGTTTTAAGAGTTAAAGTAATAGGGAAATGAGATCGGGGAGACACCAGACACTGGAGCTCTAGGGGAGCTATTATGCTATTCTCATAAATGACCACGGGCTCATTTGCCTTTTTCTGTTCTTGATCCTTGAAGTCTGAACAGTTTTTTTGTATCAAAAACATACATATTCCAGGGGGAAAATGTACTGACATTGAGTGATAAAGATAAGACATGATAAATAACAGGCAACTTTTGCACTGAAAATGATGGGACATAAAACTACGTTGAAAGACCAATGACACTCAACCAGCTGTGCTTAGTAATAAAGCTCAAATGGATGGAGCATGCAGAACAGAAATGATAAAAGTAGGTCATATTCTGAGCTCTGTGTATTCCAGGAAAAAAAACAATGTAAAATAAAAAATCTGTATTCACCACTAGACTGCCCCATCTGCCATGGCCTTTAAGTTATTTTGAGAGTTCTGGGTAGAGTCAGACAGTGAGATCATCCTCCAGTTCACAATAAGATTCCACCAGACACCTGCGCGATTCTTTTCCTTTTCCTGCACAAGACCAATCATACTTCGCACCAGCTATGAGGGTGCAGTTACCTGAATCAACAGCTACAGACCAATAAAAGGATGGGGAGGGGAAATAAGAGCTACAAACAAGCCTGATGTTTTTCCTACCCCTCACTCCTGCAGGTGGGTTATCCTTGACTCTTGTCACACCTACTGGATGGGAAGTCTCTTGCCATTCCAGGAGATCACCTGGGGCTTACAGGGAAAAGTTGTTTATTCATGAAGATTTGGTGAAGGGCTCACACATACCCTATCTGAGCCCAGAGCTGAGGCTCTGGGCACCACTCCAGTTGACCTCCACTGACACGACCAGAAGCTATGCTTCAAAAAGCAAAATAGGCAGGGATGCTTTAAAGATCTGCAGCATCTCCCGGGCAGCCTTATGTGGTACAGAGAAAGAATGAAATGAAGATGAGCTTGCATCAGCTCGGGGGAAAGGGGTAGCTGAGACAGAGGACTAGTTAGTGGGCTGTTTGTCTGCCGCTGTAGAACATGCCACCATTTATCTAAAAGCAACAGAGAGTTTGGTGTGTGCGCATGCGAAGAACGTTTTCAAAACTGAAGACTGTGTCAGTTTAAAAATGAAACAAAAATGAACAAAATTTAAGTTAAATGGGAGAGATGCAGAAATGCCTGAATGTGGCAGGACCCTTGTGGGGATCAGGAGCAGATAACACCAGCTCTGAACAGCTGTCAGTCGTGTGTGAATAAGGACATGTCTCCTCTGCAGGCTGGGAATAACAGGGGGAGTTCATCATGAGATGGAACTAGGGCAAAGGTCCTACAAAAACATGGGATAAATCCAATTATAAATCTCTAAATCTATTATCCCAACTCATTCAAATGATATAAAAACCCAGACACAAAATGAGGAAAAGCACACTCAAATGATGACTCACAGATCACTTTCCGTCCAATTTGAATTAAACCAAGCAAGAAAAAGCAAGCTGTCTAGGAAAATAGATGTGTACATGATGAGAATGTTTTCAACAGCCAGCAAATCCCCTTGTAGGGGAATTTCAAGGGTTTTCTTGTCACCTATGACGTTTTACACCAAAGAAACCCACAAGCAAAATACAGTCATGTCTAAGAGGCCAAATACAGACAGAAATCATTTGGGGGTTAATACTTAAAGCATGGCTCACCATGAGGATGGCGCTCTGCTGTTTTAAATTAAAACTGGTGTGCTTCTTTCCCAAAACCTTCATTTTTCTGTGTAGTAGTAAGCTGATCTTTTTTGGAATTCAAAGAAGAAACGACCATTTAATGAAACAATACTCCAAGGAGGTTAAAGAATTGGGTGACAACTTGTTCACAAGGTGGAAGGTACATCCCAAGAGTGTACAAGCCAGTCTCCCTAAGTGGCGATGGCCATAGCCCAGTTGAAAGCTCTACTGTTTTGTCAAACCAAGACTTCTCTGTGGGCAATGTCCTCCCCAGTCATGAGGTCCTGAGCCAAGTAAAACCCTGCCAGTTCCAGGACAGGGACTAAAAGAAGAGAGAAGGAAGAAGTATAAAAGAGCAGGAAGGAAGAGGATGAGCAGGAGAAATAAGAGATAAGATGGTAGGAGGAAGACAGGAGAGGAAAGGAAGACACCGGGGAAGGAGGTCCATGCTCTCAGGGACCGTGAGGTCCACCCTGGTGCCCTCATCTTTTCTTTCCCCTTAGGGAGAAATGGAGCCCAGCTTGTCTGGGGGTTGTTACCTGAATGAGATCGTCCAGCTCGGTGGAGTTGACACAGGCGTGCTGGGCTATGAAGGTCTGTTTCTGGATAACAATGGTGGTCCTCTGGGAAATCTCCTGAGGCTGCTCCAGTGCCTTGAACACAGTGGCTCCAATGATCAGGTAGAGGACGACCACCAGGAAAATCGTGGAGACCGTCTTCCATTTCATAACATTAATGGTCGTGTCAGTCTCCACCCGGGAAGCAAGCACAGTGGGTTTCGCAGAGAAGGAGAGCCTCGGTTTGGAGTTCTGAGCGGCAGACTTGGGATCCAGCAAGTCAGGGGCCGCCACTGACAACAACAGAGAATTTGGGTTAGGCTAGAGGAGTCTCGAAGCAAGGGGCTAGCTGCTTCTTTAGGGGGTCAGCCAGGGCTGGCTGAACTCAGGAACTCTCCTAAGTGGGAGCTGAGGAACCTCACCCTGCAGCCTTCTCTAATTATTTCCAGAACCATATATAGGCTCAAGGGAGGGGGCTGGGCTTCTGCTCTTTGCTGCCAATGGAGTGCCAGGTGGATGGAAAAAAAACAGGGGTCAGACCAAGAAGTCAAAAACTAAAAGAATGCCTGAGGAGTTCCTCATTCATTTCTAGTTTTGTTTCTGCTCATGATTATGTATGTGTCAATGAAGATGTCGTGAGCTCCCAAGGGCTGATGGTACTAAACAAGATATCTGCTCACAAGGAAGGCTCATGGCTGACTCCTGTATATTAGACCTTTACACTGTAAGTCATCAGAGTAAAGAAGATTTGCTGTTTGGGTTTTCAAATTCTTACAGTGAAGGGATGGTGACTGGTGCAGTTCCAGATATCCTTCCTACTTTCTGGTGGGAACACACCACTTAGTGCAGTCATATCTAGAGCCCGACTTCCAAAGTAGGCACATTATGAAATATGCTTCTGCCATCACTTAAAACACAAAACACAAAAGTTATTGCTAACTCTTGAACCACACCAGCCAAGACAGGACCAAGTCCCTCTATTTCTCCAGCAAAAGCAAGAAGAAAGAAACCCAGCACATTGGCTTACACCTTAGACCCTCATGCTCTGCACAAGGCTAATTGTTCCATTAGAGCTCCCTGATTCTGTGGGGTGACTCCAAGTCCATCTATTATTTATCCAAACTCTTCAAAATTGTCATTAATGGGTTTCATTTTAGAAAATACAAAAGCTGTTCGATGGCCACTTGCGGAGGGGAAAATAAGCCACTCACCGCAGAGCATTTGATTGGAGAGGCAAGAGCGAACTAATATGGGTTAACAGAATGGTCAAGAAGATGGAGACTTAAACACCAACACAAAGCATTAGTTTAAAGCTCACCACTTACAAGAACAAGCCAGATTACTGCCATGTGTATAATATAGGTTTCATAAAAATGGTAACATAACCTAAAATTTACTTTTCAATATTCACCAAACAAATCCCCATGGAATTGCACCCTACAGTCTCAGAAATTACTCAAGGAGAAGACACTTATAAAGAGCATCCATTTACACACAGCTACCTATCCTGCTCTCTTGCCTAATGCTGTGCGTAAATGTAGGCTACCACAGCATGAGTTCATAAGGTACATCTCCAGTTGCCCATCAAAAAAAGACACTCTCCAAACAAAGCTATTTGATGAACCAGAGGAAGGGGGGGGGGGTTGTAAAATGAAGGCAGATGACAGGCTCTCCTGAAGCAGCCAAGCTCAGGGGAAGTTCTGACTTTGAAGAGATGAAATCAGAGCAGACCTGAGGATACAGCCCCTCCCCACCCCCACCCTCCACCCCCAGCAGGAGCAGCTCTCCATGGAGACTCCCCTGGGTCAGTTTCATCAGCTTCCTAAGTGAGGCTCAGCCCCCCCACTACAAGTGGGGGTGCCGCCTTCTCCACCCATCCACCTGTTCTGAATCAAGTCACCAACTACCATCACCATCCTGGCAAGGGTGATGCCACTCAAAATAAGCACTTCAGCGCGTGTGAACTGTTTGGATTTTTACAATCTAATAGACTGTGTGCTTACTACATACAGTTAGAGATCACTATCACCTGTAGCCGCTCTGCCACTCCCCACCCCCACCCTGCTGCTCAGACTCTGACTGAAACATAAAATAATCTAAACATTGAGCCATCTTCTGACTTAAAAAAAAAAAAACAGAACACAACAGATGAGTCCTGCATCTAATCATAAAGTCAGGTTCCCCACCCCCACCCCCACCCAGGGTACCGACTTTCACCCTAGGGCTACTTTCTTGTGGAGAGAATTATAAGCCACTACCAGCCCCAGCGTGATCCCACCAAAATATTGTCATGATGCACCTTGAGAGAGAGAGAGAGAGAGTGAGAGCAGATATGGTAATATTAGATATTTTATTCTCTCTCTCTCTCTCTCTCTCTCTCTCTCTCTCTCTCTCTCTCGTGTGTGTGTGTGTGTGTGTGTGTGTGTGTGTGTGTGTGTGTGTGTGTGTGTTGGGCTGATAAATTTCCTGAAGGAGTTTAATTCCTTTAAGCCGTGGCCTTATATTTAATTAGCAGAAATATATAATGCACAATTGGCAGACTAGAATGGACAGAAGCTGGTGGAATACAAAATAAATATTTAAAACAAACAAAAACCAAAAGGCAGCCTTGCCTCCCAATCTAATCTGGGCGCTGTGGATTCCCAGCCTCCACTGGTGATAGTGCAGAGGCCACGAAGCTGCCTGTTCACACACCCTCTACACCATCACTACCTCTCCCCTCCCCCAGCGTCCTCCTCTGTGCACTCCTGGTCCCTAGTCCTCACCCATATATGCCTCTTGCTCTGGCCTCTCGTGCCCCCCGAAACAGCAGCAGAAGCCAGCTTTATATTTTATTTCCCCCAGCACCATTGCGTGTCCTCCGTGCTATGGGCAACAAGTGTGATGAAGGCCACAGTGCAACCTGCCTGTGGGCTACTCTCCAGGGCTGACCCTCCTCTCTAGAAACTGTCTTAAGATGTTCCAAACCCACACCCGAGGGAGGCAAACGCAAAAATCCCAGGCACCAGCGGAAGAGCAGAAGACCCGGCCAAGAGAGGATACGGGCTGGGGTTGGGTAGCCAAGCCAGGATCACATCCAACCCACGGAATGGAAAGGAAAATAAGCCATGGGACCTGCGCCGCCCTCCCCAGAGAGCGCGCGGCTGGGGTGGGTGCCCGGGGGTCTCACCTCCTGCGGTATAGCCGGGTCTCTCCCGCGAGGCGCTGGCAAGCATGAGGCATGCAGCATTCAAAATGTTTTTTTTTTTTTTTTAAACACAGACTTGATGCTTTTATTTTTTTTCTTTTCTTTCTTTCTCTCTCTTTTTTCTTTTCTTTCTTTTTCTTTCTTTCTTTCTTTCTTTCTTTCTTTCTTTCTTTCTTTTTTTTTTTTTTTTTTTTTTTTTTTTACCAACACGCCATTGTACTCACTCCTTATTCCAAGATGGGCTGCGCACTCCGAGCTGCACGGGCAGGCATTTTCCCCGGCTTTGTTTTACAAGGTGGGGAGAGCGGTGCTGGAGGCGGGAGGGGTGTAGGGGGAGCGTGAGAAGAACCGAAATCGCGGGAAGGAGGGGACACCAGCGGCGGCAGGCTGGGCAGAGGGCGAGGCCGAGGCCAAGTTGGGTTCGGACACGGCTGCCCCCGCGCGCGTTGGGTCACCCCGACTGCGCTGCCGCCTGGGGTCCCGCGCGGGCCCTGAGTGCGCTCGGCCCGTGGCTCAGCGCGCTCGGCCCGTGGCTCCTCACTGCCCCGGGGCTCGGAGTGGGGGTGATCACTGCAGCCCGCGCGGCCGAGCGCCCGGGTGTCTTTGTGCCGCGGCCCCGCGCATCCCCTCTCCGCATGTCTTTGTGCGGCGCCCCGCCTGGCCCGAGCCCTGTCGAGCACCCGCAAGGGGGGGTGTGGCCCGGGGTGGCCCGCCTGGCCCCGCAGCTCCTCTCTCCCCTCGCCTCGCCGCTCTTCCCTCCTTTCCGAACTCCCTCCTCCTGCCCCTGCGGTGTCCCCGCCTGGGTTCGCCTCCCCCCCCCCCCCCCCCCCCCCAGCCCTATGCGTCGCCCCAGCTGCCAATGCGTCTTCCCCGTGGCGCCCTCGGCCCGCCTCCCGCCTGGGAGCAACATGAGCCTCACCTGCACCCATCACCCAGCGTCCCACCGCCACCTCCTGCTCTAGCTGTCAAGCATGCGTCTTCCACAGGGCTCCAAACCATGCCTTCCGGAGTCCGGGTGTCGCAAGAGACCCCAGATCTCTACAGGTGAGTATCTTCCTCACTAGCGCCCCTCTAACCCGGGTGGCACAGAGACAACATCCCGCTGGTGCCCTGAGAGCCTCAGAGTGAGGGGCTGCATAAGGACGCGGGGTCTTCCAGGCTACACTGGGGAAGGGTTAAGGAATGAGCATTGAGGTCTCAGGGCTACTTTCTTTCATTTGGGCCTGGGGTTCCTGGATCAGAAAGGAACTGGATGTCAGAGTCAAGAGGGAATGGAGAAAAACGGACTGCTTTCTCCAGGACAACCCGCCACCCCAGCCCCAGCCCCACCCCCACCCCACGGCTGGGACCAAGGATGCTGAATGCTGTTGAGTGTGGGTGGATTGCGCTGCGGGGCGGCAAGACAGCCGCCCTCAGGCTGAACTTGTTCCCTGCCCCCTCCCCAACACCCATGGAAACCCTAGACTGGTAGACAGCAATTCTGCCCAGACTCCTGGAGTGCAGCGCCTGAGCTGCTGAACTCTTGTAGACAAGGATTGGTTTGGAACAGAACTGGCCAAGGAAAGGAAGGAGACTGGATGCTGCCTTTACTCTATGTGGAAGAATTTTAAAACTGCCCTCCTGAAAGGCACTCCACTTTGCCGTCAGGAACTCCTGAGCTGACCACCACCTTCTGCCCCCGTCACTGTGCTGCGCGCAAAGCCAGTGTTTTCCCGGGGACACATAGCAAGTCACAGACCCAGCCGTGGCTGTAACATGAACCTCATAAATCGTTTACAAGACTCTCTCCAACATCAATGATTTTTTGTTTTATTTATTTTTTATTCAAGAATAATCCCAGCACCTGTTTCCTAGACTGTAATAAAGTGTCCATCTTGCTTCAATGTAAACACCTTTTTCTTGACTGTTGGTCTCAAAAGTGACAGAAGTCATTAAAAAGAGAATGAGTCTGACCTCACTAGAAGACGGACCCTCCTAGAGCATCTATGTTATCATCGCTCATGCTGTCTCCTCACTTCACTGCAGGCCTTTCTGGGCCCCATGGCCTTCTCTCATGGTTTCTCCCAACACACTCCCTCCTCACACCTTACAGGACTTAGGGAATGCATCAGCTAAGTTCTGTACACAGAATATCCCTGTGTGCAAAATTGCTTGCCCAGGGGATTCGTTTTAGGGGCTTAGTTCACACAATTCCTGAATCTTGCAAATCCCTCTGGAATCCCAGAGCAGCTACAGCACACTGGAAGCTTGAGGCACAGTTTCATCTACACCAGGAAGTCTCTTTTGTTCCTGAATGGGTGACACCCACCTGCAGAACTACAGTAATTTTGAGCTAACTCCAGGGATAAAACGCCTTCTCAGCAGCCCTTAGGTTCCAGATTAGCATTCAATAAGAGCTTCCGTGCTAGGTGAGGTTTCCAGAGAGTCCTAGTCTGCTGGCTTACCATTTGTTCCTTCTGGTCAGTTTGTCACAGCACTATCTTGTGGGCTCTGGGAGGGCTGGCCATGTCCCCTAACACACAGGACTAGTGAGGGGTGCTGAGTTCAGGATTGCTGATAAGCACAAACATTATCATTCTCCTGGTCTCACTCCAAGCATTCAGAGCAAGGATACCCAACTTATATAGGGAATGGGGCAAACTCTCCAACTTGAAATCATTTTTGCCCTACAAAGCCATTTTGCTGCCCAGGAAAAAATAACCCCAGGCTATCCTTCCTTTCACTACATTTCTCTCTCCTCCCTTCCCTTCTTTGCTTTCCCTAATTTATTCCAAACCTTGGGGATCCTCTTCCCTCTCTGGATCTCTCCATGCCTTGCCTTGACTGGTCTGTCAACTGAGTGACTTCCCAGTCCACTGGGACATTGGCACCCCTATGTATTTCTGTATACATGCCTCCATGGCTCAGTTCTCCCACACTTACAGGCTTTAAGTCTCCCCACCAATCCCTGTCAGCTCATTGGCAACCTATATGTGCAGGGTGCTTTGGTTGGTGTCCATGGTGGGGGCAGAGAGATGGGGGCAGGAAAGCTAGCTCAACAGTTAAGAGCATTTGCTGTTTCAGAAGCAGACCCAAGTTCAGGCCCTAGTACCTACATGGTGGCTCACAACCATCTGTAACTCCGGTTCCAGGATTCCCAACGCCTTCTTCTGACCTCCAAGAGCACTATACCAACCTGCTGCACACAAATACACGCAAGCAAGCACTCACACACATAATAAAAATAAATTTCTAAAAACAAGAAAGAAAATCAAAAAGGAAAGATTCTAAACCATATCAGGGAGATTTAATCCAACAAGCTAAAAGCTAATCTCCCCAAATAATCTGAAGGGACCACAAAAGTGCCCAAGGCCCTGGCTGACTTTAGCCTCCTTTCCACAGCAGACCTACAGTCCCTCCTTCAGCATCCCTGCCCCTTTAAGCGACTTGTATGAAAAGGCATGCATAAGAGTATTTGAAATAAGAGAAAGACCAGATTGTGTGTCACTGAAACGAGAGAAACAGGTTGGATTGTCCTATTAACAATGTGCACACCTTACTGTTTACACACCAGCCTCATCAGAAGTGTAATGGAAGGGCCGAGAATTGCTTTGCTCAGGTTTTAATCCACAAGAAAAATCCAAAATACATAGTGAAAAGATTGGGCTCCTAAAAAGCCTCCTTCTGGTCCTTTCAGAATACATACAGAGATCCAATTTGCAGCCTAAACTCAGAACTTTATTCTCATGTTAATTTTGCTTTTTTTAAAAAAAAAGAAAATCCTGCCCTACTCAAAATGCCCTAGTGGAGGAAAAAAAAAATAAGAAATGAACATGCCTCTTTATTTTCATTATCTTGAGTACATCAAAGGAATTCTGCGAGCATCTTACCTCCACTGCTTCTGAATTGTGAATAGGCTCATCTGATGGTCAGTTCCTGACCTACTAAACAGGGAGTGCTCACTGCAATCACAAGAGGTAGATGTAAGAGCTAGGGTGAGACGTCATTCATAATGTCATCTTCCTGTTACTAAAATGGAACATTTGAGGTGACTAACCTAGAAAGAGAAAAGGTTTATATTGTCCTATAATCCTAAAGATTCCAGTACAAAATCACATGGTCCCATGAAGACAGCGCTGCCATAGCCACATGACTTACACCACAAACAGAGAAGCCTAGGCAGCTTGCATCTCACAATCCCCTTTTAAGCCAAGCTTCCAATGACCTAAAGACCTCCCTCCAGACCCTACTGCCTACAAGTACACAGCACTTCCAGATACTGCCACACTGAGGTCTTACCTTCTACACTGGAGCCTTTGGGAGACATTCTAGATCCAAACACTGGCATCATTTACGTGTTTAATATGACAATTTACCCATTAGCCTAAACTCATGAAAATGGGAGCTACTGATGATGCCAGACCACCACCAAATTCTAAATCCTTATGTATTTTGTAATGTATTCAGTCTTCCAGGAAACACCATTCTACAGATATGAGAAGAAAGCACACTGGTCAAATAGTCACTGAGCGGCTACTTCACCCTGAGCAGTTCTGTAGGCATGGCAAGCACACTGCCTTCAGAGGGTAGGTATATGTGAATATACCTGTAACATTTTAGTACATGCCACTGAGAAAGTTACAGGGCACTGTGGCAGTATTTTGTGTTGAAAGCGTAGAGAAGGCCTCTGAGGAAGTGAGCATATGTATGAGGAAGTAAAAGATGTAAGGAAAGATCTTCCCCAACAGAAGGGCTTGCCCAAGGCCTGTGGTGGGAGACAGCTGGGAGAACACAGGGAACTTCAGGAGTCGGGGCAGGTGGGGGGATTTGTTCTGCAGCAGGAGAGAGTAGATGAGGCCCCTAAGAAGCATGCATCAAATGTCAGTAAGACCTGAGTTGTGTGATGCCTTTAAGAAGGCAGTCCTTCAAGGCCAGATGTCCACACAAGCTATGTGTAGGATGGGGTGTCTGCAACTTGAATCAGAGTCATCTGAAGGGGCTGGTAGAACCCACAGGCTTCTCCCACACCCAGAGTTCTGATATTTTTGTCTTTGGTGAGATTTGAGAACTGGCACCCATAACAAGTCTCGAGGAGACACTAATGCTATCTATCAGTCAAGGACTACACTCTGGGAACCATTTGACAAGAGGTGGGATCCAGGCCTAGTCTGCCATGATAGTACATGACCACGGGGGCAGTTTTCAGTAGTGTTGAGACATGATCACTAAGTCAGTTTTCAGCAGAACTGAGAAACATGGCTCAAGAGCAGGGTAATCATTGGCAGATCAGGGTAGACACCCATATATGTCCATATCACATCTCAGCTTCAAAGTGTGACCTGAAAAGACTTGGTTATTCCATTTTCAACACAGCACTTCTGTACCAGTCACTTTTCTGTTGCCATGACCAGATGTAATTTACAGAAGGAAGAGTTTGTTTAGACTTAAAGTTCCAGAGGGTTGGAGTCCACCAAGGCAGGAAAACACAATAGCAAGTGTAGGCACAGCAGCTGAAGCAGGAAGCTAAGAGCTCACATCCTCAACCACAGGGGGAGGTAGACAGTGAACTAAGGGTAGTTGATGAGTCTAGACTCTCAAAGCCCGCCCCAGTGACATGCTTCCTCCAGCAAAACCACACCTAAACCTCTCCAAACAGTGCCACCAACTGGGGCCCAAGTGTTCAGACTCCCAAGTCTATGGGGGACTTCTCCCATTCAGAACACAGCAGCCTTTTTGCCTGGTCCCTGATGGCTCTCATTAGCTGATGGCTGTTCGACCCAGGCAATGCTTCAGGTAAAGCCCATGCTTGGACACAAGGACTCTGCCTGTGCAGCTGTTTGCCTTTGCTTGCTAGCATAGTTTCTGCTAGTGCTGACTGGTTCTGGGAAGAGGAAATCAACCCAACATCTCCTCTGAGATTGTCACAGGCAAACAGACAATATGAAGAGTGACTCCCTAAAGACATGTTCTATTGTGCTCAGAAAGCAAAGCTTCTGATGTCCCCATCCATGGTCTTCCCTCCCCTTACATCTTTTTGTGTCTGTGACTGAATGAGCACATATCAAACCTGCTTTCAAGGCCATAAGCTAGACTTATGGAAGATTTAACATTGACTCTCCATGGATTACCCCAGGCCATATTTCCCCTAGATAAAAATCCTAAAATATAGACAATGACTTTCTATTAGATTCAAAATTTGGTAAAGTGCTCAAGGACTTTCTACATTTCCTAAAATATGACCCAGGCACTTTGACTCCCTGAGTGGTCTATCCCAAGTCCTCCTGGTCACTCCTCCCCAGGGCCTTTCACCAATGGATTCCTCTCCACTTAGCAGTGACCCCTTTCTACACTGCAACAGCACAGAACTTTTGAACGTAAAAACGTGCTGTTGAAACCCTACACACCCTCTTCTTTCCTGGTGCCTTCAGAATTCAGGCCACAGTGTGAAAGGTGGCCCAGGGCCAAGTAGCTTCTTGGTTTATCAAAATGAAGGAGAAGGAAGGGGAAGAGGGGTCATGGGAAGGAGGGAGAAGGAAGGAACAGAGTGGGGGAAGAGGGAGGTGGGGAAGAGGAGAGGAGAGAGAAGGTGGAGAGGAAGAATAATATAGACAACCTGTACCAAAGGTTCACCATGAGCCAGGTGTATTGAAGGCCCTTCATTTGTGGTTTGATCCTCGTCAGGACCATATGAGACAAACAACATGGTTCTTAGCCTTATCGAAGTCAACTAACTTGCCCTGCATAAAGCAGGCCAGTGAGTGTACTGTGAGCACAGAGGCCTTTCACCAAGAGCTCCAGTGTTTCTGCTTTGCTGTTCAGCCACCGGCTGGATTCCAGGTTTTTGGATTCATTTTACCACTTCTCCCTTAAGAACCTTCATGCATGCCAGTTTTCCATCCTGGACTGTGCCTGCCCCCTTTCTGAGGAGACTATAAGTTACATTCACCCATCATACCTCAGCTAAAACACCCCTCTTCCAAAAAGCCCACTACCTCCCAAGCAAGTTCAGCCCATTACCCGCAACACATGCTCTAACAGCACAGCCTGTGTAACCGTCCTGACAGCTTCGCTGTCATTAAATATTTATTTAGACTGTCTTTTATTACTAATGGAGCAAAAAACGTGGGTGGCTAAAAACAATAGAAATGTGTGGTCTGCATTCTGCAGACCAAAGGTCAGAAATCAATGTGTCCCAAGGCCATGCTCCCTCACAACTCCTCAGGACCAATTCTGTTGACTGGCAGCTCCTGCAGTTGGCTGGAAATCCATGGTATTTCTTGGCCTGGAGACAGCTCTCCTGTGCCCTGTGCACTGTATCCTTGTCTTTCTTCATAGCATGTGTGCCCTTCAAGTGGTCAGTTTTCATATCCACACTTGCCCTTCTTTAAGAGACCAGTAGTATTGCCCAGGCCACTCTAAGGATCTCATCTTAATTACTTCTACAAAGACCTTATTGCCCAGAGAGCTCATATCCTAAGGTGCTGGGATTAAGATTTTATTTATTTCCCCCAAAATATTGATTGTGGGGAAATACAATTCAGCCTGTAACATTGCCTGTAAGACTCCAATAAATTCAAAGAGACCTTGGCAGCTTGTTCCTCTTCATAATAGCTAACATGTAGTAAGTTCAAAATTCCAACAATCAATGCTTATTCCATGAGTCAAAGCCCAGAAATAGCATGGCTGAGAGCTCAGCCATCAACCAGGGGTCCAAATCTCAAAGCCTACAGCATCACAGAGGTACCATTTGCATATAAAGTGTGTATCAGAAATGAAGCAAATGTTTCAGGCAGCTTCCATTGCTTCCTTCCAGAAGGGAAACTGACCCTGAATCTGAGAAGCCAGAGTTTCAGATGATTTTTTAGGAGAAATTTTCTAATTTTCAAACTGAGTCAAATCAGATGAAGAATTACTAACAACACTAGTACCCACAGGTTAAGTATGACTGCGAGGCCATGTGACCACGGCTATGTTGGCACAGCCTCCGATGCCCTGGGAGGGACAGTTATAATGTGAGTTCCTCACTGAGTTACAGACTGTGTTGGAGTGTCTCATTTTGAGACATGGGGCTAGTACTAAAAAGGCTTTCCCTTCTCTAGCATAAAATTGAAGGATTGTCAAGAAAATACAAAGTAAGTAATACTTTCCTATAATGTTTGGGAAAATCAACATTAAATCCAGAAATTCCTAATAAACACAGACAGCTCACCCTCTTGTTACCTCACATTTAGCCCTGATGGACTCCTTCTCCACTGTTACCTTTCTGGTTAGGTCATGAGGTCAGGAGCCTTCTCTGATTGTGACAAATGCCAGAGATAAGTCAACTTATAAAGAGGTAAGGTTTACTTTTGGCTCACAGCATGGGGAGGTTTCCATGCATTACAGATGGGCTCTTTTACTTTGGGCTAGTGAGAGTGTACTGTAGTATCAACATATGCAGGTCAAAGCCATTCACCTCACAGTGGGGGTTAGAAGACAGGAACAGGCTTGAAGGTTGCAATGTTGCAATCCATGCAAAGATGCACCCCTAAGGACAGAAGACCTCCTATGAAGATTCTACCCTCCCCAAATAGCAGGGAGCCAGGCTTTTATTTAAGAGCACAGTGAGGAGGGACTGGTATAAATAGCTATTAATCTGATTTTAAATTTCTAGATCCAAACACTAGCAGTCATTGTCTATGAGACCAATCTTCTTCTAGCCCATCAGTTTCCCCTTCTTGAAACTCCACCAACTGAGCAGAATTAATAGAAGCACAAGCCACCAGAAACCACATGCCTAAGCATTCCTTCCAGGGCCAAGGTCTTGAACCAACTTACTCATTCCATGGAATCCCGCACTCATCCTCTCTCAGAAAGGAAAAGTCCTTCCTCTAGAAGCTGCTGATGCTTGGCTGATGAAACTGCCTCCGTTATAGTTTTTCTCCTCGATTCCTGCCTAATGCCTGTGCGACTTCCACCACACTGATGTTTGTGATGCGGCTGTGGAGCCAGCTCTACAGCAGTCGGCCCAGGAGCCCCCCAAAAGAAGGGTGGTTACCCTGGAATGTTCTACAATCCGGAGAGAAATGGTATCTTAATTGGTGAGGGCTTTGGGATTGGGAGGGCACTCTGACCTTTCCTAAGCAGCCAATCAAAATGTAAAGCTTCTCATTGGTCCAAAACACAGTTTGCCTCCATGGGACAATGGGCGTGATTTGGTAATGAGCAGGTAAGAGTGTTGATGCTGGGTAGTAGTCACAAGCTTCTCTCAGTCTCTGTGAGAATCACAAGACATGTCAACACCACACTCCAGCTAACACAGCTAATTATGCAAATGTGTTTATGGAGTGTCAGAACACCCATTGGAAAGCTACTTGAACCAACACGGTAATTTCTATATTATAAAATCCCAGACCCATGATGGAAGCAAGAGCCAAACATGATGAGGAAAGTTTAGTTTGACCCCCCTGCCCAAGTTCTTGGGACATATTCTTCTTTATATGTTAAGAGATGAAATATCCATTTTAAAACTTTAAGTTAGATTAATAATTATTTAGATTTCTTGAGACATCCAACTCACCACACATTGTGAATAAACTTTTCTGTGAAATTACCAATAAGCTTCATCTCTAGTGAACTCGACCATACTTATTATATTCTGATACACACTTATGGAATACTTTACCTTGTGGGGACTCATTTTTATGTTTGCCTTTCTCTGCCCAAAGTGCTAATGGGACAGCTATGGGCCAGTACCTCACCTGAGTTCTTTTTTAGTTCTAAGTACACCTAGTCAATATTTAAATATTTTTTGTGTTTTTATTATTTTATTGTGTATGTATGGGCATTTTCCCTGCATATATTTCTGGTTACCACATGCATTTGGTGTGCAGAGGCCACAAAGGCTATTAGATCCCCTGAAATTGGAATTATGGGTGGTATTGAGCTATTATGTGGGTGCTAGGAATTGAACCCGGGTCACAAGAACAGTCACTGCTTTTAGCCACAAGACATCTCTCCAGCCCCTATGCAGTATTTGTGGAATGAATGATAACATCAGCCACTACCCCAGACATATGCAAAAATCAGTTCTTACAATGTCCAAATGATACAGTCCATCATGACTGTGTTTATCATCAACAAACATTTAAAGTGTTTCTTTTGAGACATGGGGTGTCTATGTGTTTCTCCTATTGTCTTCATTATCACAAGGGAGTGTGATAACAGATTCACGTGAACCAGCACAGCCCAGTGGTGAGATGTTTAGATTTCAATCCCAACACAGACAATTGTCACCTGTGCCTTAGTTTTCTCATCTGAGAAAGGGAGGTGAAAATTCTGTCATCTCCAGTGTGTCAACACAACCTCAGAGAGGAAACACTTGAAAATGTGTTTCCTAGAGTGACTGAAAGAACTCGGGGATCACTATCCATGGCTGTCACTGTCGTTGACAGCCATGGTCCAAGAAAGAAGAGAGGCTTTGGAGACAAGAGGGGAAACAGAAAGGAAGAGGCCACTTCTGTTCCAGAAGGTTCCAGAAAACACTTGGAAGCTGCCTTTTAGGAGCCAAATGAGGATTTTCAGTTGGGATGCAATCAGATAGCCAAAAGGAGGAAGAAAGTCAAAACTCATCCCTGTTCCAGAGAAAAGAAGACCATTAAGCAGTCCCCTCCTTGGGGACTTTCATAGACTCCCTGGGATGAAGTCCTTCCCAGGAGACAGCGAAGGGGAGTTGGGTCAGTACTATCAGAAAGGGGGAGAGTGGGCCGCAGTGGGCTCCCAGGACCTGACATAACTGACCTAGAAATGGCCACCCTACCATCTACCATGCACTTAGTCAAGTTTCTCTTGGCTGTGTGCCCCAGGGAATGAGCCGTAGCTCTCTGAGATGCCCCTTACACTGTGTTCAGCTTGTCTTCATTCCCCTTATTGGTCATAGCTGCTTGCCATCCTCTGGCTTGGGCAAATGGTCTCTTTATTTTTTTCCTATGAAAGTCGTCCTCTGGACATAGGTAAAAATATTTTCCACAAGTGGAGTTTAGTTAAAATAAAATTTTTCTAACTATAGTTTGCTTGTTGCTAAGAGAACCAATGTATGTGAAAAGATGGAGAGGGGTGTGGGCTCCAAGCCAGCAGGTGCACCATGCATGGATCACTGTGACCGATGCAGTGTGTTAGTCTCCTGCACAGGCTCACCAGGGATTGCTCCTGTCCCTGTCACCACAGGACCACACTGGGCTCATTTTAATTAATGCACAGTTGTCAAATATTTACCAAACTATTTTTAACAATTGGTAGAAATCTGTTAGCCACTAAGAGTAGCTATGAATACAATTTCATAATCTTTTTCTTTTTCTTCCTGTTTTTGTATATTTATTTCCAGCAGTGGAATGCTAAATTCTGTGGTGGTTTTTCTTTGAATAAAAATTGGGTGGAATAAAAAGAAATTTATTTGGCATTTTCCATTGATATTTTCTCAGGAAGTGGTGCCAGTGTCACATTGCTCAGATTCCAAACTGACTCCTCATGTTCTTGGTAATTAACTGTCCTGTTTTTGTTTTGATTTTTTTCACTAGAGTCATGATTGTCATTTTTGGATATGCCATTATATTCTGCTCATGTACTGACTGACTGTCAGATAGCATTGATCTTAATGGCAGCTAGCTTTCCTGGTCTCTCTGGACCTGAACATTGCATTTGGAGCTAAGAAACTGTGAGTCAGTGTTCTATTGCTGTGAAGAGACACCATGACCACAGCAACTCTTACAAAAGAAAGCATTTACTTGGGGCTGGCTTACAGTTTCAAAGGTTTGATCCATCATCATCACGGCAGGGAGCATAGCAGCACACAAGCAGACATGAAGCTGGAGAAGCTGCTGAGAGTTCTACATCAAGATCCACAGGCAGCAGGAAGTGACACACTTCCCCCAAGAAGACCACACTTCCTAATCCTTTTCAAGTAGTGCAACACCCTGATGACTAAGCATTTAAATATATGAGCCTATGGGGGCCATTTTTACTCATACAACCACAGAAGGCCTTGAGTATATCCCAGAGCACATTTTAGGCATTTGATAAAAAATGTAACCATTGTTTCTTTTACATGGGATGATCTTTAATGCTTCAGGCAATGGATGATAAACTCACAAAATCAGACAGCCGCCACGACAAAGTTGAGCATTCTAAGTTTCCATGAAAAACACATAATGAAACCCAAAAACGAATTTGGAAGGGACCATGAAAGAAATGTCTACTAAGGTGTGCATTTTTTATTCAAATAAATGGCACAGGACATCAGCCAGTTGTATTTTGGAAGACTGTTTTTAAAAATTACTTTGTTTGCAGTTAGTTGAAAGACTAAATATAAAAGTAAATTTAAAAAGTGTGTGTGTGTGTGTGTGTGTGTGTGTGTGTGTGTGTGTGTTACACATACAGAGGTCAGAGGACAGTTGTGGGAGCCTGTTCTTTCCTCCTAACATGTGGGTTCTTAGACCCAAACTCAGGTCATCAGACTCAGAGGGAAGCACCCTTACCTAACAGACATCTTGCCAGCACCTAAAAATTATGTTTTTAAATCAATGACTATGATATGTTAGCCATTAATTTGGCTTACATTTATTCAAAATCCTCTAGAAAACATCAGCATGGCTTTAATTATTCTGTTTAGAGAATATCATATAGAACATGACTGCCACTACCCTGATGCACTGATGGTCTGTTAACACCCTCTTCCCTTCTGGAGAGAGAGTTGCTTAGGTTAGGGGCCTTGTTACCCCACATTTTGTCCTCAGTGTCTAACTTGTGATAAATTTTCAGTTAATTCTTGTTGAAATGAACTCAACTATTTTAAGAGTTCCAAAGACTTGGATATCAATCAATGGGTGAAAAAATGTGGCAACCAGACACAATGGAATATTATTCAGATGCAAAAGTAATAATGTTCAGTTGTTTGAAGCAGCATGGATGAAATTTGGAAAACAGCACATAATTTTGCAAGTTGTTAGTTGTTACATATTTCAGAAGTAGAAAGGAAATAGAATGTGATCATAAATTTGGATTTTAAAGTTGCAGACATTTTCCAGATTTGTCTCAGATTTTCTTTGTTTTTGCTTTGTTGTTGTTGTTTTGTTGTTTGTTTGTTTGTTTGTTTTACTTGCAGGAAAAAAATGCAACCAGAGTCTCAGTTCATCCCAGTTCCCCTGCTCCTCTCTTCTTTCTCACTCCTCTCATGGAGTTGTATTTTTACATTTATATAAATTGCATTCTAATATAAGAATTCTCTTCAACTTGCTGTCTCATTATGTCAGCAAGATTCACCCATGTTATAGAATATGGAACTTTCTTAGAACAATACACTTTCCCCTGTTCAATACTAAGGCAAAATTATTTTCTATAAGCTACTTATATTAATTTCTTTTATATTATTGTGATAAAACATACAGACAGAAAGCAACTTGGAAAACAGGTTCCTTTAAGTTTGAAGTTCCAGAAGGATAGAGTCCATCATGGCCAAAAAGACACTATAGGAGCCAGGGAAGCCATGACCACAAGAGCAGGAAGCTAGCCTATCAAATCTGTGCTCAGGAAGCAGAAAGAAAACAGCAAGTGCCTTCCTCATCTCTTGAGTGACATGGTCCCTCCCATATCCTCCCCAAATAGCTCCACCAACTGTGAACTAAGTGTCTTAAACCTATGAGCCTATGGGGAACATTTCATATTCAATCCCCACACTATAACTTGCCCTAAAGTTACAAAAATAAAGTATATCTGTAGGAACACAAAGCAAAGAGAGGGACCAAGGGTCTCTGAACACATGCTATCAGGTCCTATTGGTGAGCTCTCTAGACTAACTTCTCTACAGAAGCCAGAGACCTGGGTTTAGAGCTGGCAATGAGAGAAGGGCTTGAGCTGTCCATACTGGTCCATGGAATTTCATCTTAAGGAGCCCTGAGTCAACAAGACCTATACTTGCTCTAGGCACTGGCAAGAAGAAGTAGATGAATCCTTTTCAGAATTTCAAGGAGATATTCTCCCTTCTTTTTTCCTCAACTTTTCTTGCAAAAGCATTGACATTGTTCACAGCAGACTGAACCACGCAAAGATGGCTGGAATAACATGTTCAGATTTTGTCAACATAAAGACAAGATAGTGGCTTAGAAAGGAAAGCTGGATAATTCATTTTATGAGCAAGTTCCAAAAATCACTTGTCTAGACAAATTTCCTTTTACTATTTTGCTCCTGGGTGATTAATACACATTTAATGTGAAATTTAAAAAAATTATCAAATGTCTTAGTTGGGGGTTCTACTGCTGTGATGAGACACCATGACCAAAAGCAACATAGGAAGGAAAGGGTTTGTTTCAGCTCACAGCTCTCAGGTCACACTCCACCACTGAGGGATGGGTGGGAACTCAAACAGTGCAGGAGCCTTGAGACAAGAACTGGCACAGAGGCCATGGAGGGGTACTGTGTACTAACTTGCTTCACATGGCAGGCTCTGCCTGCTTTCTTATAGAACTTAGGACCACCTGCTCAGTGGAGAAACTACCCACAGAGGGACAGGTCCCTCCACATCAATCATTGGTCAAGAAAATGTACTCCAGACTTCTCTTCAGGGAATCTGATCAAAGGACGTTCTCACTTGAGGTTCCTCTGTCCAGATGACTGTAGCTTGTGTCAAGTTGACAAACAAACAAACAAAACCCACCAAGCCATAATTTACTTCTACTAAGTAACTAGATGGTCACTATGAAGAAAGTAATATTGGCTCTAAGATCTTAAAGAATTCAATGATGATATTTTATATTACTTGGTTTATGTGATGTTCCTTTCTTGATTTTCTTTTCTCTTCCCAAAAATGTAGCTAAAGATAAAGATGAATCAAAGGGTCTTTGAAATAACTGAATGAAAGGGCAAGTTCTTCTGTACCTCTGGGTTACAAGTGTGTGGGCTTGAAGATTCCAATGTAACAGGACCCAAGCTTAAAGCGGGAGAACAATGAATGGAAACCATTCAGGGAGTAAGAATCTACCTTAGGACTTCTACAGGTTAGAGCTGCTCATAAAAATCCATGACATGTTTTGAAAGTTCTCTTTACAGAAAAAAAAAAATGTAAATACTTGCTGGAAATAGTAAAGTGTGTGGGAGCAAGAAAACAACACTCCAATTATGTAACTCCTAATTACCCAATTTAAATCTCCTTTAAATAAGTAGTATGTTAGAATACCTAAACTTTACATCCTGTATCATTTTTATTTTCTAATGACTCCTCAGACTAAATAATAACCTTGTCTGTCCTTATTAATTACTTTTGTTATCTCTGTGAATAAATGCCCGAACAACTTAAGGAGGAAGTCTCCGTGTGGACCATAGTTTCGAAGGGTTCTTCTGTGGTTACTTGGCTCCAGGTTTCTGGGCCCATGAGAGGCAGAATACCATGGTGGTTGGAGAGGGACACAAAGACCTTCTTTATCTCACATAGGCAGGAAACAGAGAATGGTGAAAACAGGTAGAAACCAAGGCAAGGTGCAGCCCCAAAGACATGCCCCAAATACCTATTTTATTCTGATAGGCCCCATCTCTCCCTTTCTACACATCCCAATAAAGCCAATAAAGTGACTCCATGAAGGGGTTAATCTTACTGCAGCTCTTATATCTAAGGGCCTGGAAACCCCATCAGACACATGCAGGAGTGTACATTATCAATCTTCAGGATGTTTCTTTTTTGTTTGTTTGTTTTTTGTTTTGTTTTTCAAGACCTAGTTTCTCTATGTAGTTTTGGTGCCTGTCCTGGATCTCGATCTGTAGATCAGGCTGGCCTCTAACTCACAGAGATCGCCTGGCTCTGCCTCCCGAGTGCTGGGATTAAAGGCGTGTGCCACCACTGCCCGGCAGAGGGGGATGTTTCTTAATCCAATCAAGTTATCAATTCAAGATTAGCCATCATGTTGTTTGAAACTTAACATCTCACAGAAACCAGAAATAAAGAGGTGCTTCAGGGGTATGAGCGGGAAGAGGAAATGCTATACATCTGAAGGTACAGAGGAATTTAAATACAAATGATGTCATTATACAAGATGGGGGTCCCAGGACTTGACTATTGAACAGCACTGCCCTCCAAGGAGCATGGCCTTGAGTGTGAAGCTCAGTAGCTCTATCTCAAGACCATGAAGTCTGTCCTCTTGTGTGGTACTGACCTTTTCTTCCCCACCAGGTTCCAGCTGTGACACAGCTGGTTGGGGACTACTGAGTTTCTGCCTCTCACTCTAGAGCAGGTCTGTGCTTGAGTGCTGACTCCTCAGGGATTCATGAACAAGTCCAAACCTGCTGCAATCAGTGGAAGCAAACAGTGTTCTAGACGTGGATTCTGCAGCCTCAGCTCCAAGGTGATGCATCCAATACCCTCTGCCCCGGCCTTCAACAGTTTCATGTTTCTGAACCATGTGAGAGTCAGTCACCTATTGTCATTGGTTAGCTACAAATTGAGTATACACACATATGCACACTCGCACACACATACATAGATAGATACACATACACAGTCACACATGCATACTCACAAACACACTCATAGACACATGCTTCTATTCACACATGCACACATATACACACACTTGCACCATATACATGCACATGTACCCATGTGCACATACACATACCTTGACTGCAGCAGCTCTTCACGGCATATAAGCCTTTACAAATGTAAAATCAGCCCAGGATCATCTCAATCAGGTAAGAATGATATTTTAGTTTGAATGGTTCCTGTTGCTCCTCTAAGTCTCAGTCTATGACCACAGATTAATCTATATGGCTTAAGTCAATCACAAACGGAAAAGGCCAAAATATTTCACCAAGGATTGATACTTTCCTCAGTCTTGCCATGCATGCCAGCCACTTGCCCCCCATACACACATCAAATCACTTTTCATGCTTTAAACCTCTACTGAAGCAAATCCATCCATCAAACCTTCGCAGACACTCTAGCGCCTACTGCCCCTGCCTGACATTTACACAACCAACCAGCTGTGAACTTTGGAGTCTCCTTTGAAGATACCGTGAAGGGAAGCGTCTCTACCTGCACTGTCTCTTCGTATTCTTTCTCCATGTCCACTTGGCTTCCCGTCTCTGGGGTTCTAACAATCGGCTCCCACGGTTATGGCACTTCCTCTGGGAGGAGCCAGCTAGCAAACCACACCTTGTCTTTCTCAGCTATTTTCCAGCCCCTGGAAAGTACACAGGCCCATGCACCACTCTTCCAGCTGATGCAAAAGGTTTCCTGGTGGTGGCTGTTTCTTTCACACAGCACAGGTGCATCTGGAGGAGGCCTTCAGCAGAGGATGTAGAAGTATTATCTGAATAGGCAGCCATGGAGATGCAGGTGGGCTGAGGAGGCAAGGTGACCTTATCATTTTTCACCCAGATTCCTGCAGGAGCCCCTGACTGACCCCTTGTCTCTACCACATCTGTTTTCTCCCTGCTGCAGTCAGACTATGAATCTGATAATAGCATCTAGGTGGCTTTACACAGCTTTAGGAGAAAACGGAAGCTACTAGCAAGAAAGCCTTGACTTGAAGACTTCCTGAGCATCACAGTCTATCTCACTGTCACATGACCAGTGTTTCCAGCCTCGTAATAAATAACATACTGTTCCCCTAGCAGTAGCTCGCTGATACTTCAGGCCCCTCCCTAAGCTCTGCTCCGGTCCTGACCCACATCTATCTGAGTACACCTCACCACTTTCAAACCTCCCTCCTGCTCTACCTCTCATAGCCCATCTCTCTTCTTTGGTCAGGAATTTGCTGGACTCCACCTACCACCAACTTCATCTGCTTTTATTCTGACTTTGGTCTACATGGCATTGTTCTTTTTTCTTTACTGCACGCCCATGTACCTGTGGTGTGTGCACACACATGCATGCATGTGTGAATCTGTGTAAGTTCACCTGTGGAAGATGGAGACTGCTCACACACGTGTATGCATTTGAAGAGCCAATGCTGACACTGGGGTCCTCCAAATTGTGCTCCACGTTTCACTGAGGTAGGACCTCTCTCTGAATCCGGAGCTTGCTGGTTTCAGCTAGAGTAGAGAGACAGCTTGCCCTGTGGATCCTGTCTCTTCCTCCCAAGTCCTGGGACTACAGTGGCTGCCACGCCTACCCAGCCTTTGCCTGGGTTTTCTGGACTCTGGTCATCATGCTGTGTGGCAAGTGCTATCTCTACAGAGCCACCTGCCCAATTTGTCTTTTTAAATGAGTATGTGTATCCTCCTTTATAGTCAGAACCTTTTATGTTTCACTTCTTAGCTTTAACCTTCTGACCGCCAGCCGAGACACACACACACACACACACACACACACACACACACACACACACACACACACACAGAACTGTGAGGAGTGGGTGAGAGTGTGGAGCAGGGAGGGGCGGGGGCAGGAAATCACAGCAGTTAAGAATACATACTGTGCTGGGCAGTGGTGGCACACGTCTTTAATCCCAGCAGTTGGGGGCAGAGCCAGGCGGATCTCTGTGAGTTCATGGCCAGCCTGGTCTCCAAAGCGAGTTCCAGGAAAGGCACAAAGCTACACAGAGAAACCCTGTCTTGAAATCCCGCCCCACCCCAAAGAATACATACTGCTTTCTTGCAGACGACCTGCCTTTGGGCCTCACAAGTGCCCCCTCTAGCTCGGGGGATCTGACACCCTCTTCTGGCTTCTGTAGGCAACTGCACTCACACAGACATAAGCATGTATATGTGTGCGCACACATACACATAATTACAAAAAATAACTTAATAAATCTAGAAATGAGCATTGTGATAATTATTTAAAAGATGAATATGAATTGGAGATAAAACATGAAAATGTTTTGGGAGTCAACTTTTGACCTTTGATACTTTTTGCACAATGGCCTAAGCACCTTCCTTTATGTGGTGATAAACTTTAGTCCACCACTCTCATGAATGCATAGTAGGATGATATCTATTTATTATGTGTACCAAGCTGACAGCTTTACCAACTCAGAGACTGACACCATGTGTGTCTCCAGTGTGTGCCACCTACATGTCCACACCCAGTGTTATACAGTGGCTCAGGGACTTACTATGTCACCAGGCCTGTCTTCTGAGCTCACAATGCTTTAATTCATATTGTAAGGGGTTTAAATTGATCCAGCATTGCACACTTAAAAAACAGTTGTAACCATTCAAACTCAGACTGACTGTCTTTGTTTCCTGCACAGAACTCATCTCTTCTCTTTAAATTAAAGCCCAGACGCTTATCTGCATCTCTGGTCTCCAGCATAATGTTTTTATTCCCAGAGAGTAATTTGGCCTTTTGAACAGACTTAGGCAATTAACTCTGTCAGAGACCTGTATAGGATTTAATGAAAGCCAAGCACTGGCCAGCTCGTGAAGGGAGCACATTACTATTATTATCACACTGTGTGGAAGACTGTTGGCATGAACTATTAGGTCTTCAAAAACTGTGTTATAATTTATTAATAATCTATATGAAGTCAGTGTTTAATTAAAATGTCTACAACCCCAAGATGTGTTCCTTTTAAATAAAAAAAAAATTAAATTCACTAATAATTCTTCTATTTCCTACTGGTGTGTGTGTGTGTGTGTGTGTGTGTGTGTGTGTGTGTGTGTGTGTTTGCACACAAGGGTGCAAGTGTGTGTGCTTGCACATGTATGTGGGGTGTATATGTATGTGTGAGTGCATGTATACACAGACCAGTCAGGTGTCCCTTGGTCATTCTTTACCTTACTGAGAAGCATATTTCAGAAAACCTGGAACCCTCTGGTCTGGCTGCACTGGCCAGCAATCTCCAGGGATCCTCCAGTGTCCTCCTCCTCAGTGCTGAGGTGACACACAGCTTTTTCTGTGGATACTGAGAACCCAAATTCAGGTCTTTGTGCAAGTTTTTTTTTTTTAACCAACCAAGCCACGTCCCCACTTTCTAACATTTCTTTATCCCCCTTGACCAGCACCCAAATCATCATCTCCAGAGCCTGAGCCACAGTAATTCCAGCTGATTTTTAGTCATTAAAACTTATTCCAAGGACAACTGTTTTTATTAGTGAAAAATCATACCTCTGGAATATTTTTGAAGGAACTCACTTCCTTTTTAAATCTATTCTATGAGCCACAGGAACTTTTAAAATATTTTTATAGAAAGGCTCCAAGTATGAGTGCTGGTGCATTGATTGGCTTTACCCCCTAAAACTATTCGTACATTGGATAAGACTACAGTTTTGGAGTTTTGTTTTGTTGTTTTTTTTTTCTTAAAGCTGTATGAAATACTTTTGAACCACAAACTCTTCACATCAATAAAGCAATTAGAAGCATTCTTTGTTTGAAGGTTAAAAAATCTAACTTTTAAATATAGAAACATTCACTGTGTTTTATTCCTGAACAAAAACAAAGGCAAAAGAGCCGAAACCTTTCCACAGGTATGCATAAGCTCAATCTGGAAAAATGAGCTGTGCACATTCTAGAATTGAAGTTCATAAAATTCAGAAAATACAAAACGAATTTCACATTTTAAAGGAGGCCACATTTCCATCCTTTTACATGGGAGCTGAAAGCAAGTGCTTAAAAATATTTGGGGGACAGCAGAAGTAATATTATCTGAGGCAGATCATGGGCGATATGGATACAATGATATATCTCAGCAAAGATATCACATCTGAGGACCTGAGTTCAATTCCTGGGACCCACAGAGTAGGTCAGAGAGTCAACTCTAGACCATTCTGTGGCTTTCACTTGTGTGCTGTGGCATGAGCTTATCTCACTCAACCAATAAATGCAATAGAGATATTTTAATTAGTAGTTATGACAAATCTAACCACAGTAAAATTCCATTATTTTGTAATCTAGACAACATATTACCTTTTCTTGACTGGCTGGGTAACACGCAAAGTTTTATGTATAAACAAAAGTATTTCCACAGACAAAGTTCTAAGTTTATTATTAGAGCCACAAAGTCATACTGCACATGCATTTTGTGTATTATACATACATTAGTACTGTTTCTTGAAGTATCTACTTTTATTAATGCACAGGGATGGATTCAAATTTTCCTAATGGCCATGTCTTTTATAACTAGACAGTCTATTTAGAATTTGAAGTGTGTGTGTGTGTGTGTGTGTGTGTGTGTGTGTGTGTGTGTGTCGTGTTTGAGCATCCATGTGTATGAGTGTGGGCATGTGTGTGCCATGGCACAAATGCAGAGATTGGAGAGTACCTTGAGTCACACCTCATCTGAGTTAGGGTCTATTGTGCTGTGCTCAGCTGCAGGAATCCCCCTTCCTACCTCCCATGTCCCACAGGAGTGCTCAGGTCAAGGGTACCCGCGCTGTGCATTCAGCGTTTACATTTGTGCAGTCAGCACCTTAACCACTGAGCTGTGTCCCCAGCCCCAAGTGCTAGCACAATTCATTTCATGTTCTCTAGAGACAGCAATTATGATTCATTTAATACCCAAGGCGTTGGAAAGAATGTCTTTCTGTTTAACACCATAGAAGAGGATTCACAATCTGGCTAAAACTGGTCTTCCTCATAGCTCTCCTGCTACATGACACAGACCTTTTTATTTTTAAGGAAATTGAGTCTAATGAATTTAAACGTCTGTCTAAGCCGCTAATTCATACCAGGCACCTCGGTGTTAACTGTACTTTGGAAACATTTACACTTCGTTTCTCATTCTTGTCTTTCCTGGATCCCTTCAGATAGCACCTAGGAGAAGGAGATGCTTGCAGCATCTCTTGGCACTGGTAGAAGACAGGACCTGCAGGGGCAGGCTCTTCCTCTGTTTGCCACTAATGATGGCACTCAAGTGTGAGCATCCTGGAGCACTCAGCTGGCAAGTGTTTTTGGCTTCTCTGGTCATTTCTCCCATGCTCCTCTCTGTGTTGAGCTAAGCCCAGGCCCTGCCCGATTACTTCTATTGGCTGTTCCTGTAGATTCCTAGGGTCTCTGCCCAGCTGGCTCTTTCTAAGAGATCATGTCACAGGAAGCTGAGGTGAAGTTCTAGGGGTAATTCAGACACTGAATGCCTGGCCATGCTGACTTCCATGTCAATGTTGTTGGAGGCCTCAAGCCCAGCTGCCATGCTGCCTTGACCCTGTCTGTATGAGGGAACTTGCTGCAGAGAAGGCAGGTGTCACACCTTGGGTACCACCCATCAGCTGAAGTTCAGAACAGAGAGAACAGAGCTCTGGCACTCTGCCCCCCTCTTCCATCTCTCTTCCCTCTGTCTCAAGCTAAAAACTATGGATTTGTCTCTTTATCTTTTTTTCTCTGTCACAGATTATCTGTTAGTTAACTTCCATGACGAGGTTTGGCCAGACCTGACATTTCCAACTATTCAGCGAGAGCTACAAAGACTCAGAAAGTCTTTTCTCTCTCAAGTCTTTCTGCCTCTTACTGCCACTAATCTGTTTCATGACCTAGTTTTGCAGCCATAATAAAACCGATACTGTGTATTTACTTAACAATCTTTTTTAAAATTTTATTTCTATATTATGTGCATGAATATATATATATATATATCACATGATGCTGGTGAAGATTCTGTCTTCAGAGCTTGAATCATCTATTTAGCAGCATTCACTGAAATAATTACTGAGTCCCTATTATATGTTGGACATATTTCTGACCAATGAGAAAAAATTTTATGAATAGTATGAGTAAAATCTCTGCTCCCCCTGGAGACTACAGTCTGGGGATGGAAAGACAAGCACACTTACCTACACTCCTCCTGCACGCAGAGTGTAAATGTCTGTGTAAAGAAACAAGAACATGCTGTGTGATCCAAGATGTTGGGTGACTCTTACATGGAATAGTGATGTGAAGCCCCTCCAAGCATAGCTTTTAATCTAAAACCACTCAAGGCAAAGATCAAAATCATCAGACATACAAAGAAAGTAATGGTCCTAAAGGGGGAAAGAACAAAGCTTGGATGTGCAAGGAACTTGGAGAAAAGCAAACAGAGTCAGTGTGGCTGGAGGGCAGATTGCAAGAGAAAAGCAGAGGAGGAGGGAAAGGCTAGGCTGTGGGGAGGGGATACGGGGCTTTATGAGCAAGAGGAATGTCTTGTCCACTGTGCCATGGGGAGGCTGTGGCAGAGGTTTGCTGGGCGGGGCCGGGAGGATGGTGACTTTGTCTCTGGAGAAAGAATCAAAGGGGCTACAATGGAAGCAGAAATGGGAATGTCAGTAAACACTGAGGTGGCAGTAAAAAGGCAGGTGACAAGCAGAATTGGATGCACGTTTTGGAGGTAAAGAGAACAGAACGTATCGATGGGTGGGAAAGAAGAATCAGGAACCTTGTACTTGAGTGGGGTAGGCTTACTCCCTTTCCCTTCTCAGAGCTGACGGTTCTGTTTTGTCTGCAATGAACTTTAGTTCCCACTGACAAAAGACCCAAGTGTGCGGCTGCCCCTTCTGCAAGGGGGAAGGAATCAGGAAAATGCCACAAAGCTCCCAGACAAAACAGTAGGTGGGTGAATGGCAAATTCTTGTCTGGTGGAGGGGCGTGGCCACAGGTAAGAGAAGGGAATGGACTGTAGAAGAGGCTGAGGGTAAAGCCACAGTCAAGGGGCTTTGGTGTCCAAATGTTTCTTGGTAACTATTTCCGGCCTTTAAGAACAAATTACATATTTTTTATAATTTTTGTTTCATGTGTATGCATGTATGTATGTGTGCCATGTGAGAGCCTTGTACTCATGGAGGCACTGGATCTCCTGGAACTGGTTTTCAGATGGTTAAGAGCTGCTATATGGGTGCTGGAAATTGAACCCAGGTCTTCTGCAAGAGCGGCCCATGTTCTTAACCACTAAGCCATCTCTCCAGCCCTCCCTTTCCTTCCTCATTCTCCACATTCTACTCTACTACCCCCCAGCCCCATGTTTCTTCTCAATCTCCTTTTATTTCTTTAACCATTTTAATTTAGACTTTCACCATCATTGTCCTAGTTTGAGATCTGTTGTTGTGATTTAAAAAAAAAAAACAAAAACCTAACCAAAACCAACCTGGGAAGAAACATTTTATTTGACTTACAAGTTACAGTGAATCACTGAGGACAACCAAGGCAGGAACTCAAGAGGAACCTGGAGGCAGAAACTAAAGCAGAGACCATGGAGGAATGTTGCTCATGGGTTTGTCTTGTCTTATGCTTTCTTGTACATCCCAGTCTTGCTTGCCTAGGGATGGCACTGCCCACAGTGGTCTAGGCCCTTCAATATCAAGTAGCAATTAATAAAATGCCCCACAAATATGATGGTGGCAATTCCTCAATCAAGACTCTCTCTTCCAAAGTGTGTCTAGGTTTGTGTCAAGCTAAAAACTATGACAGTTATCTTTATATATTTACCCTTATCAATACCATCATCATCTTCCTCATTGCCCTCTTTGCTAGTGGCATAAATCCTTAGAAGTGGGTTCTGCTGAAAGCACTGCCTCTTCATTTGGGCAACAAGAAAACCAAAAGCAGGTTGGATGCCTGGCACTTCTGTCTGCTCTGGGGTTGGGGGGTCAAACTCCTACTTTGACTCTGCACATAAGCATGTTGATCCATGAGGTGTGTCTGCCTAAGGATATGGTGAGCCTTAACCTCTCTGATCCCCCCTCCCTCTTTAAAGCTTAAAGACAAAGAATCATCGTCCTAAACCTGTGGTCACCTTGGATTCTAGGAACAGCATGGCCTGGTGGCCAAGACAGACTACCCCAAGATGAATCCAACTATCCATGATGGAGAGGCAGCAGCCTGGAGTGGTTCCTATTACGTGAGCCAGAGTGGTCCCCTGGGAGGGTATAGGGGCTAATGACTCATTGCACCACGTTTCAACACGGCGACGGGACAGAGCACGTGCTGACAAGAACTGTGTGGTTATGGGCAGCTCTGGTCACTCACCCCAGTTCTTCTACTTTATACCTAGATCTCGTATCAGTATTCACTGGCTCCTTTATGAGTTCACCTTTCCAGTATGTCTATTAAATCCCCACTGCTTTTCAGTCTATCTTGTCTCTTTCACTGGTGTACAGGGAGGCTGTCTCAGCCCAAGTGTTTTAGCAGTGCTGGTCCTTTGCTAGAATGCTCTGATTATATTGACCATTTATTGAATACTAACCTGGTGTTTACAGTCTGACTACTATCTTACAACTTTCTAGGGCCAAAGCTATGATTAGCTTTCTCAGTAGGGAGCTGTGGGGTTGGAGAGATGAAGCAGCTTGCCCAGGCCAGGCCAGGAAGGACCAGAGCCAAGATGTGAGAACAAGCTTGTCTGCTTCCTGAGCTCCTGTTTCCACCTGTCCACCATGGCTCCATCACCCTCCCCCACTCGCCCTCGGGCTCACCTCCCTTCTCTCCTCGCCTCCCTCTGGGCTTCCCTTCTCCAGCCTTCCACCCCCTCTTCTCTGTTCTACTTTGTGCAGACTGCTCCTTCCTGGTCCCTCTATCCAGCTTTGCCTTGATTAATTTGAAATTTTGCGTTATGACAAATAGGGAGTAGACCCTATGGACCATGATGTGGGGGGGAGTGTTCAGTGGCAGAACAAGATGTAAAACCAGTCCACTGTGCAAAAATCACAACTCTTAGCACATAACCATAGGCTGTGCAAGGAAAGGAGTTTGTTTCCCATTGGTATCCCATGGATTCTACACAGACAAGATGGTGTAGGTCTGCTCTGACCACCAACCCAGTTCCTATGTATTTGGAGATTTTGCCAACTGCCCAACAAGGATTCTATGCACTTACAAGATCTTCTTGCATCTCCCAAACTCACCCCCAGGTATAATTCAAATAAAGGTTACAATGAGCCAAAAGTAAAAGCAAGGACAATTTTAGAATGACAGATTTTCTCACAACTCTTCTCTGCTTAACATGCATTGTGTCAGCCTTCCCTCTCCTCGAGAGAGCAACCTAAGTGAGGGCTCATGGTTCTGAACATTTCAGTCTGTCTCCTCATAGAAGCCAGCAAGCAGAGAGGGATAGGAGAGGAGAAAGAGAAAGAGAGAGAGAGAGGGAGAGAGACAGAGACAGAGACAGAGACAGAGAGACAGCGAGAGACAGAGAGACAGAGAAAGACAGAGAGATTCTATACCAAAGCAGCTTCTTCCCCCCATTCCATTCTGACTCCTGCCTGTGGGCTCTTGGCACCCACATTCAACACAGGCTTTACCTCTTCAATGAATCCTCTCCAGAAATGCCCAGAGGTATGCATCCCTAATATTCAGGCATTTCTCAATCAGATACAGTTGAGAGTCAAGATTAGCTACCATAGACATGTCCTAACTTCATTCCCTGAACAGTATTCCAACCTCTAGCTTGTAGTTGCCTCAAGCATGGGGCTTAATCCAATGATGTCATGAATATGGATGGGGATTGAAGGGGGCAGGTGTAACATCAGCAGTGGCTTGGCAAGTAAGAAACCATGGGTGCTCACTGGACAGCATGAGGTGTTACATGTGTTACAACAGTTCAGTCATGTGTGCTCCTCTTCTTCCCCTGATGGGCAGTTAAGTCTCTGGGATGGTAATCTATTTCCAGCAATTGAACTTGATTCCTGTTTCCACAATGACATGAAATTCCCCTCCAGCATCCCCTGACTTGAAAACATGGTATGGATACTACTTGTTAACAGATTTCTCATACGTTAACACAGGTAACTATCATATTATTGTTTTAATCCATTTTTCATTCTCTAAATGAACTTTGGGAAGATCATTAAACTAGAATTTCATCATTATTCATAGTTTCTGGTAACACTAATAATAGATACAGTTGTGTATGTGGCTGCAGGTGCACATGTGTGCAGGTATGAGTGTGTATGTGACCATATGCACATGTACATATGCAGACAAGAGGACAGCATCAAGTATTTTCCTCTGAAACACTACCCACCTCCTTTGAGGCAAGGTCTTTGGCATAGAGCTCATCAACTAGACCAGACTGGCTGGTTATTGACTCCCAAGTGTCCTTCCTGTCTCTGTCTCCCCAGAACTGGGGTCATAGTTCTTTCTACTATGTCTTTCCCTGGATTCTGGAGACTGAACTCAGGTAGGTTCTTAGGAAAACACATCAAATATTTCACTTTCACACAATAAATGGAAAGTTCTTCACCCAGGACACACACCAAGAGTGTGTCCCTGTCTTCTGCACCCCACTCAAGCTCCTAAGAATTCAACTGCCAACATGAACAATGCTTTGAGGATGCTTTATTGTATTTTGTTTAAAATTAAGTAACAGTACAATGTTAACTTGATAGTTTTTTAAATAAGGCTTTGTTTGGTGGGTATATGTATATGTGCGTTCCATGTGCATGTGTAAGCATGCCTGTGGATCATGCCTCTGTCATGCACTGCCTTTTTCCCTTCGGACAGGGTCTCTCACTTAGCCTAAAGCTTGTCATTCAGACTCTGCTGGCAAGCTCCTGGAAACTGACCTGTCTCCACTCCCTGGCTCCCAAAACATCCCACTCAGTCCTGGAATATAGGCACGTACAGCCATACCCAGATGTTTTAGGTTGATACTGGTGATTAAAACTCAAGTCTTCAGGTGGGGGATTGTGATGCCTCCAGAGGTTGTTTTATTGTACAGGATTCTTTTGGCTATCCTGGGTTTTTTGTTTTTCCATATGAAGTTGAGTATTATTCTTTCCAGGTCTGTGAAGAATTGTGTTGGTAATTTGATGGGGATTGCATTGAATCTGTAGACTGATTTTGGTAAGATCGCCATTTTTCTGTGTTAATCCTACCTATCCAGGAGCATGGGAGATCTTTCCATTTTCTGACATCTTCTTCAATTTCTTTTTTCAGGGACTTAAAGTTCTTGTCATATAGGTCCTTCACATGCTTAGTTAGAGTAACCCCAAGTTATTTTATATCATTTGTGGCTATTGTAAAGGGTGATGTATCTCTGATTTCCGTCTTAGCCTGTTTGTCTATTGTATAGGAGGGCTACTGATTTTTTTTAGTTGATCATGTATCCTAATCATACCACAAGGGCATTTGCTCAGCTATGTTTTTATTATCAGCATTGTTTGTAATAGCCAGAACCTGGAAACAACCTAGATGCCCTTCAACTGAAGAATGGATAAAGAAAATATGGTACATTTACACAATGAAGTACTACTCAGCAGAGAAAAACAATGACATCATGAGGTTTGCAGGCAAATGGATGAATCTAGAAAAAATCATCCTGAGTGAGGTAACCAAGACACAGAAGGATGAACATGGTATGTACTCACTCATAGGAGGATACTAGATGTAAAACAAAGATGACTAGACTGCTACACAACTCCAGGGAGGCTAACTAGAAAACGGGACCCTAGGAAAGACACAGGGATCACCCAATGACAGAGAAATGGATAAGATCTACATGAACAACCTGGATGACAGTGGGAGTAATGAAGGGCAAGGTTCAAGGGAAAGAAAGCTTAGGGGAGCAGGAGATCCCAGCTGGATCAAGAACAGAAAGGGAGAATGAGGAATAACAGACCATGATAAATGATGACCACATGAGAACAGGAATAGGCAGAGTGCTGGAGAGGTCCCCAGAAATCCACAATTATACATCCTCTATAGACTGCTGGCAATGGTCGAGAGAAAGCCTGATCTGACCTAGTCTGGTGATCAGATAGCCAAACACCCTAATGGTCGTGCTGGAACTCTCATCCAATAATTGATGGAAGTGGATGCAGAGATCCTCCAGAGAGCTCCAGGAGTCCAATTGTCAAGAAAGAGGAGGGACTGTAAGAGTGTGAATTGTTGAGACCAAGATTGGAAAAGCACAGGGACAAATAGCCAAACAAATGGAAGCACATGAATTATGAACCAAAGGCTGTGGAGTCCCCAGCTGGAACAAGCCCTCTGGATAAGTGAGACAATTGAATAGTTTGAACTGTTTGGGAGGCACCCAGGCAGTGGGACCCAGACCTGTCCTTAGTGCATGAGCTGGCTGTTTGGAACCTTGGGCTTACACAGGGACACTTTGCTCAGCCTGGAAGGAGGGGACTGGATCTGACTGTACTAAATCCACCAGGTTTAAATGAATCCCCAGGGGAATCTTGGCCCTGGAGGAGATGGGAATGGAGGGAAGGAGCTAGGGGGAAGGTGGGAGCAGGAGCGGGAGGGGGGAGGACAGGGGAACCCATGGCTCATGTGTAAAATTAAAACACAAATACAATAAATTTTTAAAAAGGAGAGAAAAAAAAACTCAAGTCTTCATGCAGCAAGCAATCTTATCCACTGAGCCATCTACCCAGCCCACTCATTTTATATTCATAAGGAATTAATACATGCCCTTCTATCTCTGAAACCAAAACACTGAGAGAATATAAAGTGATCTGATCATAGATAATAACTGCAAGATCTCAAACACCCAGGTGACAGTGGTACACACCTATATACCGTTGAATCTTAGGTATATGAACAAGTCTTAGGTACTACCAATGTTCAAGAATTTAAGAGACAAAGTTCTTGGGGATGAGAGATGGCTCAGAGGTTAAAAACACTGGCTGCTTTTGCAGAGAACCCAAGTTTAGTTTACAGCACCTACATGGCAGCTGGTAACCATCTTTAATTCTAGTTTCAGGGGATCTGATCCCCTCTTCTGGCTTCCAAAGGCATCAGGCACACACATGGCACAGAACATATATACGATCAAAATATCATATATATATATGTATATATATATATGTATGTATGTATGTGTATATATATATATGTATGTATATATATATATATATATATATATATATATATATATAATAAAAACAAATGGTCAGTGTTGTAGCTATTTCTGAAATTATATGAACTTATTATTCAAGGCCAATGCTCAGAGTCCTCGTGTGTTTTAGATTAATAATAAATTAAGATGGCTACATGGTGAGCTTAAATAAACATTTTATCCAATACAGTTTAAATCAAATTTAATTTTATGTTCACTACTTTCAAATTAGTGATCTCACATTTGAATTCTCTGTTCCACATTCAAATTTGTGATTTAAAGACATGTTTTCAAGGATGTTGTACTTTTGGAAGTATGTGATGTTTGGTACAGACAATTAAGAATGAACTATTTGAGAAGAACATACTAGAAAAAGAAAATCTTCAAGTACAACATACTGAGAATAGCTCTTGGTTGACTTTTGGAAAAAGTCAAAAGCCCCTCTCTGATGGTGCAGGAAGTTTCCCCTGCCAGGTGATATCTGTGTCTTCCCCTGGTTTTTACGGTTTCAGTATCATTGACATTTACAGGAAGATGCATGGGCTACCTTGACTCTGAACTGCCTGTCCTCCTCCCTGTTATGATAATTCGTGGTTAGTGCCTTCCTATCCTGGGCAGAACCAGAGACAATTGTGGGTGTGCAAATCAGCCTGCGCAAGAGTCAACCACCCCAAATGTGCTTTTGGTGTCTATGTAGGGAGCTGAGTGGTGCAGACTAGAATATTAATACTTGGATTTCCGGCATATGATAAAGCCAAAACCATATTTTGCCTAAATGTGTAGAAAGAGGGAAACTAGAAAGGTGTCTATGATAGGGTGAAAGGAAGGTGGAGTGGGCCATGGAGCGCAAGTGACATAAAGTGGAGAGAGGAAACATTTCAGGGACTGAGACATAGGGGACAAATAGAAGGCTTGTGAGTGGGAGGAGGAGGGAGCCAGGGAGAGGGGGAGGTGGAGGGGGCCAACCAAAACCAAGCACTTGTGAAAATTCAGTGAGGAAATTGGCTACTTTGAAGCTCCTTAAATGTTCTAAAATTTACAAATGTGTCTTATGTAAATATCACCACCTTAATTTTACTTCACAAGGTATATGTTTCTAAATGTTATAATATAAAACAGGACATCATGCCTGATCTTTAGAAAATTGATCCAGACTTTAAAAGATGCAAAAATCTTGTCTAAGCCTTTGACTATGGTCACGTTTAACAAGACCTGTATTTCTTTATCCAGACGGCAGCCTTTTCTTCACTATGCTACACAAAACCATTTGCTCATGAGGTTCAAAGTAGGAACCGTAAGCATCAGATGATTGATTTATATCAGAAAATAAAGTCTCTCCTTGCTCCATATTCTTATACATTCACATAACACCTGGAAATGTTAAACTGAGATTGTATTAAAATTTAAATGCATGAATTTATAGTATCTATATTTCACTCTTTAAAGATTTTTTTTTCTATGACACATGCTCTTTTTTAAGAAAGATTTATTTATTTGTATTTCCTGTGTATGGGTGTTTGCCTGCATGTATATAAATGTACCACATGTGCACCTAGATCCCATGGGGCCAGAAGAGGGCACCTAAGCTCCTGTAACTGGAGTTACAGACCATTCTGCACTGCTGTGTGGGTGCTGGGGACGGAATTCAGGTCCTCTGCAAGAGTAGCAAGTGCTCTTCATTGCCAGGCTATCTCTCCAGCCCCATTAGATGCTTATTTTTATGCCTTGACTCATATCTACAAAATGAAAAGCTTTTCTAGTTCTCAAACTACATTTCTCATGCCATCAGCATTTGTTGACAGACATTTATAGGCACTGCAGAGGAAAGCTCCATTGGGCTCCATTTTCCTGGCTGTGATCTGGATTGACAAGTAGGGGCATAGCTTAATATTTGTGAATTACTCCTCTTAATTTTTAAATATTTCTTTTTAATTTTTATGTGCATTGGTGTTTTGTCTGCATGTGTGTCAGTGTGAAGATACCAGATTCCCTGGCACTGGAGTTACAGAATTGAACCCAGGTCCTCTGGAAGAACAGCCAGTGCATTTAAACACTGTCTAATAACTTCTTAAATATTTTTTAATTTTTTTAATGTGCATTGGTGTCTGCATGTGTGTCGGATTCCCTGGAACTGGAGTTAGAGAATTGAATCTGGGAGAATTACCCTTCTATTATAACCAATTCATAATAGACAAGGCTTCTCCATGATTGCTTAAATTACTAAATATATATTTCCATTCCAGAGAAAGCTGTAGAATTCCAGAGGTGCATTCTAGAGTTGCTTTCACAGTATAATGAATGTCCATGTTCTGTTAGTAGCAAGTCCTTCAACCGAGTGATTACTACAATCGACTGTTCACCAGGAGATGAATCCACAGCATGCACACACCAGCACTCTTACAGCAGCACTCACTCACCAGGACACAATGGGGCAACAAAAGAAAAGTTCTCATTCATAGGTAAGAGCCCAGAACTATTGCAAACACACAGATCATTCAGAGCAAATACCCAAGGACACTATTTTGCCTTTTATTCAGGGCCAAACTATATAAGATCAAAAATGAGGTTTTTTTTCAGAAAGGGTCCAAGGACAGAACTTTCAGGTACTGTCCACTAACCCAAGAAAGGAAAAAGAATGGGTAATTTGAGCTGTTTTAATACTCACTTAGGAAGCATTGGAGACAGGTCCTTTGCAAGTCTGTATCTTGGGTTCCTCTCAAGGCCATCTTCTCACAAACAACAGCAGGAACTTCATCTTCGAAGTTTAGGTTGCAACAGAAAATTGTATTGTTCAGAAGAGAGATCAGATCCCTCCAGCATCCCACATGGGAACTAATAATGATACAAAAGCCAAGCCAGATAGTACATCCAGTCCAGCACAAGGGTTTGTAAGAGACCAGTAAAGCTGTTTTACTGATTTAAAAAAAATAATAAAGTTACTACCTCCATGTTTACCAGATTCCAAATGTATTCAATGTCATCTTTTAAAAAGAAATTCTTGATCCTGGGGAGATGGCTCAGCAGTTAAACTGTGTGGCTTGTAAGGACTGGAGTTCAGATGTGGGTCCTTGAGACACACATCAAAGCTGGGTGAGTATGGCAGAACACCTGTATTCCCAGCATGAGGGATGCAGAGACAGGAAATTCCAGAAGCAGAGAGACACTGTTTATATACAAACTGGAGAGAGGTCAAAGGAGATACCTGCTGTCAATGACTTGCTTCTGTGTGCATATGTCCACACCTATACATACACAAGTAAATGTATACGTGCCCACACACGGGATAACATGCACACCACATGCATACCCATACAACAGAAATTCCTGTCAATTCACAAGAAACATAAATGTAAATACACACACACACACACACACACACACACACACACACACACACACCTTGCCCAGATATCAAGTAACACAACATCACTACAACTAATTGGGACCTGAAATTACCGCCTAATTTTTGCATCTCTCCAACAAATTGCATGTGTTTGTAGTCTTCCTCTTTCAAGGTTTTCAAGGTTTATTATTTTTTTTATTTTCCGAGTTTGACAACCCATGGTAATTGATTAATCAATTAATTAATTCAACATATCAGCCACTTCATCAAATATTCTGTGATGGTTGGTTTTAAATGTCAACTTAGAGATACTTAGAGTCACCTGACCAGTGAGCATCCATTGAAGAATTGTCTTGACTGCGTCAATGTATGTGGAAAGACCCACCCCAAATGTAGGCAGCATCTTCGGGTCGAGGCCCAGATAAAAAGGACATCGTAGATGAAGGACTATTGGCCTTCTGCTGGTTGGTCAATCAATATCTCTCTCTCTCTCTCTCTCTCTCTCTCTCTCTCTCTCTCTCTCTCTCTCACCTTTCCTCTCTTTCCCCCTCTCTCCCTCCTTAAATCAATCATGAGATGAACAGACCTCCTCCAACCTGCATACATATCCTGATGCTACCACAGGTCCAAAGCGTTGAGTCAAAGCAACTACAGGCTGATGTGCTTTTTCTCCTTGAGATGAGATGTGCTTTTTCTCCTTTCTGAGAATTTGGTCATTCTTGCAGAACTGAGTAGCACAGCACCTTGGGGGCATGACATGATGCCCTACAGTACAGCCCTCTCCTTGGAAACCTTGAACAATGCAATCTCCCAAAATTCATGGAACTGATGTAAAACCCAGCATAGCCTGTGATGAGCATCTGGAAGATGAAACTGCCTATATTTTTTGGAGGGGCTGCAGCCTGGTCATTTTGCTAATTTGTTAAACATGAGTATCTTCAGGTTAGAATCAGGGGAGTGAGAAATCTGATGTGATTAAGAAAGATTAAAGACCAATCAGGACACAAAAATGACACTCTTGTTGGCTTCAGTGTGTTAGCAGCTCACACAAACAAGTCCAGATTAGATGTTGTGTCCTCACAGACAGTAGTAAGACAAAACACTTAATTGCTGATTTATGTCTCATTCTCCTTCAGGTACAAACATCCTGCATCTTTTTATTTCATCAGCATTATCTGCCCAACCCAATTTCTACCCTAACTGAAGTCTTACTCATTTCTCTTGAAAGCATAATTGTTCCCATGGCAACAACAAAAGATGCTGGTGAATGATCATAGCATATTGATAAAGCATCTCTAGATATTATTCCCATAATAATCCCCTTGAAGAGGAGAGAAAGAAGAGGAAGAGGAAGCAGATGTGGGGGAATAAATGTTTCTCATCATTTTCAGTGATCGTTTTAAAGGGGTCATGATGAGAAGACGACTTCAGATGGTCATCCTACCTTTGGACTGGTAACTGTTGCCAGCAACCACTGCTTTAAGTCTAGGGTCCCTTGTATTAGAGATCCAGTCAATTGATTTGGTTTTTATGTCTCTTTGCAAATTACTGGAGACAAATGAGATGTAATAGATTAAATAATTCCAAAGCTTTTCTGCAATATTATAAAGTAAAAAGAATAAAATTTGAGTCCTGACATGGAAAGAGTTGTCTCCTTACTGCTGGGACTTGCATCCATGTTCTGCTCTTACTGCAACTATCCATCTGAGGGCCCATGACTGATGCGGCAGCGGTCAAGGCATGTAGAGGGGACAAAAATGAGACTGTGAACCTCCAATCCCTGCTGTCCCCAAACTCAGAGGACAGCATTGTCAACCCCAGGGCAAGGAATTAAATGAGAAGGAGTCTAGAAAAGACTGGCTTCCAAGACACTTGGATCCCAAGTGTGGACAGCAGGTGTGTAATGTTGCTGCAGGGAGACAAGGTCTCCTAGAAGGTCCAAGGAGATGAACAGATAGAGTCCCACCATGTTGAGGGAACATAAGGAAATGGGAAACTGAGAGCATCTTAGAAGAAGAAAAATCTACACCCTTGAGCACGCAGTTAACTTTTAGAACCTTGAGTTAGACAGGTAGACAGGCAGACAAAAGAAAAAAATGGCCATTATCAGTAATAGAAGAGATCACTTTAGATTCTACAAGTAATAAAATATAGCAAGGGTATATTTTTAAGAAGTTATGTCAATAAGTTTAATGATATAGATAGAACTGATAAATTCCATGAATAACATAAATTATTAAAACTAACATAGAAATAGTGCACCTTCTTAACAACTGCATTACTACAGTCATTGCATTAGTATAACATTAACTGTTACATAACTAAACTCTTAATGCCTAATTTTCCCATACACCAAAAGATTTAAGCTCAGCTAGTAATACTGTTGACAGAGTCTAGCAAAGATTTAAATAAGAGGAAATAATGAAAAGAGGGCTGTTTAACATATATTTGAAGAAATCAGTCTAAGATCAGTACAATGTCTCAGTCAGGAAGGGGCTTGCCACAAGCACAAGAACCTGAGTTCAGCTCACCAAAACACATGGAAAATCAGGTGTGCCAGCCAGAGCTTACAAACCCAGTACTAGCAAGGCAGAGACACAAAGGTCCTCAGGGTGTACCAGTCAGCCAGTTTAAATGACTTAATAAACTCAGGATTAAAGAAAAGCTCAGTCTCTAAAAGGTAAAGTGGGGAAAACTGATAAAGGCACCAGATGTGATGCTGGCCTCTGGCCTGTGTGTGTACATGTATAACACACACACACACACACACACACACACACACACACACACACTCACATCTGTATATGAGAGGAGAAAGTGAGAGAGATCTATATAACCCTAATCCCCTAATCTCAACACCTGGCAGTGGTGTGACAAAAAAGCAAAAAGAAGGGAGAAAATAAGTCTTGGAAGAAAGAAGAGAGAGAGAAGTGAGAGAGAAAAGAGAGGACAGGAGGAGGGGGAAGAAAAGAGGGACAAGGAAGGAAGAAAACATATGATATATGAATTTGGGCATACAAATCCTTTAAAGCAATAATTCAAGTGCAGAAGTATAGAAAAAGACCTCAAAACCATGACATGTGCTTCCCATTTGAAAATCGATCAGCATGTTCTCCATATTAAAATAGTAAAGGACAAAATGCAAACCACGTGATTATTACTGGGACACAGAAGATTCATCTAATAAAATACTATGCTCATTCATAATTAAGAAGAAACCCTTCTGATGGCTTTATAGATCTGAAGAAAGTTTGCCAACAATGATTAAAACAATAAACACCAAAACCCTGTGACTAGCAGAATTAATAATGCTGAAATAGTGAGCATTAACTATGCTGCCTTTGCCTATTGTGGTCCTGGGCACTAAACCTGTGGCCTCACACCTTTCAAAGAAACTCTTTCCTGCTAAGCTGTCTCTCAAGCCTGCTTTGCCCATCTGAGGTCAGGACATCCATTCTCATTGATATAATATGGAGCCTAAGATCTGGTCAAAGCAATAAAACAAGAAACAAGAATGAAAGGAATCAAGGATGAGAAGATGCAAGCCAGCTCTTTATTCCAGATGGTCTTTCAGAATATCACAAGGTGTTTACAGAAGTACATATTAAAGCAAAGAAGTGAACTCACCAAAGCTGCAGGACACGGAGTTGATGCTCAAAGTCAGGTTGGTTCTTACATACTAGCAACAAATGACTAGGAAATGAAATTAAGGCAGCGGTGCTGCATCCAATTACATAAAACCACACTAAATGCTAAGAGATACATTTGAATAAAGATGCTTGACGACTTTGTGATTGAATATTTAGAGCACAGTTGAAGATTTGGTAAGTGGAGATCTGCAGCATGTTCAAGCATGACAGGAGTCAATCCTATTAGAACAAAATTCTCCTCCAGTTGATCTTTAGCTATGACAATGAAGTTCAAAATCTAAGTGGGCATTTTGAAGAAACAGACAAGCTGGTTCTAAAAAGCATTTGAAAAGACCTTGAGAAAAGGACAACATTGAAAGACTGATGCAAAGTGGAAACTAGATCAATGGAGCAAAAGAGAAAGTCCACCTGTAGTCCTACACACACATAGATGGTCAACCAATCAACCAATCCATTTCATTTCGGCCAATGCTTCTGGGATAGGGTATCCATATGAAAACAAATCTAGCTGTCCAAAATCAATTTAAAGTTGAAAACAGACTTAAAGATTAAAGCTAAAACAATATATTTCTGTAGAAAAAAACTCTCAAGAATACCATCACAAACTTGAAACAGACAGGTCTCTTATACAATGCACAGAATATTAACTATAAAAAGTAGATAAATAGGAATTTGTAAAGATAAAAGCTTATTAAGTAATACTGCTATAATAATGAGTAGATAATCAGTAGATGCATGAGAAAATATTCACTATACACATACCTAACCAAGGTTAACACATAGGAAACACACAAAGAGTCCTGAAGACCAATCAAAACCATCATACCAAAAACAGATGAGGATATAGAGGAGGAGGAGGAATGCAAAGTATACAACCATGCTAGAAAATAATGTAACTACAAAGAAAGTAAAGAATATACTTACTGTAGAAACCCAGCAATCCCATTTCTAAGTACCTATATAAGTTAGTTTAAAACTCAAGTTCTTGAGCTGGTGAGACAGGTCAGTATTTACTATGCAAGCCTGACAACATGAATTAAATTCTTGGAGCCCATGAAAGGTAGATACAGTGACATGCATCTACAATACCATCACTAGAAAGTCATGAGACAGAGAAACTCAAGGTAACAAGGTAGCAGGAAAGAATGACCCCTAGAACTTACCTTCTGACCTCCACAAAGGCAACATGGCATACATGCACCAATGCTCTCACAAAAATTCAACAACATTTTTTTTTTAAAGCAAAGAATTAAAAAAAAAAAAACTTTTCATAGAACATGGAGAAATCCAGTTGTGCCTGACCTGGAAGCTTCATCCCCTCTGGTTATCAATAGTGATGGAAAGTGTAGTCTAAGCTGCTGGAGGAGAAAAGTAATCATCAATCCTGCCTGTGAACCCTGAGAGCTACAGTAAAGACCAGCCTGGCAAAAATAGGTCCACTGGTGTAATGGTGGCATGAATGTCATGAGAATAACCACTTTCTGATTGGATTTAAGTCTTTCTCCATAAGATGAAACTCATTCCTGGTATCATTATTGGGCAAATAACCTATGCTCAGACAGATCAAGACCCTAGGAGAGAACCTACTACTATCATTCAGCTAAATGGACATACTATTAAACAAACTCATAGTGACTTCATTATACCTGTAGATGAAGGCACCTTTCAATCTTCATCAGAGAAGCTTCTGTTTGCAGTATCTGCTGACCAACACAGACAATGGGTCAAAGTCCAGAGGACAAGGGACTTCAAAAATGTCCATCCCTAAATGGAACACATGTACTGCACTCTCCTCCCTAAAGCTTCAGGGATCACCACAGAAAAAGATGTAAACAGAGTGTAAGAGCCAGAGGTGGTGGATTACAATACAACAATGTCTTCTAGATATAGCAGGGCAGCTACATCTGTGAACTCATAGTGGTTGGCACAGCATGAAGAAGATCTGTTCAGCCCCAAGCCAGACAAAATCCCAGCATGGAGAGGGGAGTTACATGTGAAGTTCTACCCTATCCATGGAGTTATTGGTAATTATTTGTTGTGGGAGATTTGTTTGTGCTGCTGCTCTGAGACTATCAATAGAGTCCAACCTTGGTTCAAAAGGCAGAGTCCACACTAAGCTAGCTAGAGGGGACTATAGGGTTATCTGACTGGTGGAAAGGAAGCTAGAGGGACACACAGGAGGAAGAAGGAGGGATCTAAGGCAATGCATGGTCTTTTTTGAGCAGGGAAAGTAGAGAATGAGGAGATCATTTCTCCATGGCTTTCTCAGGTTTATTTCCCTAACATTAAACTTCCAAGTTTTATTTTTTTTTAATAAGCAATAGAGGAAGTAGCATTATCAGGCACCCAACATGGGGCCTTAGATCACACCCAAGTGGTGCAGAGCCTCTGCCACCACTCCTGGAAGGTGGTTCGGTTCTCCCAAGTGCTACATCCTGTGCTCTCTGCCCAAGTACAGCAACAGCCACCTTGGGCAGCTGCCATCTACCATTCAAGGCAGGTGGCTCAGTCCCCTCCCATGATGTGTCTTAGCTGCACAGGTTTCTTCTACCAGTTTCCTTATATTAGCTCCAGATAACTCAACTCTCCCTCTGCATGGAACATAAGCAACCACAGTGGCCCCCAGCCCAGGCATGCAGTTAGCACAGCTTGGGGCACTCCACTGCAATGTTGTTGGCATCAGCAGAATTGATGAAACACGTGGAAATCTTAAAGAGGAAATTAGGTTTTAAAAGTGGGGGGGGATTTTTTCCCATGTTAAGAATCATAAATATCACAATGCAGAGAGTTAAGACCCTGTTTAGGGCTACTATGGATGGCTTGCAAATGGAAAAATTAAATGAGGGGATTAAACCATTTAGCTGGGATTGACATTATACCAATTTTAATTACTATCAGTTTGGTATTTCATATTTTATCCCTAAAAAATGTTTGACAACTATGCCAAATATGATAATTTGATAGATAAGATATAAAAACTTATTACTAAGTCTTAGAAAGACTTACTAATGAAAATTTGACTGATAAGATACAAGCCTTAGAAAGACCTATTAATGAAACTAAGAAAAATATGCAGACACAGACAGAGGAATTCAGAGTAGAACCTACTGCACCATAGCATTATGAAATTGAAGAGCATACCAATGTTATTAGAAAACTAACTTTAGTTTATACAGTTACCATATCAGAATGAACAACTGATGATAGGCACCTCCAAGGCTATGCAGAAGTTGACTGGAATACTGAGGAAGTTTTAGATTTGAAGGGATTTAATGAAGCAATAGTTTCATATGGTATACATTCACTCTATGTAAATCAGATATTAAATTCATGGGCAACTTGGAACAGAATTATTCTCCAAGACTGGAAAGATTTATCTACAGCAATATTGGAAACTGGCCCTCAGTTACAATGGAAAACAAGGTGGAGAGAGAAAGCTAGGGTCATAGAATAACAAGGTAGGACTAGAGATATGGAAATTTCCCAAGATCAGCTTCTTGGTGAAGTCCAGTATGCTGACTTGCAAAAACAGTCTCAATTTGATGATAACACCTTTTTTTGTGCCATGTCATACTGTAGCTTTGAATGCTTGGAACAGGGTTGAAGAATCAGGAAAGAGGACTGAGTCATTTACTACAATTATAAAAGGCCCCCAAAAAAAGCCTTCATTGATTGTTTTTTACCAAGATTGACTTCATCTATAAATAGATGATATCAGATCCAGAAGTTAGACAAATATTAATTTAATCTTTGGTATTTGAAAATGCTAATTCAGAATGCAAAAGGGTAATTAGGCCTTTAAAGTCAAGATCAGCACCAATAGATGAATAGATTAGAAACATGGCTAATATTGGATCTTATGCTCATGACACTGCTTTGATAGGAGAAGCAATATCTAGAAATTTTAAGAAAAATAAAAATGCCACATTTTAATTAAGGTAAACAACATCATATGAAAAGGGATTGTAGGTAAGATATTCCTAGAAACAAGGTTTTTTTTCCTAGGGATAATCCAAACAGAAGGCCTCAACCTTCTGAAATGTGCAAAAGGTGCAACAAAGGCATTAATTGGACTAATTGATGAAGACCAACAAGGGACAGGCAAAGTAACTCTTTGCCACTGGAAAACACCCTGAGGGGCCCCCCAAAGGCCCCAATATCAAATTTGGCTCAATCATTCCATCAGCCTTGGAGAAACTCATCAATAGAGCAATTAAAAGATTTAATACCTGTTGTTAAAAACCACACAGCTCTGGATATGACCAAAGACAAAACAACTATTTAGATACAACAAAAAGTACTGGAGAGACCAGAAAACAAGTATTTTGGCAAACTGCTATAAATAAGCATAGACCAAAGCTAAAAATACATGTAAATTGGAATTGAAATTGAGGGTTTGGTAGACACAGGTACAGATATAACAACAATTTTACCAAAATCTTGGTATCCAGTTTGACCTCTTCAGGAGGCAAGTGTTAAGCTTCTTGGGATTGGAACTTTATCTCAGGTAAAACAACGTCCAAGTTGGATTGAATACATAGGGCCAGAAGGACAGATAGGAAAATTAAAGCTAACATAGCTATGTGGCTAACATAGCAATGAATTTATGGGGAAATGATTTGTTAGAGCAGTGGAAAACACAGATTAATATTCCACAAACTCTAAAAGAATGAATGCTTCTCAGAGAAATATTAAAAGGTATTATTAAGAACAGTTATATGGGTTGGGGATTTAGCTCAGTGGTAGAGCAATCACCTAGTAAGTGCAAGGCCCTGGGTTCGATCCTCAGCTCAAAAAAAAAAAAAAAAGAACAGTTATAGACTCTTTGGGTTGTATGTAAGCAGGGAACAACAGCTGGTGGTCTTTTAAGGGTCCTGGCAGCCCTACCTTTAAATAGGTTACTGACAAACCTCTCTGGGTGGAACAATGGCCTTTAACATCAGAAAAATTACAGGCATTAGAACAGCTGGTACAGGAGCAGCTAGATGCTCAACATATTGAAAACTGTACTAGTCACTGGAATTCTCCCATATTTGTCATTAAAAGGAAATCTAGAAATGGAGAATGTTAGCAGATCAATTGTTATTAATGATGTGATTCAGCCAATGGGCTCTTTACAGACTGGAATTTCCTTGCCTCTGTATTACCTAAAGGGTGGTCTATTATAGTGACTGATTTTAAAGACTGTTTTTTACTATACCTTTTCAAAAATGGGATAAATAAAAAATTGTCTTCACAGTGCCTACTTCTAATTCCCACCCTGTTAAACAATATCAGTGGAAAGTTCTTCCATAAAAGATGTTCAAAAACCTCACCATGTGTCAATATTTTGTACAACAGCCATTAGAAATAAATTATAAACAGTTCCCTCAACATATAATTTACCATTATATAGATGCTGTCTTACTGACTGATTCAGATGCAATAACTTAGAAAAATGTTTAAAGAAGTAAAAAATAAATGGGGATTACAAATTACTCCTGAAAAAAATACAAAGAGGAAAGTTTATCAATTACTTAGGATATAAGACAGGTTTACAAAAATTCAACCACAGAAAGTACAAATCAGGAAAGATCAATGACAAATTCTTCAAATTCTTTTTTTTTTCCAAGACAGGGTTTCTTTGTGTAACAGCCCTAACTGGCCTGGAACTTGCTTTGTACATCAGGCTGGCCTCCAACTCACAGAGATCCACCTGTCTCTGCCTCCCAAGTGCTGGAATTAAAGGTATGCACCACTACCACTTGGCCAATTATGAATTCTTAATGTTTTTCAAAAATTACTGGGAGATAATAATTGGCTATTGACCCACAATTGGATTAACAATTCAAGAATTAAGTAATTCATTTCAAACCTTACAAGGTGATAAGAACTTATATTGTCCAAGAAAATTATCATCTGAAGTTGAGAAAGAATTGGCTTTGGTAAAAGAAAAATTACAAGATGCACATGTGGACCCTTTGGATCCAGAGATTGATTGCATTCTGGTTATTTTACTTTCTATGCATTCTCCCACAGGAATTCTTATGCAGAGAGAAGATAACATCTTAGAGTAGATATTTAATCACACAAGTAGAGTAAAAAATTAAAGTCCTATGTAAAAAAGTTTTCTTAATTTATTCTGAAAGGATAAATTTTTTTGTCAATTAGCAGGACAAGACTAAGCAGGAATTGTGGTATATATAATATATAATTGTCTCATTATAGACAGAAAATGAACAATGCAAAACAAAATGCAGTAACTTTGGGGGAGAGATTAGTAACAAATATCCCAAAAGCAAGAGGCTTCAGTTTATAAAGAGAATTAATTGGATCTTTCCTCACATTGTATGGGGAACACCAAATATAGAGGCTCTACATTTTATACTGATGCAAATAAATCAGGAAAGGAAGGTTATAAGTCATGAATAATAAGCAAAGTGGTTCAAAGCCATTATGATGCAGTTCAAAAGTCAGGATTATATGCTATTCACATTATATTCTTAGATTTTCCATAACATCTTAATATAGTTACTCAATATGCAGAAAAGTTGTTTTATATATTGAAACCACTGAACTTATTCCAAATGATTCAGAATTATCTTTGTTATTTATTCAGTTATAAGAAATAATCAGGAATAGAAATTATCCCTTATATATAACACATATTAGATCCCAAACAGGCCTACCAGACCATCTAGCACATGGTAACAATGAAATTGATCAACTATTGGTAGGAAATGTGCTAGAAGCCTTAGCATTTCATAAGAAACACCATGTTAATAGCAAAGGTAGTTTTGATGAAAGATTTCTCTATCACTTGGCAACAAGGCAGAGAAATTATAAGGAAATGTCCTACTTGTTCTTTGTATAACCAAACTCACTACCTACAAGAAGTAACCCAAAGGGTACTAAAAGACATGAAATTTGACAAATAAATGTGTTTCATTTTGTAGAGTTTGGAAAATTAAACTATGTGTACCATACCATAGATATATTTGCGCTGTGGTCTTCTGACTCAGGATTTCAATGAACAACTGCTTTGAGTTCTGAAAAGGCTGATTCTGTAGTTACACATTTATTAGAAGTTAATGGTCATTATGGGGATACCTGTACAAATTAAGACTGATAATGCTCCAGCATATGTCTCTAGTAAAATGAAGTAGTTTTATTTTGCATATTACATGTATACAACACAATCCTACAGGAAAAGCAAATATAGAAATATCCAATCACACTTTAAAAGATATGCTTAATAAAAAGAAAGGGGTAATAAAGACCCTCTCCCAGTGATAGGTTTCACACTGTTCTATTAACTTTAAATCTTAAATGCTAATGAGAAAGAAATGACAGCTGCAGAGAGACATTGGATAATAATTTTAAAAAACCTGCTGAATTAAATCAGCCTGTATTTTTTAAAGATGTGTTGACATCAGAAGGGAAACTAGGATATGTGTTATGTTGGGGAAGAGGTTTTGCTTTTGTTTTCATGGGTGAAGAAAAGCTATGAATACCATCAAGATTGATAAAAATTTGAACAGGAGAGGCCACTTGATTAGGAGAGACAATAGTTCATCAAACAGTGTGGCCATTCAATCTAAATTAACTTTTAAGACTAACAAATACCTTTCATTTGATCAGATATAACCTGCCAAAAAAGAAACTCCCCAAAGTTAGGGTTGGGGCAGGGTTTTGTTTTTGTCTCTTCAAGAGAATAAAAGTACCCAACTAAGGAATCAGAAGACCACTGCACAAATGAGACATCTGAAGAATAGGAAAAATCATCCAGAGAAAATGTCTCAAGAAAAAAGAGTAAATTATCTTAATGGTGTAACACATTTCCAACAGAAAAAATTTCATAAATCTTCCCAAACGTTTGTTTCTGCTGTTCTCTATAGACATATAATGCAGATGGTCTTTTTGTAGACCCAACTCAATTAAACTTTAAAGCTAGCTATGGAGTTGTGGTGTAGGCCTCTCCTTCTCTAAACCTAAGCATGCTTGTTAAAGGAAAATCCAAAGTCTCTGTCTCATGTCAGAAGAGCCACTTGGTACGGGACAGAGGAAACTCAAAATCGAGGGACTGTTATATTGTCACTAATCTCAATCCTTTGGATTTATTTTGACTCTTTAAAACTTTTCTTAAGGTAGGAATACTATATATTTCTATATTTAACATATATATGTATATATATAAACTTTCTGCCATGATATTAATGCCCTTATAAGAGTAATAACTAGTTCTAGAAATAGGATTTATCTAGTTTCCTATATGTGATTTCAGGCTTGAGTCTGGAGCAGGTAATTAAGAATTAAGCTGTGCATCCCAGAGTGTTGATACATTGTGTACCCTAATAAAATTTGTCTGAAGATCAGAGAACAGAACAAGCCACTAGATTAAACACAGAGGCCAGGCAGTGGTGGCACACATCTTTAATCCTAGCACTTGGGAGGCAGAGATCCAGCTGGATCTCTGTGAGTTCAAAGCCACCCTGGACTAAATGAGATTGACTCAGTCTAGGAGAGAAACAGAGGCAGGCAGTGGTGCCACACACTTTTCATCCTAATACTTGGGATCACATGCCTTTAATCCAAGCACTAGAAAACTTCAGATAGGAAATGATATGGGTGGGCAGAGAAAGATAGATAAGGTGTGAGGAGACAGGAACTAAAGTCTTTTGGCTGAGGAAAGCTTTTCAGGATGAGGAGTTTTAGAGATAAGAGGTGGCTTGTTCCTTTGTCTCTCAGATCTTTCAGCATTCACTCCAATATTTTGGCTCTAAGCTTTCATGAAAAGACAATTTAGCAATTCCTGTTACATCCCAGGTGCACTTAACAGATTGTGATCCTTTAACGTCTCTGAGATCTGGTACATATGACACTAAAAATGTTTAAGTTTTCTGTAGTGAACCATGACTGTTCCTAACAGCAACCCTTAAAATCTCCAAAAAGATGATGGAACCCAACAACGATGATTCCACCTGGATTATGGTAATGCCACTAAGCTGACAAATGCCACCCAAAGATCAGCTTTGGACTACATACTGCTCAGGACAATTTCACAGTGGTTAGTTAAGATGGTCCAGCCTCATAGACTACTCCAGGCAGGACTTCAGATAATCCTTGTACTTTCCCCTCACACTGAGACTGGATAATAACTAGATCTCCCAGAACTTGATCTTTATCTCAAATTTTTTATGACCCCCTAAAGATGCTGTCACCCCCAGACAACCATAAGTAATTTTAAGAACACAACACTTGTATTCTCAAGAGGTGGGGTGAGTTGTTTTTGGCCATTTGGTGGGTGGATGTTTGTCATTATTTAGGGGGGCTGGTTACAAGTTGTTATTGGTCATGGTCAGGGAGGAAACTAAACAAAGGAGATTAGGTTCAGGGATCTTGTTCTGAAAAGAAAAAGAGGGAATATAGAAATGACAGGATAAAAGTGTATATTATTGAATCTACTTTCAAACTAAGAAAGCAACTACCATTCTCAAATAGTTTACATTGGCATGGGTTTTTGTACATTGATACAAATCTAAGGTTATTTCTATTATATTTTCTCTATTATGTTTCTACTCTTGTTTCAGATATTTTTGTATATTGATACAAGTTAAAGGGTTTTTTTGTTGTACTATATATATGTTTCTATTCTCATGTAAGATATTGTACCTAATGTAGGTCATTTTAAAATGTAATGTAAAGTTCTGGTCCTTGAAAGCTACTGAGAATAATAAAGAAAGATTAACAGTCAGTTATCTATAACAATCAAATTTATAGCCATGTTAGGTATGTTTGCAAGGTCAAACAGATATATTTTAAATAGATAGATGGTCTTCAAACACTTTAGAGACCTACAGAATATGGCACTTAAAATGTTTTAATAACATAAGGATTTTAATGACAGTGAGACATGTCTGCTCCTGGAAGCACCAATTTACTTCAAAAGAGGATGATAGGCATCAAAGAGCCTACATATGCAGTTTGCTTTCAATGTGGCAAAGTTAGTCACTGGGCAAAAATACTGCTTTTGCCTTGACTATTGACAGTATGCTGTTCAAATTGGACAAGCAGGGCACAAAAGAAGTTAACTGCCAAACTTTGCCAGAATAAGGTAGGACAGTCCTTCAAAATTCCTGCTTCACAGAAAAGTCTGTCAGATATTCTAGACCTACAGGCTGAAAATGGATGTCCCAGTGTTGCAGAGGAACCTTGGGGTGACTGTCCAGGCAGCCAAATGTCTCTATCATTTCTGAGTTTTGAAAGTTGCTTGCTCTGTACTTCCTGTTTAATCAGGTAATATTATATTCATCTCAGGTCTCTGATGTAGTTGAAGATGAGATAGTTGTGGTTACAGTTTTCCATAGTTATAATATGGAAGGTATATCAGGTATAAAACTTTAGACTCACCAAGATAGGATAGATAATGTTGTATTTTCTTTCAATTTGCCAAATACTAATGGACTGCCCCATTGTGAAGGTATTTTTTAAGTGATAATTTGTTCTTATTGTATATAGTTTTACTATGTTAGAATTAAAACCCTTCATTTTTATTTAGACAAAAAGGGAGAAATGTGGTGGGAGATTTGTTTGTGTTGCTAATCTGAGACTGCAAACGGACTTGGATTTTGGTTTGAAGGGTGGAGTCTACACCACATTGGCCAGAGTGGACCATAGAGTTTTCTGATGGACTGAGAGGAAATTAAAGTGACACACAGGAGGAAGGAGGAGGGACCTAAGTAGGTAAATTGTCTTTTCGCAGAAGGGAAGGTGGAGAAGAGAGTGGGTGATTGTTTCTCTATGGCTCTGTGGATCTCTCGGTTTATTTCCCTAATATTTAACTCCTGAAATTTGTTTTTTAATAAGCAATAAAAGAAGTTGCAATAATTATTAGCTACTGGAAAAAGAAAGGTTAGTTTCTCTAAGAGTGCAACCCTCGATGCATCAGATACACTCCAGCAGAGGATCATACATCAAGAATATTCAGGCATCATAAATATGCCTTGATGAGTGGAAAGAATACAAAGTTGAATGGAAAGGGAAGAGGGCATATATCTGGGAAGAGTTAGGGAAGGAATGGAGAATATGATCAAAATATATTGTACAAAATTATCAAAGAACTAACTAAAATAAATTCTTATAGAAATGTGTGAATCAATGTTTCTAGAAGCTTCATTTCTCACCACACAAAATCCCAAAAAACCAGTCACTCAACAGGAAAAGAATAATCAATAGATGGTACACTTTGCAGTAGAGTATACCACTTAGGTGGCCCATGCTACAGCATGACTGGATTATAAATCTATCCTGTTAGATGAAAGAAGCCAGAGCCTAATTGGTATACCAAAAGATACATACATAAAATCCAAATCATGTGATATTACAAAAAAGGTGAATCTGTATAAAGAAGGCACATCAATGGCTTCCAGAGGTTGGGAAATGTTTCATAGTTACTGTTTGTGTTTATGGTTAATGCTTATTCTAATTTTGGAAGTCTATTGAAACCAATAGGATCAAGAAATCAAACAATTGATATAAATACTAAAAATGAAGAGATACAACTGTCTTTAGTGAAAAATATAAGGAGTTTAAAAAGAGGAAAACCATTAATTCTTATAAAAACCATTTGATGGAATGTATAAATATAAATTCAGCCATCAGAATCAGTAAGTTTTTTCTTCGCTGATAACATACACCAAAAAGGAAAAGAAGAAAATTTTTCTTTTTAAATGGCAATGTAAATTAAAATAAGAAAGTCATAGGATTCATGAAATCTGTGGGTCTTATAAAAGGAGACAACAATAGGATAGCTTAATATAAAAACAATCTCCTTAATGTAAGAATGTGTACATATTTGTAACTACACTGACATGTGTCATGTGTATAACGCCACTCCTGGAAGAATGCTATTACTGCTTTATTTCATGTAAAAGTTGTCTTAGCAATACTTTAAATTATTATTAAAGTATATTATAATGATATGATATGTTCTGAATTTTATGTAATTTTAAAAGTTATATGAAATGTAACTATCTGAAACAAACAAAATGATAATTAATTCAAACCGAGTATTGGGATATTCCATAAGGCTACTGAAATACATATATATATATACATATATGTAGATCAGAAGAACCTGGGGGAATCATAAAAGAGGTGATACATATGTGAGAATCTGACATATGACCAGAGTGCAATTCAATCAAGGAAGAAAAAGAAAAGAAGATTAACAACATCAGCTCTGGACTGGACGTCTATCCTGAGAGAGTCAGACTAGTTAATTTATCTCAAGTCAGATACCAAACAAAACAAGCAAGTGGGTTAGAGCAGTGGTTCTCAACCTTCCTAATGCCATGACCCTTTAATATAGTTCCTCACATTGTGGTGACCCCCAATCATAAAATTATTTTCATTGCTACTTCATAACTGTAATTTTGCTACTGTCATAGATCATAATTTAAATATATGATATGTAGGCCATCTGATAAGTGACCCCTGTGAAAGGGCCATTCAACTCCAAATGGGTTATGACTCTTGAGAACCACCAGGTTAAAGTGGTAGCTATAAAGATACTATTGGTATTAACTGGGACGTCTGGGAAAGACCCAGATGGGTGCTAATAAATAACTGTTGCATTGCAGAAGATAGTATAAACAAAGATATTAAACAAGTGGTGGATTCAGAAGACATGTTTGCAGTATGTATGACAGATCAGGATTTAAAAGCTGTAATTACAGGAAGAACACTTTACAAATTAACAAGAAACTGACAACCTAACAAAGAGATGAGCAACAAATATAAATAGACAATTCATAGACACGGAAAACCAAATGGCCAACACATATGCATAAGTGTTTTCCAAATTCACTAACAGGAAATGGAAACTGAAGTAACAAAACATGGCCTCACTTCAGATCCATCAGACTGACAAAAAACAGCAGTGAGAGTAACAGCATTGCCAGTGGGGGCTTGTGAGACGGTATCTTGGGAATTGCTGACAGGAGCACAGACTTAGAGCATGATCTGGGAACATTCATTAAGAGGAAGAAACATAAACATTCAGAACCCATAACCCCTCTCCTGGATACATAGGAGAACACCCAAGAGCAGATGTGAGTCCAGATGTGCACTGTAGCACTCAGTGCCAACAATGATGTATACACAGAGGGAACCCTCCAAACATCTCTACTGACTTGGGATTTACAGAAGAGCTAGAAGATAAGATAAAATGTCATCCCCAAGACTCCATACCATCACCACAAACATCACCTCACAGCAACTCTGGCTCCCTGCAGAAGGCCCCACAAGACCAGCTCTGACAACATTTGGTGACAGAGGAGGAGGTGGCTCATAGGGCCCTCTATTAGCTGTTGATAGAGGCTGGGAGAGAAGAAGCCACTGTCTTCAGTTGCACACCCAGTGCTGACCCGACAAGTGCCAACGGATAGCTCGCTAAGGCCACACACTGCCCTGGTTAAACTCAGTGTGTCACAAAACAAAATGAATAGATGTGAACCTGAAATAAATATTTGTGTGGGTGGGGGACAAAGATAGTAGGAAGATAGGAGGGGGAGGGAGTGAGAGTGATCAGCAGAGGTATTAGTGTTTCTATTGCTTCGATGAAACACTATGACCAAAAGCCACTTGGGGAAGAAAGGGTCTATTTTGCTTACTCTTTCATATTACAGTTCATCACTGAAGGAAGTCAGGACAGAAAAAGAGGGTAGGAACCTGGAGGCAGGAACTGATACAGAGGCCCTGGAGGAATACTGCTTACTGGCTTGATCTTCAAGGCTTACTCAGCTTGCTTTCTTATACACCCAGGACCACCAGCCCAGAGATAGCCCCTCCCACAAGGGGCCCTCCCACATCGATCACTAATTTAAAATGCTCTACAGGCTTTCCTAGAGCCAGATCTTATGGATGAATCTTCTTGATGCAGCTTCATCCTCTCAGTTGACTCTAGCTTATGCCAAGTTGACATGGCATGCATAAAAGTAATTTAAATTTTTAATTAAAAAACAGTATAATAGAAAATTATGTTTAATAAGCTTTTAATTTTCCATAGAAATGATAAAAAAAAACACATACTTGTTTGTGTGATTATAAACATACATAGCTACTGCATGTAGAGGTGTGAGATATGGGGTGGTAACCATCTGAAAAGATCCAGAAGGATGAGTATAATACCATTTGTGAAGGTATAATGTTAGTTAAAATGATTGCAGTGAAAGGAAAATAGCTTCTGGAGAGATGGCTCCATGGTTCAGAGCACTGGCTGCCCTCTAGAGGACACAGGTTTAGTTCCCAGCACCTACATGTGCCTTGCATCCATTTGTAACTCCAGCCCTAAGGTCTCCACTGCCTTCTTCTGGCCTCTGTGGGCACTACATATGCATGTATATCTATGCAGGCAAAACACTCAAGCGCAAACAATAAAAATAAATAAATCTTTTTTTTTTCAAAAGATGAAAACACAAATGGCAGAAGAGAGGGAGTTAGGAACAAAGGAGGAATGAGAGAGAACATTGTTCACACCCAGAGCATTATAAAACTCCTGCACACATAAAAGTGTAAGCATCTGTATGCAGCTTCTGGCCTGCAAAGCAGTGAAAATTACTTCGATTGTTGACTGTGCACCAAATGCTGTATGTACTCATTTCTCCATCTTCTCCATCACACTATGAGGTTCAAACTGTTATTATCGCCATTTAGCCAATGATAAAACTAAGAGATGAGGTAACCTTTCCAAAATTAGAGTAATTAAGCTTCAGGTCTTGGATTTGAACTCAGGATGGATAAACCTGAAATCCTAGCCCATAACCACTAGACATATTGCCTCTCAGCAGATATGTGTCTAGGACATTGTGTTGATCCAAATATACATATTACAAAGTGATGCATGTATACTGATTCTGTTCCGGGGGAAAAAGTATATATTTGAGCAAAAAGAAAAATGCATGTATGTAACTTTCAATCTATATGCTCCATTTTGGAGGGTGAGGTTACATGCAAAGGTGATTTGGATGTCATTCATTTGTTTGTTTGGTTTTGAGATAGGGACTCAAACAGCCCAATCTGGTCTTGAACTCACTATGTAGGCAAGGATGACCTTGAACATCTGATCCTCCTGTCTCTACCTACTATGTGCTGGGTACAGGCATGCATCACTATGCTTATTTATGAGCTGCTAGAACTTGAACCCAGGGCTCTGCTCATGCTATGTGAGTATTCTGCCAACTGAGCCACACCTGGTCCCTGATGTTTTGTTGTTAATGTGTCCCTGAAACATTTGAAAAGAAACTAGTCTCAAAAATTATGCAAAAACAGCCAGGCGGTGGTGGCGCATGCCTTTAATCCCGGCACTTGGGAGACAGAGCCAGGCAGATCTCTGTGAGTTCGAGGCCAGCCTGGTCTCCAAAGCAAGTTCTAGGAAAGGTGCAAAGCTACACAGAGAAACCCGGTCTTGAAAAAAAATTATGCAAAAATAATACTAACAAGGCACTGAAACTTTTCTTTTCTTTGGATAGGTTCTGGTGTTTAAGTATTGCTCTCTGAGTGGAAATGCCAGGCACACAGTCTCTCTTGAAGGAGGTGCCATTCTTCAGTTCAGGAGGGATTTTGACAAGTTGGAGGAAGAACATGACAGGTAGCTTAGAAACTGCAAGGCATCTTCAAGCACAATGCCTCTGGAACATGGGATAGGACAAGCTTTTCTGCATGAGAGCAGGGCTGTGATCTAGAAGGATGTGTGGGCCTGTACAGACTTGAAATGCCAAGAATGGAAACATCAACCACATGAAGGGATGGGGCTCCTGTGATGCTAAGCTTCATGTCCCAAACACTCCCAGAGTGGCCCTGACACTTACAATACCTTCTTTCTAGTCCCAGTTTCATGGTCCTTACTCAACCACACAAACCTGTCCAGAGAATGCCAGAGTCTTGGTGTGATGCCTAGTGGTTCCAGTGAGCTCCCAAGTGTCATAGCTGGCCCATTGCTGATAGATAACTTGTCCTACTTGGGTCTTTAGACCTGCCTGAAGGTGATCATTCCACTTATTTTCCAAAGCAAAATAAATGCCTCATCCAAGAAGGGGACCAAGAGGGGAGATCTCCTGACCTCTGTGGGTCCTGGTGATAAGAATATTACATGCAGTAGTGGGAAGACACAAAAAACAAGCACAGTGTAAAACAGGGAGACAATATCCAAGATGGCAGTCACCTGCATGTGAGAATCAGCATTGCATTGAGCCACCTCACTTCCATTTTTTTTTCACTTGTAAAAAGCTAAATGTTTTGTTATCAAATAAATCATTTTTTAAAGGTTTACAATAGTCTACCATCTTTTCTGGTTTGGGTGAAAACAGACATCAAAGCAAATTTAAGAATGTGTCACTTATTAAAAGAAGCTCTCTGGTTAATGGGTGTGAGTTGCAACAGTCTTAGGATGCCCAGTCTGTGCATGGCATGGCCAGGCTTGCTAACTAGGGCATGCAGCCATTGACCATGATTGTCTTGTGCTCAACTTAAATGGATTCATCTCTCCCCATTGTCTAACTGCTTCAGCAGAGCTCCACTCAAAGTATAAAAATACTGAGTCATATTTATAGCCAGGGGACAGATTTTAAAGATGATTCATTGATGGTTCACTGGACTGACATGCTCAAGCTTCCTGGGTTTGGGTAAAATAGTGGGGTCTGCTTCGTCAAAAGAGGTGGTCAGGGAGGTGTCTTCAGTAGCAATCTAGCTAGTGCCTAGAGAGCTTACAGAGTTCCAAGAAGAAATTCTTTCCTATAATAAAGTGGGAGATTAAAAAAAAAAAAACTACTAAGCCTCAGAGAAAGTGTCTAAAATTAAGGATAGATTTAAGGAAAGGGATTTACAACATTGCTTTCCAGTAGCAATATCTCCTTTGAAACCCAAAGTGCCCATCATAGGGACTCTATCTGCAGTCTCCAAGTTCATAGGTTGCACAAAGCTGTGTATTAACAGCCATACTGTTTGCCCTCACTCAGGCATTGCATAATTCAGCTATGTCTCCTTCAATTATAAGTCCTTTCCTTCCACATGATACTGCCCTACTAATAAAGTCACCCACAGACCCACAGTCCATAGAAAGGGAAGGTAAAGACCAAAGTCCATCATTGGCTATCTACAAGTGTCAAAAGCCAAAGTTCTCCCACAAATACTAAGGCTGAAGGGAGAATGTGTGAACTTTGGAGTTCTCATATTGTCTTTCCCATTGCATAAAAAAATAAAGGTGACATGGGTAAGAAAAGAGAAATATTAAGAGGAGAGTTATCAAATGCCCCTATGTCCTTGGGAAGGAACCCTGAACCATCTAATCCTGGGTCATGTTGGGTATGGGGTGGTTCACAGCCTCCAGATAGGTTAGCAGGGTGGGAGTACCTCTGACTGCAACTTCCTCCAATGCATCTCAGCAATGCAGTGGGATTCTTACAAATGCCCTCTGCCCTGCCCACCAGGTAGTTGAATATCACTGCCGACTGATGATATCCAGCCCAAAGGGGTCTAGGACCATGTCAGAAAACACCCTATGGGTCCTGTGTGGCAAGAAGACAGGCACACATTTCTCTAGTCTCATGAGAGATGCTCAGAAATTACTAAATAGACTTGAAGAGTGCTGACAGGTAAGGCAAGGCAGACACAGCAACATGGGAGGACTCAGTGACTAAAGATATCACAGCAGATGACAAATAAAAAACTGTAAAATATATTTCTTAATATCTAATATGCAACTATCATCCCCCAATGAAAGCCCAATTTACAGACCATTTGAGAAAAGAGTCCAAATGTGTTTGTAGTCAAACTTTATCCTTCATTCCTAACAAGGTTTCTAAGCTGGACAAACTATGCACTGTGTTTGATTCCAAACATTGCTCACAGAGTTCACAACACAGAATGTCTTTAAAGCATTATCCCATAGCAGGGCAGACTAGAAGAGGGAGTATCTGGAGGGATACTCTAACACTGAAGACATTTCTAAAGTTTATGCAGAAACTTATTACTCTAAAATTTCCTAAAAATACACACATATGTATATATATATATATATATATATATAAAAGTTTAAATGGAGTTACCCTATAATGGGGTAGCAATAACCCTACTGGACATTAGAAGCTAACAAAAAGCCTAGTGCCAGGCATGGGTTACCTTTTTGCAGTTGTTAGCCAGTGAGTACCCACAGACACCCCCAATGTCAGAAACTATTGCCAATTCTCTTGGTTATTCTCCAAACTTGACCCTATTGCCAAAGACACCACATATTTGAGTCACAGAACATGGAGAAACCAAGCTGGGACTGACCTAAAAGCCTCATCTCTACTAACTAGCTTTCACAGTGTTGAAAGGTACAGTGAATGCTACAAGAGGAGAAAAGTCATCATGAATCTTACCAGCTGTGCACCTTGTGAGCTATGATAACAACCAGCTTGGCAAGATAGGCTCCTGTGCAACTAAGGCACAAATGTCATTGGGGTAACCAACCACTTTCCAATCAGATTTAAGGCCTGATCCACAAGCTGAAAATCATACCTGGAACTGTTATTGGGTTCATGAACCTGTGGCTAGAAAGGCCACAGACTCTAAGGGAGAAATAACTACTATTATAAGTCTGCTAGTTGGATATAATACTAAACTGAATTCCAATGACTCCTCATTCTATCCAGAGATTACTGCATCTATCAACCATCATCGGAGAAGCTTGTATTTGCAGTAGATGGTGATTAACGCAGAGATAAATTGGTCAAGGTCTAGAGAATGAGAGACTTTGGAGTGCTCAGTCCTGAGCGGGATGTCTATATAGTACTCCAACACTCAGGGACCACCGTGGAAGAGGGAACCAAATCACCGTAAGAGTCAGAGCTGGTGCATGACTACAAGGAAGCAGTCTGTTCCGCCACCTTTACCTGACATCACACAAGCAAAGTAACTTCTATCTGTATCATCAACTGAATAGAGAGTGGGTTTGCATCCCGCCTAGAAGGGCCCTCTCTGTGTCTTTCTTTGTCTCTATCTCTTTTACTCCCCTATGCCCCTGTACAGGGTAGAGAGGGATATGCCAAATTGGCATGGCCTTATCAATTTATAGAAATACTCAGCCGTGCAGTGGTGGTGCACACCTTTAATCCCAGCACTTGGGAGGCAGAGCCAGGCGGATCTCTGTGAGTTTGAGGCCAGCCTGGTCTACCAAGTGAGTTCCAGGAAAGGCTTCAAAGCTACCCAGAGAAACCCTGACTTAAAAATCAAAAAAAAAAAAAAAAAAAAAAAAAAAAAGAAAGAAAAAGAAAAAGAAAAGAGAAAAGAAATACTCCCTGTCAGGCTTGATTTTCTATACACAGAGAGGTGAGAATGGGCAGTGTTGCAGTCCAGATGTGGTTTCTCAACTCACTTCATATTTGAATGAATATGCTAAACAATCCACTTATTTGAGGCAAGTTCATTGAATTTCATCAGTAATATGTTCCATTTGTATTAGTTATATATTCTCAAGATAACTACCCTCTTTATGGGACAGTGTTTTCCATTGTTAATGATTGACTTCTCTCTATTAATTTAAATTAAACATGTAATTGCCATTGGCACAGTCTAATAGTATTCTAAGTAGATTTGTGAGATATTTTGGAAGTCAGAAGTTTCCTGAAACCATTCAACAAAAAAGGAGCATAAGCAAAGAAAACTACATGCCAGAAAACTACATGCCAGAATCTCCCATGCCCACCTCTCTCTCTCTCTCTCTCTCTCTCTCTCTCTCTCTCTCTCTCTCTCTTTTCTCTACACACACACACACACACACACACACACACACACACACACACACATACATATATATATATATATATATATATATATATATATATATATATCACCTCAGCTAATTTTTTTCCATCAACATATAAAACATAAAGATCCTTCACAGGCATCTGGAGTTAATACTAAACACAGGCTTTTTAAAGATTCAAAATTCAAGTGATATACTTGACCAGATTGACAAATTATAGGATACAAAATATATCACATAGTAATAAGAATGGTGTTTGGGGAAAAATAAGATCTTTCCATAACAAATCTCTTAACAAACTCAGGGGTAGACCAGAATTTTTTTAATCTAATAGAGGATGTCTTCATAAACCTCTAACTAACATCATGTTTAATAATAAAGGCTAGAGATCCATTCCTGCTAAGAACAGAACAAGGCAAGGATGTTTATTCACCATACTCCTGTTCCACACGGCACTGAAACCCCTCACCAGTGCAATAGGGTAATCAAAAACATGACAGCTGCACCCCGGGAAAGAAGAGACAGAAATGTCACTGTGAAGTGACATGTTCTATACTAAAAATAACCTAAATCACTTCTCAAAAGAAGCTCCTAGGAGTTGAGAAGTAGAGAAGGTCATTGGGCCATGTCAGCCGGTATATAAAGATCAACCCAACACATTCCAGTGTTAGCAATGAACGTGGAGGTGGAAGCTTCAGGACACGATCTACAATAGCTCTGAAAGGTGGCATGTTCGGGTGTGACTCTAACAAGTGAAATGTGCAGAATTTGTAGGAGGGACCCAGAAAATGCCGATGACAGAAGAGCTAACTGTGTGAAAGGGAAGGCTTGACATTGCTAAGATGTCATTTCTCCACGGATTGATGTGAGTCAACTAACTCCCCCAGCCCACAGGGCATGTGTAAATAACACAAGTTGATTTGAAAACTTACATGAGGAATGGCTGTGGGGATGGCTCAGTGGTCAGAGCATGTAAAGCACAAGCATGAGGGAGAAGGAGAGCTCAGATCCCAGAAGCCATGCAATGCCTGTTGGGCCTAGCAGACTGTAACCCCAGCCTCTTATGAAGTTGGAATCCCCAGAGCAAGTTGGCTAGCAAGACTAGGTCTATCAGCAAGCTCTGGGTTTGATTGAGAGACCCTGCCTCAGTGCACAAGGTAGAAGGGCAATAAAGGATGATTCCCAACATCACCCATGGTGTTGCCCATGCACAATCATAGGTATGCAAAGCATGCATGTACACACATACACTACACACACATAAACACATGCACCACACATACACATACACAAAGAGGAAAGGTAGAAGTAAAACTTCTATGCAATGGCAAATAACTTGAAAACTAATTCTGAAAAGAAAAATAATTTAAAGGACTCGCATTGCATGATCCTATAACTAATTCTAAAGGTAAATTAAGCAAGAGAATATGGTATCATAGAAATTATGTACAGAGTGAACAGGGCACACAGTAGCCTAAAAATATCTCTCAGAAGAATGGCAAATAGATTTGTAGTGCAAGAGAAATTCTGTAGATGCGTGTGTGTGTGTGTGTGTGTGTGTGTGTGTGTGTGTGTGTGTGTACACAAGTTTATATCTATAGTTCATCTCTACTACAAAAATTAACTCAAAGTAGTTCATGAATAGGCATTTCCAGAAAAAAAGATATTCAGGAAAATGAGCATACAAGTTGATGAGAAAGTCACACCCTTGTCAATGTTTGTTTCTGGGGGTAGGGGTATTTATCCCTTGGCTATTCTGATATGAGTGGCACTTGTAAACAGCTGAGTAATACATACACACACACACACACACACACACACACACACACACACACACACACAGTTAAAAATAATATAGTTTTTGAAATTTCCAGAGATGGTTGCGTGTATTTGTAATCCAAGAGCGAGACAGATAGAGACAGGTAGATCGCTGGAGCTTGCTGACTAGCCAGCCTCACCTACTTGGTGAGTTTAAGGCCAGTGTCTAAAAAAGGGTCAGGATGGATGGCACCCGAAGGAAAGACACCTGAGACTATCATCTGGCCTTCGCAAACACACATCTCTCTCAAACACGTGCACACAAAGACCTTGTGATAGACAATGTGACTGATACAAAATCAACGCACTACTTTTCACAATCTCCAGTTGTTAATCTGTCTGAGATATTCAGCCCTGCTCTTACTGTTCCCTATTTTTCTCTTGCACCTATAAACTGCAGTTCCCTCAGCCTACGCAAGGAAAACGTCCAGCTGCTAGACTGAGATGATCAGAAAGTCCATGACACGAGCCTCAAACTCTATACCTGTCAGAGGCAGTTGATGGCCTCTGAGGAGCAGTGGGGCAGAGTCCCAGCTGTTGTCACTGCCCACTTAAGATACAACCCCAGAAGTGTGCTTTCTCTGCAGTTGTCTGACTCTGTGTCATATCACCCCAAGAAAAGAGCCCGGAACACAGCCAGGGCCTCATTGCAAGAGTTCCTTCCCTGATGAGTAGTATGGAATGTCTACCCTCTCCTCTGTACCAACAACAAATTAAAATACAATACTGCCCAAGTTAGACCTCAGGAAACAATGAGCTCATTGGCTTATTTATAGATCACAGAAGAGGGGTTGCCTAAAAGAGCACAGATGACCCCAAAGCTGCTATACTGGAAAGTCTTCACCTAGCATGGCTGATGGCTTGCCCTTAGCCACACAGATGGAGGCTCTACCTCCCCACCCTATATACATACTCTAGCACTTTCTGTGAACTCATATGTAATGGGCACAATTACATACAAATGGCTGTAAAGAGCACTGGAATCTCAAATGAGGGACTGGGGACACTCCTTACTCCATCATATGAAGCGGTGTCAACAGTCCACAAGCCTGAGAAGGGACGATCGCTTGTGAGCAGACACTAATGAAAATGGCTGCTCTTTTGATTGGAGGATAGTGATCACAACAGGAATTGTAAAATAAGAAACAAATGAATGGACATGGACACTCGCACCCTCCTCATGTGAAGAGAACCATGACTTCAGACACTCAGCAATTTCTGAATCCTTGACTTGGGCTGAACCCAGTTACACTGTACTGTCTTCATGTGTGATGGGTGGGCTTCTGTGAATGGTGTAACACAAAGTTAGTGTTAATTAGTGATCAAGTTTAAGATTCCTGTTAACATGTGAGAGCAGGAGGTGAATCAAATACTTCTGGGTAAAAATCAGAGAGGATCATGAAGCCATTAAACAAATTCCCCAATGTGCTAAGTTTCACTGTTTCCCACCCAACCGTCTGCTTCAACAATTATGCTACATTTCTGCATTTATTTACCCCATGCAGAGGATGAAGTATAGCCTCCATTTCCACAATGGGAATAACAAAAAACAAGCTCATAAATGTGGAGGTTTGTGGGAAAGAAAATGATACTACACAGATGCAAGATCATACTTTTAATGGCCATGCCCACATGCCAGTGATTTTTTTCCCAATTGAAAATTCTAACCACTGGGTTATTTCCTAGCTGGGATGTGGGAGCCTAAGCAGCAGTGCGAGGATTGTGGTCCTACCCAAGTGCTTTGCACGTGTGCTTGAAACAAGTAGACACGATAAATTAAATCATCAAAATACGTTACCCACAGAAATCTCTGCTTTTTTGCAGACACTGTGGAAAGATGCCATAGGAGACATTTTTAGCCCTTGAGTTTGCAGAAGGTTACTTCTGCTGCATATCTGCACCACTAGCTACAGCAAAGTTCCTAAGGTGAGTACACAGGCTATATGTAAATGCTGAAAGGGGAAATTAAGTAACAGCAGTCAACTGAGTGCATGGTCTTACAAGCATCAAGGCCATAAGCAAATGGATTTTGCCCTTTGCCTGGAAAACAACAGGAAAAGCCTTCATTGTTTTTAATTCATGCAACCTGATTGCCTTATTTATTCTGTTTTGCTGTGATTGGTTTTTGAGGCAAGGTCTCACCCTGTGGTCTGAGATGTTTTGGAACTAAAGATGAGCCTCCTACCTCAGTTTCCCAAGAGCTGGAATGACAGGCTTGAACCACTACACCTGCCTGGTGCTCCTTCTCTTATTGTACTGTAAGCTTTGCTTGATATTTTTTGTATCTTAGCTGACCGGTACTCAGAGAACAGATATTTTATCAGCTTGTGCCATTGACTGGTATTTAGTTCAATGAAAGAATTGGGGCTAAATAGCCCCAATTATCAGATTATCAGAACACAAAAGTTAAAGGTCCCTGAAGCTTGTATAATTTAAACATCCTAACACACACTTACTATGTGTCAGACAAACAACATAGTGATCTAATTCAACCTTTACAAGTATGAGAAGTAATATCATCTTGTTTTACATATAAGAAGCTAGAAAGAGGACTTAGAGAGTTTTTCCAAAACCTTACCATTTATAAATGGTGGGTCTGGAATTCTAACACATAGTTGTCTGACTCAGAATACCTGACCCTCCTTCTTTTACACCCACCGCCCACAGTGGTCAACACTCACACTTCTCACTACAACAGACATTGTGTAACTCTGCCTATGGATCTTCTGGTGGCCTATTGCTGATTGGAGAAATCTAAAGTAATCATCGGCTACCCATAGCCTCTCTTGCCGCTGAACTGTGCATGGTTACACCTACTTCCTCCAGCTGAAGATGTTCCCCAATTCTGTCGCTGTTTTGTTTAGCATGGATGAGATCAGTTCTCACTGAACAGCTGACACTGGCTTTGAACTCGTGTCCCCAACTCCTAGATGGGAAGCTCCAGAACCACAGAGACACATCACCCTCTCCTTCTCCTCACAGGCGGGGACCAGTGTGAGAACTCCCCGAATGTTGCATCATTTCTTGATTGGGATTCCAGAGGTGTGTATAACAATTCCAGATGACTCTAGCCTGACAAAGTATGAACCCCTAAAAGAGCTGCAGGGCTATTGCTAGGGACTGTCTTACTCTAGTTAGAATTTCTACCTGGTAATCGTACCTGTGAAAGTCATGTCTAAGTTGACTGAATGACTAAAGGGATAATTTAAGCTTAGCCATTTTTATATATGATATTATACATGCTATAATTTAAGCTCACCCCAAAGCTACATGTAATTATCCCAAAGTATTTTACTTTCTGAAGACTGTTGCTCAGTTACAGCTTTTCCCAGTTCCTACCCCAGGGACTTACCACCACTTCTAACACATGTACAGCAGCATTCTTCTTCTCTACTTAAAGTAGAGAGGGGCAGGTTCAATTAACAAACACCTGTGCCAAGTACGCCACAGGGGAAACCCAGAGCACCAGAACGTTGCTGTCTGGCATTGTGAAGATGGTGACAGCGTCGTGAATGAGTTTGCATCTCTCTTCTACTAGATGACTTCCTCTTGTCCCTCTGGACTCCAAGGACCCTTTTATCCATTCATATCTCAGTTTATTTTCACACCCCTTACACCTAAAAAATGATCAATCCAACGGAGGGCACGGTCAGCATCTCAGCCTGTCTGTTCACCCTCAACAGAGAGAGGTCCTACACGCTAACTTACCCAATGTTCCAGCACACAGGCTAGCACCAGGGCCTTACATACAGACTGGAAACAAGTTATGCTTAGCTATGCTACAGACTGAGCTGTTCCCAGGTGACACTCTTCCAAAGAAACAATGAATCAAAAGAAGAGTAACCAAAGTGGCAGTGAATTAAAAATTTGACTTTTAAAGAAACCCCTTGCTGGAAAAGGCAATATAATTCCCTTATTATAAAGTCCTTTGATACATGCAGCTCAATCATACTCATGAATAAATTTACAGAGTGAGTCGAGATTTATCTTCCGATTAACTTGGCAGCAGACTTTGTTCAACACTCAAACCTGACTACTACATCTAAATCTGTTCTGTAGTCGACACTAAGAGTAGAACTTGCCAGAGTTAGTGTCTGCACAGAGCTAAGGTTTTCACAGACTTGGTTCACACTTGTAAGAGCATGTCAGCACACTTAGACATGAGAAGTCTTAGTCTCAGGTGACTTGTTGAATACTCTGGACGTAAACTTTGGAAATACAAAAGGAATCCAGGTGTCAGTTCCAAAGAAGTCTATTCTGTGTGGCGACACCTTCTCCTTGCCCATTCACAGATTCTAAATGTGTCTTCCCAGCAGGAAGATAAGATAGATAAATAAGATTCACCCAGGAAATAGTTCAGATTCTCTCTAAATCCTGATAGTATTGCATGAATCTCTATACATGCATGTTTTGATTACAGGATGAGCCACATGAAATCAAAGTCATAGGGTTTAAACCATCAGTATGCAGATTCAGTGTAATTTACAGATATACATTGACAGGTCATGTATTGCCAGAATAACACATCACACAATAAAGCCTGGAGCGATGTGCCTGCCATACAAGGCGCTCTAAATCAACCTTCAGTTTCTTCCAGCATTGCAGAATCATGGAAGGCATTTCATCCACGACCCTTCTGCTGGAGTTTAATTATAGACTAGTCTACAAAGGAAGACCTATATCAAACACTTGCTCAGAGTTCTACTCAACAGCATGCCCTACTTTTTTTTTTTTAAACAAACAAGACTCTTGATTACAGCAAAGATACTTACGATAGAAGTTCCTCTTCACTCGTGGGTTCATCATTTGGAGATGTTTTCATCAGGAGTTGTCATGCTTTTGATCTTTAACACTGTTCTTCCTCCTAGGTTTCTTGTCCGTAATGTCCAAAACAGAGTCACTTGAGGTAACAAGCCATCGTCCCATACTGTTTCTTTTGTGTGTGTGAATGTTACCCTGTAGATCGATTTCCTGTCCCAAAACACTCAAAATGAACAAACGCTGCTCTGTGCGAATGAAATGTGCTGCTCAAGTCCTCTGTTTTTGCAGTTTAGTTCAGGAAGAAAACCCTGATTAAAATGAGGAATCATATCCCAGTTGTTCCCGAGAACTTAAAAGACAGACGCTCCTTCCTTATGAATGGGCTTATCAAAGTTGCTAGTCTCGTTTGTTCTTGCTAGCTTGGGTCTGCTGTACTATTTACACACAAAGCATCCATGTGCCTTGTGCGGCTTAAAGTCCCACCCAATAGCCACAGTAACACAAGCACAAACTATATTTCAAATCAGGCTTTCTGTGCTTTGAAGTACATAATGCTTTCCATTCCTGAACGGACAAAGAGATCTACATTGTCAAAGTTTATTTTAAGCTCATGTGCTTGCTCAGTGCAGTGGCAAACAGACGTCCTGTGCCTGTCGTGCTGTGACTGGAACCTATTAATACAAACAGATGAACCACTGGCCATGCTCCACACAGGCTCTGACTTCTTTATTTCTTTCCCCTTATCTAAATTGCATCGATTACCTTTCTTTTTTTCTTTTACATTAGGAATGTTAGCAGTTTTATGACCTGGTTTGTTTTCAGTGGGTTGGGATAGAGAAAAAAGGAAAGAGGGGGAATAAGAACAGAGTTTCAAGGGGCATTTGCTGAGATAAGAAAGCAATTAAAGTTAGAGTCTCCTTCTAGACTAGATCAGAGGGACATTCAGAGACCATAAAAGTGACAAAAAAAACATTTTTAAATATTGGAGGCTAAAACGAGAGAGAGGCGCAAAGGAGACAGTGAAGAAGGAAGAGTGACGCCTTGGTCATCGGCAGTAATTCTTAACATATTTTCTTACTATGGGGAAGGCAAACTGCTTTGGTTTGTATAACCCCCTACCGATCTGCTCAAACCACCAAAATCAGCCAGCGTGTCATCCAACACCGGACTGGACTGTGGAAACACATCGTTGCTCTGTTAAAGCTGTAACAAAACACAGCTGAGCAGGGAGTGTGAGGTGTGGGGTGACCCCTAGGTAACGCGATCCGTGTTGTGGAGCTCCCAGCCCAGGTCTTAAACATCTGGGCTCAAACAGTACTATGTGGCCCTGTGCATTACATGCTGGCAGGAAGGGACCTGATCTTTTCACCACACAGGGACAATCCATGCTATTGAAATCATGCAAGAGACATATACTCACTTTTGTTCACATATTTTAAAAAGTCCCTCCTATGCATGTATGTGTGCGCACACCAGATCATACTCATTTCTGCTGGGTTCTTCAGAGCCAAGAGCGGGTTTTCAGCAAGACTTGCCTGAACTCTGCTCTCAGGACACTGTTTGCTAGCTGACACTGATTCTTGCGAGACTTGCCTGTGTGGAAGGGACTGGGAAAGAAATATAAGAAACAGTCATGCTAACTGGACCAGAGTGTGACCCCTTACCTTTGTTTCATTAGGGTGCTCTTAGGCTATAATCTGATGAAGTTGCCAGCCAATGGCACCCTGCAGAACAAACAGAATCAGGTAGTGGCTGCCTTATGAGCTTCATGGGGAAAGGCTTCTGCATCTCCATGTCAAGTAACACCTCAGTTAAACATCAGAGGAGTCACTTGGTACCGAAGTGCAAAAGTGAGGTTGTTTTAAATTAGCACCAAAGCATGGGCCAATGGGTGAGAAAGCAGTGCCCTGATGGACATGTGCTCACTTTCTATATTAGTACAAGGGCAGGTTGGCAGAGTGCTAAGGATCTTAGTGAGGATGGGCAGAAGCTTCTGGAACAAAGGTCACTCTGGAAATAACAAGTGGTTTGTAAAATATGGGACTGAGAGATAAGGACTGTATTAGTCAGGGTTCTCTAGAGGAACAGAATGATGGGATAAAAATGACAGATAGATAGATAGATAGATAGATAGATAGATAGATAGATAGATAGATAGACAGATAGATGATAGATAAACAGACAGACAGACAGATAAAGGGATTTTATTAGAATGGCTTATAGGCTTGGTTCAGCTAGTCCAGCAATAGCTGTCTACCAATGGGAAGTTCAAGAATCCATTAGTTCTTTGGTCCATGAGCCTGGATGTATTAGCTCGTGTCCAGTATACATTGGAGTCCCAGAGAAGTAGGCTCTAATGTCAGGGAAGGCATGGACTTGCCAGTGAAAGTCAAGGCAAGCAGGCAAGGAGCAAGAGTGTCCTTCTTCCACGTCTTTTATATAGGCTGCCAGCAGAAGGTGTGGCCTAGATCTAATGTTGGTGGGAAGTTCTTGTGGTACAGAAAGGGAAATATAGTTACAGTGGGGTATTGTGAGGCCATCCCACTCATCAAGCTTCTACAGTGCCCTAGGTGATGCGCTGAGAACACAATTTTGCATTTAAAATACAATCATTTAATTAGGCACAAAAGCTAAAAGCAGTTTGCAATGGTTGGCAAACTTAAGGCTGGTATCTGAACGGGGCTTGGGTGAGAAGTGGAATTTGTCATACAAGAGGTGGAAGTACTTCAAGGACCATGGGGTGGGCCTAGCATACCCAGCCATGAGAAGGATCAAATGGCAGGTTATTCTAGAGAAGAAAGTATGCTGACCGCAGTAGGTAATTTGGCCCCCATTCATTTCACGTCTTCAATCATCTAAACAGACAAAGCAAGTTCAGTCTACGCCAGCATCATGGATTTCTGACCAACAGATGACATTGCCCCTCTGCTCCCCAGCAAGGGGTGTGTGAGAACATCCTGCTCCAGCAGTATCCTGTTCTTCCTCCCAGCAAGAAGTCTTGTCCAAAGTATGTCTGAACATCAAGAATATTCAAAGTTTATTCACTCCCTTGCTTTCTGCTGATGTTCAAAGCCTCCTGAGTCAGGTGAAAGGCATTTGAAAAAGCTGGCACACGGAATACAAACCTCAAGCGCTCTTTCCTGGTTGGAGCCAAACCCAGACCTTTTCAGAGGCGTGAAAACACACAGCCACGTTGGTTTGTGTTCCTTCCCCAAGCCGCTTTCCCCGCTGGTGCTGGCCAGCACCACACAGAAGTCTTTCGACATGAGCCATCTCCAAGGAATTTTAAGTTCTGCCAAAAACAAGAGAGATTGGAAATTTCGTGAGACTGGCTATTCTTAGGCGGTTCCACCCCAGATTCCTAATGCGTGTGGCTCAGATAAGTATCTGCCAGGCATTGCCAACATTCTGAGGTCCACGGCTGTGCCTTCTTTCCACTCACAGCTCGGCACTGAGACCTCAAAGCAACAGTAAATGCAAGAGTTGTCGGAAATATTTGCTGCATGCCAGTCCTCGATCCCCTTGCCTTTGTGGAAATAGGCTTAGAATGTCATTTGTAACACAAACATTGGGTTTGGATGTCCTCAGAACACATTCAATTTTTAGATGAGACATTTATTTTTCTCTAAAATCATATCAACCTATCCTAAAACAACCCTTCAATTATTTCCTTTATTTTTGTTTCCTTCTGTTTCTCTTTTTCTCCTGGGCAACTCAAAATATTTAAATAAAAAAAATGGGGAAGGGTCAGGGGATATGGTGCAGGGGATCAGTGTGCAAGCAGGAGGACCTGAGTTCAGATCCCCAGTACCCATGTGAAAAGGCCAGACATGGCCACCTATATCTGAAAGTCCAGTGCTGGTGGGTGGTGGGGAGGATGGAGGAAGGAGTACTGAGACTCACTGGCCAGCTACTCTAGCCTAAACCTGGAGGGCTAAAGAGTCAGTGAGAGACCTTGCCTCAAAGGAATGAAACAGAGTGGTAAAGCAAGACTCCCGAAATCCTCCCCGGCCTCCACATGCACACAGATGGGTGAGCACACCTACACATATATGAATACATACAGGCATATACCACACACATACACAGATGTACCACATGTACAAATATATCTCAAGGCATATTAAGTGTGTACCAAATCAAGCTCCTTCTATTTGCCGATCTTTCACAAGAAAAACATTTTTTAATTTTTTTATATATTTTTTATGTATGTGGATGATTGCCTGTATGTGCACCATGTGCAATCCCCTGGAACTGGAATTACAGACAGTTGTGAGCTACCATATTGGTGCTGGGAACCAAACATGGGTCCTCTGCAAGAGCAGTAAGTGCTCTTAACTGCTGAGCCATCTCTCCAATCCTGAAATGTGTATCTTAAACACAACTACAACTCTACTAGAGGGGTGGTTAAATCTGTTAACCATTATTGAGGACTATGCCTGCTTGCCACCTCAGTGGCCTGGACAATGGGCACTTTTCCCCCCTGAGAATATTTTTATTTAATTCTTTGAGAATTTCATATATGTGTATTGTATTTACACCATTTCCACTCCTCCCTCTTCCCGTCTAACTCCTCCCATTCTGCCTACCTCCCTCTCAAATCCATGATCTCTTCTCTAAATGTTATTGTTTTACACACACAAACACACACAATTTATTGAGTCCATTTTGTGTCACTCATGTGTACAAATGCTTAGGGATGACTGCTTGGTAGGGAATAATCTGTCCGGGAGTTGGTTTCTGAGAAACAGAGTCTTCCTGTCTTGGCAACCATTGGCTGCCTATAGTTCTTTACCTAGGTATGAGGCCCATGAAATTTCACACATCCCACACTGCCATGTCAACTTGTGTGGTCATTATGTAAGTCTAGTTTAGGTAACCATACTGTTGAGGTTTGCAACTTCCCTGTCAAGTCTAAAAGACACTAGATAGCAGCAGGCATCCTGATCTTTTGACTCTGATGATCTTTCTGCCCTCTTTTCCTTCACTTTTCCTGTGTTGTAGGAGCAGGGCATTTCTTGTTGTTCACTACTCTATGTGTCAGCACAACAGATGTGGTATCATGTTGGGTAGGGCACTGATAACCTGAGCTGGACTCTTTAATATGGCCTTGGTTAACTACATGCTCGTCCAAGATAGGCTCAGCTGGGACAATTAAGGCCTTCCCCTTGCATCTCTTACATGTGCATGTCTTTCACACAGGCAAGTCCGGGCATGTTCCCAGCACTGTAGTGGGCCAAGACAAAAGAATTACTTAGGCATGCCGGCCACCCAGCCTAGCCTCAAACTGGCATCCTCCAAGTTTAGTCAGGTTCAGTTAGTGAGAGACCCTGACCAAAGAGGATAAGGCAGACAGCAATAGAGCAGAACACAATAGAACATGAAATCATCCTCTGGCCTCCACGTCTGAACACACATGTACACATGCACACATACCCTCCCGTAACATACAGTAAAGTCTGTCACATTCAAATTCCTTGGACAGGGTCTCACACAATATAACATCAATGAGAGAACAATTAGCTTTCAGTCCCCACACAGAGCAAAGCCAAATCTCTGGATGGATGGGAACGCCCCAGGATAGTACAAGCAAAACACCAAATATGGTGCCCATGTCACAGGCTGAGCTGAGGCTGGGCCAGAGACAGAATTGAGGAACACACATTGAGAGCCAAATGAATCCACAAAGCAGGATAAGAATGAAAGCTAGCAACTGGCAACAGGACATTAAACCATGAAGGGTCAGGTGATAGAGCTCTGGGGCAGTTTTAGTGTGGATGGTTTGGAGGCAAAGCTGACAGTCACCAAATCAGTGCTTCTAGAGACTGGCTAAAGGGATTTGGTTCCATGGTGTAGCAGGTCTAGAAGAGGTAACAAGAGAGCACCATGGAAGGTATCCTGGTTACAGGTGTCCTGTCCTGTGGCAGGGCTTCCTTCCCTTCAATGACCTCCAACCCATGGTTCTCTTCAAGGAATAAGAACCCAGTATGCTCAGGTCCAAACATTTTAAAAGCAACCTGAAATCTTTCAGAATGTTCATTTTGTTTGTTTGTTTGTTTGTTTTTTGTTTTTGGAGACAGGGTTTCTCTGTGTTGTTTTGGTGCCTGTCCTAGATCTCGCTTTGTAGACCAGGCTGGCCTTGAACTCACAGAGATCTGCCTAGCTCTGCTTCCTGAGTGCTGGCATTAAAGGCAGGTGCCACCGGACCCGGTGCAACCTGAAATCTTATGTAACATTTTCTGATCTTTAAGATTCTTTAAAAGACTTGGCAGAAGGAAAGGCAAGTGTCTGAGGCCAGGAGATGGCTCCATCCATAAAGTACTTGCCTTGCAAGCATGAGGACCTGAGTTTGCTCCTCAGAACCCTTATTTTTAAAAGTCCAACATGATGGCATGCACTTGTAATTACCACGCTGGGAAGGTAAACAAACACAGGCTGAAACCTGAAGCTTGACATGCAGGCAGTCTAGCAATACAACAGATGAGTTCCAGGTCCAGTGACAGACCCTGTCTCAAAAAGCAATGCATACACTCACACATGCATGCACACAGGTGTGCCCCCACTTGCACATGCATATGAGCACACCCTCACACACACACACATTGAAAAGCATCTGCAGATATGTTATCCCCCAAAGGTGGCCATCCTGTCACCCTCAGTGTAGAGCTTTCATGTCCGCCCAGCAACCTTCACCCCTCTTAACCTGACTCTACATTCATGTATTTGGGTCATATATCAATGAATTAAACGATCTGACATTAAATACAATTCATCAGCATTGGATTATTCAGAAACAAACTCAATTAAGGAGATCTTAAAAGTATTTTTATTAGCCAAAGTTGTTTTCCATGACAGAAACTCACAATGTGGCCCAGGCTGACCTCAAACTCCCCATCCATTCTCGGCCTCGCGTGGGCTGTGACTCAGGCTCCTGCACAGTTATGCCAGGCTCCCAAGTTTCTCCTTCCAGTGGTATTTCCACCTCCATATAGAGTTCTTATGGGTCCTTCAAAAGTTCTACCTCAGACTAGTTGTCCTCATCCTTCCATATCCAACTTTGGACATTATATTACATAACTGTTTATCTATAAGTATATCAACATAATTTATGTATTTATTGATTTGATTAGTTAGTTAGTTAGTTAGTTAGTTATTGATTTAGGGTCTACCATATGACCCAGGCTAGTCTCAAATTCATGATCCTCCTGCCTCACTCTCCTGAGTGTCAGGAATATAGACACAAGCCACCCTACCTGGCTTCGTCTGATAATTTTTAATTTTAATTATTTCAGTATTTTTCCTAGGTTTGAGTGTTCTGTCGAATGTATGTGTACATGCCAAAAGAGGTCACCAGGTCCCATTAAAGACGGTTGTGAGCCACAATGTGGTTGCTGGTAATTGAACTCAGGACCTCTGGAAGAGCAGCTAGTGCTCTTAACTGCTGAGCCATCTCTCCAGCCCTTGGTCTGATCATTTTAACATAATCATTTACATAGCTAATTTGTAGAAGTGTCTAGAAAATGTAGTTACGATCTGGCACTTGCTCTTATTCCTCCAAGACTTCTGCCTATACTGATCTATTGGGAAAATCGTTTCACAAGACGATGACCTTGCAGATAAGGACTTTCGGCTTCAGCACTTTTCCTCAATCCCGTGAGGCCTGAAACCAAAGTTCTGCTTGGACAGTGGGGCTAACAGAGGCCCAGCTATAAAGATGGACTCTCAAATAAAGGTTTCTGTGCTGAAATCAATGCCCACAGGAAGTGCCCAAAATTTCTACTGTTTCATGTTATTGGGCAGAGGACAAACTGATCTTCTATTACCTTCCAGCAAAATAATATCAACACTTTTAATGACTTGGTTTTTATTCTTATTTCTCAGTTCCTAAAGAAGAAAGGGCAAGTGTATCAACATATGCTAATGAATACACACACACACACACACACACACACACACACACACACACACTCCAAAAAAGGAAGGAATATTAATGTGTAAGCTAATGGTTCAGTGATTTTAAATTTAAATCAGTATTATCTACATAAATTTCATCATTTTAACACTAGACCATTTGCACATGGCTGTTCTCTGCTTGTTGGTGAAGAGTAGCAAATATACTCCACTCCCTGCCCTCGGGAGAGGCAACACACCTACAAACAGTAAGACATGGAAGTGACTCACACTTGAGATGAATCATGTATGTAATCTAATATATAGTATGTAAATGTCCAGCATGGGAGCGGGGAGCCACAAAGATATGCATGCTTTGTTGCTAGATTTGAAATATGGTTCCAGCTGGTGGTGGTAGTGAAGCACACCTTTTGTCCCAGCACTTGGAAGGCAGAGGCAGGCAGATCTCTGAATTTGAGGCTAGCCTGGTCTACAGAGCTATACAGAGAAACCTTGTCTAAAAAAAAAAAAAGTAGGGTTGGCGGGGGGAGCCTATGGTTGCCTTATGTAGCCCCAGCCAGCCTCTAACTCTTAAGCCTTTTGCTTTGGCATTCTGAATGCTGAGGTTATAAGTAGGTATGGCCAAGGCCAATCTTCTTGAATGTGCTTTTTTTCCTTTTCTTTCCTTTTCTTTCTTTCTTTTTTTTTTTTAATTCTTGTTTCTGTACTCCCCAGCTATTGGTGAAAACAGAGAGACAATTCCATCTGTGTCACAAGGGCCACAGGGACTGCACCTTGGGCACTCTTCCATTAAGAAGCATCTATGGTGTCCTTAGAGCTTGTCCTTCCAGACTGGGATGCTGAAGCCAAGCATGCCCCTGTCTGTCTTCCAGATCTGGCAGCTAGAAGCCCAAGAATGGAATGGTAACTGAGGCTGGAGGACAGCAGCAGGTGCTCCTGTGGCTGACAAGGCTGGCACACAGTGGGCATCCCTTGGCGCTGGAACTAATAGAAGCACTCCCTGTCTGGGTTAGCACAGTGTGAACGGTATAGATGGCTTGTAGTGTATGTGGCTCACCTGTCGCTTCACTCAAAGCACTGCTGCCTCTGTCTTGACAATGGGGGCCCAAAGAATCCTCATACTCAGAGAAACTCCGAGGATGAAGTGCAAGAACAGTTGGCCATATGCATTCTGAGTCCCCACCAAGTCACAGGGTTGGAAGACCGGAAGCAGCACACACACTGTGTCTGTCAGGACACATGGGTTTTACCATTTTCCATCATCTGGCTTACCCCCAAAGCAGATCTCAAGACACAAGGAGCTTAGATGTGGGCAGTCAGTCAGAGGCAAATTCCAAAGAGCAGGAGATAGAAAATGAGGATGAAGAACGAGGGAGCCGCTGCTTTCAAGGTTGTTGCTATGAGCAGCGAGGTCTTTTTGGGGATTTTATGAAAAGCGTCTTAATGCTTCTTAGAACTTCCTGCCTGGATATTGACTGTGGTACATCTAACCCTACATCCCCACATTCCATGAGGGGAGACCCAGGTGTCAATGCCTTCCTCATAAGCACAAATGCAAACTTGGTAAGCACAGACTTTTATCAGCTGTGGGACGTACAGTAACAAAGACACTATTGCCTTGAGGTGCACAGAGGACACATGAAAGGCAGAGCAAGAGGACTAGAAACTTCAGAGACCCAGGCAGCAGTTTGGCACCCCAGAAAGCAGGGCTAATAGCTCCTTAGGTGTTGGTTCATTTGAAAAAGCATATTGCTCAAGTGTTTTGGTCCCATAGAAATTGCTGAACTTAATCAGTATCAAGCTATTCTAAGAGTCCAGAGGACATCCTCCCCACCCTCCCACACATACACATATACACTTGATTTATATCAGTGGCTGCTAATCTGTGGGTCTTGACCCCTTTTGAGGGTTGCATACCAGATACCTTGCATATCAGATATTTACATTACAATTAATAACAGTAGCAAAATTACAATTATGAAGTAGCAATGAAATGATTTTATGGTTGAGGGTCACCACAAAATGATCAGGAAGGTTGAGAACCACTGGTTTAGACAAAACCTAATAGCTTAACAACTTAAAGGGTCATTGGACAGGCACATCTCCCATCGTGTGGCACCTGACCCACTCTCCATTTGAGTCTGTAAACAAGTCACCTTCACGGACAAACGAGCCATCTTCTCAGAAGAATTCCATCCATTTCTCAGCCTTGGAAACTTGGCTTTTCCTAACAACCTTCAATTCTACCTGTGAGAAGGTCTCATATAAACCACTACATCATGCCTCTCCCTGTCTAGCAATAACAGCATGAAGGATTTGGCTTTTGTTTTTCCTATAAGACCTTTTAAAACTATTTTAGAGTGAAAGGAATGTGGTTATAAACCATTTTTCTACACTATCCTTTCCATGAAATGTAATACTGCAGTGAAGTATTCAATCCCCTCTTTAAATGTCGGAAGGCATTTCTCCCCTCTGAAGTTATTATATTTATAAATTTTCTTTTAATTGAATGATTTGGGCTCAATGTGTGCCTTTTCCCACTAGACTGCAAACTCTAGAGAATGGCAAGGCAGTCAGAGTTAGCTGTCTGATAAGATCCACTCTTAATGTAAATGATCCACTCCCAATTGTGTTCAGTGAATGGATGGATGAGATATTAAAATCTGGTTCACTTCTTCTTACATATATGGATGAGAAGAATCAAAAGGGACCAGGAAAAGACAGATACCTGAAGGCCCAGAAGAGTGGCATGGCCTGCCCAGTCACACAGCTGCTCCATGGCAGAGTTCTTCAATGGGCTTTCTGCATAGGCCTCAATCCTCTTTGAGTCTCTATGTCAGGCTGTCTGTAATTCACTGTGATGCTGCCTCACAGAGCCAGAAGTATTCATTAATTCAGGGTTTTCTCCCACAGACGTGTGCTTAACTGAAGAAATATCAGAGGCTATTGCTCCCAGGGTTTCTTTCTTTCTTTCTTTATTTTATTATTATTATGTGTTTTAATTTTATACATCAGCCATGGGTTCCCCTGTCCTCCCCCCTCCTGCCCCCACTCCCACCTTCCCCCCAAACCCTCCCCTCCATTCCCATGTCCTCCAGGACCAAGACACCCCTGGGGATTCATTTATACCTGGTGGATTCAGTACAGGCAGGTCCTGTCACCTCCTTCCAGACTGAGCAAAGTGTCCCTGTGCAAGCCCAAGGTTCCAAACAGCCAGCTCATGCACTAAGGACAGGCCCGGTCCCACAGCCTGGATGCCTCCCAAACAGATCAAGCTATTCAATTGTCTCATTTATCCAGAGGGCCTGATCTAGCTGGGGGCTCCTCAGCCATTGGTTCATAATTCATGTGCTTCCCTTCAATTGGCTATTTGTACCTGTGCTTTTTGCAATCTTGGATTCAACAATTCACGCTCTTGCAGACCCTCCTCTTTCTCGACAGTTGGACACCTGGAGCTCCACCTGGGGCCTGGCTGAGGATCTCTGCATTAACTTCCATCAGTTATTGGATGAGAGTTCCAAGACGACTGTTAGGGTGTTTAGTCATCTGATCACCAGACTAGGTCAGATCAGGCTTTCTCTCGACCATTGCCAGCAGTCTACAGAGCATATAACATTGTGCACTTCTGGGGACCTCTCCAGCACTCTGCCTATTCCTGTTCTCATGTGGTCTTCATTTATCATGGTCTGTTATTCCTCATTCTCCCTTTCTGTTCTTGATCCAGCTGGGATCTCCTGTTCCCCTAAGCTTTCTTTCCCTTGAACCTTGCCCTTCATTACTCCCACTGTTGTCCAGGTTGTTCATGTAGACCTCATCCATTTCTCTGTCATTGGGTGATCCCTGTGTCTTTCCTCGGGTCCCATTTTCTAGGTAGCCTCCCTGGAGTTGTGTATTAAGAAATGGGCTATAGAACTAAACAGAGAATTCTCCACAGAGGAAGTTCAAATGACTGAAAGACATTTAAGGAATTGCTCAACATCCTAATTATACGGGAAATGCAAATCAAAACGACTCTGAGATACCACCTTACACCTGTCAGAGTGGCTAAGATCAAAAACACAGAAGACAGCTTATGCTGGAGAGGATGTGGAGCGAGGGGAACTCTCCTCCACTGCTGGTGGGAATGCAAGCTTGTACAGCCACTTTGGAAATCAATATGGCGCTTCCTTAGAAAATTGGGAATCCATCTCCCCCAAGACCCAGCTATAGCACTCTTGGGCATATACCCAAGGAATGCTCAATCATACCACAAGGGCATTTGCTCAACTATGTTCCTATCAGCTTTGTTTGTAATAGCCAGAACCTGGAAACAACCTAGATGCCCTTCAACTGAAGAATGGATAAAGAAAATATGGTACATATGCACAATGGAGTACTACTCAGCAGAGAAAAACAATGACATCTTGAGGTTTGCAGGCAAATGGATGGATCTAGAAAAAATCATCCTGAGTGAGGTAACCCAGACTCAGAAAGATAAACATGGTATGTACTCACTCATAGGAGGATACTAGATGTAAAACAAAGATGACTAGACTGATACACAGCTCCCAGGGTTTCTTGACATTCATGCCCCTATAGAGAATCCAAATTAGTTTATACCTTCTACTGCAAGCCAGCACCTCAAGCCTTTGCTCTTCTTTTGAAATGACTGCTTTAAAATGCCTCCTTTATTTCCACTGGGGCATTTGGTGACTTATGGCAGGATAGTTTCATATATACTTGAAAAATTAATGAGTCAGGTTTCCAGTGCTCAAGAATGCACAGGGTAAAACTAAGGTAGTGAGTAGGCCCTCCCAGGTCTTATGCATGTAATGACTTGGAGGGTCTGTCTCTTCAGGGACTTCACAGGGGTGCAGAAATTCATGGACACATAAAAGAGAAACGCTATGGTCTGAATGTGAACTGTCCCGGCAGGTTTCTTTTCTGAACCTTTGGTTCCCAGCTGGTGGCTTTGTTTTGGAATGTTCTGGAAGCTTTAAAGTGAGGACCTTTTCTAGAAGAAGTAGGCCACAGTGGAAAATCTTCACCCAGTAGATTGCTCTGCTATAGTCACAAAGATGGAGGCCCTATCAGTAAATCCCCCAACCTAGATACCCTAGCACTCCTCAGAGCAGAAGCATATGCAATTAGGGCAGTCTTGCACCCAAATGGCTAGCAGAGGCAGCCATAATCCTTCCCCATTAACCTCTACAGCCTACATATTACAGTACCTCATGAGGTCCAACATGGCCACCTGCAATTGAGGGGAAATTACTGAGTGGGAGAGGCATCTGGAATGACCTTTCCCATACCCCCCTAAGACAAAATGTTAACAGTCCACAAGCCCCATCATGAGGGGCTCTTGCAAGCGGGTACAATTGATCTGATAAAGATGACGGCTGTTTGCTCAAAGGGCCTTGTCCTACATGGTTTCTTTGCAGATGATCTGGAATTTAACCCATAGTACCACCCAAGTATTTTGCAATCTGTTTTAAAATATAGACTCCAATTAGGAAAGACTCCTCACCCTTAACTTTCAAAGGATGCTGGCATTTCTGAAGCGCAGTAGAACTTCACTATTTCATAGAAAGTTCTAGAGAACATGTGCCTGTACAGGGCACACAAGTCACACTGGTTACCATGTTAACACACTCTGAGAGTGTCCTTATACATTTATACATTCTGAATGGTGAAGGAAGTTCAACATAGAGCATCACACAGATTCCAACTGAGTGTGCCTAAGGTCAGTGCCTTTGCAATGAGTAGACTTCCACATAATCTCCACTGTGTCCTCTAGGAAGCAAACCACCACTCGACACCAAGCTGCCCAGGCTGACTGTGCTCCCAGAATGATTCCATGCACATGTTCTCATGGGAATAGAGGGTGCACAGTTTATGGTGAGTTTTAAAAAACAGAGCAAACTCTGCGATAGAGAACACAAGGTCATTTCCTGCCTTATTTCTCATTTGTTTTATACCATACTCTGGGTCCTGAAGCCCATGGTGCCATTAAAAAAAAAAGCAATACCCCAGCTTTGTAACTTGTTCCATATGTTCAGCATGCTTCCTAAAGTAATTCCACATTAATTTCTCCAGCTTAGTGTGTAGATCATAACATCTGTGGGCTTTGTTTTTCCTGTGTTTTCATGATTTATTTTGGTGTCCACGTGAACTTGCTCTATAAAAGTAAAAGGAATTTGCTTAGATTCTTTTTTCCTGGACCATCTCCTGGTGTCTTGCAGACCATCAGGCTTTCTACCCATTGATGATCCCACAAAGCTGTGTGGAGCCCAGCACTGCCCCTGGCTGGGGCAGGAACTCATCATGCAGGTTGTCTGTTCCTCCAGACCTCAGTTTCTATGGATGTACCATAGAACTGATAACCCAGGTGGGGAGGGCTTCAACTAATGACCGTTTGTCTAAGCACCTTGATCAGTGGCTAACTGCAGCAAGTCTGGCTTCCCCTTTCCAGCCCTCCTTTACTGGCCTTCATTCATCTTTTCAGTCAAGCAGCCTTTCCACTCATGGGTCTCAGGTATCAGGAAATACACTTAGTACTATGTTGAGCCGCACTCCCAACTGAGCTAAAAGTTATAGCTAATAGTCCTATCATCCCTTAAAGTTGGATTGCTGTTGATGGATATTTGACTCATTTTGATTTGTAGTGTTCCATTACAATACTCTAAGAATCTTGGTTGCTGGTCCTTTGAGCTGCCTCAGCCTCCTCCTATAAAGCTGAATTAAATTTTGTGCAAAACAAATGATTTCCTTCCTTATCATATTCTGACCTTGGAAAACTGTGAGCAAAATAGGCCCAGTTCCAACCCTTGAGTCATTAAGAGTCAAGTGGAAGAGGATCGGTACTGACAAAGTCACTACAAAACCATGTAATTCTTCTCTTCAAAAAGCACTAGGGTGTTATATTTTCCATTAATCCTGTAGGTGAGTGTAATCCATAGGCATTGATAGTAAGAGCAGATGGTTTCATTCCTTTGTAACAAACACGTAAGAATTGTTTTGCACGAGCCAAGCACTGCTGCAGACCCCAGGGGAGGACAGGGGTATGAATTGCTTATATTTCCATGCTTTGTCTTTAAATGTAGAAGAGAGATGATAAAGAACACAGAACAGATCACATACAGCATAATGCAGATCTACAGAGTGAGAAAAAATAAGGGTTCCACAGTTAGCTACATGACCCCTGGATTGTGACTTTTGAGAAATGACATGGGAAGAACACAACATAGACATCCAGAGAAGACTGAGTCCAGACAAAACTGACTGAGATGGAAATGTGCCTGGGATACTCGAGAAAGTAGTGTGGCAAGGACAGGAGTTAAGATGCAAATGCAACAGATCAGGAAGGACCAAAAATCAAGGTAAGGGTTTCCCAACAGCTAACAGGGTAGCTCACAGGCAGGATCTGAGTGAGGGGATGAGCCGTGATCAGGGCTGTGCTGAGAATCATCTGCCATGGGACCAGAAAAGAAGCAAGACCAGTGAGGAGGTTGCCGTGTCCCTTGGGCCATATATCTTGGTGAGTTAGTACAAAGTAGCAAAGAAGATGGTTAAATCTGGAGAACCAATAAGATTTGCTGTTGGTTTGGTTATGACTCCAGAGAGAAAAGTCAGCCAAAGACACTTCAAAGTTTGAGCCTGTGCTATGGAAGGATGAGGTTGCTCTAACTGAGGCTATGAAGGAGGGAGTCTAGGTGGGAATGTATAGGGGCTCAGAACTGGACATTGGTTCCAAGAATCGATTAAGCACCAAATGTTTATAGTGCACCACAGTCCATGTCTGGAATCTAGAATTTACTGCAACAGTTGGGTTAAGACATAGAAAACAGATCATCAGCAGACAAAATCAAACAGGAATGGGAAGAGAAACCTTGGGGCCATAGTTAGGATTTTTAAAATACAGAATACACAACCAAAGGAGACTAGGATAAAGGAAGAGGAGTTAAAGAAAGGATTTTTAATGAGTGCAATCAACTTTCAGCTCATGCTGATGGACCAAGGATCATGGGGTGTGAATGTGACCCCTTAGAGTACACCGAGAGTAACCTTGGAAAGAGCCACTTAGTAGGAAAACCTGACTCTGTGTTCAAAAAAAAAAAAAAAAAACCAGAGAATTTTTAGGGAATTATTTTGAGTTATGCTATAAAAAGAAGGTGAGACTGGGTCAGTGACTAGAAGGGAAAGAGAACACAAGGAAGATTTAAAACCTTTGTTTTCTGGTTTAGGATGGGGAGAAATGTTGCTTTGTGTGTACAGAAGACACAGGACAGTTGGCAGAAGCAACAATATGACCCCCCCAAAGTCAGTTCCCCTAGAAACACAAATGAGAACCTGAACTTTCTCCTCTAGAAATGGGGATGGTACCTAAGAATCTGCATTCTTTACATGTTTCCACATGGTGCTGAAGGTCTCCATCTGAGGCCAAATCTGCAGAGCAAATCACACTTCAGCATAAAAGCATCATCTCCTCAGAACATTCTAAGTTTGTGGCTTTTAAAATCCTACAGTCAACTAAATCCTTGTCCACATAAAATTCATTTCAGTTTTTATTAATTTTAATAACATTTAACTGTTCCTCACTAGGGGCTGGAGAGATGCCTTAATGGTTAAGAGGACCCAGGTTCGGTCCTTAGCACCCACATTGTAGCTCACAACTATCTGTATCTCCAATTCCAGGAGCTCTAAGACCTTCTTCTGCCCTCCATGGGTACCAGGCATGCATATGCACATGGTATACAGACATAAATGTAGGCAGGGCACTATACATATAAACTAATTATGGTAGTTTGAAAGAAAATGACCCCCCAAAGGGTGTGGCATTAGGAGGTGTGCCCTTGTTGGAGTAGGTGTGGTCTTGTTGGAGGAAGTGTGTCACTGTAGAGGCAGGCTTTGAGATCTCCTATGCTCAAGCTATACCCAGCAAGACAGACCACTTCCTCTTGCCTGCAAGTCAAGATGTAGGAGAGTCAGCTACTTCTCCAGCACCATGTCAGCCTGCATGCCACCATAATGATAATGCACTAAACTTCTGAAAAGGTAAGCAAGCCACCATAATTCAATTGTTTCCTTTGTAGAGTTGTCATGGTCATAGTGTCTCTTCACAGCAATAGAACATTAACAGTAATACAGTAATAAAACAAGTTTTTAAAAACTCATTGCTAAACCCAATTCAATTTACCTTTCCCTGTTTCTTTGAACTATGTAAAAAGTATTTCAAATAGTGGAAATTAAGTGTGTGCTTTCTCATATTGAAAGAAGAAACAAATGCTTTCTTAATCATTCCTAGCATTTTTCAGCCCCTTACTTGTTTCTTTTTATTCCTTTTAATCCATTCCATTCTTTTTTATTTGGATCCTATGTATTTATTTACTCACTGATTTTTTAACCCTTTTGTGTGTGTAGCATCTATGTCTGTGAGTATGGTGTGGTGTGTTATTCATATGGCTCTCCATAAGCGTGTGTGCAGGCCAGAGATGCTAGGGTGCCCTGCTCTATTACTCTCCACCTCATTCATCTGAGGCAGCCTCTCTCACTGACAGCAGAGCCAGGGTAGGAACCAACAGCCCCCAGTGATCCTCCAATCCCTGTCACTCATGGCACTAGGGTTACAGGCATGTGCACAGCCATGCATAGCATTTAATATGAAAGCTGGGACCCAAACTCGGGTCCCCATGTGTGTGCAGAAAGTGCTCCATCTCTCCAGCCATCTCTCCAGCCCTTATTAATTCATTTGAACAGATACTGAATAAGCATCTACTAAATATTAAGCATCATTCTAAAACTTGAGACACATCCACACATAGAAGTGTCTGTATCTTAGAAAGCTACACTCCAGGTTAGAAAGAAAAAGGCAAGAAAGTGAACAAATTCATACAGTAAGGCAGCTGTGATCATCTTTTGAAGGTAAAAATTAGAGCAATTAAGGGAGATGAAAGATAGAATGGGGATTCAGGGGGAGTTCCCCTCAGAAGGGGAAGGAGAGAGGGAAGTTACAACCAAAGGGCCTGAGGCATGCCTGCCTTGCATGCAGGAAGCAAACCAACTGTGCCCTGGCTGGTACTGAACAAGAAGTGGAGCACAGGAAGGAAGATGGTGGGGGCAAGGGTAACGCAGACTTGTTGGCCATTGAAGTGCTGTGGACTCTTCTCTGAATTAGGGCCCCGTTCTGCAGATAATTTTGCACAAAAGATTAGCACAAATGGCTTGCATTGTAATGGGATCCCTTTTGTCACTAGACTGCAGGAAGAAAAGCCACATATGGGTGACACAAAGAGGAGCTGCTGGACTGACAGGCCAGGTATGGAGTGGCTTCCAAAATGTTATAGCTTTACATTGCCATTACAAGGTACCTCTTAGAAGAAAAAAGGTTTGTTTTGGTTCACAGTTTAAAGGAGTTGATCCATCACAAAGCCAAGGACATCATGAGGTTCATGGTGATGAAGGGGCTCCCAATTCAGTCAGTGGAGAACAGGGTGAACTACCAATGGTTCGCCGCATAGTGACCTCCTTCAATAGCAGGAGGTTAGAAAGGAAAGAAACCTTTCCCATCACAAAGGTTTCATGGCTTCCAAAGTGATGTGCCCAGCCGGCAGCCAAGTGTGGGGGACACTTCACATTCCACAGAAGTAAAGGATCCTGGGTAGTGGTTTTCAATCTAGCTATAGTTTGCTGAAGAATGAGGTGTGGAGTATGGAAGTCAGAATCTAGGTGATAAGGGATTTCAAAACCTTGCCAGGTGAAACTTCTGCTTTGAATTTGAGGAGGGGGATGAATCTGAAACTGGGAACATTCTGTGATGGATACATTAAGCCCGAAGGGAGGAGGACAATCATGGGAGTAGGGTAGCTTGTGGTAAAGTCAAAGAGTTTTGGGAAGAGGAAGTAACAGACTTCAGACTGATAGGCTGCAGAGAATGAGGTGTGTTTTCTGGGATGTGTAGTAAAACACACCATTAAACATCAACTGAAGTTCAAAACAGTCCGAGCCAGGCCTGGGGAGGTAGCTCTGTTGATGGAGGCCTTGTCTAGCATTCACAGGGCCCTGGATTCCATTCCCATCAAGACATAAACAGGGTGTGATCCTAGGACTCGGGAGGCAGAGACTAGAAGATCAGGAGTTCAAGGTCTCTCACCTTTACAGGGAGTTTGAGGCCAGCCTGGGCCAGAGATTCTGTCCCAAACGAGTATGTCTATCTGCCTGTATGTCTGTGCATGTCATCAAATATAGGACTGCAGTAATATATAGTAAATAAAAATCACCCATATTAATGACTATTTGCTGTGCTGTAAAGAGCTATGATTGATAGTACAATTTACTCAGTGCACAGTTAACTAACCTCAGACCTAAGACGTCCCAAAAGATCTAAAGACATTTACCTCCTCACCACCCTTTTTCCACACTAAAAGAAGAACTGTGTCCTGCAGGTATTAAAGTGCCAGGAGACCTGCAGTCACTCAATCTTGTGAACTTGGGGTCAGACCCACTTTTTCTGAGTCAGAGTTAGTTTCACTGATTCTTCTTCCAGTTTCTAGGGGTGGCGTGTGTGTGTGTGTGTGTGTGTGTGTGTGTGTGTGTGTGTGTGTGTGTGTGGTATTTTGTTGGTTTGCTTTTTCTGGAGAACATTCTCAAAAAAAAAAAAAAAAAAAGGAAACTTCCTGCATCCCTAACCTGTATCTGAGGGACACTTGATTGCCAGTTCCTCATAGTTGATTTTCCTTTTGTTTTATGTTTCCTTTTTCTCTCTGGGTTTTCTCTCTCACTTGCCTCGTCCATGCTGACCTGCACAGTGGCCTCATGTCATTCTGTGTGACCATCACTCATCGCCCCACCGTGATTTAAAAGCAGGACATTCTCGAGTGAGTTCTGAGCAGTCATCTTCCATTGCTGCTTTGATAATTGTCTTCCTTTACTTCTCTGTGTTCTGTTTCTCTCAGGAACGCCCATGGAATGAACATTGAAAGCATAACACTTATCCTTTGCATTGCTGTCTTTTCCTTTACTGTGTCACCTCTCCCACAACCCCTTACCTCTTCTCCTAGCCTTTTACTTTCTGGATGAATTTTATGACTTTTTATGCAAATGGGGCTGGTATGGCAAGTCTGGGTAGGTTGACCTTATTAAAAGAAGTATGATTTCAAAGAATTTATCAAATTTTGTCTAATAATTATTGTCTGACACATTCATTTCTCTGGGAAGATACCATGTTTGTATTTGGCAGACTCCTTAGGAGAAAACATGAATCTAAATGTGTTTAATGTGGGTTCCAGGCATCACTATGAATTCTACATTTCATCATATCAACAGGATCTTCTTTAGAAAATTTTACATAATGCTAAAAGATGGCAAGCAATTGACTCTCACCTGGAAAGAGAAGGGAAAACATATAAAATGTGTACTAAATAGGTAGTTGCCAAGAATACACTTTAACAAATTCTAATTATACCCTATATCTTGGCACCCATTTCTCCTGGAGATAACTTAGGAAAATTCCATCTCTAGTTATGCAGCTCCCAGAAATGCATGTGTCCGCAAAGAGAATCAGACATGCCCATATATCATTCAAAACCCTCTCCCCAAGCGCTTACAGAGATATCAAAGATACAAAAGATAAACACCAAATATATGTGTCTGTGCAGGGACAAATGCCCACACACATATATACATTCATGCACAGGAAAATACCTCACACATACATGTGTATTTGTGGTTACCTGTGCTCAGGCATGCAGAGAGCTGCACTGTGTTGCTAAATTCACATCTCAGCAGTTTCCTAGGGTCTGCAAAGTTTTCTCCATGAATGTATTGGGGAGCCGTGTGTGTGTGTGTGTGTGTGTGTGTGTGTGTGTGTTCACAATATCCATGTGGTCAGGTATCAATCCTTAAGACCTTCCACCTTTTTTGAGACAGGTTACCTTACTGGCCTGGAAGTTTGAGAAGAGACTAGCTGACCTCCAAGCCTGGGGACCTCCTCCTACCGCTACCTCCCACCTCAATACTGGGGTTTCAGGTATATTTCTATAGCCAGACTTTGACATAGGTCTGGGAATCTGAACTCAGTCCTCATGATTTCAAGGTAAGCACTTCACTGACTAAGCTATCTCCCCAGCCCATTTTTGTAAATATTTGTAACTCACTTGTAGCATCAACAGAATTTTTTACATTAGACAATATTTAACATTCAAATAAAGAAGCAGTTCTTTCACTTGGGGACACAGCTTATCTCTGTGGTTGTCCATGTTAAGGAATCCTTTGATCTGAGGAATGGTCACCTCTGTCTTTCGGGTGTACCACAGCAGCTTCTTGTCTCCAGCCTCCTGTGTCCCACCACTACTGTCAATGCCATGCCCCCAATGGTGTTCTTTGCAGTAACTCATCTGTTTTCCATTAGCTGCAGCCCTGATTATCCAGAGTAAGAATTCTCTTCTCTCCTCTCTATAAATGTGTGGAAAAGGACTGAAAGCAGGCCCCCTGGGCCTGCCCATTTTGATTATTTATAGTGAGGCCACAGGGCCAGCAGTTACAAGAGGAAAGGAATGAAATCCATTCTCTAAGCTCATGTCAGGGAAGCCTCTGCGTGACATCCCTGCTCAGCACCAAAACCTGCAATGCGGAAACAAACTGAGTTGGTCTAGGCTTTCTGATGATGCTTTCAGTAAGAGAGAATCAGTCTCAACTTATCTCTTTGCAAAGCTGACAGCCTGTGCTGTGTGGGTTACCTGAAATTATCTCTACTCCAGCAATGAAGAGAGTCATATTTCAGGGTGTAGAAAGTGCTTTCCACATTACAGAGCTTAACATCATTATTCATCTAAAGGTAATAAAAAGACCCCCCTTTTCCTGAGTCACTACCTCTATCGATTTGGAATGTATCATCTGTCTGATGGTAACACAAAAAGACACAGCATGAGAATTTGGATAAAGATGTTTCAAAACTTATTAGGAAAAAATAATTCCCAGGAAAGATGGTAGCCAGTGTTCCCATTTCAGCCAGAGAGACGAAAAAGAACTGACTTTACTTTGTGGAAGAGGAGGGGAGAAAATTGTAAGGCCAAGGGGTAGTGGATTACTTCAAGACACAGCGGGGGGTGGGGGGCACAAGGCCAGCCCAAGCTCAAGGCAGAGAAAACCCCAGCGTGGAGTGGACTAGGTAGACAGGAAGTCCCACACCTATACGGGGCTGCTGTTTGAAGGAGGAGAGTCGGTTTTCTTCAGTGGAGTGGCACCCGGCACACAGGCCACACTCCAGGGCAGAGGGAGTTGGCCAACACAAGCTGGGCTCTTATGCTGGTTTGTTGTTGTGGCAGCTTGGGTTTGATTTTGTTTGGTTTGTTGATTTGTTTGTTTGTTTGTTTGTTTTTAGAGAAAGAGAGAGAACATGAAGTTGGGTGGGTAGAGACGGATGATCTGGGGTGGGGATGAGTAAGTTCAAAATATACTGTGCAAAATTTTCAAATGATTTCTAAATAATATTTTTAAAAAGGAATTGACATTAATCACCACAATCTGTAAATATACTGCTGATTCCCCTGTGATAAATCAGCTAAAGTGTCTATGAATGGGAAGTGTACTTGAAAGGAATGTGCAGAAATGGCCTTCCTACAGGAATGGATATGGCAGGTCTAAGAAGAGAGACATGGACCAGAAGCAATGCTCAGGACATGTAGAGTCACATTAACCTGGACTCAAACCTCAGTTTGGTCACACACTGACCTCAACCTGAATTTCATTTTGATCACACAGTGATCTTAACTCAAATTCTATTTTGATACCATGACCAACACATGGATGTATGACCTCAGGCTAATTTAATACATTTTATAGGACTCAATTTTCTTATCTGTAAAAAAGTGATATCAAGATGGACTTCATTGGTCCTTGTAAGGCTTTTAAGGGTACAGTCCTAACAGACAGAGATGAAGCACAATGTAACTGATCAGAAACTGGTAGGAATCACTGATTTGATTAGAGAGAACATGAAGGGAATGTGAAGGAAGTACTTGTGTTGATATTTCTTTTTTGAAGTGTACCCGTTGCTATTGAGTGGTAACCATGGCTAAGGAAGAGGAAAAAGCCCAGTTGAAAAAGCAAATGAGGGATGGACTGTTAGATTCTTGTACCCTCTTCCCCTCACCTCTCATCAGATGCACGAAACACTTGAATTACTCAAGTTGATTCTGTGTGTGCTCATGTATGTCCTGGACACATGTTCTACACCAGCTGTGGGTAGAGAGGGGACTCTTTTCACTTTGTACTTTCCTTGCCTAGCAAAGCTGGGTGGATAGAGAGAGGGAGTCTTGTCCATTTTGAGGTGATCTGATCAGATCACTGTTAGGTCACAGCATTAAGTTTCTATTGAATTTCCAAAGCTATTAGTGAGCAGGGTTCATGTCTCTCTTTCCTCCCAGAAAATGCCAGCTCAACACTCAGTGCTCCAATCTTGTCTCTGCATTTTTTTGTGGCCAAATAAACTCCACTGACTGATTCAACCTGCTCAGTGATATTCTTGGCTTCTCTTCCATTCAGTTCCAATCAATTTAGACTCAAAATCAATTGTAGGGATGGATGAAGAGCAGCTTCAGAACAAAGGTGCCATGCATTGGAAGTAGAAAGAGATCAATACTTGGAGTTCTCGCATTTAGACAGACTTTGAGAGGGTCTTTGTTGAGATCCCACCTGAGCTGTTACTGGAACCACAGTAAAGCAGGATTAGCAGGCTCAGAAACAAAACGTCTGGCTCTATGGCATTTCCAGCATCTCTTGGCTGGAAGGATGCAATTCATTCCAGAGATCCTAAGTCCAAAAAGGCAGAGCCGTGTCTGCCAGGGTGATATGTGGATGTAAGATGGCTTATCATCCTTACATAACTGAACTAAACACAATGAAGTGGCTACCTGCTGTAAAGACAACAGAATAGTAACAGGGAGGAAGGAATCACTTTGGGGCCAGTGAACAGTCTTCAGATAAAACAAACCACAAAAAAAAATGTTGAAAGAATACAAGGATATGGCCAGTGATACTAACCATCATGCTGTCTCGACAGAAGGACTTGGAAGGCATGCCATTGCAGCGGATTGTTTATGGGAGGAAGAGTCAAATGGATTCTCCCAGGGACTCTCTGGTACCTTAAGCCACAAGCACACACAAGGATGGGATAAAGAAAGGTGCCACTGACATTTTAATCCCTGGTCCTTTCCATACCCAGTGTGGCCTCTTATTCTGGGCATCTTTGTAGTGTGGTTAAGATGAAATATCTCACAAGAAAGGATAATAGAGTAGATGGCTCTGTGGGTAAAGTGATCACCATCACCATTTAAGTATGAAGATCTGAGTGGTGATCTCTATCATCCATGTTTAAAAAAAAAAAAAGAGCCAGCATTTCAGAGTCCACCTCTAATCCCACAGGAGGACCCCTGCTGCTCACTGGCCAGCCATTCTAACAGAATTGGCAAGCTTTGGGTTTAGTAGACCCTGTCTCAAAAATAATGTGAAGAACAGTTGAGGAAGACAGCTGAGCAACATCTCCAGTCTCCATATGCACATACGTGTCTACAAATGCCTTCACACATACATGAACAGGAAGGGGATCTTAAGGGCATAGACATGTTGCATGCATCAGTTAATATCCACCCTGTGGCTAGCCCAAGGCAGGTCACAAACTGCATATTCTGCAAATCCTGTGACATGAAAAACTAACTTGATAGATGCCATTTCTTCTCAGCCAGCAATGATTTCAGTCATTTTCCTGGGCATTCTGCAGACAGGCTCATTAGTCACTAGCTTCTTCTGAAGCAAAGACATACCTCTGACACCCAAGAAATATGGAGGAAATGGAAACAAAGTCACAGGCAAGACTGTGACTCCCACAAGCGTTTCCCAGGCTAACACAAAGTATTTCATGTGCGTGATGAGAGGATTAAAAACACAGTCTGGCACCAGGGCAATGATAATTGACAGGCTAACAAATTGTGTTTTGGCTAGCAGACAGAAGAGGGCTGGGTGTGTTTCACACACACACACACACACACACACACACACACACAGACACACACACACACACACACACACACACACACACACACAGAGAGAGAGAGAGAGAGAGAGAGAGAGAGAGAGAGAGAGAGAGAGAGAGAGAGAGAGAGAGCACTTTAAGTTTTTTTCTGATACCTATCTGTCAGGCTGTAGCAAAGAGAACAGCTGAGGGGGGCTACATGTGGATCTGGAAGGATCTTGCTTCCCTGCCAAGTGGTCTTGTCCTCTGGGCATGGAAATGGAAATGTTTCTATGATCTCAGGTTGTCAGAAAGGTAGGATTTAGAGTCACTTGCAAAGAAGGGACTTGACTGCCCTTATTCTATGCCTAGGGACGAGAGTACAAAGGGAACAGATGTGGAGATCTGACAGGCATCCTTAGGTGTGTAAACATGACCAAATGGGCTGTGTTGTTTTTGTTGTTTGATCAATTAGGAATGCCTATGCACCTGCTTCACAAAGTTGTTGAGTTCCCGCATGTGGTGCCTAGATATTAAGGAATAGAAGCTAAACAGAGCTGTGCTCCTAACTGGAAGAACTTTGGTCCCTGTTCCCTCTGTGGATATTTGGCAATGTCTTCAGGCATTTTGGGTTGTCACAAGTTGGGGCAAGTACTACCATCACCTGGTAAGAGAGGTCAGACTGGTGATCAGCATGTTCCAGTACACCTCTGTAATGGTGAATGTTGTCAACAGGGCAGACTCCAGAGCTACCTGGAAGACAGGCCTCTGGGCATGCCTGTGGGGAATTATCTTGATCCTTTAAATGAGGTGGGAAGACACTGTGGTGTTTTAATTCCCTAGCTAGGATCTTGGACAGTGAAAGTGAGTAAAGAGAACTGAGCACCAACCTGCATTCATGGCGCTCTGCTTCCTGATGTGGCTGTGATGTGATTAGCATCCTCATGCTCCAGATGCCCTCCTTAACTTCCCCACTATGATGGACTGGATCTTTGAACTGTGGGCCAGAACAAATGCTTTCTCCTTCAAGTTGCTTTTTACCACAGGATAAAAGTATTTTATCACAGAAACAGGAAAATCAACTAAGACAATAGCATACCCCCAACCCATGAGGAGTAATCTAGCTCTAGCTGTCAATCATAGAAGGCTGAGAAGCCCTACAGGAGAGCTTGAGTGCTCATGCCTGGTGTGGACAATTACAGGGTGACTTTCCAGAAAGCTGGTTGTCTCATTTTGCTTAAATATAAAAATCTACCATCTGACTGGCATTTCCACTTTGAAAATGTGGGCTTTACTTTATTAAAATTAGCCTAATTTAATTTACATGTTTAGCAACCATACTGTAGCAGTTAAGCCAGGACCCCTTCCTCTCACCGCTCCTCATCCTCAGACACTGTGGAATGGCATGTGGCTATCTGCTCCCATGGATCTGTTCTATGGCTCTTGGCTCATTCTGGCAGAACTCACTCACCCCTCTTAGTCTAATAGTTGTTACAGACTGAATTATACCCCTTAGCCCTCCAAATACATGTACTGGAGTCCTAACTCCAGAATCTCCAGATTAGAGAGGGGGGTCTTTTTTTTTTTTAATATTTCTTTTTATGAAGAGTCTTGTATAGCCCAGTGTGTTGGGTAGTTTTTGGTTTTTTGGTTTTTTGGTTTTTGTTTTTGTTTTTTTGTCAACTTGACACAAACTAGCATTGTCTGGGAAGTGGGAACCTCAATTGAGAAAATGCCTCTATCAGAGTGTCCTGTAGAAAAGTCTGTGAGTCATTTTCTTGATTAATAATTGCTGTGAGAGGGCCCAGCCCATTGTAGGTGGGGCCACCCTGGGCTGGTGGCTCTGAGCTGGCTGAGCAAGTCATGAGAACAAGCAACATTCCTCCACAGCCTCCGCGTTAGCACCTACTCCCTGGCTCCTGCCTCCTTGAGTTCTGGTCCTGACTTTCTCCAATAATGAACAATGATGTGGAAGTGTAGGCCAAATAAATCCTTTTCTCCCCAGTTTGCTTTTGGCCATGGTGTTTCATCAATAGTAACCCTAACTAAGACATTCCCCAAGTTTCTTTGGGACCTGGTCTTCTTTTCAGCAATGGAAAACAAACAGTTGTGACCCTCCTGCCTCAGCTTCTTGACTGATGGGATTACAGGCAGTACCACCACACCTAGAAAAGGCAAGGTCTTTACAGAGGTACTTAGGTTAAAACAAAGTTACATGAGTGGGTTTTAACCCCATGGTTGGTGTCCTTATGAAAGACTAAAACAGACACACCTAAAGGAAAGACTATGCCCAAACAAAAAGGAGGCAATGTCCTAGGAATCAAAGGCAAAGCTCAGGCAGAGCCCACCATGCTGGCATCCTGGCTCAACCCCTCGGTGCCTGATGTTTAAGTCTGTCTTTGTTATGGTGGCCCCAGCAGACAATGGCTTCCCGTTAAATGCCTGGTCTTCTCAGGGGAGCAGAATGTGTCTTCTAATTTCACCTAGCTCTGGGTGCACATGTGTGTTTGGATGTGTTACATGTTATAAGGACAGCTCTTAGGAATCAGTTCTCTCCTCCCACTGTGGGATCTAAGAACTGGACTCTGAGCGACCTTTCCTCTCCCTCCCTGGATTCTGACCACTCTCTCGGCAAACATTTTAATAATAATCCTTAAGTGTGGACTCCAGACTACCAGCATCAGTTTTGCCAAAGAACTTGGTAGACATGCAAGTTCCCAGGCTCTGCTTGGCCCCTCCTAATCAGGACCTCTGGCCCTAAGGATCTATTTGTAACACGACCTCCTTAGAAACATTTTGTTGTTTGTTTTTGAGACAAGGGCTCTCTATGTAGCCCATGTTGTCCTAGAACTTGATATTTAGACTAGGCTGGACTCAAACTCATAGAGATCCACCTGCCTCTGCCTTCCCCTGATTAAAAGTGTGCTGTGGGATGTCCTTCTGTATACTATGAATATGATATATGTTTTATTACCATTGGTTAATAAAGAAGCTGTTTTGGCCTATTGCAAGGCAGGTTATAGCCAAGCAGGAAATCCAAGCAGAGATACAGAGAGAAGAGGGAAGAGTCAAGGAGAAGCCAGCAAGCCACCTAAGAAGCAAGATATGAAAGTGCTGGTAAGCCACCTGCCACATGGTGATACATAGATTATTAGAAATGGGTTAATTTAAGATGTAAGAGTTAGCTAGTAATAAGCCTGAGCCATGGGCCAAATAGTTTGTAATTAATATGAAGCCTCTAAGTGATTATTTTATAAGCTGCTGCGGGACCAGGCAGGATGAAAAAGCCTCTGTTTACAAAGGTATGCACCACCACGCCTGGCTTGTAACAAGCCCTCCTGAGAGGTTCCAGTCAGGCCTGGTACTTCAGTAATACACAGCCTCAGTTGCTCAAGATGGTGTGTCTTTCTTTGGCATTGAGCAGACACGACCGTCTGCTGCTGATCTGCTCTGCAGCAAGGGTTAGAAGCCAACATAAGCTGTTTATCCAATGAATATTCAGACGTTTGGAGTCAGTAATCTTTTCTGCTTAGCTACATGATGACAGAAACAAACTATTTCATTATTCACTACATCCCCAGGGCCTAGGACAGTAACTGGCATGTAGTAGTACTTGATATATTTTTATTGAATTAAAAGACATGTAGAGGGTGAGATAAAAGAAGACCTACAAGAAAAAAGCAATTTATTATAAAGAAAAATTTAATCCCAGAAGCTGAGGGTGGGGGGCTATAGCTTGGGTGGTGGAATACTTGTCCATCATGTACAATGCCCTGGGTTCAATCCCTAGGTCCATATAAACTGAGCATACAGTTTATGTAGGAGGCAGAGGCAAAAGGATCAGAGAAGTTCAAAGTCACTGATTACGTAGTAAGATCCCGGCCATCCTGAGCCCTGCTTCAAAAAGTAAAGTAAGATAAAATATGAAGGGAAAAGAAATATTCATGCCAGCCTAGTGGATCAGTGAGGAGTGCTAAGTGCCGTCTGAAGCATGCTGTTCCCATTACTCCCTGGCATATCGGTAATGTGCCTACCCTGTAATTCTAGCAGAGTTTAGCTCAAATTCCAGGAGCTTGACGTTTATAAGGCAAATAAATAAGAGTTCCACTTCATTAAGATCTCCATAAGACATAGAGGATACAATATAACGCTTTGCTTTACAACAGACAATAAACCCGGAGCAACCAGCAGTCACAGAAAACATCTTTTGAGCAAGGAATCCATCGGGGAGGCAGGAATCCGTAGACACTAGACATGAAAAGGGAGAAAAAGTCACAGAAGCCTGAGTATGGAATGACTGACCCACACAAGCAAAGAACAGAGAGCTGTGATTCAGATCAATGCTATCGAGAAACATTCCATCAAGATCTAGAAGGAAGAGGGACGTCAGGCTCTCCAGGTAGCCATGGGTCCTGCTGCAGTCCGGTGTGATAAGACTCATTGCACAAGCAAGGTCCCCCCTGGGGATGCCTGAGCTAATTGTTTGATATCTGAGGTGGGAGCAGAAAGGCAAACCACATATGGTAGGCAAGCAAGGGTATGTATTCTTGATTTGTGTTCATTTACTATTGTGATCTTCTTTGCTGTGTGGCCTGGGGACACTCTGATTATTCCAACACTTGTCCTGACTTCTGTATAGTCTTTAATCCTGAAGAACTGGAGACATGCATTCATTTTGATGATCCCAAATCTTGGCAAGATGTTCTCTTACTAAATAAATACATGAAGATAAATAAATGGTGACATTAGAGATCCAGAAAGGCAGTTTTAGTTCATGGCATTATTGATATTGAATTTTTCACTGTTTTCTTCTACTCGAAATATTCCAGTAATAGTATACTCATTCTGACAAATTGTGATTCTTTAACTACTTCCCCAAAAAGACTTCAGCATTTTTCAAAGGAGTCTTCTGTACAAATTCTGTTGCCTCAGAGAATGACACTGAGGAATTCAGGGTCAAGCAAGCCTGCCAAAACCCACATAAACAGAGTCCCCTAGACACCACAAAACAAAGCAGAGAGAAAACAGGAAAACAATCTGACCCCTGCAGGGGCCCACTTGTCTTCCCTTACACTGTGAGTGCACCTAAAGCAACAAGCATCTATTGGACCCTGGGTTGCCAGGAAACCGATTCTGGGCTCTGCACTTTATGGCCTTCGCCACTCTGAGACAGCTGCTGGCCGGGCCTGGAGAGAAGGCAATTCTCTTGTTGTCGTGTATTTGTTTTTATTAATTAACAAAAATGTATTTATCATGTTCAATGAGATGTTTTGAAGTATACACACTTACTTTGAGGGATGTACTGAGTTACATGTACAGCATCACATGTAGACAATGAGAATGAGAATGTAGGAAATGGAAGCCCTTAGCTCCTGCTGGTGGAAACTAAATTGGGGTAGCCATTATAGGAAACAGTATGGAGGTTTTCAAATAATTAAAAGCAGGACTGTCATATTATCCAGATAATCCACTACTGGACATACACACACACACACACACACACACACATATACACACACACTCACAAATACATATGTATATAGAATATGTGAGTGTATGTTTAATGTTTGGCAAAGAGATACCTACAGTCCCATGTTCATTATGGCTTATTCACAATAAGCCATATCAACTAACCTGTCCACTAAAAATATAAAAGAAAAAAATGTGATATATGTATGCAATGAAATACTTACTATTCACGGCACAAAAGTAGAAAAGATGACTCTTAGTGGCCTTTCACTTCTAGAGGATGCAGGAACAGTGTTGTAATCCTGACCGTTTTTTTGTTTGTTTGTTTGTTTGTTTGTTTTGTTTTGTTTTGTTTTTTTCAAATAGTTGAGCATCCCAGGACCAGAGTACAGTGCCAATGAAAAGGAGCCACATTCATCACTTGTCTCACTCAGAAAAGATACAAAATTTAAGGAGGGAAAAGTTGACGCTGGCTCATCACTGAAGGATGTTGTCCATCAAGGCAGAGAAGTCATGGCAACAGATGCTGAAATCAGGTGGTCAGAGGACATCCACAGTTAGGAAGCAAAGAGTGATGAATGTTTGTGCTCAGCTCACTCTCTTCTTTTAATTCACTCCTAGATCTCAACCCAATGGTATTATGCACATATAATGTGGGTCTTCCTATGCTACCCCAGTTAACCTAATCAAGATAGTCCTTCATAGATATGGCAAGAGATTTATTTCCATGGTAATTTTAAATCTCACAAAGATGATAATCAAGACTAACCATCAAAACTTCTCCCCTAGTCAACTTGACCTCCAAACACAACGCTAATGCATTCAGTCCTATGTCAGAAGTCCCCATAATCTTTCACATTGCAATGCAGTCCAAAAAGTGTAGACTGTCCTCTGAGAGCCAGCCGATTTCTTATCTGTGTACCCTGAACAATTAAATGAGTCACATACTTCTGGCATACAGGGCTCAGATAAACATCCCCACACAGAAAGGCAAGAATGGGATATAGCAACTCAATCATACACAAGTAGGACTAACACCCAGCAGAGAAAAAGCCAGATCCTACTGCTCCATGTCCAGTATCTTGGGCTCATGAGGAATCATCTGGGGCTCAGAGAGCCTGGGTAGCTCCACTCTTCCAGATCTGTTGCCTGCAGCATACATAGTCTCTGCATCATCTCCACGTCATCTCTGTGTCATCTCCGTGTCATGCCTGCAGCTTCCCTCAGCAAACACTCTGTGGCTCTGACATCTACAATCTCCTTGTCTGAAACGTTAAGCTTTCTCACACATCCTTCCTTGATGAATCTGAGTACTATTCTATCTTGATTTTTCCTCCACCAAAAATTAAAAAAAAATGTTCATTATTCCTGTATTCAGCTTCATTCAGGGTCTCAAGACACGGGCAGGATGCAGCCAGATTCTTTTCCAGAATGTAGAAACAAGGGCCTTTAGTTGAGCTCCTGACAAAGCCCTCACCCACCAAACCACCATGAGCTTAGCTTCCACTGTCCACATCTCTGCCAGTGGTCTTGTCTTCTGACCCCCACTAGAATGGCCTGTTAAGCTCTGCTAATACCATGCTAGAGTTATTTCAGTCCAAAACTCCAGATTCTTCCACATTCCTCTCAAAACAGGCCTGAGAACCACCGTCAGGTTCGTCACTTCTCTGTACCAGTTTTCTGTGTTTGTTACCTTTCTCATTGCTATGACAAAATGCCTGACCACAGTAATTTTAAAAGCAAAGGAGTTTTTGTTGTTGTTCTTTCGTTTGTGGGGGGGATCACAGCTCATATCTTGAGGACATGATGGTTTAAATGAGAAATGTCCCCTCACAGTTTGAAGCATTTGAAAACCTCTCCCCCGTTGGTAGAGCCGTTGGGGAGGTTTAGGAGATGTGACCTTGTTGGAGGAAGTGTGTCACTGAGGGTGACTCTGAGAGTTGACAGCCTTGACACCCTCACCGGAACATCCAGTTTGGTCTCTTGGCTTCACAGTTGCAGTTGAAGCTGTGATCTCTCATCTTGCCCCTGCCACTGTGCCTCCCTGCTACAGTAGGCTGTCATCCCTCCTATAGGCCAAAATAAAGCCTTTCATAATTCATTTTGGTCATGGCATTTTATCACAGCAGCAGGAAGTCATGGTGGCAGGAATGTGAACTAGTTGGTCACACTGTGTCCTCAGTCAAGAAGAGAGAGAGAGAGAGAGAGAGAGAGAGAGAGAGAGAGAGATGACAGCTCACCTTGTCTTTTGTGTATAGTCCAGGACCCCATTCTATGTAAATGGTTCCACCATTTGGGTAGGTTCTTCCCATCTCAGCTAATCTTATCTAGATAACACGGCAGTGATATGCCCATAGATCTGTTTCCATGGCATCAAGTTCACAATCAAGATTACCCATAAGGTAATACACAGCCTCACTTACCATTCTGTGGGGCTTAAGGCTTTAAGTTTCTGCTTAAGATCAGTTTCTGCTGAATGACGGAAGCATGGCTTCATATTGCACTGCCAAGGAGGGCATTCACTGGCCAAGAATTGAACTGTGGGCACTGCCAGATCACCAGGCATAAAGAAAACTGGGGTTGGGGATAGAACGTTGCCATGGTGTTCTCTCATCTCTTGTGTCTGGTTCCCTTGGAGTTCCAGCTTTCTTACCAGACTTCTCTTATTTAGAGAGTCAGAAGGATGAACAGTCAGGGCTCCTCACTTCACATCTGCCCACTTGACTCTGCACATTACTACAGAATAGACTTGGCCCTCCCAGTGCCCAGGTGGGTAAGTGGCTGTGACATGAGGCTCCAGCCAGGAACACCTGGCACAAACTGTGATTTTCAACAAGGAAAGGGGAGCTATTCTAGAATCAGGTAGGGCTGCTGAGTAGACACGGACAGGCCACTGTGCCACCTGCTATGGAAGGATATTGTTTGTCCCTCAAGGTCCAAGTGCATGAGGCCAGAACCTCAGTGTGTGATGTTGGAGTTGACAGAGACTTAAGTGATGGCCAGTGAGGAAGGCTAGGGTAGCTCTGAGGGTGCTGCCTTGGAGGTGTTGCTGTATACACGCTGAGCCTCATCCACCCCCACCCAGGGTCTCTGCTTCTTGACTGATATTTGCTTCTCTTTCTCTAACCAGGAAGTGGTGCATCTGACAGGGAATTGAGCAGATACAGACACCGTGGCCTGGAGCCCTGAAAACTATGAGCTAAACTTCTCTTTTGGAACTCAGTCTGTAGACTCAGAGATTCACCTGCCTCTGCCTCCTGAGTGTGAGGATCAAAGGCAAGTGCCACTATGCCTGGCCTCACTAAGCTGTTTAATAAGTAGCTAACAAACAAAATGATGTGTGACTCCAAAAGTTTACCAAGAAAAATAACAAATGTGCCATTGTCATTGATAAACATCATTATTACAAGGAACATCCCTTACAGAGGTATAGTCCCAGACATCAGCTTATTTATGGGTGGGATTAGCATAATGTCCAGATTTAACCATGGGCTGGGCACTGTGTTTGGGAATGATGGGAATAAAGAACCTGCCCACCAGGAAGCTGTTAGTTGAGGGAGGGGTATAAAAGCTGTCACCTCTTCTGGAGAGCTATTGACAGCTAATGGCTCCTAAGAGAGAGATGGACAGTTTTCTTTAAGAGTGTGGCTGACATGAATTGACCACACCCCAGTGGGTGGCCTCACCCCTAGGAGTATCTGTCCACATAAGTTTGACTTGTGAATTATTTTTATGAAGAAATAAAAGAACATGAAGTTGGGAAGGGTAGGGTTACGGTGGATCTGGGAAGAGTGAGGGACAGCAGTGGAGCTAAATGTAATAAAAAATAATAGTAAACATTTCTCACAGAATTAACAAAATTATTACATTAAATACTATGCATGCATGATTGTGCATGCGCATGTGCGCACACACACACATACACACACACACACACACACACACACACACACAGTTCTAAGTCCAGCAGAGGCAGCAAGAGTCCGTCTCTCAGCCGTAGGTGACTATGGTATGGATACATTCACAGCGATGGGGATACAGAAGTCGGGGAGAGGTCTGATGATGGAGCTGGCTGCTGCTTCCAAGAGGGGTCCAGAGAAAGTGTTCCACAGGAACTGAGGGTTCCAGCAGAGACTGACACCAGGGATGATTGGCAGCCTCGCTGCACAGGCCCTCCTCCTCAGCACCCTTGTCATTACCAAATCTTCTTTCCTTGAGTTGCTATCACCAGCCTCTGAGATCAATCTGGCCCAGGTAGTTCACAAACTGCCACAGCACTTGTTAATTTTATATCTTACATAATTATTCCCTTTTGTGCCTTAACTGTCAGAGTTCTTAAAAGTGACATCAGAGCAGCAAATTAAGTGACTTCTGCTAAACTTGGGAAATGTTATAAATCCTTAGAATCTCCCCCATAAGGATGACGCTAATGGGGTGTGGTTATTTCTTAAGCTGGAAAGTGTCCTACAAATGTGAGGTAAGGTGTTCTCACTATCATCACCAGGAACCCCATGCTACATGTGGAGGTGGGCCAGACACTACCCTCTAAGATGGGGCCCTAGACAAGGTGACGCAAATGTTTAAGTCCGATGATAAGATGGAAGGGTTAGGAAGGAGATGTTTGTCAGCTTGATTCTTTTCTTCATGTCAACATGCCTAGAAAAAAATAGTGTGTGCTAAGGAGGAGAAGATGAAGAAGTGGAATGAATACACATGGTAAGAAGTCGCCATTAAGGAGGGAAGAGGAGGCTGTGCTCAAGCTCACAATTGCTCAGTCTCAGCCCCCATGAGGCACCCAAAGCACCTTCATCCTTTGAAGTGTTCAGATCTGAAATGAGAAGTGCTCAGCATCAATTTCAGGTGAAGTCTTTGGACTACAGTGCCTGTTGCCATGGAAAGTGGCCACCTTGTGGGGGGAAATGAGGGGGCTGGGAACGGCCCAGGAAGTTTCTTCAGCCAGAAGCAGTGGTAAGCCTCTGAAAGGATGCTGGCCAGGGTCCTCCATCCTGGGCACAGCGGCAGCTGGAAGACAGAGTGCCAGAAGGCTGCAGGGAGTTTCAGCAGGAGTGCCAATTCAGTGCCAAAGAGCCTGTCGAGCAGGGGTTCGCTGAACATGCTGTTCAAGCGCTAGATGCCATTAGGACAGAGACAAGCCTGGGGGTCAGATGAATGGACCTCAGCAGGCCATCAAGACAAACCCACATCATGCCCTAAGTGCCTCTCCACCATGTGCCTGGTCTCCCAAGCCAAGCTTTGATGGCTGGGAGAAGAGTGCAGCAGAACAAACCTGATCCTGAATGACAGACAACAAGCTAACACGTGACCGAACATCCCTGGCAGTGCTTGAACTCAAATGTTAGCACTGGAAGCAACAGAGCTGAGACAGAAATCATTTTTTTCTAAAATAGTGAAGAAATTTCCATATTGGCTTACATCAGTAAGTAACCATACGTTTTTCAGGACTTTATATGGGTAGAGGACAGGAGACAGCATATGACAGACCTGGAATTGAGGCCAGCTCTGCAACTCTTTTTTTTTTTTTTAAGGAGTAAAATAAAGTTAATGAAAAGATCCTTATTTTCAGAGTCAAGTTCTGATTTCTCTTTCCTAATGCTTTGCAAGCCAGAGCCATGGCATCTCTCCTTTTAACCTTGGCTGGGCAGCTCAGCCATGCCCTGTCCCTAAAGGTCAGTCTCTTAGGATTGTTGCCGGAGAGGGAAGACTTTCAATGTAGTTGATGGTGTCTGATTTTGAGGATAGGATCCAGTCAGGCTCTGGTAGGAGAAGATAATAAAAGGAAAGTTGTGCTGGATTAGATGGCACCCGTGAAACATTTGGTGTTAAGAACTTGAGATGTCAACGCTGTGAACAGAACCCTGTGTGCACAGTGAGTTCCCGTGAGACCAAGTAATGAGGGCAGAGACACTGACTCGAGCTGGGAACATAACAGGATCATAAGGTACAAGCGGAAAAAGCATGGAGACCCAAGTCTTCAGCAACACACACAGGAGCCACTGTGCAGAGTTCTCACTCCTGCATGCCTCTAATCAACCTGGCAGACCCAGCTCTACAGGAAGGTCTCCAGCACCATGGAGATCAACTCTTTATTCACACCTACACTTCACTGATTTCTCTGGATCCATTCAAAACATTGCTGACATCCTTAGGATTTTCTTTCCCAAATTCCCCTCTCTTTACTGCAAAAAGAATCTGTGTCCTTCATTTGCTATCTCTCACTGACATGTATTTCTCTATTCTTTTAACTCCATGAAGCTTGCACTCTGAAAGGATGCACAGTTTTGGTTTATAAGCTTCACAAATCTGTATGTTCCATTTATTTGTTTATATTTTGATACCGTGCCAAAAGGATTTGGGATAGTGAGATCAGGAACTACAAAAAAGGTAAAATATAGATTTGAGTTTAAAAACCTCAGTGACAGATAATTGTCATATTTATAACATGACTAAGACTAGAAAATTCTGACTCAGGGAAGGATGGGAATCAAGCATGACCATGACCACACAAAATACTAAGTACATCAGCTGATTCTGAACTACGGGAGGACAGTGTAGCACATCTAGCGGGGGTGGCCCTGCTTCCCTGTGGACTGATCCTTCTCTCTTAGATCTTCCTCTACTGGCCCTTCAGTGGCCCCCGCCCATGGCAGGACACATGGAGCCACATGGCTGAAGACATAGCCCCAGTCACGTATGAGCCGGTAACAGCAGAACCACTGCTGAGCCTGAGGAGACCTGAGTACAGAGCTGGTAATGTGCTGTATTCTCACAGCACCATCTTTGAGATCAACTCCACAGGAAAAGAAACAGAAGCCAAGAAGGGTCGGAGGTTTGCTGAAAGTCAACACTGTCACCCCGAGTCTCAGATTCACTGGTGACATTCAGCTGCCTGAGGTCCTACTATGTGCTCATTATACTACTGTACCAGCTTACGTAGAATCCTGAATTCTATTCTGCCCTACTGCAGGCCCGGGCTTGTGATTGGATCCCTAGAATAATCAGGCCAAGGTTGTGTGTGTGTGTGTGTGTGTGTGTGTGTGTGTGTGTGTGAGTGAGAGAGAGAGAGAGAGAGAGAGAGAGAGAGAGAGAGAGAGAGAATGTGTGTGCATGTGTGTGCATATGAATAGGGGTGTGTGTATATGTGTACATGCATACATGTATGAGAGTTTGTGTGTGTGTGTGTGTGTGTGTGTGTATTTGTGTGTGTGTGTATTTGTGTGTGTGTGTATTTGTGTGTGTGTGTGCTCCTAGAGATCAGCCCCAGAGCTTGTGGCTTCTGGGAAAGGGCTTCACCCCGAAATAGCATCTCTAGTCCTCCTTAATATTTTTAACTCCATAATTTCCCGACTTCTATATGAAACCAGAGGTCTCCTAAATGGCAAAGTGCATTTAGCTGCTCCAAGCCAGGGGGTTTCAAAGCAAAGTCCTGGGGGCTTCCTGTCTCCCTCAGAGACCTGAACAGATTGCTCAGACAGGAGATGTGTCAGAACACCTCCAGTGACGTGACACGTGTCAGAACACAGTCCAAGAATGGAGTTCTGTGAGAATTCTGAGTGCTTGTGAGCAAACAAAACAGTCTTGTGCCTCAGTTTCTCCAAAACATGGAACTGTTCTCAGGATGTTTTCAAGCTCCTCCCAGGTGTGGCCGGTAGGAGTGACTTTACTTCAGCTGTCATTATTCCTGTGCCTCTATGGGAGAACATGGTTTGTCATGTGTGACTTGCCCTGGGATTGACACCTTACATGAGACTCTTCTTAACCCTCAGAGTATAAATTGCCTGAGGCTCTGAATGAAGTTGGCTATTGCATGGGACTTTAGTCCACCTCATTTTTAGGCTCCATTCTCCCAGGTTCAGGCAGTTACTTTATGCTTTAGATACAGTACCCTGAATATCATGGATCCCAAAATATGACTACTTGCCCCATACTTACCCTTGTGTAACAAGGTCGTGTGTGTGTGTGTGTGTGTGTGTGTGTGTGTGTGTGTGTGCATATGCATGTGTTTAGGTATGTGTGGGTGCTGTAAGTGTGTATACATGTTTACATGTATGTGCCTGCATTCATATGTGCATATGTATATGCACATGTATGTGTACATATATACACAAATTAAACCTAGGTCCTTTGTATACTGCACATCCCCACTCACTAAGCTGTTCCTCTAGCCCTAAAGTATGCCCATGAAACTCTCTGAGCCCTTGGCTCCTCTTGGTTGCTTTTAAGTTAGAGATGGTTAAGAATTTACTGGAAAATATTTAACATTGAAAGAACCTCAAGAGGCCCATCTGGAAAACTCAGAAATAGACATTTGACATCTCACATTCTGCCTATTTTCCTATACTTAATTGATTCCATTATTCATGCTTCCACACCCCAAATGGATTTCTTTCCCTCACTGCTCCTGCATAGTTATTAATCAAGGGTCTGTGTTCTCTATTAGCCAAGCTACTCACAGTAAAAACGTTTCCTCTTCCCTCATAAGCAGCTCTTCCAGTTCCCTCTCTATTTTCATCCCTCACATCTATGCTCCTTCCAAATTATCTGAGATGTGTAAAACTCCCCATGGTTAGCAAAGTGCAACAGTACATGCCTGTTATCCCAGCACTCTGCAGGTAGAGGCAGGAGGATCCGGAGTTCAAGGTCAGCCTCAGCTACGCAGCAAATTCAGTAACTATCCTGGACTTCATGAGACCTTATTTAAAAAAAAAAAAAAAAAAGACTTGTTAAAATTTCCACAAAAATGGTACCTCTTTCCAAAACTGCCCATTGCTATTGTCTAAGTTACTGGGATTGTGTTTTGCTTTCTGTTTGCTTGTCTGGTTCAACTTTCTACTTTCCAAGATGGAGGCCCTTCTGTTCAGCTTCTGCACAAAGAATTACCTTCTTTATCCACTGTCTGAACTGAGAAGAAATTATAATGAAAATAAAATTAACTTGTTGCTTAAGAGCTCAAAAGAGAAGCTGTCAACTACACTTAGTCAAGCAGCCCTGCCCCAGGACCGAGCACAGTGACTCTAGGACTTCTGGGTCCTGCCTCCTTGGAACAAATATGTAAACAAGTTATGGGTGTTTTTAAGGCTGTATCAATTCAGGTACCCTCACTCAGCCATGTCCTTTGTCTCCACTCACTCCCAAGACACTGGGAGCAAACAGGTTTGACACCATCTGAGGGTTGGTAATGAATATACTTTTTATGAGAAAGGCTAGAAGAATACCCTTGGCAAATTTTGGCTCACTGTGCCAAAATGTCCAGCGATAAGCTGCTCCACAGCAGGGGTATGCTCTGAGAAAGGAGCCATAAAGCAATTCTGTCATTGTGCAAGCACAGCATGGATTTATATGAGCCTACTTGGTATAGCTCAACCACTTGGTGTGTTTGTTGTTGATTTTTATGGGTTGCTGTCAGGGTGAAATTGCACACTGCTTATATTAAACCTGTTTCTTATATTTTTTCAGTGGAATTCATATTAAAAATAAATGTCCAGGGGCTGGTGAGATAGCTCAATCAGGAAGTACTTTTGCACAAGCATGGTGACCTGAGCTTGGATCCCCAGCACCCATGCAAGGATCTGGGAAAGGTGATACATGCCTGTAAGCCCATCCCTGGGGAGATGGAGACAGGAAGATTTCTGGGCCTTGGTGGCCACCAGTCAAGCTGAATCAGTTTGCTCTAGGTTCGGGGAGAGACCCTGTCTCAAAATATAAGGTGTAGAGTGATACAGAAAGACACCTGACATGAACCTCTTGCCCCTCCATACTCATACAAGTATTTGTGCCCCTACACGCACAGGTGCATACACATACACAATCCAATTGTAGCATAGTTAACATGTAGTTTACTGACACAGGCACTCATTAGGATGCCAAGCATTATATATCAATGCTAAAGTACATAGTTGCATATGACAGACTATCACGCAAATTTGCTGTCAGGTTGAGGATCCCAGTATTCAAGGCCTGTGTGACGGCTGTAACAAAACAAGGTGTGGCCTCCTCCTCTTCCTCCTCCTGTTGCTGCTGCCTCCAAGACCAACTGTTGGAAGTTGAGATTATAATAGCTGCCAAGAACATGACTGCTAGTGTTTAAAGTTTGGAGCAAGCGAAACATCTCCAACTCAAATGTCTAGACCCATCAGTTTATGACCTCTAAAATCTGGAGCCATGGGTCTTTAGTTCACAAGGCTTGAAGCTGGAAGCCTCTGGGTCTACCAGTCTAACCCTTGGACCTTGGGGACTCAAGGACGATTGCCAGCACTGATCACCTACCTATGATTCCCATCCATGTAGAGCAAAACAGACCAGTCAGAGGATTGGTCATACAATTGCTACTAAATATACCAAATCCTAAGAGAACTGGACTCCTATCAATAAACCTGCTAACCTAGTAGATATTATCATAGACTCACCCCCAACTCTGACTTACCAGATAAGACTTGAGATCATAATTTACAAACAAGTGGAATATCCACTGAGTCAGAAATGATGACATGCCAATGTATCAGAGGTCACGCAAATAGGCTTCTGTTGTCAGCAATTCTCTCTCTCTCTCTCTCTCTCTCTCTCTCTCTCTCTCTCTCTCTCTCCCTCTCTCCCTCCCTCCCTCCCTCCCTCCCTCCCTCCCTCCCTCATCTTTTATTGGAATCTGTTGATTGTCAAAGTCAGAATCTTCTGGGCTAGTCATAGGTGGTATATAATGATGGAGATAAGCTTCTAATATTTATGGTCAAGATGTGTGCAGAATCAATAGAAAAGTACTTGCTGGTGATATTCCTAACCAGTGCAGTAACACTCATAAATTCAGCATCATTCTGTATCTAAACTCCATAAACATGCTGTGGATTCCCTTCTCATTTCCCTGACATCACAGTCATTTCCTAACCCCTTTCCTCATCTTGTTCTGCAAAAGCATAGGATAAAGAAAAAAGCCTAATTAGTAGGTCTCATTAGCTTCTTAATGGACAGTCGTGCTAAATTTTTCAGTGTATCATTGAGCACCATTTCCTTAGGCAGGATGCATTCAGAAACGATGGCAAAATTTGTTCCTAAGGATGACTAGAATTGTTTCTCAATGCGACTAGAAGGAAGCTCACAGTCCCTGAGCACCCAGGGCATGCTCAGGGATTTTGAATCACTAGTTCATACACGCTTCAAAACAATCCTCAATAGTAGAAAGCATCTCCATTTGTGAGATGATAAGTCTGAGGCTCAGCAACTATAAGCTGACAGAGCTTATGAGCAGTGGGTGAGAAATCAGATCCAGGGCTGCCTAATTCCAAAGCCTGCATGCTGCCTGTTACACTGAGTTATCTCTGTGGGGGTGTCATCATTCGAATACAAAATGCCAGGCTCACATGTCTGAACAGTTAGTCCCCATCTGGAGGTACTGCTTCAGGAGGCTGCAGAATCTTCTGGAACTGGGGCCTAAAGCTGGAGGAATGAGATCAGAATGGGGTAGACCATGAGGTTTTGTAGCTCATCCCGCCCCCTGTCTTCTTTCTGCTTCCTGTTCTGCCAATGAAGGAATCCCAGCTGTGTGCTCCAGCTACCGTGGACACCCATTACAAGGCTTTCCCTGTCATGGCAACCTGTAGCCCCTCAAACCTCAGGCCAGTATCAAGTCTTCCTCCCTTGAGTTGCTTCTTGTTGGGTATTTGGTCACAGCAATGAGAAAGACAACTAACACAGGGTTCTCAGTGCAACCTGAGGAGGAGACACAGAGGGCTTGCACACAGCTCTGTGAAAATCAGTCTCAGATTGCATTAGTTTCCAACACACAATTAAACTTCACATCCTGCAGGGAAGCAAGTCTGATGACCAAGGGAGCCTGGCTGCAAGGAAGAAATGGCAGCTGTCCAGGAGAAGGACAAGCAGGCAGACAGCAAAAGATCTCTAAGAAGGCACCCCTTCCTAGAAGGAACCTTGCCTTTATAGCTAGGTGCCTGAACCAAAATAGTATTCCTTGGGTATCTGTGGTGGTTTGGATAAGAAATGTCTCCCATCAGCTCATGCATTTGAATACTTGGTCTACAGTCTATGGAGGCCATAGAATCCTTAAGAGGTGTGGGATTACCAGAGGAAGTACATCACTAGGTGCAGGCTTTGAAGGTTTACAGTCTGGCCTCACTTCCAGTCTCTCTTCTTAATGAGTATGGAAGAAAATATGACCAGCCAATTTCATGCTCCTGCCACCATGTCATGCTTCCCCCACCATAATGGGCTCTATCCTTCTGGAACTCTAAGCTAAAATAAACCCTACCCTTTCTTCTTCAGGTTGCTTTTGGCCATGGTGTTTTATCACCACCATGGAAAGACAACTGATGAACCCTCCAAGAATGCTGACACAGGCTTTCCAGAGAGACCCTCTAGCCCACAAGCCAGAGAAGGGGCTTGACCCAGGGCACATCCTACAAGGCAAGCTGAGGACTCTGCAAATGGCGTGCACCATTTTGTAGTCCCTCCCACAAGGTACTAACTAGGTACCTCAAGGTTTGTGCCACCTTGTGCTAACCAAGGCACCTCTTGCTGTCCTGTACCTACTTTGGCTTTTATTAGTGTTCCAGTCAGGAGACAGAACTTCAGTCCTTAACAGAGCAGTTCTGACAAGACATTGTCACGGCAGTGGAAGCAGCCAGAGCAAAAACATGGCCTGAAAGAGTGACTTTAAAGAATGCTGAGGCAATGCTGTGACAAAGCTGTCACAGAATACTGGGAGGCAAAGCACGCGTGTGCACGCACACATGCACACACACACACACACACACACACACACACACACACACAAATACACACATGTATACACACGCACACACACATGAACACACACATGCACACACACACACGTACACACACACACACCCCTCACCAGTTCCCACTCCTCTCCACTACTCCTCCCACCGCTGCCACCCCAGCTGATCCTTGTCAAGCAAAGGTTTCCAGCCAGCACTGAATAACAGGCATGATGAACAGTTCTGCTCATGTGGTAAAAGCAGAAACAAATTCCCTATTTAAGACGCTCAGCCTCGAAAGCCTGGTGACTTCTCAAAGAAAGGCAGGCTTCCCAAGAGGCCAGCAGCTCCCCATGGGAGCTGCTCCTGAAGACTGAGCTGTAACTGCTGTAACTTACTCCTCTAGGTAGGTACCTGAGTGTCTCTCAGTCACCACACTGGTAATGGAGGACTTGTGTGTGTGTGGGGTAGAGTCAGTAAAGAATGGAGTCTACTTTCAGGTGTGTCCTGCCTCCTCCCTTATGGGTCAATCCAGATGGGCAGGGTCGAAGTGCTGGCTCAGGGACCACCCCTAAGAAGAAGGGTTGACTTAAGATAATGTACGTTACCTTCCTAGAATTCCTTGTCCCTGGTGCAGTCCCTATGAATTGCCATGAAGTTGCTCTGGTTCAGCCCTCCTTTCAGGACTCAGCAAGGCATAACTATTCCCCTTTCTCCTCATTCTTTCTTCTTCTGATGCTGGACAGCATCTACAAATGCCTTTAACCCCTCTAGCTGACACATGGGCTTCCTCACTCTTTCTAAGGATGCCCTCCCCACAATGTGGCTGCCTGTGTCATGGGACTGACCTCTAGACCAGCTTATCTTCTCCACTCTCCTCCTTCGGGCAGCTGAGGTTCTATGGCCTGTCCTGGGGTTTTTCTTTAGAATTCTAATAAACTGTCCACTTGAATCCATAATTGGTATTCTATTAACAAGATGAAGAACCCCAAGAGGGACCCCACTTTTCCTGGTAGCATATGGTAGCTTTGATCAGACACCAAGACTTCAGCAACACTCATGTTCTAACTTTGATTCTTTAATCGACAGAGAAAACAAACCTGTTCCTGCACCCTAGACAGCATCAAAAGGCAATGGGAAGGGAGTGTCAAGCCAGTCTCCACTTGCAGCTCTGTGCTCAGTAAATAGCGGGTTGAACCTCCTTGGAGGCAGCGCTCTGCACCTCCACCTTGTCTCTTGTCTCTAAGAATGACTTCAGGATTATGTTACAGTCCTAACCTCCGACACTCTGGAGCTTCCTTCTCTTTATTTCCATCCTGCCACACTACTCTTAAGAAGCAATTAATTAAAAACTTAAAAATACTCTTCTCCCTCTCTCTGATCCCTAGTAAAGATTTGGAACAAAAGTTTTTAGCTCATATTTTAATGTCATGAGGCAATACCAATAGCAAGAAGAATAAATGAATTAAGATATAAACAAAGCTACTATTTCTCTTTCATCACATAAAGTAGTTGCTCTATAGCTCACCTTGAATAAGAAAATGATTTCATTTTATAAGGAAATGGAGTTGACATAGTTCAGAACTTTAAAGGTTGCTCATCTCATTGTGGAGCATTTACCCACCAACCCCACAGTTCCCCAGAGTTTTCTTGAGTGAGAGCAGCAGGAAATATTAGATAGACGGATTTAGACTGTGGAGATAAACAGATAGAAAATAAAGGATAGCCTGGAGAGGGCCTGGAACCTATTCCAACAGCCTGACTATCTCTTCCCTAAGCTATTTATAGAAACGCCAAGGAGTGGAGCAAAAGACCTCCCCCAAGCACAGCCAAGTGCAGACCATCTCAGACACCTGCACTCTTCCTAGGGTCTAAGCATCCTCTCTATGTAGACCTGCTGGGTAAAACCACTAGGAACCTGAAAATTGGCTCCCACATCTCATGATATCTAGGAAGCAAAGAGAACTAGAAAACTAGATGCCACTTTCTAAGGTGTGCCCTCAATGACATACTTTCTCTGAGAAGGCCCCACTTCCCCAAAATGTCATCCCATTAGACTCTCTCAAGGAATTATCCTCCACTGAGGAGGTCAGAGCCTTCAGGACCCAACCATTTTCTCAAAGTCTGTCAGCTGGCAACCAAGACATCAGTACATAAGCCTCTTGAAGGACTGTTCATACCCATACTGTAACAGGAACACCAGGGTTCTATGAATGAGCCTTTGAAAGAGTGTTGAACCATATCCAAACTGTTGAAATTACACCCCTACAAAAGTAGCAGGAATCCTAAACATCAGAACCGCCAAATAGGACTGGGATGTAGAGAATAGGAACTTTCATTCACTTGGCTGCTAGTCAGAACAAAAAATGATACAGCATAATGGAAGACAGTTTGATTTCCTTATAAAATTAAGTATATTCTTAACACACAGTCATGCTCCTTAGCTGTATGCTAAGAATATTCTTACTTATCCAAATGAATAGGAAGATTCCATCCACATCAACCACCATGTGGACATTTATATCAACCTCACTAGTAATTACCAAAACTTGGAGACAACCAAGCTGTCCTTAGACGGGTGCATGGATAGACTAAAGGTAGTATAGCTGAACTATAGAACATCATTTACCATTAAAACTGAAGTGTGATGTTATGAAGATGCATGGAGGAATATTACGTGCACATGGCTAAGTGTAGCAGGTCAACATAGAAAAGCCCCCACTGTACTATTCCAATTCTGAGACAGTCTGGAAAGACAGAAACTTGGGCATTATGCAGATCTGTGGCCTTGGAAGTTAGTGTAGAAACAGGGACAGTGCACAGATGGTGTGAAGGCAGTGAAAATATTCTGTGTGACACTGCGAGGTGCATCTCATCATTACACGTTGGTAGAAACCTAAATGGAATGTCCTAGAACAAAGCAAACACAGTATAAACCATAGATTGGGAAGATGATGTTGAGTCACTATAGACTCAACCATCTGACAGATACTCCATGACTGGATGCTGACTGTCACACACACGTGGGGGTGGGACATAGAGGAAACTCTATGTACTTTCTGCTCACTCTCACTGTGAGGTTGAAATGGCTCTAAAAATTAAAGTCTATTTTCAAACACTTGATTCCTCCTCTTTGAGAAGCTCTCTCATGGATCTCTATGCAGGACTTCCCTGAAAACATGATCTTGTAAAAAATGTCTGACGAACACCCACAAAGTGGCTGTCACTAATCACCCTTGCAGAGGAGGAAACTGAGGCAACAAGGGTGTAAACATCCTTCTGTAAGTCACAAAGCTGGGATGTGGACCAGCTGGGAAAGAAGAAATGAAAGCCTTGTGACTAATCCCAGGGCTGAAAGACACACGACCTTTGGTTTTTATGTTTCCAATGCTCTAAAACTGGCTTGTATAAAATTTACTTTATAGTTTATTGTTCTTTGTAGTTTGGGGGAATTTTGAAATTCTTTCAAAAAAATTAGAGGCTAACTCTGCACATAAAGTTTTAATACTTATGAACAGAGAAGCTAAATTCTTCCAATCAAAAATCATTTGGATGGAACCATGGCATGGCTTGATGCTGACATCTTCAGTTGAAGACCTCTGTAAGCCTCACATCTCCATGAAGTGACTGCTGGGCCTCCAAACTGTGCCCCTTCTCTTTTCAAAGAACAATGTTTCATACCTCTGGACACTCTTTGCTTATATTCTCTTGGCAAAGTAATGATCTGGAATTGATTTTCAGCATTAAATCAATCCAAATGCCCAAAGTCACAAAGCAAGAACAAGAATACAGCAGTCTCTTGAATTCTCCATTTCTCCCTTTTCATCTTTCTGAGCTTTACAAAGTGTAGGCATTGCTTGTGACACCAGCCTTCATCCAGCATTCACAGACTCAGCTTTCAGGGAGCTTCCTAACCTGGCCTTGACTAAGCTCTGTAACCTGACTCTCACCAAATCTATCTGGGCTTAAGATGTCTGGAACACAGGTCTACTAAGTGTTGCATCATTCAGGCTGACTCTCACTACGCACAAAACAAGGTGAAAGACACCAGCAGTTCCCACGTCAATGTAGGTGCTGAAAGGCTGTTCTGAATGAAGACTGTGTCCTGGAGTAGTGTCCCACGTGATCGTGTGGAACTGGTGTGCAAGAAAAGTCACAGAGTGCTTGCATCAGATATGAGCCAAGCCCTGAGCCTCACAGTCACGTACGTCTATGGCTCCTATCCACAGAAAGTAGAACAAATGCAGAAGCAGCAGCAGGTTCAACAATTGCAGTGACCAACCTGACGGGCACACCTTCGCCACGTGCCTGAGCCCTGGGAGGGAGGTCATCTCCAGCTTTAAAACAGTTTGGCAAAGTATAGAAGCACACCTCCAGCCACCACATAAAAATAAAGGATGTTGACTGGCAAAGTGCTTTCTGCAGATACATGAGGACCTGAGTTCAGACCCCAGTACCCATAAGAGAGCTGGCACAGCAACGCAGTCATATCTCCACTGCTGGGAATGAGGGAGGTGAAGACAGGAATTCATTGGCCAGCCAGCCTAGCCAAATGGATTAGCTCCAGGTTTAGTGAGACACTCTGTCTCAAAATTTACTCTGGACATGACCTGCTATTGCACACATGAACTCACAGTCACTGCTGTTGTCTGCACAAGATGAAACCAGCTACAAATTCCCACAGGTGCTGGAGAGGGGCTCCTGAGGTCCCTTCTCTAGCTAAGCAGCTTTGGATAGCTGATGACTGCTTGGGAGAAAGACAGTCATTTTTCTTTAAGAGTGTGAGCACTGGCTGGTTGGCTCCCCATACCTTAGTGTACAGTCCCATACATATGCCCACATGGGCAATACTGACAGGGTTTGTGGGTTTAAATAAATATATAAGGACATGAAGTTGGGAGATGTGACTGGGATTCCTTAGAAGAGCTGGGGGATGAGGGCTAGATATGACCAAAATATATTTGTATACATAGAGGAAATAGTCAAAGAATAAGTAAAAATTAAAATTAAAACACAAAATTAAGGTGGGGGATGATAAAGAAAGACATCCAGCATGGTCCTCGAGCATCCACAGACATATATGCATGGCACACACGCTCACATGCACAAGCAAACACATGCAGACATAGACACCACATACCTGCAAATAAGGATGCTGTATTTAAATATCCTTTTCCTAAAATGATAACAGAGATAGAATATCCACTCATTTTGAATGAACAAACAGTCAGGTACAGTAAGTTGTCTGGATTTAGAACGATCAAGGCAGAAATGAATGCTGAGTACTTTGGATCCAAAACCCATGACCTTCAACTAAGCTGTGCTGTCTCACACATTGAAATATGAACAGTTCAATATTCTAAGCAGCACAGTGATAATTTTTACCCAAAACCGTCAGATACACAAGAAAATTAAAGCAGCTTAAGCTGTGGATCACATCTATTCAATAAAAAAATTATATTTGTTATCTCCACAAAAAAAAAAGTTACTGTCCAAATGTCAACTGAACTACCAACACTCCCCTTTGGGCAAAATATGGGCAAAATGCCAAGTCAGCCCGGCATGATTTTTAGATTTTTGTTCATTTATTCCTCTCCTAAAATGACACCAGGTTCTGAAGCAGCCTGCTCCATAACCTTCTTGGTGTGGGGTTTTGTATCTGTACAAGGAAAGCACATGGTCAATAACCTGCTGCTTGGCCTGTATGATGATTAATATTGTCACCGCTACAGGGTCTAGAGCACATGCGTCCTGGGGGAGGTCAAGCCTAGGTCTTTGTACATGTAAAACATTATTGCAATGCAACACTGAGCTACCTGGGCGGTGTGCATCTCTTTTCATGGCTTTTGTTCTATACTTCCTTTGCAAGGGTGGTTGTGGCCTAGCAGCCTTGGAAAAGAGATCATGCTTCCCTCTGAAGTAGAAGGAAGATTTATTTCCTAATCCATGCTATAAAAATACTGTCTCCCTCCAGGGCAAAGGCTGGGCAGGAGTGTTAATGAACCATCTTTAAAGATGGATGTTTCTTGAGGATGGGAAGATGGCTCAGTCAATAAAGTCCTTACATCCCTGAGCTTGAGTCCCTAAACCCACCTTACGTCTTAAGTCAGACATGGTGGTACATAAATAAGATTCTAGAACTGGGGAGATAGAAACTAGCAGGGTTCACTAGCCAGCCAACCTGGACAAATCATGCCTCAGCGAGAGATCATGCTCAGAAAACAAGGCGAACAGTGTCCTGAGAATGATGTACACACAAAACACAGTAGTGAATGTATACACACAAACACACAAAGAAATCAATAATAGACATTTCTTCAGTTCCTTCCTCTGTGTACAAGCACACTGTGCAGGATTGACCTGGATTGCTCCATATTGTCCCATGAGACTTCAGGGACAAGGAGGCTAATGAGCTTGCCCTCCATCCCTACATCTCCCCACCCCCCACCCTGCCATGCCACGGGCAGATAAGTTTCTTGTCTCTGACCCATAATCCCATCTTCAGCCAAGAGGTAGGAAACTGGCAGAATACCATGTTAGCTTCCGCCCAGGTAAGGTCTCAGGTCATTGATGATGGACAGTCAAGAGTCTGCCTGACAGAGAACATGACTAGCCAGAGCATAGCTGGCACAGTGAAGATGGCTAAGCGAGGCTGCAGAGGTGAGGACGGTTTGAGCCTGGTGGACAGAGCTGGGGTCCTGGCTCATCATAATTCTCCACTGGCCTTCTGATGTCTGTCATGCCTGGCAAGCTGCCTGAATGTGCTGGTTCTAGACTAGACATTTGCATACTAAGAAGTTGTGGCAGATAGAAGTCATCTATATCTGTAGGTGCTGGGGGACGTGAGGGGTGAGGAAGAGATATTAAAGGAGGTGGAGGAGAGAAGAATAGGACCTTGTAACATAGGCAGGACTTTTTGGGAAGATGAAGGAGACCAGTAGGAGTTGGGGGAATATAGGGCAGGCAGTAGAAGAGGTTGGGTAAGAGCAGAGTGGAATAACACCTATGTAGGAAACCCACTACTTTGTATGATACTGTAAAAAGAGTTAAGAAAAAGAAATGATTACACCCCATGCAACCAACAGCAGACATGCCACTCCCCAGTGTAAAAGACTTAGGCCACCTATGAGTCAGGTCAGGGTCCCTTTCTTCAATGCAAGGTACTCAGAATGCAAAAGTTATCCATGCCTCGTGGCCTCAATCCAGGGGGTTGAAGCCTAGGGAAGGACCATGTGAAAAGCTAATGCTGTGTCTACAGCTCTAAGGAACCTCATCAAAAGCTTCCACGCGGCTCTACACACTCTACTTGTTGGTGGGCACAGTGAAACTTCAAGCCTTTTCTGTGCCTTTTTTTTTTTTTTTGAAAAGAAGTATTGTGTTCTTATCTCTTTCTCATTTCTAAACTGTGTATGTGAGCGTGTGTGTGAGCATGCGTGTGTGTGTGTGTGTGTGTGTGCGCACACACACACACACACACACACACACACACACACACGCACACACACTGTTGAGTTCCTTGTATATTCTGAGAGAGTTTGTAAATGATGTTCCCACTCTGTGAGTACCTCTACCCTGAAGATCACTTCTCTTTCAGTACAGAAGCTATTAGCTCTGATGTAGTCTCACTTGCCAATCTTTTTCCTTGTATATGTTTCATAGAAATGTACAAATATTATATGTCAGCCAAAATCAAACCTATGCCATGCTTACCCCCAGTTCTTGACAGTCCCTCATTCAAAGAGCACAAGAAACTGCTAGGAAGTTTACACAGTTCCACACTGCAGTTCTGTTGGTCATAGCAGCCTTTACAACCTTTGAGGAAATAAAATATTTCTTTAATTCTGCCCCCATATTGATATTGAGCACAAAAAACCATAAATTCCAAAAGTAATCACAGTTTTCAAGGATCCTGGACTATGCTTTGCACAACTGTCAATATGGATCATGGAAACCAAGGGGAATCCCATACACATCCACCTGGGTTCTCCCTCTCTCTACACACACCAATTGTGGGAGACTGCAGGAGCCAACTAATAGCTGTGGCAGTTGAATTCATCACTCAGCAAAGACAAAGGCCATGCCATACAGAGTACAGGAGGGTGACACAGAGGACATTTTAATGGCGGTAGAACAATCTCTTAGCCAAAGACTTCTTTACACCAGCCACCAGGATCTCTTCCAGGAAACTTAACTGTTGATACAAACATTTCAAACCATGAAAACATTTTAAAATTAATTTGTGTGTGCATGTGCATGTGTGTGTATGTATACGTGTGTGTGTGTGTGTGTGTGTGTGTGTGTGTGTGTCCATATGTTCAAGGGTGTACATGGGAGGGGGTATGTGTGCACATGTGTGAGTCTACATGTGGAAAGGAGAAGAGAACCCTGATTGCCATTACTCAGAAGCCTTGTTTTTTGAGAAAGGGTCTCTCAGTAGCCTGGAACTCATCCAATAGGTTAGGTTAGGTTAGGTTAGGTTAGGTTAGGTTAGGTTAGGTTAGGTCAGGTTAGGATAGGATAGAATAGAATAGGATAGGTTAGGTTAGGTTAGGTTATGGCAGCATCCCTTGGGGATCAGGGGATTTCTGACTCGCAAGTACCAGGATTACAGTCAATCACCACCATGTCTGACTTTTTGTGCCTGAGTTCTAGAGAGCAATCTCAGGTCTGTTTTCATGGCTGGCACTTTACCAAGTGAACCATTTCTCCAGCCCCAACTTTGCTCTGATAGAAAACGTTTTAGCGTGGAGGTCACCAAAAGCCATCTGTGTATGACAATCTTGGTTTTTCTCATGGTAAAACTCTGACAAACTCAAGGAATGTGGCAATGCCAAATGCATTAGATGTTAGAGAATATGACCCATTTCCCTTCTCAGAGTTTCATTTCCTCTCTATAACCAGTAACCTGGCATAGCCTGCATAGTGCAAGTCAATGCGCAGAACACCACTGCAATAAAACATGGGACCTGTCTCCAGACAGCCCTCAGAGACCCAGGTCCTGCCAGAACAAACGTGAGGTCATATGTCAAGTTTGAAAAACATGTCGAATCCCTGCATCTTAAAACGCAGGTGGTCTGAGAAGCTTTTCTTCCTGCTTCCAGAAAACGTCAAAGCTTCCTGGTCCTCAGTGGGTGGAGCCACAGTCCACAACACAGCCCAGCTCTGCCTCCTCTTAGAGGTTTTCCTTGGTTATCAGTTCTGAGCACAGAAAATTGCCCTTCTGCCCTGCTGTGCTATTCCCTGGCATTGGCTTGAGATTCTGATGAATGGGGAAAATCTGATTAATTAAAGCCTTGAGCTGAAGATCAGTAGCCACAATGGAATGATTGTTTGCTGTTTTGCTGAGGAGACCAACAAATCTACAAGAGGGCAAAGGACTTCATTATGGAAATCAGGGCTCCTTTGGCCCCTGTGCTCTACAGCTTATGGGACTTACAAAATTCAACCAGAAATCATTTCAGCTATGACATCCAACCCTCCCTTCCTCTGCTTCCAATTCATTTACTGCATGTTTTGTTGCAGCCTCTGTGTCCTTTGATGTTACATTCTAATGTATCTATAAACTTAATCTCTTACAATCAGAGAAATTGGGGGGGGGTGGCGTAGAACAGTGGTAGGGGGTTTGTATAGCAGGCACAAAGCCCTGAGTTCAATCCCCAGCACCACAAACGTGTGTGTGTGTGTGTGTGTGTGTGTGTGTGTGTGTGTGTGTGTGTGATATGTATATATATAAACTATTTACTCTCAGTAATTAACATAGTTTCTTTTAGTTTTCCAGTTGAGTGAATTAATGAATCAAATATGGCAACTGGATTGATACATTAGGGTCCAAGTTACAAGAGGGAGGTTCCTAAGAGAAGGCCATGGGCTGCTGTTGAGACCCAAAGCTGAAGCATTAAAGCAATGTTGTGGGAAGCAAAGTAAATTGGGTTTGCATTTTTAAACTGTAATTAACATTCTCTTCTCTCCTCCAAGAGAGAGATTTTGCTCCCAAGGCTATTTAAGGAATCGGAGAACAAAAAGTCAAAGACTTCTCTATCCTCCTTCCATCTCTAATTACCAGAATTATAAAAGGCTGAAGAGTCCCCAAAGTAGCAGGGCAGGTTCCCATGGAGCAAATCTTCTGGGACAGACAGCAAGTGGGTGGGGGGCTTCTCCTCCCAGAATTAAAAGCAGCGTCAGAGCACGGGGCAGCTCCATGGTGAATGGGTTTCCCTCAAAAGACTAACTCATTCTTGTGGGTCCCTTGTGTGTCCATCAGGCAGAGCCTGAATCTGAAGTGAGGACTGGATGTTCCTCATCTGCACGCTGTCCCCATCTTCTCAGTCCACTGGGTTCCTGGCCTTGTCTGGAGTCTTACTATTTAAGGGATTTTGTCTTCTCCCAGTTGATGCTCAGCAATTTCAATTAGCCACCTTCTCTCCATCAGCTTACATAGCTCTAGGAGTCAACTTTGAAAATACATTATTGTCTAAGATAGTAATTCCCAGCTTCGTGGTGTGAACACTTGTACTCAAAGCTCGTATTATGCATAGGTCATATCTCTGCAAATCTACCAGTCTGGTCTGAATGTTTATGCAAATTAAAAATCTCATAGGTTGACATTTTTACCCCCAAAACAATGCTTTTGGGAGGTGGGATCTTTGGGAGAAGATTAAGTTACAAGACTACAACACTTAGGAATGGGATCTATGCTGTCTGTTAGGATTTCTATTGCTGTGATAAAACACTATGACCAAAAGCCACTGGGGGGAAAGGGTTCATTTCACCTTACAGCTCCTAAGTCCATCACTGAAGGGAGCCAGGGCGGAAACCTGGGGGCAGGAGCTAGGGCAGAGGCCATGGAGGCATGCTGCTTACTGGCTTGCTTCTCGTGGTTTGCTCAGCCTGCTTTCTTACACAACTCGGGACTACCTGAGCTGGGCCCTACCATATCAATCATCAATCAAGAAAACACAACACACACTTGCTCAGAAGTTGAGGTATTTCTCAGTTGAGATTTCCTCTTCCCAGATGAGTCTAGCCTGTTTCCAGCTGACATAAAACTAACCAAGATCAGCACGTCTGTGCAAGAGGCTAAAAGAGAGACACCCCTCCCAACCCCTCCATCTCTGTGTGAGGCTAAGGGGAGAAGATGGCTCTCTGTGAGAAGTGGCCTTCAGCCAATACCAAGTCACCCAGCACCTTTATCTTGGATATCTTGGTTTCTAGAACTGTAAGAAATAAAATTATATTTCCGCTGGGCGGTGGTGGCGCACGCCTTTAATCCCAGCACTTGGGAGGAAGAGCCAGGTGGATCTTTGTGAGTTCGAGGCCAGCCTGGTCTCCAAAGCGAGTTCCAGGAAAGGCGCAAAGCTACACAGAGAAACCCTGTCTAGAAAAATCAAAAAGAAATAAAATTATATTTCTATAAACTGCTTAGTCTAAAGTATTTTATAGTTGTACCTGAATGAGCTAAACAGGCTCCACACCAATGATGACACCATTGTAAATGGAACATAAAAACAGGCAGAAGCCAGGCATGGTGGCACACACCTGTAATCTCAGGCACAGGAGGTTGAGACAGTGTCAACCTGGGCTACATAGTGCATTCAAAACCAGCTTGGGCTACAATCAGGAATCTAGCCTGTCTCAACAACTAAGTAAATAAATGAAGGAAGGATTCCGGTGAATTGAGGATTATCCCAAAATCCCTCTTTACAAAGGAATGGCTGAAATGCAGACAGGGTCACAAATAAGGGAAACTGAGTCAAGGCCAGGGGCTCATTCCAATAGACAACAGACCCTCAGTCAGTACTCACTGAACAGTGGGGGAATTTGTGAGAACACACAATGACCTTCCTTATGAACTGGCTCAGAGAGAAGATGACGAAAGAACCCAGACAAGGATAGAGGCAAAGCTCTCAAGCGGACAAGGAAGACCAGGCTTCCATTGGAAGGAAGTGGGGCTGGGGAAGGAGCCTTGACAGTGGGAAAGGCCTAGGAGAGAGCAGACTCTTCCTAGGATATTGCTACCAGGACACAAATTAGACACAGCCTGCAAGCGAGGGTTAAAAAGGCCCAGCAGTGGGCATCAGTGCTCTGCAGGGAGTCTCAGACAAGCACAGTCCCCCCACAAGCATTACAGTTGGAGAAATGCAGGATGAACAACTTGCCAAAAGACATCTCCTTAGACCAGGGGTGGGGACAGATGCTCAAAGGCTGTGGTGCCAAGGGTGACATCACAGGGAGACGAGGACACATTCCCCCCCCCCCCCGCTCCGTCTTCCTGCATACTGCATGAACAACACCTATCAGAGCATGGTTTATAAAGAACAGGCTTCGTGACTCACAGACCTGGAAGCTAAGGGGCTTCCATGCATGGCCATAGCCATTCTGTGCGTCCAAGATGGCCCATGCTGCTGGATCCTCACATGGTAGCGGGCTAAAGCGTCTGTCTAGTTTCCCTCGACTCACTCTCCCCTCTTTGTCTTGCTTCTTTGTTTTCTGATGGGGTCTCATGTACCTGAGGCCAGCTTCAAGCTTTCTGCATAGCTCAGGTTGGCTCTGAAGTCACCACATCGGGTGGGAGTAATTCTGTTTCTGAGAGCAGAACCCCTGGGCTTAATTATCTCCCAAAAGCTACCACTATCTTAGATTCCAACACAGGAATGGGGAGGTGGGGGGAGACACATCCTAAGAAACCATGACACCATGCAATTGCTAAATATATCTCCTTGTAAAACCCATGAGCCTCTGGGTGGAGCCTCTCCCTCACTGTCCTGTACTCCCCCTCAACCACTGGAGTCTTTTCCTCTCTACTGTTCTTTCCTCTCCTCAGCCCACAGCATTCAGGGACAGGCAGAGCAGACCAAGTCCTTGCTTTGTTGATACAAAATACCCGACAAATGCAACTTCAGGAAGGAAGGGTTTACTAGCTTCACAGATAGAGTACCATCGCCCATTGCTGCCAGGAGCTTAGATGGTGGTGGTCACATTGCATCTGCAGCCAGGAGGCAGAGAGCAGTGAATAATGGTGCACAGTGGCTTTCTTCATTTTGAAGATCTGGGACTCCTACCTATGGAATGGCATTGCCCAAAGTTAGGAAGAGACTTCCCACCTCAACCTACTCTAGAAAATTCCTCACAAGCATGCCCAGAGGCTTTGTCACAAGTTAAAACCAACATTAACATTACACAGACCCACCCCTAAACACTACAGAACATGTCTCCTCGCTCAAGGCATGCAGCCCAGGTAAGCTCCTCTTTACAACTTTCAGAACATTAAAGGCTAGGCAGACAGAATGTTCCCCACAGTCCCTGACAGGGCAAAAGAAAATGTGCTCTTTAACACCCAAAACCCAATGAGTTCTGACAAAAGATAAATTTAAGTAGGTGAAGGCTAGTAATTTTAAATTGATCATCCAACTGGAGGCTTCCATCCCATTCATAGGGATGGTACAGTTTCTACAAGTCTGTAGGCTATGCCAGGCCAATAACACACTCTCACCCCCACCCTCCCACCCACCCTGCACTGGTGCATCTCCAAATCTCCAATGATTACAGTCTCTCTTACAGAATAGACAGTCAACAAATAGTGGCTAAATGAATTCATGCATTATGTTGCTTCATTAACTTTTACAATTTTAAATCTGGAAAACCACTTCATAACTAATTAAAACCTGGAGTGTAATCTCATCAATAACTTGTGCATGCTAGGATGGTGAACAAGTCTTGTCTCTGCATAACATTCCTTCAGCACCCATCTTCTCTCCCACTACTGAATAATCAGGCCCACGCCTCAAGATGCTCCTTAGTTGTACTGAACTCGGGAGCATGGATGCAGGGTCCCCAGGCTCAGACCTTTGCATTCTCCCCTGCTTCACTGCATGTGATTTTTTTCATCTCTGTTTACAGCTCCTTCTTGGTAGTCTCTTCGGAATCATCAGCACATTAATGCGTGCTTTGCAAATGCTTAAATTTTAATTATTAATAAGGTAATAATAGGATAGCATGGCTCCTAAAGAAAGATGAAGCAATTTGTAGGGTTGGAAATCACATAAATAACTTCTTTTGTTATAAACTTATTTATTTCATTGAACCTAAAAATAACATCTGCTAAAAATGGCAACAGATAAATGTAACTATTTTTTTCAATTTTCATGCATCTGTCAAGAACACATCTCTTGCTTACTGACAGATTATATGCACAGTCCAAATTATAGTAAGTGGAAATAATTTCTACCATTTTGCTGTCATTATGATTATCAACATCAAAATTATAAGATAGGGGATTTTCCTTTCTGAAGAGGAAAACTCTCCCTAAATTGATATTTTAAAGTCTATGTACAGTGAAAATGTTCCCATCCCTGGAGCAAAGACCCAATACCTCTGTATTTCTCAGCACTGTTTTGCAGAGTGTGAACAAGTGGTGAGGGACAGCCATAATAAAACAACTGCCACTCCTCTCCCAAACTGGTAAGGCCCAAGCTAGTGGCCCAAGTGGCCTGTGCCCTGCTCGATTCAATAAGAGAGAGAGATCTTACCAAAGGACCCAGCAGCATGAAGCAGAGAATGGAGTTAATTCCTTACCGAGTACCATCCTGCAAAAAAGAAGGTCCTGTCCTTGGTGCTGGTGACTAGGTATTCTTAATTGGACTCACTATAGTTTTTTACTTTGCTCCTTTAAAAATGTGTGTTCATTAATTATAAACAGACTGAGTCATTGATATATATATATATATATATATATATATAATCATAATTAAATACTTTTGCCCAACTTATTTTATTACTATCAGTGGTGGGGATTGACCTTGGGTCCTTACACATGCTAGGCACACTCTACCACTCAATAAGACAGATGAAGGAGATAAGGGGGAGACAAGTAGGGAAGGAAGAAGTCCAAATATCCTAATTTGTCAATGATATGATTCTGTATGTAAAAGATCCTCAATATGCCACCAGAAAACTCCTACTGCTGATAATACATTCAGCAAAATAGCAGGACACAAATTAACATACAGTAGCCTTCCTATACACAAAACCAACAAATAGCTCAAGAAAGAAATTAAGAAAGTAGTATCACTCATGATAACCTCAAAAATCATATAAAATATCTTTGAATAAATTGATCCAAGGAAGTGAAAGACTTATACAATGAAAACCTTGAGATGGTTCGAAAAGAAATTGAAGAACATACCAGAAGATGAAAAGACCTCCTGCTCATGTATTGTTAGGGTTAATATTGTGAAAATGGCCATTTTTACAAAAATCAACCAACAGGTTCAAAGAAATCCCCATCAAAATTCCAATGTAATTCTGCACAGAAATTGGAAAAATAATCTTACATATGAGCCCTAAATCTGCAATAAGAGAAAGTGGAGAATATGCTTAAAGTCCCTGGCCCAGGACTTCCTGAATAGCATCCTGATAGTGCAAGCATTAAGACCAACTCATAAATGGGACTTCATTAAACTAAAAAGCTTCTCTACAGCAAAGGACACTGTCATACAAGTGAAGAGGCAGCCACATAAAGGATGAGAACGGGCCCCATAGGCTCATATATTTGAATATTTGGTTCCCAGTTGGTAGACTGTTTAAGAAGGATTAGGAGGTGTGGCCTTGTTGAAGGAAATGTGTCACTGGGGGTGGGATTTGACGTTTCAAAAGCCCAAGCCAGGCCAAATCTAGCTTGTTCTCTACCTGCAGAAGAGGATGTGAGCTCTCAGCTACTGATCAGCATTATGCCTGCTACCATGCCCCCGCCATGATGATCATGGGCTAACTCTCTGAACTAGTACACAAGTCCCCAATTAAATGCTTTCTTCTACAAGATGTCTTGAGCATGGTGACTTCACAGCAATAGAGTAGTAACTAAGGTGCCAGCTATTATATTTGACAGAGGGTTAATGTCTAGAATATACAAAAAAAAAAAAAAACCTCAAAAAAATTCAAGTTGAAAATTCTTGCTGTTATAATTAGTGCCCTGTGGTTTTAGAGGGGTGTTAAAAGTGTTCATTTCTTCTGGTGCTCTCACTACCACTAATTGCCAAGTAACTTTATGCACCCAACTTATGCTCTACAGATCAATTTCCTATATCATTAGCAAATGGCATCCATCTTCATCCATGAGTTTCCTCATTAGATCAAGGTGATCAAAGTTTATATGCCACCAAGAAAAAGAGCATCTTATATGCCGTGGGCTGAATTTTAGCTTCCCACTCCAAATTCATAAGTTCAAGTCTTTGTCTTCAATGTAAGACTATCTTGAGACAGGCCTTTCAGCAGGTCTTAAAAGAAGATACTGACTCAATAATCTTGAGTCTCAATCTCCAAGATACAGAGAAAATGAAATCCTGGGGTTTAAGAAAATGGGGGAGGGGTGGGGAAGGCAGCAGGTTGGGCAATAAGAGAAAACCTGCCAACAGCCTAAAGGGTCTTGGTTCTGAGAGAGTTCTCATCTGAGTAGGGGGAGTCATGCTGCATTCAGTTTCTCCACCTGTAACTCCCATCATGCAATTCTTGCCATGTGAATTAAGGTTGTCCAGGCTGATCCATATGCAATCTAGAGATCAGTGTGAACCACTGTGTAGGTGACTCCCACATATACAGTCTCTGCAGTGTAAATCAGGCCCCTGCACTCAAGAACAATCCTCATTGCCAATGCTCAGCCTTGAGTAGAGGCTGCGGTCCTGGTATGGGATCTCTGCAGTGCCAGGTGATGCCATTCAGCGGGCTACAGCTTAGTTGGATAAGAGGTCTGTCTGTGATTTCTAAACCAATATCAGAGAAAGCTCCTAAGGAGAATCACTTCCTCCACCAAAGGGCACGCTGGGGAGGCAGCCAGCTGCCTTATGGAGTCCACATGAGAGGCTGCTTGAAGGAGTGTGGGTGGCTACAGAGGAGCCACATTGGAAGGTCTGGACCCAGTGTGGATAATGGGTCCCCATAGGTGTGTAGACAGAACTTCCCTTACCCTTGTCTTCTCAACTCTATAGATCCTAGCCTGCCGTGCACAACCGGAACAGAATTGCATGTGACTGAATGGAAGGATTGGCTGGACACACAGATGAGGATCCAATGGTCCTCTCACTGTCGTCTCCTTCTATGAGGGAATGCCGACAGCCAACAAAGCCAGCTGTGAGGATCTTTTGCAAGCAGGCATAGCTGGTCTTATGAAGATGGTGGCTGTTCAGCCCAGAGGATAGCGCTCGGCAACAGGGAGTGAAGTTACCAACATGAGACACATATAAGGGAGCTTAATAGAAACCTGATTTTCACAGGATACCAAACAATGTACACATTGGTTAACATTTTAGACTTATCACCCATGACTAGACCTTTGATAAAGCAAGGAGGACTTTTAACTTCCCAGCCAGAAGGATTTAAGTTTTCTGTTTGTAAAACCATGTGTTTTGACACATGGGGAAAACAGTAAGGAACTATATATACCCTGACCCTATTAATGGGGAAGGAAAGGTAAAAGACAGAGCAAGATAGAAACCCTATTTGTATCTTTGCCATGCCTGTGGCCAGAACCTATGATAAAATTATAGCAAAACAAGTCAATGATTTCTTTTCTTGGCTTAAATGACTCTGAGTGATTGCTATTTAAAACATGGGGTTCTAAAATAGGAAATAACACACGAATGTAATATACCAATATTACCCATTGAAAATGGAATATGGAGCACCAACTATATATTTCTTCTCCAAAGCATATTTCAGGAAGATTTTGATTTTCATGCAATTTCTGATCCACAAGCTTTGTAGAGAAAGAGATCTATGGGTCAACTAGGTAAGCACTACCCCTCGAAGCCAGGAAAACTGACCTTCTGACCTTTCACTCCACACTAGGTTCCCTTCTAGTTCTTAGTTAAGAATCTCCCAAGCCAAATGGTTCTAATTAGTTAATAAACTGACTCCAGCTGCTTCTCTTGCTGTGAAAAATTCAATAGCAAGAGAAAAATCAATTAGCACACACCTGGCTATATTTAGAAATGATTTTGAAGTGGCTTTTTACTATGAAGATCATACCAGCCAATATTGAAAATCGAACAATAAATGTTAAGAATACAATGAGATTGGAAAAGACAGGCCCTCATCTCCACCTGGACTAAGCAATCAGAGTGGTGGGTAACTGCCAGAGAAAGTCACTCAACCTTTGATGACTGGGACAAGAGTGGATGCTGTGATTTAAGTCTGACCTGTCCCCATGGGCTTGTGTTTTGGCTGCCAGCACTCAGCAGCTGATGCTATCTGGGGTGGTTGTAGAAACTCCAAGAAGGGGATCCTTGTTGAATGAAGTAGGACATTGGGGGTAGGTCCTTGGGGTGCGTTACTACCCTTGGCTCTTTCTGATCATGCTTCATTTGCTTTGGGTTCTTCAAGAAGTGAACAGCTGGGCCTGCCATACTGCCATGATGTTCTTCTGCCCAAGTGCAGGGACACTCTCCAACCATGAGGGTGTCACAGTAGCCAGAAAGCAAGGGGGTGTCCTAGTTAGGGTTTCTATTGCTGCAATGAAACACCGTGACCAAAAGGTAAGTTTGGGAGAAAATGGTTTATTTGGCTTACACTTTCATATCATTGTTTATCATTGAAGGCAGTCAGGACAGGAACCCAAATAGGGCAGGAACATGGTGGCAGGAGCTGATACAGAGGCCATGGAATGGTGCTACTTCCTGGCTTGATCTCCAGGCTTGCTCAGCTTGCTTTCTCATAGAACCCAGAACCACCTGTCACAATGGGACTGGTCCCTCCCCCATCAATAATAAAAATAATACCCTACAGGCTTGCCTACAGTCTGATCTTATTGGGGCATTTTCTCAGTTGAGGCTTCCTCCTATCCAGTGACTCTAGCTTATGTCAAGCTGATATAAAACTAGCCATCTCAGGGCTATAGGAAGAAAGGGGCTGTGGTCTCAATGTCTCTCCCCATCAAGGCCATGGTCCCTATAATCTAATTCATCCCACAAGACTCCACCATTTAAAAGTTCCACCATCTCCCAAGAATGCCATAGACATATGACCAAATCTTGAACATGTGATCCTTTGAGGGGCATTTCTCTAAATCTTTGCAGGAAGATTCCTAACTAAATTAGGTTGCCGAGATGTATAAGGTTGAGAACACTGCAGAAAGACCAAAGGTAAGAATGGCTTCTTGACCAAGCTTGTAGGAACTCCCAAACTTTAGAATGACAGCTATGGAACCTGCATGGGACCTGACTAAGCCCTCTGCATATGGGAGATAGTTGTGCAGCTGGGTCTGTTTGAGGGGCCCCTGGTAGTGGGGTCAGAATCTATCCCTGGTGCATGAGCCGGCTTTCTGGAGCCCATTACCTATGTTCACCCCTGATGCAGTGGGGAGGGGCTTGGTCCTGCCTCAACTGAATGTACCAGGCTTTGCTGACTCCCCACGGGAGGCTTTACCCTTTTAGAGAATGTGAGGAAAGGGGAGTGGGTTTGAGAGAGGGGAGGCTGATGGGGAACAGGAGAAGGAATGTGGGGGATTTGTGGTTGGTATATAAAAATGAATAAAAAATTTTAAAATAAAAAAGGAGAATGGCTTCTTGCTACACAAATTTGAGGGCAGAGATTATCTGTTTTTGTTTTTGTTTTTGTTTTTAATCCTCTTAAAGGGAACTCTTCTATAGGTGAGGTGTATTTTTGAAGGGTCAGTCTATTCTCAGTGACTTTCCTACTGATCATTACTGCCTCATATGGTTTCCAATGTTTTCCCTCCATGTCCAAAGTGTATCATTACTCTCATTCTAACATCCATGCTTCCAGAAGGCACAAATTGGGAATTCACCATCCCTGTTAAATGATAACTTGGTAACTAACATTCTGATCATTGCTGTGATTCCTGCCCACCCCTCCTGCCTATACTTCCTGGCCAATCAGTATTTTGTTTATCAATCAATCATCCACAGCACCTCCCCCCACCCCCAGGAACTTGCTTCAATTCCAGTGTCCCCCCATAGGAATCTCATTCCTGCTTAGCAAACATCTTGCGGATATTGTCATCATCATTTTGTCGGTAAAAGAACAGGCACAGAAACGTGAGCACCTCCAGAGACTGAGCAGGGGCTCTGTGGGTCATTCTGTGTATACTGGCTCTCTCGCCTCTAAGATGTTTTTCTCCATGAGCCCCCCACTGTAAGGAGAAAAGTTAGCAAAAAATTACATACTAGATTTATGAGAACACCCACATACAACTTATTTTTTCCCACAAAATTCACATTAAAAACCCCTTTTCAATAACCCAGATTTTCTACTTCCAAGTCAGAACTGTTCAGAACTTCTACATGCTTCCAGAATTCTTATGAGAACTGTCTGCAAGTCCTTTGCTTGGAGTTGTGTGTATATTTATTAGCCCAACCACACTACAGCTTCTGGAGAGTTGGAACATTTCAATATTTTTATTAAAAAACATCTGATGTAGAATTTCTTTTTCATTTTGGCATGGCACACATGTTTAATAATCACATGCCAGCTGAATTAATATGTTAAGCCAAAGTTGACTTTTACCTGAAGCATGGGAAACAAGCAGTTGTCTCTCTTGAAGCTTCTGAGAAGGACAAGAAGATAGTGATGGGGATGGCAAATCAGTGTAAGCAAAGGGAAAGAGAAGCTGAGTGCCACACAGTGGTACTATGACTGTCACCCAAAGAATCTTGATAATTCACTCCACACTCCAGCAGCTAGCCACCACCAATGTCTCTTGACATCACCTCAGTAGTCCCATTCACACAATGAAGATAAACTCAGCTTCTTCCAATCTCATGGTGAGAAAACAAACGATAAAACAAAACTTTCAAAGTGTCTGAAGCTTGATGAAAAAGCAAGACCCCTTCATGGTAATTCTTTGGAAATTAATTTATTAATATTCTGTGTGTGTACACGATGTAGGAGGCGCATGAGCATGGCCTGGCAGCGCATGCATCGAGGTCAGAGGACAACTTCATGGAGTTAGCTCTCTGATTTCATTTTTATGTGGATTCTGGCTGCCAGGCCTTCCTGGTGAACACTCTAGCTACAGAGCTTCTTGCTGGCCTAGATCCCTATGACTCTCATTGCATAGTTAAAATAATAATGGTAAAAAATAGTGAGAAGATATTGATCTCTATAAGCAAGTCCATCATCCTGATTGTCTACCCATCATGCTTTCTGGCATCCCCTTTCTTGGAGATGGCACAGTGGTGGGGAGCATGACCCACTGAGTTTAGATTCTGGGGCTGAATCTGGAGCTGCAGGATGAACAGCCTCAAAAGATGCCCTTTGCCTGCTATTTCCATCCTGAGAAATGCTAATGACAGTCTCAGTGTTATAAAATCAAAAAGAAGTTCAGATGGCATGCTAAGTACTTCAAACAGCAAATTGTATATAAAAGCCCTCACTGAGTCTGGGAAGCTATTTTCAAGGTGTCTTACTCCTGGGAGTCTTGCCTCCCTAACATTATCAGGAAAACCCATTTACATCCTAATTGGAACAGAATTCACAAGCATGAGTAAAGATGTTGCCTGTTTAAGTAATGCTCCCAAAAGTGACCTCTCAGATGGTGATGACATTATTGATTAACAATTATTCTTTGTGGATTCTTATTTATGTATGCTGTCCTTTGTCAATAAGAATGTTCTATTCAATCTCTGTCATTAGCCTGAAGTTAGGCTTGTAAGATGGGCCTGGCCACTCATTTCCACCAATCACAGCATGGAGATAATACAATGGGGGATAGGGAGAACCATATGGCTTTTAAAAACATCTGTAACAGGAAACTGTGTTGTTTTTGTTTTTTGTTTGTTTTCTTTCAATTTCTGAAAGGCTACCTTTTTATTTAATTCAGGTTTTCAAAGACTCTGTAGTACAATGTAAACATTAACTCTGGCACTTCAAAGAATTAATTGGCTAACTTCAAATAAATTTCATCAATTTTTAATGGCTTGTCCTAAATAATGGGCAAGATGACACAGGTGGAAGTGAGTTGAAGTCTCTACAAGACAGTTTCTAACTCTTGCGTGCCTCTTCGACATTAACTCAGAGTTTCAATGTAAGCCTTACTCAGCAGCAGACTCCTGAAGCCTGGGATATTTAGTGCTTTCTCGGATGCCGAGGGCCAGCCCAAAGGCTGACAGGGCTTCACAGAAGGTCTGGATCAGGCTGTTAGATGACTCTAAACTTGACCTCAGTTGTCATCTGGTGAAACATAGATACGTAATTTGGATCTCAGCCAAATGCAAAGCTTCCTTCCCTGGTAAAGCCTGCTAATGTGGCTCCTTCTTCCTGGCTCTTCAAGGGTCCTGAAAACCCACATTTTCATTCTTTTAACCTACAATGGTTCTCTCCATGTTTCACTGTGGATTCATTGTATAGATCCACACTCACTTTCCCTTAGCATCATGAGGATCTACATTTCTTCATCCACCTGTAACAGGTGTGTGATCAACCCCCTTTCTCTTATCAAGCTAATGGGTATATATTTAAATGGGGAGTCAACCTAATTTCACTTAGAAAACAAATATAATTGCCTTTGCTGTAATAGTATACGGGAGTGTGTCATATTTCCTAGCTTTTTGACAAATGAGTCTATAAAGTCCAAATCAATTTTGTCATAATGACTAACATGAACACTTGATCAAAATAATCACATATGCGTTTCCAGCACTTCTGGGTCCCTTCCATATGAAATGAAAATAAATGAAAGTAAAATAAAGATTACATTTTCCCTAGTGACATTCATTCCCCAAATCTGGAAACACCGAGTGCATAGGTTTTTGCTCCCTAACAGCTGCAAAAATAACTATTCTCATGGTCTTCTTCCAAAGAATTTTCATCCAGCACTGTTCAGTGTCTAACACATCAAAGTCACGTCAAGGCTCCCAACCTCCTGATCTTCCTCGTCCCAGAAGTAGGTGGAATACTGAGGGACATTATCACAATTCTTTCCTAAATCAGAGATACTCAGATCTGAAGTGCCATTCCTTGGTAACAGCTCTTTATTTTCCACCCTTGTCTTCAACACAGAGATTAAATCACACCAGTGCAGGCAAAGCTGAGCCCTAGAAGAGGGGAAACCTTTTCAAGAAACCCCAGCTTGTGGTCCCTAGTGGGTGAGTTTCACTCCAGGGGACAGCCCCACACTCATGAGCAGTGCAAATTGGTTTCAGTGACTTTTTTTTTTTTTTTTAGAAAGAGGATATAAACTGAGAGGGATTAGGGAGAGGGGTGGATTTGGGAGGATCTCGAGAGAAGTAGAGGGTGAATGTGATCAAAATGCACTGTATGAGCACATGAAATTCCCAAAGAATAAAAATGCTTTATTAATTTTTTAAGCCTGCATATGTAAAGCTAGGAGCTTAATCCAAAATCATAGCTAAGGTAGGAAGACTGGAAATTTGAGGCCTGCATGGCTTCATGTGACTTTAAGACCAGCACAGCTATAAGAAACCCTGTCTCAAGATGATGATGATGATGATGATGATGATGATGATGATGATGATGAAAAATGTCTGAAACTGGTTAATCTATGAAATGAGAAGTAATTACCTGAAATTACAGCATCCAGAATAATCCCAGACTTGATTCTTGTGAACATTAAAATAAAATGGGAATGACTCATGGGGTAAGAGCACTGTCTGCTCTTCCATTGGACCCAGGTTCAATTCCCAGTACCCACATAGTGACTTAAAACTTGAACTCCAGTTCCAGGGAATCCAATGACCCCTTCTGAACTTCAAGGGTACCAGTACACTTGGCATACATAAATACATACAGGAAAAAATCTTCATACACATGACAATCAATGTAAAAATTAAAACAATAGATGGTAAGTGCCTCCAAGACTCTCGATAAACAGCAGTTGTCCCCATTAGTTTCACAGACAGAATTTCTTGGTTCCTCTAAAGCCATCTAATTTGGCTGTGTGAAAGAAAAAGGGAGCTGAGATAGCAAAAGAAAACCCCAGTCTCTCAGGACAGGAGGCCAGTGAGGCTAAGCCAGTAACTCAAGGAATGGACCCTCCTGAGTCCTTTGCACACACCAGACGGTCTTGGTAGAACCAATCCATTCACTTTTTTCTCCTCTTTCCTGCCTTTTCCACCTCATGAGGATGTTTATGGCAAAGTCAGTTATCACTGTGGAGAATATTTCCTGATGTCATGTCATTTATTTTGAGTTCAGATAGTTTGAAATCAAAGAAAGAAATATGATTTGCAGGTAACATTGAGAGCCACACCCATGCTGTTACTCTCAGACTTGATGTTCATGTCTTTTAATTTCTTAGATGGATTCTTACTCTAGTTTATTTCATATTAAATATTATTTTGTATTGTAATCTTACATCAGTTTTTATGTGCGTGCGCGTGCGCGCGCGCGCGCGTGTGTGTGTGTGTGTGTGTGTGTGTGTGTGTGTGTGTGTGTAGGCCAGGGGAGGACATCAGGATCTTCTATTGTGCTCCACCTTGTTTCTGGAGACAAGGTCTCTGGCTGACCTGGAGCTCACTGATTGGCTAGGCTGCCTAGATAGCAGCCCCAGGAATCCTCCTGTATCCATTCCCCAGCACCTGGACTCCAGACATTTACCACCATCCATACCCAGCCTTGGTACTTGGGTTCTCGGGATTCAGATTCTGTCTTCATGCATGCACAGCAACCATATTACCACCCAAGGCATCCCCTTTATGTAGTTTGAATTTGAACAAAATCTTCCTATTTTCTGTACTTGAGTATTTGTGTGGGTTCTGGGTTCTGGAAATACTACACCCTAGTGAGACGTCTTGGCACAAGGATGATTTCACAGTAAAGCAATCTGAGAAAAGGTACTTTCCTTCCCATTCTCCTGTGGAAGTACTTGGTAAATGTTAGGAAGGATTTTCTGGAACTCCCAGGTACTTCTGAAAGTACACTGTGAGAAGGGCCTCCTGGTACCAGAAGATACAAGGATGCAGGGAGGCAGCTTGATAAGCCAACCTGGCTGACTTCCTCCTAATTATTACTGTCAGGAATTACTGAACGCCTTCATCTCTATCCTGTTTATCCTCAACTCTCCATCATCCACCAAGCCTACCACAGAAAACACTTCAGTGCAGCCCTTTCTTCCAGTCTTAGTTTCTCTGTGGGTCACATATGTGAAGCGTGTTGTCTCTTCATCACCCATCCTGCTATTGCAGAGGACCAGCATTAATCTAAGATGGAAAGAATGCAAAGATTTGGCTTCTTCTTCATATGTATTGTTAAATTGTAGAATATTAATTTAAGATATGTTACATTTGTTTACACTTTGGAACATTTGTTTAATGATGCAAAGATGTGTGGCATTTGTTCGTGTTGGATTTGTTTAACTCTGTGAAGCTGTGTTACTTTGCCTGCCTAAAACACCTGATTGGTCCAATAAAAAGCTGAATGACAAGGCAGGAGAAAGGATAGGTGGGGCTGATAGGTATAGAGAATAAATAGGAGGATACATCTGTGAAGAAGGAACAAGAGGAGAGGAGGATATCAGGGACCACCTACCAGCTACACAGCCAGCCACAGAGAAAGAAGTAAAGAAAAGATATGCAGAAATAGAAAAAGATAAAAGCCCAGAGACAAAAGGTAGATGGGATAATTTAAGAAAATCTGGCAAGAAACAAGCCAAGCTAAGGCCAGGCATCTATAAGTAATAATAAGCCTCTGTGTGTATTTATTTGGGAGCTGGGTGGCAGGTGCCCCAAAGAGTAAAGAGTAAAATGACCAACTACAGTGTTATGTACCTTAAAGACATTGCTTTTCACTTTCTGAAAAGTCTGGAACTACCAGAAATATATAAACTGCTTCTTTAAAAGTAAGCTGATAAGAAAAAATAAATTTATTTTGTCTAATTAAACAAGCAATTAGTGTTATTATCAACGCTGAATCCTGAAGTATCCAAATTCCCAGGTAACAGTGCCTCCACCACACAGATATCAAACTAGGAAATCACTGTTCCATAACAGATTGTAAAACTTAATGCTATGTGAAATGAGCGATAGTCTCGTATCAACCAGCTTTGGTTATTTGGAAGCAATTTCATATTGGAACTACACATCATGACAGTGAGGACTCCAGACCTGCTGGGCTACCTGAGGTACCAGTGAGGTAAGGCTGTGACTGCTAAAGGTCACTGCAAGGGCACACAGCAGGATGAGGGCCTCAGGGACTGTGACTACAAGGGCATGCAGCAGGATGAGGGCCTCAGGGACTGTGACTGCAAGGGCATGCAGCAGGATGAAGGACTCAGGGACTGTAAGCATCTGCTGCACAGAGAGGACCAAGGGTCCCCAGGTGAGTGTCCCTGACTAGATCCTTCTAGGAAGCTAGGGAGCCATCTATCCCTGCCCTAGACACATCAGGCTCCTGTTCTGCTCTCAGTAAGGCTGCTATCTTCAGACATTGCTTTTGACAGATCTGTGTTCTCCCATGAATTAAACTGAACCGCCAACAGTTATGAAAAAGAGCCTTCTCAGACTTCAAAGCTGCCTCCCAACTGTGATGGTTTGGTTTCAAAACAAAACAAATCTCTTCATACAGATGCTCTGGGGCCTGGGGTGAGATTACACACCAATAAACCCATGATAAATTGAAATGGCTTAATATTCAGAATGTCCTAAACATTATACCTTAGTCTTGCCTACCTTAAGTACTCCCAGAACATTCTAGTCAATGACAGTTGGAGGGCATTGTCCAACATTTTATAACAGAGTACCAGCTATTTTGTAATCTACATTAGTTCCATCTCTCATTGTTGTGACTAAATACTTGAGTAAAACAACATAAGCAAAGGGTTAATTTTGGCTTCCAGTTCTAAGAGAAACAGTCTATCATGGCAGCAGAGACATGAGGCAGCTGGTCACACTGCACCATAGTCGGAAAGTGGAGAGAGGCAAATGTTCATCTCAATTTGCTTGCCTATTTCTATGCAGCCTAGAACCAGCTCATAGAAGAGACCATCCACCTTCAAGGTGGGGCCATCCCATCTATCAATTAACCTAATCTAGACCCACCCTCATAAGCATGCTCAGAGGTTTGTCTCCTGGGTTATTTAGATCCTGTCATGTTGATCATCAACATTAACCTTTAGGGCTGGAGAGAGGATGGGGGTTTGATTCCCAGCATCCACATAATGCCTCATAACCATTCTATCTCCAGCCCCAGGGAATCTATCAGCCTCTTTTGACCTCCATGGGTACCAGGCATGCATGTGTCACACATACGTACATGCAGACAAAACACCCATACACATAAAAATTAAATTTCATTCTTTAAAAAAATATAACCTCACACCATTGAAAATGCACTGAGTCAAACAGAACAGTTGTGTAAGTACAATTTGCACCATCAGAAGGACAAAGGAACCATTACATCAAGCTATTGTAAGTAAGTAAATTACCTCTGTAATTTGCTGTTTACTCCCTCTGGACACTTCTGCAAACTTCTTTTAATTAAAAAATGGTACCACCTACCACACCCAACCTGAAAGCTTAACCTGTCTCTCATGACCCAAACAAAAGAGAACTCCTGGGCCTAATTTATCTTGGTTGTGCCAGAACCAGGACCAATCCTTTTCATAATTAAAAGGAAAGAAAAGAAAAGAAATGACTTCAACATTAGATGCCATGATTCACACTATAACGTCTCTCGAGACCCAGTCGTCCTTATGGAGCCCATTTCCCTTGTTCCGAGTCATCCCAGACAGCATACAGATGATCGGCTCATATAAAACTTTGTCTTTCACAACAGCTGAGTCAAGCTGGATGGTCCAGGCCTGTGATCCCAGCGACAGGATGCTGAGGCAGGAGGACCACAAGCTCGGAGGGGTACAGAGTCACTTCAAGGCCAGGCTAGGAAACTTAGTTTGACATCATCCAAATACAAATACTTTCCAAAGGGACCCAGGTTGACGATGTAGCACATGCAAGGCCCTGGATTCAGTTTCCAGTGCTGGGGGTGGGGAGACTGAATCAAATGCCATGGCACCTAGCTAACTCCACCTCTTCCCAAATGTAGTGTGCAATGTATACTATCATGAATAAAACCTCACAGTACCAATTTATAATATCACACTCATTCAAATGTTGTTAGTATACAACACATGCTGTTAGCACCTTTTTAAATCATTATGAATTTATTAGTGGTAGTGTTTTTCTTCATTTATTAATCTAATCACCTCAGTGAGTAGAATCCACTTGCTCAATGGCTGATTTGAGCCTAGAATTAGAAACACAAAAAAAGTCAACAAAAACAAAAATAGCTAGGGACAAATGTTTGGTGTATTTATGACAGAGGAAGACTCTAATCTCTGGAAACATATAAAAGTCTGTGTATACTGATAGGAAAATGACTAAGGCCCCAGCAGATAAATGGAAACTGTCTTTCCTAAGGAGACTCGGGATGACAGAGGAGCAAATGAAAGAGGAAGATGTGTTGAAAACGTTGGTGAAGTTCGAAAGCATGGCCATCAAATGCATGGGTGGCAGACAGAAATATAAACTGGAGATCATGAAGAGTCTCGGCTCCAGGGACAGATATGGGAGCCAGGAGAGCACAGAAGACACTGAGAACGATCACTTAGACCACAGGGGGAGAAAGCATGCAAAGACAGAAGAGGACCAGGGCAAAGGAACAGAAACATTCAGCACAGACAGCAAAGCGTAGTAAGGTGAGAGGAATGAAGGGAGCACGCTGTCTTAGAAGCCATGGAAGAGGGCTCCCAAAAGTGGGCATGGCTGTTTGCACAACACATAGCAAGATGAGTATAGAGATGGATCAACTGCATGATGATGTCTGCTTTTCTAATAGCTAAGTGGTAGTGCCCTTATCTTCATACTGATTGGACTCTAATACTTACAGGCAGAAATAACATGTAATTCTAGTTCACATTGTCCTGATTGTAGTGGGTAGCCATCCCAGCATTGGCCTGGAAATTCCAACCCCCATTGAGGCTTCGGTAATGGTCACGCCCACAAGGTGGGGCTGAGGGAGGAAGCTGAAGACCCAGGATCAAGAGGAGAGGTCTCTCTTGGTTCTGGGACCCTGGACACTGGAGGTAGACCTAGCAGAGTTCTCCAGAGAACACTGCCGGACTGCACCATACCTTTGCCAGACCCTACAACCTATCCCTTCATTTGTAAGTTACCCCACAAAATAAACCTCCCTTTTAACTACATGGAGTGGCCTTAATAATTTCACCAATACCTGATATTCACAGAAGCTGCATTCAATAACTACATCATGATGTACACCATTGATAGGAGGCTTGGAAGTTACCTGGCCAAATCTCCTCAACTCTATAAATAAGAAACGCCACACCCCAGAGTACTTAAACAATCCAATTCCTAATCTGGTATACCCTTTTACTTAAAGCCTGGATTTCATTTCATTTTATAATAGAGTCAATAGATAGAAATTTTTCTTTTCTATAGTCAGATTAATCCTCCTACAGAGAAGCCAAAGTTTGGGGTCTAAATTAGATGAGCTATGAACAGAGAAAATGCTGAGGGCAGCTGACCCCTTGTTGGATACAGATAAACATATTCCTACATAACAAAATGCAGATTCCTCAGTGATGGAGACTGAGGAAAGAGAGAGGCAGCCCTTGGAAGTGAAAGACTCCTTCACCCAATGCCTCTCACTTACTCTTACTCAAAACCATCAAATTTGAGGTCTTCAGCGGGAGAATGGAGCTGATGAAGCAGTCAGCAGAAGTGGCCTCTTTCTTGCCTTCTCCAGGTTCATGCATCCCTGCCGCTTGTCACTAGGCATGCTGGAGATGTTGACAAGTTACCTGAAGACTACTGGGAAGTGTACACTTCATTGTTAGTGACCCCAGCTTTACACACTCGGTGTTTTTGTTATGTTTGAATGCTGGTCTAAATGACTAACCAATTAAAAACAATCCCAGTATGTATTACCTTCCTAAGCTTTGCTGGCACCTGTGCCCAGCCCTGCCCCCAATGCTGTCTTTCCTTTCCCTGTACAGTAAGTCAAATGGATGATTGTTCTGATTTCATTTCTGTTGCTATGATAAAAATATATCCCGACCAAAGGCAACTTGGAGGATGTCAGGATTTGACTGGCTATCAATTTTAGGCTGCATTAATTCGGGGAAATCGAGGTAGGAACTCCAGCAGCTAGTCACATCACATCCACAGTCAGGAGCAGAGAGCAAGGCATGTGCCCCAGCTGCCTGCTCTCTGCTCCTACATTCAGCAGGCTTTCTTCACTCCTTTACAGTACACGCCCCAGCCCATGAAATGGTGCTGCCCACATCCACTGTGGATCTTCCCACCTCAATTAACAATCAAGACAATTCCCACACAGGCATGCCCACAGGCCAACCTTATTTAAACAGTTCCTCAATTGAAACCCGTTCCAGCTAATTCTAGGTTATGTCAAGTTGACAGTTAAAACTCATCAGCACAATGATTCACTGTGAATATTAAATAAATCTGTAGGAAAACCACATATGTTCTAGGATCATTTCCTACTGAGGCCACTCCACAAGAGGCTAATGGTGCTGATCCCTTCACCCTGGGAGTGCACATTCTTGAGAGGTTATTGATGTATGTATCATAATTACATGGGGGATTTCTTGGATTGTGAAATATACTATAATGTCTATATGCAGTCTAAAGATTTCCTACTACTTAGAATTAAATGCTGAAGCATGTACTTTCCAATTCTCGACACAGAGAGGCAGATGACCAGAGCCCTTAGTGCATTGCCTTTAGTTTAGACAGATTTTTTACTTATGTAAACAAATCTAAGCAGAGAGATGAATCAAAATGGAAATTAACAACATGTAAATGAAGAAGACCACGAGGTGTTTTAAAGAAATCTGCATTTTCATTTCCAGTTAAATTGATTTTACTTATAGCACAGGGAAAGAGATTTTGATCATACTTCCATCCATTTTTTTTTGAAAGAGAAACACAGCCGACTCCTAATTCTGAAAGTTTTTCCAATCTGTACCCTTACCTCCAGAGAGCTCAACAACAGAATTGGCAGAATTACCTGGCATTTGCCTTTTACCTACAAAAGAAATTACCAAAATGATGTCTCAAAGAAAGGATATAATTTAGGAAAAATCTGGTGCATAGTTTGTCCAGGCAGTACTAACTGAACCTGGCCAATTCTAGTCCTTGAAGAGAACCTGACCATGGGGAGTGGCCCTTTCATAACATGCCCATGCAGGACTAGTCACCATCAGGTTTTGGTATCCTCAGAGATTCAGAGTGAATTCTCCCTTTGTTTTTTGTCCACCACATGGCAAACTGAACTGAAACATTTCTCCAATAGTCTAGAATAGCTGGCTGAAATATGATTATCATCAACCCTCTCTGGGAGGAATGTTCCACAAGTCTCTCTCCGCCACACTGACTCTTGGTACAGGGTACAGCATGTAAAGCCTCCAAGACCTGAGATACCACTGTGTTGGACCAGCTCCATCACCTACAGCAATGTGACAAGAACAACATCTATGTCTCCTTCTCCTTGGTTGTAGATGTAACCGGTTTGTTAAATAAGAAACACAGAACGGATTGCAGAGTTAAAAACCACGAGGTCAGAGCAAGAGTGGAAAACCTTACCCTTCACTGCTTCTGCGGTTCTTCCTCTCCACAAGAGACCTACTTCTGTGCGTCCTGTCTATTTAAAAACTTTCTGTTCTGTTTTCTCATTGGTTGTAAACCCAGCCACATGACCTCCTCGTCACTGCCTGTTTGTACAGACCTCCAGGTCTTTTATGGTTGGTATTGAGATTAAAGGCGTGTGTCTGCCATGCTGGCTGTGTCCTTGAACACACAGAGATCCGCCTAGCTCTGCCTCCCAAGTGCTGGGATTAAAGGTGTGCCCCACTACTGCTCAGCTTCTGCTCTGGCTTGCTCTGACCTCAAGGCAACTTTATTGACATACAAATAAAATCACATTTCAATACAAATAAAATATCACTATACTTGGTCTTGTAAAGCTTCAGCTCATCTAGAAGGAGAAAGCAATGCCTTCTTTGTAACCATTTCCCACAAAGTACAGATAAAATCCTCCAAGAAAGAATAGAATCCCTTGAACAGATGGTGATGCCCTGAGCTATGGATCTGATAGGTAAAGTGGTTTCACAGTATTGTCTATGTAGCTATAATCAGCAAAACCTTAACTTTACATGGGATGAAACATCTAGAACAAACTTAGGAATGTTGAAATTCAAATCCCTGGACAATAACCCCATGAGGCCTTTCCTGGAGCTGAGAGTTGATTCAACTTCTCATCATTGGGCAGTTGACCCATCATACTGCCTGAGAAGTTAGAGTCCTAGAGCAGAGCTACACATTATAGGATGCTAAGAGTGTTCTTCATCTCTGGGACATGCTTTCTTACTACAAAAAGGGACTTCCTTTGTCAGATCCCTAGAAGAATTAAAAGGATAAAAATAGATAAAGCAGTACAGTGCTTAATACATAATAAGCATTCAAAGACATTCTGAGAAGAGATGAAGAAACAGACTCCATGGATGATGGAAGCCAGTAGAGGACATTCCTGGTTAGGGTCCTCTCTTTTGACATTTTTTTTCTGATTTTTTTTTTTTAATTTGAGATTTGGTTTTATTTTATGGGCATGAGTGAAGTTTTGTCTGCATGTATGCCTGTGCACCACATGCATGCAGTGCTCACAGAGGGCAGAAGAATGTGTTGGATCTCCTGGAACGGGAGTTACAGGCAGTTGTGAGTCCTGTGGGTGCTGGGAATGGAACCTAGATCCTCCGGAAGAACAGCCTGTGCTCTTAACCACTGAGCTATCTCCCCAGCCCCTCCTTTGAGTAATTTAAAGTGAAAACCCAGGAATCAGATCACCAACAGGAAATCCTTCAGTGTGGAGCCCAGGAGGCAGGAGAGGAGAGTTCAGGTAGTATTCCATGTGCAGGGCTAGGTGTGACCACATGACCTCAGTTCAGAAAATGATGCTACACCTTAATGTTCATAAAATGTAGGGCTTAAAGTTAAAAATTAGGAAGTCCAGTTAGTTTTGAACTTTAAAAAGTTAACTATCTCTAAACCTATGTTTACTTTCCAGTTTTAAATGAAAACATCTAGAAATCCTATAACAGTGATGGCACTTCATGAAAACCAACCATGGAAGACAGTGGTCTGCAGTACAGGCAGCCGCTAGAGTACTCTCAGAGTGATGGAGCATGGGCACACATCGCCGCGGTTTGCACCTTGAATGAGCTCATAAGGAATCGTGTATTAAAGGCTTGGCACCCATACCATGGTGAAATTGAGAAGGAGTGGGAACCCTCTGAGGGTGGGATCTACCAGGAGGAATTTAGATAATGGCACACATGTCCATGAAGGGGACACTGGGACTCTGAATCTTTCCTGTCTCGTTCTTTGCTTCCCACACACCATGAGATGCACAGGCCTCCTCTGTTGCATGCTCCCACCATGATGTATGACAGTGCCATGGGCCCACAGTGGCAGAGCCATGTAGTCACAGATGACAATTACCAATCAATATTTCTCCCTCCTCAGTTCTTTATCTCCGGTGACTTGTCACAGTAACAGAAAGCTGACTAATATATGCATATATTTTATAAATTCATATTATATGATTAAAACTATTCCAAATGCTATTGATGAGGCAAAGGAAAGCCCATCCCTCCACCCCATCTCTAGTTTCTCTTGAATGAACTGGAAATATCAGATTATTTGGATAAAAGACTTACGCATTTATTATGTTCATGGAGTCAACTACATGATGTCATTACCTACAGGCCCAACACAATTCAGAGCCTTACACACAGCAGAGAAGAATGGGAAAATAGATAATTTTGACATTTCTAGGGGATCATAAATGATCCAAGCCACAAAACTCAGCTTGTAGAAAGAGTATTGTTGGGCCAGGCGGTGGTAGTGCACACCTTTAATCCCAGCACTCGGGAGGCAGAGGCAGGCAGATCTCTGTGAGTTCGAGGCTGGCCTGGGCTACCAAGCGAGTTCCAGGACAGTTGGACAGCTACACAGAGAAACCCTGTCTCGAAAAACAACAACAACAACAAAAAAAAAAGAGTCTGAGTGAACCCAAGGGACAGCTGCTGTCCACAGAAGGCCATCTGGGTGTGAAGAGTTTCCTCCACAGTCTCCTTCAGGGAGAGAGTACATGATTATCTTCTCGCTGACAAATGACTGTCAGACTGGAGCCTCCAGCATCTGATGACTGTTGGAGGCGGCTTTGTTTAAATCATCCATGTACTGTGCTTTGGGAGTGAGCATCCCCAGGCTCCTTAATTGTAAACATAGAGATGGAATTAGGAGGGAAACGAAAGTGCCTTAGTTTCATGAAGAGAATACAACAGACAACTAATGTACTTTGTAAACCTTTCCATTGATGTTTATAATATTGCTTAGGTAGTATACACATAAGCACATAGCATACCTTTTAAAAGAAACTAGTTATTTCAATAAGGTAAGTTGCTAATTATCTCTGATCATACCTGTTAAAAAATGATAACACCTCTGAAAGATTGCTCTGCAATGGTTTTCAAAATCTCAGTTACATCTAATCCTCAAATAGCTGAGTATGACTGCCAGGCTTCTAATAACAGACCAATAACCAAATAGAATACTTCTTTTTCAGTTGGGTCTACCATTCAACCTACACACATGCTTTCACAGTCTCTGAAAATACTAGATCATATAAACTCTGCCTCTGTGGTTTTTCTAAGCACTATAGATGATAATCCTACTGAGAAGCTATTTTTATTAAGAAGTTTTGTCAATATGGGTTTGTTTTAAGTATACATGAAATCCATTGGAATTTCCCATATGCAATTATGCCTATTTATGAGGGTAGGTAGTGTGGGAAACACCTTTGGCATTAAGAATTACCATTAAATACAGCTTTTGGCACTACTAAAGACGTAGAAGAGATCCTCAAGTGAGATGCAAATTGACATTGGCCACTTCCATGCATTAACATTATGGTTCATTATGCCTCATGAACAGAGTTGATTTTTTTTAATACCTGAAAGCTACCCTTCTCATCCCAATCCTGCAATAAACGTCTTTGAGTGGAAGCCAAACCTCTCTTCTGCAGGCTCAGATGCAAGGTGCTGGCTGACTAGCCCACAGTAGCCCGGAGCTTCACACCTGACTCTCAGAAGAGCTTTGTTTGGGCTACACTAAACATTTGATGAAGAAAATTACAGCAGCAAATTGAGGAACAAGAATTACTCTCTTCTGATTTTCTGTCTATTTGAAGTGAGTATGTGTCAGACTTAGATTTGCTCTTCATTTGCAGTGTTAATATAAGACTCCCAAGCTAAGAGTCTTTATCTTCCTCTTTTCTAAAAATGCTTTGCATATTAATAGGTGGGCTGGTCTCTATGTCAGGCATGTTTCAATGCCTATGTCTACCTAACAAAAGGATGCAATGTATGTGTTGAGACAACCAGAATTTGAACAGACAACATTTTAAAGGAAAGGCAATTATGAGATTATGTGGCTGGTTGACTATTTTCACATGTAATATGCATCAGAACACTGGAATAAATAAACCAAAGGGTTTTATTGAGGGCAACAAGAAACTGTCATGTTTGTCCTGGTTGAATGCATTCCTCTGTGTTGACCTGTTTGTTCTTTTAGAATGCTGAGAGGAGGGGGGAACTCAAGCTGATTAATCATGTTTTTCTCTGAATTTGTTTTTGAGTCCCAGGGTTCAGTATTTACCTAAAGGAAGCCCCGCTGCTGTTAAATCACTCGACCGTGTTTGTCTAGAAGTGGTTTCATATAAAGCTACACCCGTGTTTTCAAAGGTTGTTCACCCCCTGAACATGTACCTGAAGTCGCTGCCTCCGTCATCAGCTTGTAGTTTAGATCTGGTCTTTTGTAGTGTCCCCCTGTGAAAGAAGATCAGAAAATGAACTGACAGACTATGCCTTGCACAGACTAACTGGGCTCTGTCTCTGCTTTCTCTTCCAGCTTCACGCACTTCTAAGGAGGACAAACCCTGAGCATGTAACTGCAAGAAGGAAAGAATGGCCCTTAGAACTGTAATCACTAATTTGCAACCAGTATTTCTATCTTTTTCTTCAAATGGCAAAAATACTAAAAAAAAAAAAATAAAAGTTTTTCTTTTTCTTAGTTTTGAGAACTATGAAGCAATCACTTCAAAAAACTGTTTTACCATGATCATAAATTTGGAAGACTGAAGGCCAAGCTACCGAATCCATTTGTGAAGAAACTCACAGCGTGACCTTTCCGATCTTGCCAAAGCAGAGAGAAAAGAACTCAGGACTCACTCGGATGAGATATAGTAAATTATAGTGACTTATTTAGGCCATCAAAAAGACCATCTCCCCAATAAAAACCCAAGGTCATTGGCCTTCCAGGATGTAAGAAAAAACTTGGGTTTGCACAGTGGAGAGGCAAGGTCTGATGCCAGTATACTCTTGATGCTTACTGCTGTCAATGGCCAGGAACGCCAAGGTTAATGGTCTAAATGGTCTGAGCTCTCCTTCCTAACTCCTCAATTCACAACCCTTCAGCTATTTGATTTCAAAACAAGCTCTGTTTTGATTCAGCTCCTTTCCACCCCAAGTTTGGATGGTGGGAACAGGCCTCTATTTTGCCGGGCGGCGCTCCCTGCACACCCCTGCCTATTCACCACATTTCCTCTCAGAAGAGATAAACATGTCCTTGTCTTCCACAGCTGTTCCTCCAGATGGTCCTGAACCAGGACCAAAATCAGCTTCTCTGTGCTCTCACTGCGGTCTTCTTGGGAGCTCTTGTGAGAATCACTGCCTTCCCTGTGTGATCCTACATAACTCCAGAGCATAACAGGACGGAGTCTATTTCCTTTTTCAGGACTTCTGCCTTCCAAAAGTAGGCTGGGGCTCCCAGAGTCCTCAGCGAGGGAGAAGCAGCCCAAGACCAAACAATTGGTATACTCCATCAAGGAGATGCCAGTGGAGGAAATCTAAGAGCTGGCTTGTTGTTGAATTCAGAGTCCTTTACTGTGGGGTGACTTGTGGTCTGTGTGGTTTTCATGCATAGTTCAGTTTTATCTCATCTTACTCTATGATCTTAAAATTACTTCATGCATAGAAAAAGAAAATCTTAGGATGCATATGAAATAAGGATCCTTTGGTTTGAAACTGCCAGATAGCCACTCAAAGTAGTTTATATAATAAAGTATAGAACATGACAGAGTATTGACTCCCATGAAGTCTACAGAGTGTGTTCAACTCTACCACAGGGTAAATGTTTACCAGATATCTCTATTATGTCATCACATTTCTGCCCTCTGCTCCCCTGTGTTGTCTTTATTCTCAGATACCCTCTCTCTGTGTGTATCAAACCTCCAGAGCCAGGCTGACATCATCCCTACAGCTAACAAACCCAGCAGGAGGAAGAAAGCCTGGGGCTTAGCGGCTAGAATCAAAACCTGAACTAGTCACTGGAATGGGATGTTCTGGCCAAGCCAGGTCACTGCCCACAGACACTGTGGCATGATAACATGGTGATCAGACTCTACAAGCCATGTGAAACTAGCTCCCTGCTGAAGAAAGGAGTTAATATCCCTTTTAAAGGTAAGAAAAGGAGGGATAAAGAAATGGCTTGGTGGGGGGTAGGGGGTGAGGGGTGGGGATTAAGGCCACTTGCCATTCTTGCAGAGGACTCTAGGTCAGTTCCCAGCACCCGCATCAGGCACTTAAAACCACGTGTAACTCCAGGTCTGAGATCCAAAGCCGCCTTCTGGACTCTGGGGCACCTGCACACACGTGTGCATACCCCTCCTCTCACACCCACACACTTTAAAAATAACAAAAACTAAAACCATTTTTTAAAAAGGAATAAAGGATGGGTTGGGGATTTAGCTCAGTGATAGAGCACTTGCCTAGCAAGTGCAAGGCCCTGGGTTTGATCCTCAGCTTAAAAAAAAAAAAAATGAATAAAGGAGAAGATCCTTTCAAGATACACTGTAGACTCCACACTCTTAGAAAGGGAAGTAAAAACCTCTACGGTACTGGGATACATGGCGCCTGAATTGACTAAGATCCCAGAGAATGCCCTAGGAAAGGCAGATAGGAACACCCCATCACACCTGCTGAACAGCAAAGAGTGACAGGCTAGCCGAGAAACAGCTCGTAGAAGCTCTGCAAGTCAGTTACACACCAGCTGCTGGAGGGTTTGACTCACTCAGCCACAGCCCCACAAAGCCGTTAGAGAAAGTGTCTCTCTGAGTGATGGATTGTCAGTGTTTGACTTCATAATCATAAAATGTTTGTTACTCAGTCTAACTTGTGATTAAAGTATTCTAAAATACAGTTCAAGTTTCCTCACCATCTTAAAGAGGGCATTTCAGTGGGATATAATGACAAAATCATCATTGTAGACTTCAACTATTATGATTGATAGCTATATAATCCCAGCCAGGGTGCTTTCACATGTTCTAAATTTACAGTTCATGTCTGCTTTTGTCGTTTTTCTCTTGCATGCTCATTTGTCAAGACAATGTGAAAACTGAAATGAAATAGTATTCCAAACGAGATGAAAGCGCACCCATCCACGACATCGCGTCTCTTTCGGTGTGCTCTGCTGTCTTCTTTGATTTCCAATATGTATGTATGTACATAGATGAACATTTGCATGTGTGGAGGAGCATGTGTGTGCTGGTGTGCATGCATGCATGGGTGCCTGTATGTGGAGGCCACAAGTTGACCTCCAGAGTCTTTGTCGATTGCTCTCCACTGTATGTAAGGTTTCTTGCTGAAAATGGAGCTCACTGACTCAGCTCCTTGAGCCAGCCAGCTGCCCCAGGATCCCCTGTCTCTGCTCCCCTGAGTCATTACACCTAGCTAGCTTTTATGTTGATTCTGGGGATCTGAACTCTGGTTCTTATGCTTGGGAAGCAAGTGTCACACCCACTGAGCCATCCCCAGTGCCCTCTGCTGTCTTCTTGTCAACTGCTTTAAAGGACTGCGGCTGAGAAATCAGACCACCAGTCACCATGAGAACAAGTCACACTACCCATGCATCTCTGTAAATGAGCTTCTGAGTATACTTATTACTGATGACAGCTTTGTCAGGTGGCTGAAATATTGAGAAATAGCATTCTAATAGGAAAACATCTGATTGGTAACAACATTGGCACAGCAAGACAAAGGCTGGAATGAGGCAGCTTATCTGTGTGTTTTCTCTTCCCACAGAGCTTGACAGGTGGAGGCAAACAGGCTGGGCTTTAATTCAAAGGCAGAGTGAATTTGCTGTGTCCCCATAAACAGGTCCTCACCTCCAGCAGATTTCTTCAATCTACTCCCTTGCACAACGCAGATAAGAAAAGCCTCTGTGGGAGCTTTAATGGTGGCCTGGTAAGATACTGTTTTGAAGTTCTGGTCACAGGTACTTGGAAATGATGTTCAAATTATTACTGACATTTTTGTGGCCATGGTCACTGCTGCTTGGATCCAGTAGATGCCAGTCACATGACAGGAAAAGTGGACTAGATTTCAACAGCAGCTACATAGGCAGAAGGGAGCACTGTGTCTTAGGGTCAAAATATTGAATCTTCTTTAACTACTTTCTAACCCTGCCAGAGGTAAAGAAAATAACTGCATTTTTTTTTCATCTCAAAAATTAGAAAAGTAAACTCTAGCATATGTAGAGTTCATTTTTACTTACTCTTCTGGTGGTTATGTTTTGAGTGTGGGTGGTGGTGGACCAATGATAAGAAGTTAGCACAATACTGTCTTGGAAAGTTGGTCTCTATGTCAGTGGTTATAAGGTAAACCCTTGGGAAAGGACAGTGTCCCACATTCCAACACACTGGCAATGCACATAGCCTCTAGCAGGTAGTGAATCAGGTTCTGAGGAAGAAACCCTGTTGTATGACAAAAGCTTTCCTAGGGAGACATCACACACACTCACCCCCAATAGAAGTTCCACCACAGACCAAAGAAAGACCACCACCAAAGTCCAACTTGGGAAGCCAATGAGTATTATTAGTTACAGACAGGATGTGTGTGAAGGGTTACTCACAGGAGCAGAAATGACTCACAGACAGCTGCACCGTCAAGGCCCACCCCAGCCTGGTGACAGCTCACAGAATCTGGGGACCTGGAGCACACTGTACAGCCTGCAGGCAGCTCAACAAGTTGGAGGGCTGTCCTTTCCTGGTGTCTCAGTTTATCTAAGCCTTTTCTAGGCAGCTGGGCCAGGTTTTGCTTCTTCTGGCAGCTGATCTGTTTCAGAGACTTACTTACAGCTTAGTTTTTCCCGCTTACTCTGGCAGGGAGGAGCCTAGTGAATCTGGTCAGGTTTAGGGACTTCCTGAAGTTTTCTGAGTTGTTTACCTTCCTGCTTAAGGAACTTCACTGTAGGATAGAATGTTTCAATCTCAGAAGAAACAAACAACAACCAAAAAAACCGCTGGTCATTGAACCATCAAACACCTATGCTCCACGATCAAGGACATGTGCCCCTTCTAATCAACTACCTGAAGATGCAGTATGAATTGACAGAGTTGTGGTTCTGGTCCTCAGTTCCATCTTTTAAGATATATTTTTAAAAGATGTATTTATTCATTACTTTAGTGTGTGTGTGCATGCGTGTGTGTGTGTGTGTGTGTGTGTGTGTGTGTGTGTGTGTGCAAGTATGCACCTGGGAGTATCTATGTACACCACATGCAGGTGCACACAGAAGCCAGAAAAAGGCTCATATCCCTTGGAACTGGAGTTATAGGCAATTATGAGCCACCCCACATAAATACTGGGAACTGAATTCCAGTCCTTTGCAAAACCAGCAAATGCCCATAGCCACTGAGCTCTCTAGCCCTTTCTCTCCAGCCCTTTCTGCCCCCTTTTAAAAGTATAGTATGTTTTGCTATTGGATAGTTTGGTTTCTTTATGTAATTTGGGTATTGGGCCCTTATCAAAGTATAACTTAACAAGTATCTTTCCTGGTGTTGGGGTGGGTTGGCTCTTTGGGACTGTTTCTACTGTGCATAGGAAGCCTTCTGGTTTGACACAATCCTATCTAATTTGCTTTTATTGCCTATGTTTTGGGATCAAATCCAAGAAATGACTGTCCAGACCTGAATTGTGGAGCTTTCTCCAGATGTTTCAATGTTTTAGGGTTTCCCATGTAATCCATGTTGTGGTGATGAGGGATAAGCCAACTGCATTAGTTGCTTCCACAGCCCTGTGACCACAGTGCCTCACAGAAGCAGATCAGAGGAAAAACCTGTATCACCTCAGTTTCCTGGGTTTGTACCACCATGGTGTGGAGGGAATGGCATGATAGACAAGGTGGTGCCAGTACCCAGAGGGCTTTGTCTCTCTCCCTTTTTATTTTATCAGGGCTCCTACTCCATGGGCTGCTGCCCAGCTCAGAGTGGGGTTTACTCCTGTATTGATCCTCTCTGGAAATACCATAACACACCCAGAGGTGTGCTTCCCCAGTCTCCTCAGTGATTTTAAGTCAATTAAGAAAAAAGGAAATTAGCTATCAGAATAAGAGTGTACCTTCTTCCTTCTGCATGTGAATATTGGTCCTCCAGAACAGTTTGTTAAAGAGATTTTTTTTTCTTTTCCTATTGTGTGTCTTCAGAACCTTGTTTAAAAAGCATTTATTATAGATATATGGGTTCATTTCTTGGATCTCCAAACCTCTTTTACTGCCTAAGATCTGGCTTATGTCAGTACCATGCTGTGGTTATTACTAAAGCTATATTAGTCAGCTTTGCATCACTATAACAAACAGCCTGGGGAATCTAACATAAAATACAGAAGGTTGATTCAGGTCATAGTTTTAAGAGTCTCTAAGACATATTATCTGCATGGGCTCAGTTCTGGTAAGGATGACAGATGGTGACATATCATTGAAGTAACATGTGAAAAAAAGCCAGTATGGAAAGAAAGACTGGGATCCATAGTTGCTTTGTGGGCCCATTCTCACTGATTTGTGGGCACACCTGCACTGACTCAAGGTTCACTAGGCCTCACCTCTCAAAGGACCATTGATGGTCACAATACTGTACCCTCATGACCAAGCCTCTGCTTATGGTCTTTTGCTAGTCAGGTCTTCAAACCAACAGTTCTCAACCTATGGGTCATGACCCCTTCAGCAAACCTCTGTCCCCCCCCAAATATTTATATTATGATTCATACCAGTAGCAAAATTACACTTATGAAGTAGTAACAAAAATAATTTATGGTTGGGGGGTCACCACAACATGAGGAACTGTATTAAAGGGTTGAAGCATTAGGAAGGTTGAGAACCACTACTAAACCATTATCAAGGAGACCAGGGTGATGGTTCAGCAGGTGAAGGTGCCTGACAAGCCTAATGACCTGTGTCTGATCTCTGGACTCTCACAGTGGAAGGAAAGGACCAACTCCAACAAGCTGGCCTCCACAGCACTGAGGAGTGTGTATGCACATGTGCACACATGTACACACATATATACAACCATATGAAAGAAAGGAGGGAAGGAGGGAGAGAGGGAAGAAGGAAGGTTTTTCAAAAGATAACGTCAAATCACACCAATCGTTTTATAATATATTCTTGAAAGCCTTTGATAATGTGAAGCCTTCACCTTGATCCTTTTTTATCAAGACTTTTTGACTACTTGGAGTCTTTTGTGATTTCCCACAAATTCTGAGATTTTCTTTTCCTCTTTCTACAAAAAATAACTGAAATTTTTATAAGTGTTGTATTGAATTTTCAGTCACTTGAGCGGTGAAGGGAAGTAGGCAGGACATACGTAAACAGGAAAATTGAGAGAAGGAACTCTAAGGTGGCTGCTTCTGCTCCCAGAAGACACTGCGAGGAGACCCAGCAGGAAGGAATGGGAGCAGGGATCTACAGGACCCATAGAGGAAAGCGGAGGATCCAAGAACTCTATCGAACACCTACGCAAGATTCCTGCCCCTCCCAAGGAGCTGTTTCCTTCAGTAAAGCTGCTTTAACTTCCTGTCTGTCTTCCGTCTAGGAATGAGCTTTGTGATCCTCTAGACAGCCATCAGCACCATGTGGAAGTCATCCACACCCTTTAGCAGGCTTGACAAGGAGGTGCTTGTACTCCTGAGTAACCTGCAGCCTTATTCATAACGTCGACATGTGGAGCCCACCAGCACCTGAGTGGGGGAAGTGGTCCCTGCACTGGATAGAATACTTCTCAGCTCTAATAAAGCAGAAAGTTCTGTCACTGTGACATGGATAAACTTAGAAGACACTGTGCAGAATGACGAAAGTCAGGCACTAAAGACATGCTTTGCATGGTGTTGTCTGTGTGTAGAATCTGAAACTGTCAGCCCCGAGGAAGAAAATATCAGTGGTCCAGGCTGGGGCCAGGGTGGAGGAGGAAAGGGATGCGCTGGTCAAAGCAGACAGCTTTGAGTACACTAGAGTAACCCACCTTCACACTGTAATAATAACGGTTAATAAGGTGTGTTACATTTCAGATTAACTTCAAAAGTGGATTTCAAATGTTCTCGGCATAAAAAATTGGTTATCTGAGGCGGCAGACATGTTTACTGCCCAGATCAAACCACCCCACAGCAAATACGATGTCCAGACCATGTTGTACCCCTTAGCTATGTACTATAATCTGCTGATTAAGTAAAACATTTTAAAAGGAAGAAATCAATGCTAATGAGGCAATCACAGCTCTTTCCCTCTGTCACTTCATTTAAGGAGAATCACGTGTGTGCCAAGGACATTCATATTCGCTATCAGGTTTGATTCTTTCAATGGCCTGGAGACACGAATCCTGACTTCACACGTAAGAAGCCAAGGACACAAGAAAGGAGCAAGTTATCTCCAGGCTGTAGCTGATGAGCAGGAAAGTAGGAAGGCCCTTTCTGCTGGTCTAAATCCAGAGCCACGGTCTCACAGCTTTAGAAATGGTCTGACATTGAAGCCAACCCTTAAACACAGAGCGCTATTCCCTTGCTGGCTATATAAGTCCACTTGCCAAAAGTATGAACATGCTCATTCCGGTTACTCAGGCAGTAGTTACAGTCATGCCTGTCCATTCAGGGCCATACAATGTATACAGAAGTAGTTAAAAATAGTGTGGCATTATTTTAGTTCTTCACAATATTAGAAATATCACTGTGAAACTTATCCAAGTGTATTTGCCCATGTGCTTTGGAAATTATGATGACTTCAATCTAATTCAAAGATTCTCCCAGCTGAATGTTTCCATTCCCAGATTTGCCTGAATAGCTCTAGAGATATATCTCCCTGTTAATTCCTTAGGGACTTGGAGGCATTTTTGTAATGTTTTAATTATTATTTAGATGATTGTATAATATTAACATAGTGGGTATTTTAATGTGAGAAAGTATAATATTCAACAATTTACTTAATACATCATATTGCAATAATTAATTTAAGATATTAACTGAGTCCATATTACGCTTAAGACAGCTTTCTCAGCATGCAACACACAATAATAAATACGGCAGGCAAAATCCTCACACTTGTGAACCATTCCACACAAACAAGGCAAACAGTAAACAAGCTAGTGAAAATAATAAAGAACAAACATTACAAATGGCAACATATGCACTAAAGAAAACAGATGTGGAAAAAGGCATGCTGGAGAAGCAGGGTGGGGGGAGGGCAGGGGAGCATCTTCAGAGAACTCAGAAAGCTTCTGAGTGCAGATCCTTGAACTTGTGCTACAAGTAAGAAAAATTCCAAGTCAAGAGCAGACACAAAGGCTTTTCATTCCAGAATATGGTCCATTATTGTGGCAGCATAAAACACAGCCTTTGTAGGACCACAATGGCATCCACTGAAGACCACAGAAGTTGAGGGTGAAGTAGGCACAGAGTAGGGAAGGGACAGAGAGAATCAAGACTTGGAGGCTTCACAAAGGAGTTCAGATACAATTCCAGGCGTGATGAGCAGCCATTGGCTCAGGAGGGAAGGTTGAAGTCTAACTTGTATGCAGCCTGGCTGCTGGGGAGGATGCTCTTTTGGTGCCAGACAAAATCTTGAGGTCTTTCCTACCAACCCCTCAATCAAATCTTAGCATACAGGCAAGAGGGAAACAGAGTCACAGGGAGTTAGTCATTCAGCAACACTGAGCCACACAGAGAGACCTCTATCTCAAGGGGGACAAGGAAAAAGGAAGGAAGGAAGGAAGGAAGGAAGGAAGGAAGGAAGGAAGGAAGGAAGGAAGGAAGGAAGGAAAGAAGGAAAGAAGGAAAGAAGGAAAGAAGGAAAGAAAGAGAAAGGAAAGGAAGAAAGAAGAGGAAAGGGAGGAAAGAAAAAGTAAATATGAGTGAAGCAGTTAGAAGTCAGGAACATGGGAAGATACATGGCTGGCACAAAGGGAAGAAGAGCAAATTAGGAAGGAGGATTTGGTAAACTATCACATGGAAACACTATTTAATAATGAGTGAAATAACACACAATACAGTACAAAAGCAGGTGAATGTGGAAATGAAAAGAGACCTAACTTTCCCGGGTGCTTTAACAGTCAGTTGTGTGCATGTGCCTCAGTTTCCCAGGGCATTTCTAGTCTCCACATTCAGTCTTGAGCTCTCTCTCCTCTACTCTCCTACACACTAGGAAGTCTGAAACAGCCATATGCTGGTTCTGTATCTTGATTCTTCAACTATGTTTTTTCTCAGTCTCTTTTTTTTTACACTGTCCTTTTCCAAAATGACTTATTATTCCTTTGTGATTTATAGCATCCTCTGAATAATGAGCACCTATAGATAACTTGTTATTCTTCCTTGGGAAGAAAGGAACTATCTGTGACCAAAATGCCCAATATAAACCAAAGAAGAAGGACTGATTCTGGTTCACAGTTTCAGAAGATCTGGTCCATGGCTGTTGGGACTCATACACTGGAGTGAAATATCACTGGTGGTGGGAGCATGTGGTGGAAGCTGTCCTTCATTTCTTTATAGTCAAGGAACAGAGAAATAAAGGAGATTAAGGCAAGAGATAGCCCCCAAGAACTGACCCCAGTGTTCCAGTTTGTTGGCATTCTACCTTTTACCACATCCCGATTATGTTAGAGAATTTGCCATTCATCAAATGCCATCCCATCATACATCAGAACTCACATGATACAACTCTCCCTGGGGACACCTTAGGTGCCCCTAGAGAGGTATGTTAGTAATCTTGTGGGAATTTCTTAATTCAATCAAGTAGAATTGACAATCAAAATTAGTCATTAAACAATGTGTTTTATGAATGGCATGGCTTCCCACAGAAATTTGTGGCATCCACTAATATTATTTTTAGCTATAAGCAACAGTGCTCACTGAAGAATCCCCACTGTTTGCCATTGTTACCCTATTTTACAGGTTTTGAAACCGAGGTAGACATTGATTAACTAAAATGCTCAGACTCCAAAGCAAGTAAGAGATACAGCTTGGGTTGAATCCCAACTGTCTAATTTTAAGAATGTGTCTTTCCTTCCTCAATGTTCCCATAGAAAAATCTAGAAAAGATTTGAATTCATGAGCAACCTGGTCATTTAGTAAATGTCTATTGCTTCACAGGGCACCACTTAAGGAACTTAAAGTGAGGAGCATTAATGTAGGCAGAAGTTTTTCTGTGTCCCAGCTGGCCAATGGTCAGGACAAATCTCTCCCACTTGTGTCTCCCAAGTAAACACATACAGGCTTATATTAATTATAACTGCTTGGCCATTAGCCTGGGCCCATTACTGACCAGCTCTTATACTCAATTTAACCCATAATTCCTATTTATGTTTAGCCACATGTCTTGGTACTTTTTCTCAGTTCTGCCTTCACATCTTGCTTCCTTTGTATCTGGCTGGGCACTCCTGACTCAGCCTTCTTCTTCCCAGAATTCTCCTTGTCTGCTTATCCTACCTATACTTCCTGCCTGGCTACTGGCCAATCAGCATTTTATTTATCAACCAATCAGAGCAACACATTTACAGCATACAGAACATAACCCATCACATTAATAGTTCTGATGGAGGGGAGTTCTAACCAGCTTAGAATTTCTCAGTGAAAGATATACAAAATAGATGTTTTAATAGAAAGACATGGGGGGAAAAAAAACCATGAGCTAAGCCCTTTGAAAGGGTTTCTGGATTAGCCTGACTGTATGCCTGTTAAAATTGAAGAAACTTTTGGATAATTCATCAGTCTGTTCATTTGATCACCACTGCCCATCAAACCTGGCCCAGCAGACAAGGGAAGACCTTCAACCTGTCTACACACTCATTTTCCCAGAGTGGTTCAAAAGGCTCAGTCCTCTGTGTGGTGGGCTTGACCCTGGAGTGTTGGACAGTGCCCTAGATAATAAGGGGTAGAATAAAGCTGAGTGACAGGGAGCCCTTCCCATGCCCTGCAGAGCTCTCCTGAACTAAAGCAATTGCATGGTGAGCTTGGTGCTGATGTGAACACCTGGGATGGACACCTTAGTAAAGGAAAGGGTGCTTGGCTCATAGCTTCAGAGGCATCTGTCCATGGCCTTTTACTTCTTTGGCTGTGGGCATCTGTCAACATAGGACTTTGTGGTTGGAATTTTATGTAAAGAAGACCCTTCCAAGGTAACCATTGAGTGAAAAAGATTGTGCTGAGCCAGGATCACATAATTCCTTCAAAGAGCACATCCCCAATGCCCTAACTTCTTCTCAGTAAGCTCATTTCTTAAAGGTTGCACTGTCTTCCAACAATACCAAGTAATGGTGACCCAGCCTTCACCCCATGTTGGGGTCATTGTAGATCCAAACTAGACCAGCAATAAAAAGCTTTGAGTTAGCTCTCAGAGGTCAGTACTTTATGGAAGTAGAGATTCTTTCCAGTCCCTGCCTCCCTTCAAATACCTTCCTAATTACCCATGCTGTGGCCCTGAATTCTCATTCTGTTCCTCATTGCACAAATGTCTTGATTGGAACCCTCATGGGAAATCCAAGTGAGCAGTGGGTCACCACACCCACCTTTCTCCCAAGCTTCTATTGTAAATCGTTTTCCCATCCTCACTGGGCCAGCAGAAAAACAATTTAACTGCAGAGTACACAGTGCAGGAATGACTTGATCAAAGTCACTCTTAGATAGAAATTTAAACACCCTTGTCCCATTCCCTACAAAGGCTTTGAAGCAAACCTACAGCCCAGTGTGTACCCTTCCAGACTGAGAGGCTGATGAGTTGTCTAGGAAGAATCAGCCATGCCATTCTGTTCAATAGAGAACTCAGGCAGGGGGGTAGCTCAGTCTATAAAATGCTTGCCTTGGAAGCATGAGGACTTGAGCTCTACCCCAGAATTCATGTTTTAAAGAAGAAAAAAGCCAAGTATAATGGGGAGGAGGCAGGCACAGTGGTACACTTGTAATCCCTGTGCTTATCAGCCAGTATAGCCTAATGCAGTGATACCCTAAGTACAGTGAGAGATCCTACCCTAGAGGAGGTGGTACCCCCAGGACAGTGAGAGGCCCTGCCCTAGAGGAGGTGGATTGCATTTCTGGGGATAGCACTGGAAGTAATCTTTTGGCCTTCATATGTACAAGTGTGTACACACACACACACACACACACGAACATGTACAGACATGTTTAAAGGGCAGTAGGAAGCTTTCATGGAGATAGGTGATGGGTATTTATTCTCTCATGTTTCTAATGTGGTAATGTGGGCTGTCATTACTGCAAGAGGGAAACACTGACCTATGGAAGCTTGGGCTACCTCTCAACTTGAAGAATGAGATGTGATAAACATGAAACAACTTTAGAATATTAAACATATATTTTGGGGGAAATGTGTTGCAATATGGAAAATCACAGGAAAAATCTCCAAGGGCATTATAGCTGAAGGCTCAAGTGCCTGGCTTGGGCCCGTCAAAGGATACTGCCACACTATACTACACACAGCAAGGAACTATGTGCCCAGACCATCTTTCACAGCAAACATCTCTGCTTTGGGTATTTGCTAGAAAGACACAGGGCTACTCCCCAGTGGGAGGTCCTTTGATTGATTTCTCAGAAAGAGCTCCTATTATCACAAATGACAGTAACCTTTGAATCTATAGAGAAGGAAATGGAACTCACTGGGGAAAATGATAAAACAGACAGGTTTTGCTTAAATCAGAGAACAGGAAAATAGATAAGTATCAACTTGAAATTACTCACTATAGCAGGTAAAATGGAAAACACAGAAGTAGATGCTATTCTGAGAAAATGGGAAATTTTTATGTGTGCCAGAGAAACACCATGTGATAGATTTATGCCAGAGTAGAGGAGCCATGAGCATTTTCAACAGAGCAGAGGCAAGTTCTCAACACAGACTATGAAGAAAGATAGGTGTGTGTGTGAGAGAGAGAGAGACAGAGACAGAGACAGGGGGAGAGAGAGAGAGAGAGAGAGAGAGAGAGAGAGAGAGAGAGAGATGGATGTTTATTTGGATGAGGAAACATATATACATGTATTTATATATGTAAGCAGGCCAGAAATCAACCTTGGGTGTCCATCCTTAGGATTCATCTCCCTTGTCTTTCAAGACAGTCTCTCTCACTGACCTGGCACTCACCAAATAAGTTAGGCTGGCTGGCCATTGAGACCCAATGGTCTCCCTGTCTTCTCCTCCCCAGGGCTGGGATTAGAAATACACCAGTTCTGAGGATTGAACTCACGTCTCCACATATGTGCTACAAACACTTTATCAAGTTATCTCCCCAATCCAAAAGCATTATAAGAGATTTCTATATTGATCTAAGACAATCTAACAAAATGAGTTTAGAATCCTTACTTCACATAACAAAGCAAAGCCTGAGAGAGAAAAATTGCTTGAATCATGTAAGCAGGTTCATGCTCAAGACCACCTCCAAGATGGCATCCTCAAATCCTTGTTGTCTTAGTTACAGTTTCTATTGCTGTGAAGAGACACCATGACCTCAGCAACTCTTATTAAAAACAAACAAACATTTCATTGAGGCTGGCTTACTGTTTCAGAGGTTTAGTCCTTTATCATTATGGCAGGAAGCATGGCAGTGAGCAGGCAGATGTGGTGCTGGAGAAGAAGCTGAGAGTTCTACATCTTGATCTACAGGCAGCAGAAAGTGACTTGTGCCACACTGGGTTGGGCGTATCTTGAGCACATGAGACCTCAAAGACCACCCGCAGAGTGACACACTTTCTCCAATAAGGCCATACCTCCCAATAGTGCCACTCCCAGTGGGCCATGTATTCAAACACATGAGTCTTTGGGGGCCATTCCTATTCAAACCAAACATCCATCATCTACATTTCTGCATTGGTCATTGGAGTCTTGGTTTTGGCTAGGAGTGGGGGTAGGAAATAAACTGTCTCTGTGCACAACTGTTACCTCTGTGAGAGAATCCATGTGAGCAAAGGCCACAACTGCTGGGCCATACACAGCTGATTTTCATGTATGTGAGAATGGTGACCTTAAATGAGTTGAAGTATGAATCGAAGTCTCTCTTCCACTGTCTTTAGCATTTCTCTACTTTCGGGCTCACCAAGTTTGTACTACATATAGGCAGGTCTCAGCATGGTGGAGACTAGGCTATGATGAAGGCTGTCTTGGGAGTTTGCCTCAGCTTATAAGAGAAAATGGGACAAATCCAAAGGTCACCTCAAGTGCACAAAGTATGATTTTGTCACACAGGCCAACCCTCTTTCTTCTTGGCTCCCAAAGTACAAATTAGATTTTAAAGTAGTTTTTCCACCATTGGGATCTATTTCTCACTGCATTTCCATAGAGAACTCATGCTTTGCAAGATTCTTATCTACTGAACTTCATTTATGTAAATAGAATTCAATTGCCACATTTTCTTCATCAAAGACTTAAGTGGAGATCAAAGCTCCTAATCTGCCTGAGATAACTAATATTTCCACAGGGTGCTAATTACAATTCCAGGCTAATGCAAAGAGAGTCAGCATTAAATTAGCATGGGTGTAGGATGTGAGGCAACTCTGTTGCTTCTTTTCCAAGTATGGAAAATAGCTTCCAGTTGTTTGATGGATCAAGGAACCTCAAGCTCAGAAACTAGAGGAGAGCTGAGTTATCTGCCCCTGAAACAGGGTCAAAGGCCTGTGATGTAATTCCAGAAGGCCTTCTACACATGACTCAACATACCTTCTACAGACTTTGTAATCAAGTTTTCATATATGAGTTATTGGAGTTTGAAGACTTTGCATTCATGCCTAGTCACATGATCTTCCACATGTGTTTTGCTGCTGCAGGCCACAAAAATATGAAGCAGGAGTTCAGCTGACTATAGCAAAAGCTCATACCTGGGAAAAACAGGGATCTTCCAGAGGAAAAAGCCAAGCCTCAATGAGTTGTGGTAGTATTAGCTTTTATACCTACAGGGTCCTTATTTCCAGGGCTTACCCCGGGCTTCTCATTCTTTTCAGGTTCTCTGCTCTCCCATTTCATTCCTTAGTATAACAGGAAACCCAATCTCTCTTTCAGCTCCAAATACAAAGTTTTTCATTTGTACTAAGCCCTTGGTTGTTGGGTACTTTTGTTTGTATGTGCAGCTGTTTTGGTTTGAAAGCTTTACTGAAGTCTCAAGGGAGACACAGAAAGCTGCAGACCTGAGAAGCATCCTTCCCACACATCCTCTGACCATCTACTCACCTCTTCCTCACCATGGGTGTTGTCCTCTCTGCTCTGGGTCCCTGCACACACCCCTTCCTGGGATGACTCAGCTGCTCCCCACCAGCCAAGACTCACTTCCATAAAACTACTTCTTCCTCTGGGATCAATAGCTCAACAACTTCCATCTTGCTAGACATTGTTGAGAGAAACAGGAGCTGCTGGTGTAGCTGGAGAGGAAATGATGGAAGCCTCTACAGGAAAAGCGCAGATAATAAGGAAATCGTTCAAAGGGTAGATCCTAAGGGCAGGAATCAGTAGATTGATTGGAGACCATTGTGGAGAGAACGGTGGGAGCTAGGTAGTTTTGCTTCTTATTTGGGCAACTGAAGTGAAGGAGAGGAGGAAAAGGAGTTTGCCATCCTCTACTGACTTCCTGCTTCGTTGCTACAAGAAAATCCCTGGGAGAGTCTGCAGAATCAGAATTAAACAGCGTCTACATTTCTTCTTGGTTCTCCTGACTACATCGAAACTCACTTCTTATTTCTAGGACTACCCCAAAATACGATTTCTCCCCCTTTTTCCACAGCTATGCAATCACATAATCATGCTCACAGGTGAGCAGCAATTTTTGCTGAGAAAGCACAGAGAGGCCTCAGGAAACCAACCCAGCATGAGCACAGCATGACCCAATGCAGGGTAGAATTAGGCCCATTCAGTGGCTGCGTGGACTCTCTTAGGTCACTGGGTTGGATGTTTTTGTTCTAGAACGTGAAAGAGAATAAACACAGGTTACTAATGTACCTATTAGGAGAATCCGCCCAAGGACAGAGATAACCTGATTGTTTCTTTAATCTCATTTCATCCTCTATTACTCTTCTATGACACCCACAGAAAGGTCTCTCTCAGTGTTAGTAACCTCAGTCTGCAGTCGCAGATACAGTTCCTTAGGGAAAAGTTCCTCACAAGAGATACTGGCCTGAGGCTGGAGACATGGCTCAGCAGTTAAGAGCAGTGGCTGCTCTTATAAAAGGCCCAGGTTCAATTCCCAGCACCCACATGTTGGCTCTCAACCACCCATAACTCCAGTTCCAACAGATCTGACACCCTTGTCTAACTTCTACATGCACCAGGCAAAGCACTCAAGGCATAAAATAAAATCTGAAAAAGAAAGAAAGAAAAAGAAATAAGGAAGGAAGAAGGAAGAAAAGAAGAGTTATAGAGATAGCATCCTATCTACAAGGAAATATTTCCTGAAAACTCCTCCAATAGATGGCATAATATAAATAATATAAACAGCCCCACTTTAGGATCAAGACATTCTTTCCACAGGCTGCTGGCCACTTGAAGCTGAGGCTCACCTCATCCAAGTTTGTAACCATCGACACGGGCAGTCCACACCCAGTGATGAGTTGGTTCAAGGCACAAAGCCAGACTCCTGCCTTGGCTCTTACTGCCTCCCTTCTGGAAAACTCTTAACAGGCCCAAACCTCCCTCCCTCACTTAGGCATCTCCCCACTGGCACCCCACTGAACTTCCTGACCAAATCCCAGGTCTCCCCATCTGTTTCCCAGAGAAGAGGGGCTAAGACAGCAGGTAGGCAAGTTTCTTAGAGACCATACCTTAGATTCAGACCCCGGAGGGGGTTAGTGCTGCAGGCTTAGGCTTCAATGAGTTCAGGATACAAAAGGTCAGGACAACTCTAAGGCACCTCTGCGACTCTCCACCATCCACTCTGTTAATAGTTTGGCTAATAGCCACATTTGCCTTTTCTCTGTAAAACTGTGGCAGTGAACGCTGGCTTTTGTCCCTTCTCCCACTGCCCAGGGAGAGACTTTTCCTTTCTTGAGGATTTTAGTGAGCTGGAGATGCCTCACTAAGGGAGTTGCTGTGGACTCTGCACCCCTGGCATTGCTGCTGGCTTGTTGCCAACCATTCGCTCTTCACAGTGACGTGCCATTTCCATCCGCCTGAAACCAGCATTGCTCTGTAAACTTAGGGGGATGTTTGCTCTGTCTGATGTTTATGAAGAGGACCAAGACTGCTACCTGAGTCGTTCCCTTCCACTTGGAAGTCCATGCCCCTGTGGACCACAAGGATAGGGTTTCCATGGCGCTGATCAGACAACCCAAAGATACTTTCGTTGCTCATAATAGTTATCCCATTTCCTCCATTGCAACAAGCATCGAAGAACTAAACCAGAATTCAGCCACTCAGAGAGGTTCACACTCATGCTCTTGGGTCTGTCTGCCTGTCTGTCCATCCGTCCATACAGCCATCCACCCATATGTCTGTCTGTCCATTCTGTCTGTCTTTCTAAGCACTCCTCAGTCTCTCTTAGTGCTCATGCTGAAGATGATATTAGACATCTTTAGGAAACCCTAACTGCACTTCTAAAACATAATTAGCAAAAATTCAGAGAATGAAACTAATGTCCAGAAAATGAGAAAAAAAAGAGGGAAAAAAAGAAAAAAGAGAGGAAAAGAAATACAATGTGCTGTTCCAAATCAAGGAAAGACATGCTCATCCCTTGGCCTAGACGAAAGGCTTTGTTAGAACACCGCCTACACACTGACTCTCCTCCAGAGGGTTAAACGTACAGGAATTCTTCGGCTCACCAGAGCGCTTCAGCAGAGAAGCCAAGAAGAAAAGAGAGCCGACTTCACATGCCAGATTCTCTAATGAGGCTGGAAAAACAGCCCACAGGTAGGTACATAACCTCCTCACACACAAAGAGCCCTGTAGTGTCAGCATGGACAGCACTGATCACTGGACTGTCCTTTTGTGGAGGAGCAAGAAACCGGGCAGAGGAAGAGCTGGCCAAGGCCAGCTGTACCTAGCTCCTGAGACACACATGTGCAAGTAAGTGTGCCAGGGTATGAGCACATACACAGGAGTGCTGACATAGAGGGGCTACTGGTGCTAGATTTCTGCACTTTGAAGATACAAGCTAACTAGACAGAAAGAAGAACCCTTCACACATCGCTATGGGGCCTGGGACTTTTTTATCTGGTAACACACTAACTCCAAGGCTGAAATGATAATGAAATGCTCTGTCCTGTGATGCTGTGAAGAGTGGCTGTCTTGACTCTGCCTCTACAGGTTCCCCCAAGCCCTGCCAGATGTATACATCTTCACAGGCAGTAACAAATCAGGCAGCAATCTGGGGGCTCCCAGAACCCCACTCCATCATAACAGCTGTTGCCCACTCTGGCTGACCACAAACCACTGCAGGTCACAAATCAGCTGCCAGACACTCTGAGTATCATGCACTCACAAGAATCAGTAACTAAAGGAACCACTTTGAGGTTTGGATTTTGTAAGGATGATAAAGGAGTCAGTGCAGAATCACCACATTACCATAATAATTGGCAGCATTTCCAGTGTGCTAACCTCCTTCCAAGAGCTTTGAGCACAATGTACAGATAACACATATCCCATTGTTCTCTATACTTCATAGTTAAGGAAATCACAGCTTCCCATGGTTGAGTATCACTGAGTGGGCACAAGTTATGGGGCAGTGGATCCTGATAATGGTGAGCCTATTTCCCTCCTAAGAGGGGCACAATAGTTTTACCAGATTCCTCCAAGTGTCTCCATCTCTCTTGCCCAGCATGGTCCAGTCAGTGCTAAGATGTAAACTTCCTGATTCTTACTGCATGGATAGTGGTAATGGGTGGGGAATGGTGCCATCCACAGGAGCTGGGTCTGCCCTGAATCAATTAGTAATCAAGATAACTTTCCACAGACATGCATCCCTGTCAGCCATAGCCTCTTTGTCAATTATGACATCTCTATCTGTTGTTGAACTCTTAAATTCTGACCATTTGTGTGTGTGTGTGTGTGCTCACACACTCACATGTTCATGAATGTGTACGTGTGTGTGTGTGTGTGTGTGTGCGTGCACACTCACACACACATACACATACACACATATGTTTGCATTTGGAGGCTGGAGGTCAAACATTAGGTATCTTCTTCTAGCACTCCTCACATTGTGTTTTGAGACAGGGTCTCTCATTGCCTGAAACTCACCAAGTAAGCTAGGCTGCTTAGACAGCAAGCTTTGGGGACCCTCCTGTCACTCCCTCCATAGCTCTGGGATTACAAGTATACACCACCACACCCAGATCTTCTTCACGGGTTCAGAGGGTCAGATTCTCATGCTTGCACACTAAGTACTTTACCACCTAAATTCTCTCCGAAACCCTGTGCACGCACTTCTACTTATAACCAACCAGCAGGTAGAATTGGGAGTGACAGCTGCCATCTTTGTCACCATGCCTGTCTCCTCTTCTCCGTCTCTCTCACATGGTAATAGAGGCCCCAAGTAAGTGTGTAAATTTGCTCAGCTCTCTGGTGTAACCTTATATCTGTAATAAAATGTGTGTGTTTACTTTCATAAGCCTTGCCTATTTATTATTCTTACATTTATCCACTCAACAAATAATTATCAAAAGTCTGCTTCCCACAAGACACTGCCTTATCCATTGAGGATTTAGCCATCAACAAAAGTAGACAAAGTAATCTTGTAATTACTGACACTGGGGTCAGGAGAGACACACGAGGTAAATAAGTAATTTATTTCAAAACTGAGGCAAAAGAGAAAACAAGCATGTGGATTTGGGTGGGTGGGGAGTTGGGGGGGATATGGGAGGAATTCGGGGAGAGGACACCAAGATTAGAATATATTATATGAAAAAAATCTATTTTCAATTTTAAAGAGAAGACATGGGTAAAGAATACAGAGGTAGCAATGTTGAGCCCACTCAAGTGACTAATGTCATGGAGTTTTTCGATGACATCTGATCAGCGTGCCTGGTTACAAGGAGTATGAAGGCTTCCTGGTGAGCTCTTACATATATGCAGAATTATCAAAGGAGAAGAGCAGCATCTCTACTTCAGAAATGCTAAAGATTCCCCCCAAAAAAATCATCAAAAATATTTTCATCAAAATAGTGGCATACAAAATCAACATGCAAAAATGAGTAGGTTTTCTAGATGCCAACAGCAAAAATGCTGAGAAAGGAATTGAGAAAATAATCCCACTCACAGTCACTTCAACAGATAAAACATATAAAAAGTCAACCTAGCCAAGGAAATTAAAGCCTCCACACTGAAGAAAGTGACTGAAGACACTAGTAGATGGAGAGACCTCTCATGCTTGGGGATCAGCAGAATTAATATCATGAAAATAGCTATATTCCCAAAAGCAAGATATAAATTTAATACAGTCCCCATTAAAAATCTAATAATGCTGGGCGGTGGTGGCACACGTCTTTAATCCCAGCACTCGGGAGGCAGAGCCTGGTGGATCACTGTGAGTTCGAGGCCAGCCTGGGCTACCAAGTGAGTTCCAGGAAAAGACTCAAAGCTACACAGAGAAACCCTGTCTCGGAAAAAAAAATCTAATAATATTCTTTGCCGAAATAGAAAAAGTAACCCCTAAATTCTTACAGAAACATGAAAGACACCCAAAAAGACAAAGCAATCCTGAACACCAAAAGAACACAATGCTGAAGGTATCGACACAAGTGATTTCAAATTATACTACAGAGCCATAGTGACAAGGACAGCATGGTACTGTCATGAGAACAGACACAGATCAATGTAATAGGAGAAAAGAAAAGACCCAGATATAAACCTATGTGGCGAATGTCAGTATGACTTTTGACAAAGATAGCAAAAATATACTTTCGGGAAAGGACAACCTGATCAACAAATGGTCATGGGGAAATTTGATATCCACATGTAAAAAGAAACTAGATGCCTATCTCCCACCCAGCACAAAAATCAACTCCAAATGAATCAAAGCCATTAATGTAAGACTTGAAACTGTTTGAGGAAAATATTTCAATATATAGGCATGGTTAAGAACTTCTGGGGTTGGGTTGGGGGGATCCATAATAGCTCAAGAAATAACACCCAGAATTGATCCATGAGGCAGCATAAAGTTAAAAGGCTCCAGTGCTATAAGGAAACACCATGAAAAAGAGCCTGCTGAAGGAGAGCAAATCCTTCTAGAAGCATGAAGCTCAAATTTGCTACACCAGATCAGTTTGTCTCCCTCTTCTGCTTCAAGCTCTATGAGCATCACTTGGCCTGCACTGTTGGTCTTTAAATGTGACAGCTAGAAGCCAACATTTCAAAACAGAAATTCCTCTGTCTCCTGACACATGGGGAACTGAGTTAACGTGTCACTTCCTACCTTTTCTGGAAAAGGCCTACCTCTGTTCAATGTACAGTGGACCTACAGAATGTAGCTACACCTCTGAAGCCTTGGTCAGCTTATTGAGATGTTTCTTGCTTTCTGTAAGGGTGAACGGCCCTACCTTTCTGTGTTATTGTTTGTGTAGAGGTGTGTGTATGTATTCATATGCAAGTTCAAGAATGTGCTCCTGGGAGCAAAAGAAGACTCAAGTAACATGATGTCTGTGATCAATAGACAGGATACTGTAAAAAGGACAGGAAACAAAATGTTCTACATATCATGTTGCTAAAAAGAAATAACAGAGTTGGGGAAATATACATTCACTAGATGGTATTTAGATGCAGTTATCTTCCAGAGGCCCCAGGTCAAGGCCATCATGGGCACCTAAGGAGACGCTGCCCTTAGAAGGCAGAGTATTGCACCATCATCAAATTGGCAGCCACTTTATATGACATCAGCCACATCCACAGTTGCCCATACTACCGTACTCAGGAGCCCAACTTCACCTCTGCTAAAAACAGAATTTCTCACTCTGACCCCCACATGCCACCCCAACTGCTCCTCATACAAAAGTGGGACAAGGGCTGGAGAGATGGCTCAGAGGTTACGAGCACTGGCTGCTCTTCCAGAGGTCCTGAGTTCAATTCCCAGCAACCACATGGTGGCTCACAACCATCTATAATGAGATCTGGTTCCTTCTTCTGGCCTGCAGGGATACATGCAAATAGAACACTGTAAACATAATAAATAAATAAATCTTAAAAAAAAAAAAAAAAAAAAAACCAAAAGTAGGACAAGAGGGCTGCTGAGAAAAAGGGGTGTGAAACCTGGTGGATTCTGACTTCAGGCAGCTGTGGAAAAAGAAAGCCTTTATGCACAGCCCTTCCCCACTTGACTGATAAGAGTGAGTTTCCATGGGTTGGTACACCAACAAGCACCACTACACATTGCAGTCTTGCTCCAAATATAATCTAATTTTAAAAACTTTTATTTACTATTGTCTATGGATAGATGGTTATGTACATATGATGTGAGATATTGTCATGGTTTTGGGGAGTCAAACTCAAGCTATGAGGCTTGCAAGAAAGTGCCTTTACCCACCAAACCATCTTGCTGGCTCTTTCTTTATTTTTAATAATACAATTAAATATTAATACAGCTTGTTACCATCACTCTATGTCCTACCATGGAAGCGAGACACTCAACAGGGTAATTTGCCTGAAGAAAAGGAATTTAGATGTGATGGTACTCACATCTTATAAATTTATTCCATAAGTAAAAATCTTCTAAATTAATAATATTGGGTAGGAATTTAAAATTATAAGAGCTGAAACACAATGTGGAATGCCTTATTTGAAATATGTTAGCATCCTGAAATTCACCAATCCTTGCTTGTTTGGGAGAAAATATAAATCTTTACAATTCTACTTTCTCCCTGAACTTTTTCTATTTGTTTTCTTTTACAAGATTTTTTAATTCCACACCTCTGACTTTTTTATCCTAGATTCTAATGAGATTTTATTTGAAATATTAAAAAGTTTAAAATGAAGGCAGTAGAAAAATACTAAACTGCATTGATTTTTACTGCAGAATCAGACACAGAGAGCCATCTTCCCTGAATCTCAAATTATACTTTCAAGCATCATGCAATGAGCCCATACATCATGCCAGGAAATAGGACCTGATATTAAGGCAGAATAGTCACTAAGTAATTACACAAAAAGAGAACATATTGTATCCTACATAGCTATATACTTAATATACCTTATACTGTTTTGCATAGTAAATTATTTTTATTTTCAACATGAAAACATATCTCAGAATTTTTTTTCTGCTGCACTGTGGATGAAACCCTGAACCTTCAACATGCCAGACAAGTGTTACCACTGAGCTGTATCCCAGCTCACTTCCTGAGTCATAGCTCCCTTCCCTACTGCACTAAGTATGAGCTCATCCATCTGGGTTTGAGGCCTGACTCCCTGGTGGTCCACGGTACTCGCTGACATCTCTGCATCAAAGCTGCCATCTCCACACACACCAAGCCTGTTGCAAGATCATCTTATATGGCAGGGGTTAAGAAAGGCCTTGCATTCCAGCAATGCAGGCAACAGGACCGTCTACATCGCACCAAGGGGGAAGGCTGCTCATGCATGGGTGGAATCTGAGAACGGCCGCATCTAGAAGCAATTATGAATCACTCTGTTATCCCTAAACATTCATTAGAATCTCAGTTAATTTATAGCTGGTCTCATCTCTCACCAAGGAAAACAGGAGAAAATATGAGGCCACAATGAGATGGAATGTAACAACAAAGACAGGCTGTGTGAGCATTTTCGTGCATCTGCACTAAGGGCTTTCTCACTCCCAAGTGACAGGCTAATGAAGAGCAGCCCAAAGGATGAAGACTGCTGGGGAGACACATAGCTCCTCTCCCCAGAACTATTTACACAGGAGGGTAGCTAACAATGAGTGCTCAGTCCTCTCCCTGGGGAGGATTGGCTTGCACTTAATCCTCTGTCTCTCTTTCCTTCATCATCCTTTCCAGAGCACCCAGAGAAGCACATCCAGTCAACTCCACACATCTCGACTTCCCTTCACTGTGGTTCATGTTCCTGCGTGTGCAGCCACATCTACACTGGACATGCAAAACTGGAGCTTGAGAAAAGGACGTAAGCCGCCTCTTTGAGTAAAAAAGGTTTGTCTCTCCATCTGGAGAGTCTGTGTCCACAGATACAGAGCAAAACACAGACAGACAGCACATCACAGATACATTTGCCTGTCTGTGTTGATTGATGCTCTATTCACAACAGTGCAGACACTGGAGCATCACAGATGTCCAACACATAAATGGATAAAGAAAATACATCACTTATTACAGAATGGAATCTATGCAGCTTTAAAGAGAAGTGAGGTCATGACATTGTTGGGACAGAGTGGAACTGGAGATCATTATGTTAAGTGAAATAAGCCAGAAGGACAATCATGTGTTCTTTCTCACATATGTGGAATCTACATCTAAATTTATACATGTAGGTATGGGAGTGATGGTATGTGGGTGTATTTACATATATGGTATACATGTGTAGTATGTACATATGGGGTTTGTGGCATTGTGTAGTGTGGTGTGTGTGTGTATATGGTGTGTATAAGGGTAGGTAGGTGTGGTATGATGTGTGTGTGTGCATGTGTGTGTATGTGTGTGTGTGTGTGTGAGTGCAGTATGTGGTTGTACATGTATACATGTGTGTGGTTTCTTGCTTTCACAGTCATGCCCAGCATAAACTACAAGTGAGCAACAGCATGGATCTGAAGTAATGTGGACTTCAACCAAGGCCTGGCAATTCCAGTCCCAGTCTCTTCCACAGATGTTTAGTTACAACAAACATCCCTGCTGTCTTAGACCGGCTCTTCCCAGCTTCAGGTTTTGCATCACAGCTTCTTGGGCTCCTGCAAATCAGCTCTGCGCTGCATTCTCTCCTGCCACAGCATTCCCTGTCTAACTGCTCAGCACACCTTAGTCAGACCTGTCCTTGAAAGGCCCTCACGGCACTCCCTTAAAGAAACCACCTAAACCTCTTCTCTGTGTTCTACCTCCTCTCTCTCTCTGCAGCCTTTACAGAAAATAAAATGAGAATACCAGAGAGATCTATTTTCTTCCCTTGAACATTCCTTTCCTCCTTTTCCTTCTTAACATCCACCCCCAGGTTCCCTGTTCCTTCCTGTCATTCCACCTCTGAAAGCTGCCCTCTGTTTGACAGCAGACAATGCCCCTGACAGAGCCAGGGACGGACCAGATGAGGCTTCAGATGTCCAAACACCCACATGTCCAAGGTCCAAGGCCCTGCTCATCATGACTCTTCGGGTTCTTTCTCCAGCAAGCTCTGGAGAATTTGAACCCATAAACTCTGTACACATAATTTTTCCTCCCCTTGATCTCTGAGTCCCTGCCCCTGTGAGTTCTCCACCCATCCATCCACCCGTTTGTACATATGCACATACATCTGTCAATCCTCCACTGACTTCACTCCTGGTAGCCTCAGAGCCTGTTTCCCAGAGAAAAGCTCAAATTACACTCATAGAAACCCTTCCAGGTGAGCACAAAAAAGATTATCTCTAATTTACAAGTGAGAAAACTAATTTGCCGCAGCATCAAATGATTCAGTTCACAGTCACATCAATCAATTGACCTCAGTGCCCAGACCGAAAAGCAACCTGAGCACGTCTTCATAATGAACTGATGTTTCTGGTGTTGGCCTGGAAGCAGTTAGACACCATTTTTCTTCAGACCAAAAGCTTTTGTTCATATCCAAGATTTAATTAAAGCTTTACACAAAAATAACAGGGAAAAATCTAAAGCCCCGAATTCCTATAGCATGACTCAGTTTGCCTTTTTAAAAAAAGTTCTCAAGCTTTTCCACACATGTGATATTTCAGATACATAATTTAAAAAATTAGTTTTTTACACAATGCCTTTGGAAATTATTTCAAATTGGCCAGATAATAGTTGGAAAGTATTTAAATGGATTTATTAATATGACCAAAACAACTCAGCTTCCATCTAATTATCAAAAAGTTAACAAATATTAAATCTAAAGATACTACTTATTCTTCTAAATATAAACATCTGAGTCCCGGGTCTAGAAAAGGAAGAACACCCCATAGATAACCTGATGTTTCCACAAAGATATGAAGGAAGTGTCGCTATGAGAAGCAAGAATTTCCCTTGAATTTACATTAAGGGTTTGGTCTCCCTCGTGGGCTCACTAGACGAAAACAGACTTCCTTCTCTCTACGCCCACCATAGAATTCTCTGAGAGAGTTTCAAAAAGTGAATGCTTTGTTTTATATTTACACTGAAATATGAAACAAAATAAATGGAGAACTTTCTGGGATATGATTTCAATATTCAATGAGTATTCAATATTGAAATTCTCCATGGTCAAATGGCATGCACTATCTTCATGTACTTTAAAAATAAGAATTGTTAAAGTTTTCAGAGTCACTGTAATAATTCATGTCTGCATTTAAACATTAAAATGTTGGTTCTCACTGATGTGTCTGCATGGTCATATAAATTGTGGATTCTTACATAATATTGAAGTTCATCCTGGTCTTTGGTCTGTGTGGTTTCCATATATATGCATATACATACATGGTGCACACATATGGAATATGTGTGGGATATATATACATAGATATGGAATATACGCATGGAACATGCACACTTGACATGACGTCACTTTGGAGCATCTACTGGACACTGCTTCTCAGAGGGGGATGGAGAGTTGCTCTTCATGGACCCCCTCCTCAGTCCACCTGCCTGGCCACTGGGACTGGTCCTGCATCCCAGCCATGTTAGTGCCTTTGGAGGAGCAATGTAGTCTCTAACACCCATGGGACCCTCAACTCAGCCCACCTGGGAAAATCCCTCCTCCGGCCACTCTGTCCCCCTTCTCAGCCTCTGACCCTTCCCCTCCTTTCCTCATCTTCCACTCCGTCCCTGGTTAAGCTTCACTTCCAGAATCAGTTGGTGTGCTGGTTGATCTTGATTGTCAGCTTGACCTGGAATCACCTGAGTGTGTCTGTGAGGATGTTTCTAGGGGCTCACCTGAGGAATGTGATAGTACTATCTCATGCTCTGGGGTCTTGGGTGAATGGCATCCACCTCTCTCTGCCACCACAGCTAGAGCCTCGCCTCTCCCACCACCACCACCACCATGCCTTCCCTCCATGACTAGCTACACACACTCTCAAATTGTGAGCCAATTAACCCTTCCTTCGCCAAGTTGTTTTGTGGATTACTGGCCCACAGCAATGAGTAAAGCGCTAATTCCGTTGGTCTCAAGATGCAGTATTTCTAAAAATCTCTGAAAATGTCTTTTTTCCTTTTATTGAAAATAGATTTTCCCCAACTTAATATATTCTGATTATGGTTTTGCCTTCCTCTACTCCTCCCAGTTTCTCCACACCTCACTTCCTATCCAGATCCACTCCTTTTCTGTCTCTCATTAGAAAGCAAACAGGCTTCTAAGGGATAATAAAATATAACAAAATAATATATAATAAAACAAAAGCTATCGCATCAGAATTGGACTAGACAAACAAAAGGAAAAGAGCCCAAGAGAAGGCACAAGAATCAGAGACCTGCTCATTCACACACTCAGGAGTCCCATAAAAACACTAAACTGGAAGCAATAATACATACGCAGAGAACCTGGTGCAGAGATGTGCAGGCCCCGTGCATTTAGCATATGTCTATTTTTGGATGGACTCCAAAATATTTTAGGAACTTTACTGAATAAATCCAAAACAGATGGCTATGGGACCACACCTGGAGGAACACTGGCCTATGTCCTACAATACAGATGTTTGGTGGGGACCACACCTGGAGGAACACTGGCCTATGTCTTACAATACAGATGCTTGGTGGGGACCACACCTGGAGGAACACTGGCCTATGTCCTACAATACAGATGTTTGGTGGGGACCACACCTGGAGGAACACTGACCTGTGTCCTACAATACAGATGTTTGGTGGAGACCACACCTGGAGGAACACTGACCTGTGTCCTACAATACAGATGTTTGGTGGAGACCACACCTGGAGGAACACTGACCTGTGTCCTACAATACAGATGCTTGGTGGGGACCACACCTGGAGGAACACTGGCCTATGTCCTACAATACAGATGTTTGGTGGGGACCACACCTGGAGGAACACTGGCCTGTGTCGCACAATACAGAAGCTTGGTGGGTCCTCTATAGGAAGAGGAGTTGCCCTCAGCCCTTTATGATGAATTAAGCCAAGCTTCAAGCTGGAAAATAAGAGAGTTGACATCTCAATCAGTCTACTTTTGTCCATGTTTTGAATTTTTTTTTCAAGAAATAAAGACCCTGGACATCAAGGTAAGACTTCTCCTTGGTGGCCTGACAATAGCTAGCAGCTCAAGTCACTTAAGGGGCAAGAAGCCAAAAGTGCATCCACATGAATTTGTGAATTATACATAATCATGTAACAATTATCCATGGTTTCTGTGACTACTTCACAGAAACAACCTAAGGATTGGAAGAGTCACTTGGGCTCCTGGTTTCTAAGGTGTCAGTATGTCATGTCAGTCTGTCATGGTAGGAGGACATAGTGGGGCTGAGAAGCTCACATGAAAGGCAGCCAGGAAGCAGAGAGAAAGTATACAAGAAGATCCAGGCAAGAGATGACCCAAGAACATGCCCCAGAAACCTACTTCCTCCAGCAAGGCTCCATCCCTCCTTCCCCGTACCTCTCAATCATGTTGTCATACTTTGAATCCACAGAGTAATGAATCTGATTGCTAGGTCAGAGCCATGGGAACTCCTGGAAACTCCTCCATAGAAATCCCCAGAGTTGCTAACCTTCCAGGCAGTTCCTAATCTGTTCAAGCTAATAAACCAAAGCAACTGCCACATACATATTTTCAGGTTTTACTTTTGCAGGTGGTTTCAACATCCATTTATTACAAAGCCTCTAAGTTACATGTGCTTGTGTGTTTAGTAGAAAAACTACAAAGCAATTGTCGACTTATAGTCGCAAAAATAAATGCTTATTAAAATTTCACCTCACGCCATGTGCACATTTCAACCTAAGACAGTAGAAGTAGAGGGCACAAAGCAGAGAGGAGGCGCCATTCAAGATCAGGACTTTCAAGGTGAATATTCCTTTTCTCTTTTCACCCCCTCCCAATGAGCACTCCAAAGCATCCCTTAGTTGCTCCTAGGAAAAATAAATTCACTTTAAGAAAGATTGAAATACAGAAGACTGAAATATAGAAAATGTAAAATCATAATGGTAAAAACATAACCCTTAGCCCCTGGCAGGAGAAGGGGGCACTCAAAAGTTTCACTGCACAGAGGACAGAAGGCTCAGAAACAGGGAATTTCCTCATGACACTCATTACGTCATTTCTCTCTTTGAAATCAGTCCAAGTATTTTTGTATGGCTATGCTAGTCATAGCAACAGGGAAAATCATTGAGTCGGAAATAAATATACCTGCACATAAACACCTTCTAATTAATATAGTCCTTTGTGATACACAAAGTTATTACCTGCCAGCCAAAAATCTAGTCTCTGTCCACCCTGAGGACCACCAGACTGAAGTGCTCCCCTCTGCATTGCAGAACTTTTGATTACGAGAGAAATTTTCCTGACAAGAGGCTGGGGGGCTCTGATCCTCCCCTCGTCCCCTCCTTATCCAGTTAGAACCTTCAAGTGGTGACTCCTTCATAATCACAGTCATCGTCACTACGGTATGTCTTGGAGGGGGCAGTGGGCCCACGGCCCTCTTTTTCCTTCCTGTCAGGAGGTGTGCATGTTCCTGCTTTGATATCTTACCTCACCCGCAGGCCCAAAAGCAGTAAGGATGAGCTGGAATTGCTAAACTTTGAGCCAGAATAAACCTTTCTCTCTATGAGGTAACTATCTCATGTGCTTATTAACAGCAGAAGAAAGCATCTTGGTAACCTCCAGAAACACCACCAATGTCTTGGTTCATTTGTGACAACATAATAAAATACCTAAGACTGAGTAATTCACAAAAAAAAAAAAAAGAAAAAAAGAAAAATATATTCTTCAGCATTCTGGAAGCTGGAAAGTTAAGGTGACAGTGCTCACCAGAGACACTGTCTGGAAGAAACTCACCCTCTGTGGTGGAAGGGGAGAGGGCATGGGACCAGGAAAACTCCTTGAAACCACTTTTACTGGGCCTTCATCCCATGCAGGAAGCTTACCCCCTGCCTGAGCTAGTCACCTATACACTGGACCCTCTCCACACTATCACACTGATGGTAAAGTTAGCATCTGAAATTGGGGGATGCCTTCAGACCGATGCATTTGTTGAGAGTCTTGGGCCTTCTCTCTTTAGGGGTCAGAATAGGAAGCAGCTACAAGCTATTGAATGGATATGCTGATGAGAAATTTAAGATTAGGAATGAGGATGGCTGGGTGGAGTTTGCATCTCTCTCTGGCAAACTGTGGAGACTCTGGAAGCCACACTCTTCACGCTGTATAAATTAGAGTATGAACCAGTCAGACCAATTAATTCAGAACTCTGGGGGAATCTCTATTCCAAAGTTTGTTTGGAAAACTGTTTTGTTGTTATTGTGGCATGGCTTCCTCTTCGTCAGCTGGGCAATGCTGACCTATGTTTTCCCATCCTGAATGGGAGAGCATACTGTTGGCCATTATACTCTCTCCCTACCTTAAGGGTCATCTCATCTTTGAATGCCGGCTGGGCTTGGCAGTTTCTTCTCTTCTATAAAAGTTTTAAGAGTGTTCCTCACAAAATACTTTGAGAAACTGGTTCTGGCATTGGAGCATTCTTTTCTCAACAACTCTTAGAGTAACTTCAAGAATTCAAGCATTTCTAAAAAAAACTGAATGTTCTTTCACAGTGAGCATGGAAAACTCTGAGACCCGTTAAAGGAAAAAGGAAACAAAACTTTTGAAAGGCTTGAATATATTCTACTCAAAGACTTTTAACTAATTATCATCTCATTTTGTTATTTTCTGTCTCAATCGCCAACATTTCCTCAATAGTGAGGAATTATTCTGCCATTAGGACTTTACATGTTTTTTGATGCTCTGTATTTCTTATAACCAATTATAATGATCACAATCCAGCCTCCACGCCTCAAGAGTACTTCCTGTCTAATAGGCACAGGCTCCATGGGGAAAGCCATTGTCTGAACTCTAACATCTCCTTCCTTCTTGGCTTCTAGACTTGCGCAGTAGGGAAGGAAGAGGGACATGGACTGGACATAAATGGAACAAGTCATGAGCTTTATTCAGGGCCTCTAGGGGAGGAGGACAGGCCTGCCCTTGACACTGTTGGAATGCTGTGTCTGCTCTGCCCTGACTGGAGCATTAAGTCACAGGTGAGGAAGCCATACTGTGTTGAGGAGGGCCAGACTTGGCTTTCTTATTTCATAAAGATAGAATAACAGATACTTTTGTGCTTATGCTGAAGTAGAAAAGGAATATATGTTATACATTTATTACTCGTTATATATACCTTATATAGCTAATCTACTATCTTATATAAATAACAATTCCTGCCTAAGGGCTATAAGGATTATATAAAAGCAATGTAAGTTAAAATTTACTTCCAATATTTAAAAAAACAAACTGTTGGATTCTGCTTCTGAATTATTGCATGCTTTAGCGGAACCTTCCCAGGCCTCTATCCAGGTAGGGTGAATGTTTAGGAAAGCCACTTCCTAAAACAGACATAACAGAAATGGCTCTAACCTTGCCAGGCCCACTTCTACACCATGCCTTACTCCCATGGAATCCCCTCTTGCCATGAATACCATCTGCAGTGGCCACATGGGACATGGAATCAACAGTTGTCCAGCCAACAAAAGCTAAGAAAGTGCAGCTTGGGGTCATACCTTACAGAGCACTACATCAGTCCATTACATTAGCACTAGAGTAAAGTCTACCAGGAGTTTTCCAAATCTCTAGGTGCTGCATGGTTCTTCACTGGCCAGTTTTTTCACAGCAGGCAGTTCCTAGAGAATCACAGAAAGGAAGGAAAAGAGCTGTCAGAACTTCCTGCTTTGCCCCCAGCTTGAGATTAAGGCTGGCGAAACAGAAGCCAAATGTTCCCCTTCCATTAAACATAGAAGTCCCTTCTCCTTCTCCTGTGGGTAACAATGAAAAGAGTGGAGAAAAATCTTAGTTCCCTCCCATCCTTCCTCTCTCCTCCACTTCCCTACATGTGTGGTGATGGAATGGATTTTTCTCTAATGAAAATGCTCAGATAGGTAATCCCACTTTTCCCCACAGGCTTATGTATTTGAATACTTGGGAGGGTGAGCAGTTTTACAGGGTGGAGCTTCACTGGAGAGAGTGGGTCTCTGGGAGCAAGTTGTAAGGTTTTATAGCCCAGATCTATTCTGACTGTGGACTCAATGAGACTAACCTACTCACACATCTGCTATCTGTTGTTTGTTATTGTTCTTTTGGGGACCCTCCACTCAGCTCCCAAATAAATCACACAAGGAGGTTTATTCTTACTTATGAATGCTCACTCAGCCTTATCTTGGCTTATTGCTAGTCAGCTTTCCTTAACTTTATATTATCCCATCTACCTTTTGCCTCTGGACTTTTCCTGTTTTCTTACTTCTGTAAATATGGTGGTATTGTGTTCCCTGAAATATTGTACAGGCTAATAAACTTATCTGGGGCCACAATATTAAACATGAGGATAGGCAATGGTAGCACACGCCTTTAATCCTAGCATTTCAGAGACAGAAATCCCTCTGGATCTCTGTGAGTTCAAGGCCACATTGGAAAACAGCCAGGCATGGTAACACAAGCCTTTAATCTCAGAAAGCAAGCCTTTAATCCCAGGGAGTGATGGTAGAAAACAGAAATATATATAAGGCATGAAGACCAGAAACTAGAAGCATTTGGCTGGTTAAGCTTTTAGGCTTTGGAGCAGCAAAGTTCAGCTGAGATTCATTTGGATAAGAACTCAGAAGCTTGCAGTCTGAGGAAACAAGACCGGCTGAGGAACTGGCGAGGTGAAGAAGCTGTGGCTTGTTCTGTCTCTCTGATCTTCCAGTATTCACCCCAATAACTGGCCTCAGGTTTGATTTTATTAACAAGACCCTCTAAGATTCATGTTATTTGTAAGTCTTACTCTTACTCCATGGCTTGCTGTGTAGCTGGGTGGCTGGTCCCTGGAGTCCTCCTCCTCCCCTGGCTCCTTCTCTTTCCCAGATCTCCTATGAATTCTCTCTGCCTGCCAGCCCCGCCCATCCTTTCTCCTGTTTCACTATTGGCCAATTCTTTATGAGACCATCAGGTGTTTTAGACAGGCACAGTGACACGGCTTCACAGAGCTAAACAGATGCAACATGAACAAAAGCGACACACCTTAAGATAATATTCTATGACAGCTGTCACTCATTCTCTGACATGATGGGGCATCCCCTTGGACTCTAGATGCCGTGTACCTATTTCCTCCTACTGAAACATTCCACCAAGGGTAAAGAAGTAAACAAAATTCCCAAGTCTTAGGAAGCCTGAAACCTAGAAGATTCTCAAAAAGAGGAGGCTCTCTGGTCAGCCCAGCTGCAAGTTGTACAGGGAGCGCCATATTGTAGCTTTTGTGCACTGGCAGTTACCCTGAGGTGTGTTCTAGACAACGAAGCTGTGTTAGAGTCATCCACGCTCCTGTAGGTAACCACAAGAAACTTATTGGTTCCCTAAGCTAGACTTGGGGGGAATCATTTTGGTGGCGATGGTGGTTGGGTTTGTTGTTGTTGTTTTCTTTTCTTTTTCTTTTTCTTTCTTTTTTTTTTGATCTGTCATCATTGACCTCCCTGGAGAGAATAAATTTTTGTTCCTGTCTCCTTAGGGAAATCACTTTGCCAAAACAGTCTCTTCCTCCCTTCAGCTGCTCCCTGTCAGGTATCCAGTCACAGCATCTAGAAGATAACCAAGCCAGGCAGCTGTGGCACATGCCTTTAATCTCAGCACTCAGGAGGCAGAGCCAGGCGGATCTCTGTGAGTACGAGGCCAGCCTAGGCTACAGAGTAAGATCCAAAACTACACAGAGAAACCCTGTCTTGGAAAAAAAATAGCCAATCAGGGAAGTCTTCAAATGGAAACCATGTGCCTGTTGGTTGGTTTTGTCTTGCTTGAGTCCACTGCTGAAGAATGCCTTCCTTGCAGAGTCCAACACCCACTTCCAGGTGTCTCCTACACAGATACCTCCATTTTTCTTCCTTTCTTCCTGTTTCTCTAACAAGAAAATCATACTATCACTACCTTTGCTTACAAGTCATGGGAATCTCTAAATACTTGGTAGAATAATGCAGTGAGTGAGTCGTCACAGGAGTTTAAAAATAAAAACATGGGAATCCCCAAATGAGAGGATTAAAGATGGTGGAAAAGATCCAATTTAAAAGTCACTGTTCTAAACGTGTCTCAGTGTTCCTACTAGTCCTCGGTCCCTTCTTCTACTGCATGGTCCCTGCTCCTGTTTTAGTAGGTGCCATTTTCAGTGGTGGCGTCCATGTCTTTCCTCAGTGTGGCTCTCAGACTCTGTCTTCAGTTGGTGACTTCCAGTTCCTCTTCACTTTTCATTTCTCTGTGGGCACCAGGCCAAATGTTTTCTGTCTCTGTCCCAATTTAGACATCATCTGGTCCATTTACAAAATTCATAATTCACTTTTGACTAAGATGATTGACAAGTTATTATACAGAAATCGTAAGATAACTAAGATGCATAAAAATAACCTCCAAGGTCCCATCCTGCCTGCCTTAGTTTTTACTCTTATGTAATTTTAGCACTAGGCTTCTAAAAGCTCCTGTGTGTGGTTATAAAAAAAAAAAAAAATAGGTGCAAACTCCATCTGTCTCTACAATGATCCAATTTTCCCCTGAAATAAATATAGTACAGAACTTAAATTCCCTAGTTTAAAATTTCTGTCTTATTCAGATACTTGACATTTCATACTTCAGGAAAGGTCCAATGCTTGGGGCAAGTGCTCTGGTAAGGAGCGGGAACGAGATTGTGAGCTGGATGTGAGTTATGGATCCATTCAACACAGACAGGGAGAAAATACAATCAGTCAGGACCAAGAGGAGCCTGGATTTACTGCTGTGTAAAGGAAACAAAACCAACGACGCTGGGATACCCCCCAAATCCCCAGGTACTCACTTCTGAGCGATGTTCAGCCCAAAGCTGTATGCCTAGGAACTAGGCAAAGTAGCACTATATTGCTAACCCAATGCCTTTAGTCAGAATCAATGGGCTCTCAAGCTTACCCAAAGTAGGATACTTTCTTTCCCATTCCTGGGCTGTCTGGAATCTAGATTTGTAGCTGAGCCCTTATCTGCCTTCAGAGAGGTAGTCAATGCATGAAAGGAGCCTTCAATCCAGGCACCTCTATATCAAGGATGATAAGAAGAGGAGGAATGGGACAGGCTTTATTCAGAGCCCCACCTCTCTAGAAAAGAGAAAGACAGATGCAAACAGCAGATAATCAATGGGTGCTGTGTCTTATGCAAACATATCATAAAGTTATAGGATTTCCAATTTTTCCTGCACATCTTAGGTGAAGTAAGACTAGACCTCAAAAAAGGGAACCAGCACTGTGTCATTGTTGACGACATAAAGACCAGCATTGCATTCTTCCACTGAAGCAGACATCACATACCACCTCTGGACTCTGGGGTCCAAGTGAATATACCCAAACCTTATCACTAGCTACAGAAATAGATTTTCCAGTTTGCATACATGCAATCCTTGGTCTTCATAATACTAGAGATTTGTTGAAATTAAATGTCTTGATTTGTTTGGTTCTAATGTTTTCAAGGCCCATCCCATGCCCAGGAAAGAGAGGAGTAGATTTCTGCTCAATGAGAAACAACACAGCCATTATGGCTTCAAAGAAATGAGGAAATCACTTAGACTTTAACCCACACATTCAGCAAATACTAAAAGGATGCATGACATATGCAGGCACTGGAGATGCAGCGAAAAAGACAGCCAAGAACCTTCGAAGAATACATTTTATAATGTGTATAATATACATATATATTCATTTAGTCATATATATATATGATAAAATTATAATTTGGAAACAAGAATGAAGCTTTAGACTTGAATAAATATATGCCATAAATTTAAAAGCACTGGAAAGGATTGCTTTAAACATCAGATAAGAAAGATAAGAAATCTGATAAGTTGAACACACGACTATTCTCTTCTTTCACATGAGTATGTGGCCTTACCCTATTGAACTGCAGACATCATTGATCAATCAGTCTGCCCTGTCTTTCCAGCTAAGCTCAGATGTCCTCTAGGGATCCACTCACAGTCCTCTAGGCAGCGTCCCTGCGAACTGGGCTGACCACAGCGTGTTCCCGAGAACTCTCCACCTGCCTCCACCTGCCACTAATGCCGAAAGGGGAAAACAGCCAACAGAGGTGGATGTCGCCTCCTGGTCCTGCCTGAGTAATTAATTAATTGGCTTTTCATTCCTGAGGAGAGTGCTCCCCCGACTTGAGACTGACTTTCTTTATCTGGTCAGATCATTCACTAGTCATTCATTCCTCAGTTACTCTATTTGTCAGAACTATAAGGATAAAGCAAGGTACTGTGTAAAAATTTATCTTAGGGGGATGGAGAGACAGTTCAGTGATTAAAAGCACTTGTGACTCTTGTAAAGGACCAAGGTTTAATTCCCAGCACCCACCTGGTAATTCACAACCATCTGTACCTCCAGTTCCAGGAAATCCGCTTCCCTCTTCTGGCCTCCACAGGCACTAGGCATGCATCTAGTACACAGACATATATGTGGGCCAAACACCCATACACATAAAACAAAATAATAAACAAATAAAATTTAAAAGAAAGTATCATAAAATATATAAAATGCCACAGAATGTTACATTGCTGAAATAATAGGCTAAATCATTGAACATGGGTGGGGGAGACAAAACTCCCATGGCATCAAATTGCACATCTGAAGAGCAGATCAGAGTACCCCAAATTCTAAAACTTTAATGCCACAAACAGCAGCATGTGAGATGTGAGAAATGGATTGTGATGGTCCATTCTCAGGATGAGGTGTGCTTAGAGTTCCTCAGAGTACAGATGAGCAGGAGGCCCTAGGCCCCTCTGACCTAGCAGGTGGCTACCACCTCTTGTCTCCGGGTTCCGAGAGTTGTAAAATGGAGGCAGTCTGCTACATGGATGAACCCACAGTAGAAAATGGAGGCAGTTTCAAGCCCCGGCGTACTCATTGGATAAAGCTGTGTGTCCTACCAATGAGATAGGTAGCTGGGGAGAGTGAAGCACCAGCCTATGGGAGAAGAGAGCAGGGGACTTTAAAGACCACTGTCTTCCACCACATCAACACTGGCCATTTTTGCCTTTTCTCTATGCTGCTGTCCCTTTCTGCAGAATGGTATATTAAAAACTGCTATGTTTTCACTAGTCTCTTGAATTTATTATCTTATTTCTAGCAGAAATAAGAGAAAAAATACCAACTAAGAGGTTGGCTATAAGTCACGATTATCAAAGACGGATGTCTTCACTGCATAAGACATTCACAATGGCACAAACGGACCCAAAGGGCAGCACTAGAAACACAAACAAAGACTATGACCTGACAAAGGAATAAGAGTTAACTCACTGTAACTAAATTACAAATATAAACAAACATGGATAGACATGTTTTTCAAAAAATGGGAAATTTGCATAAAATAAAATACTGGCAAAACCCAGAGGCATTAGACACTTTCAAAGCAAGAGCAATCAATATACATTGGTGTTCTGTTTCTGGGTGGAGCATTGCTAAAATATCAAAATTCATTTGTATGATCATCCAGTAACACTGACTATAAAATGAAAAGGGAGAACAGTTCAAGTAGCCACAGAAGACATTGGATAAATGATTTTCCTACCAGTATGATATCCTGTAGCTACTACAACAAAAAATATAGGTTTGTACTTATTGTTTGGGGGAAATATCTACAATACAAAATGGATTTTTTTAATTGAGAGCAGGGTAACAGCAAGCAAAGAAACCACTAGAGTCAGGCAGATCACAGGTTCATAAAGCCACATATACACAGTCTTTGCCACAGCTGAGGAGGAGAGGAAAATAATGAAGCTGAAGACAGCAAGAACAAAGAAATACAGAGACAAATAAACGCACTGTGTGGGTTACCTCAAGTCCACCTGAACTTCAGCTCCATTCCGTCTCTAAACAAAACATCTGTGAAGGTGAGTGGAGAGAGGGCTTCAACAGCCGCTGCGCCTGCCCAGGACCCAGGTTCTATTTGTAGAGGATCTAGCGCCCTCTTCTGGCCTCCAAAAGTTCTGTGTGTACATGACACATACACAAACACTGGCAAACAGTTCAGGTAAACTAAGGAGAAATAAATTAAAATGTTCTGAGTCTGACCCTTCCATCTTCAAACGATAGATATCCACAATATGTAAGCCAGTTTTAACATCCTGGGGGGACCCTTAAAACAGTTTTGTAGAATGCATTAATATCAATAAATGTATAGTACCAAATAATTTGACATTAAGTACAGTCACAAAAAAATTGTTCTGAACTCAGCAGATTTATTCACAGATAATGAATAGCCTATATTTGTTTTTCAAAAGTCGGGATATTCTCTAATGTAGATACAAACTGGTTCATCTGAAATTCTACATCAGATAAAACTAACAGAAAATCTATATGCAAATTAAGTAGACTCCTGTATCGGTTCTAATAGAATTCTATCTTCTAGAAATTACCGGTGCGTCAAGAACAGGCTCCTATTAGAGTATAGTGTGTTAAGGGTTATAATAACAGAATTAATTGAAATGACTCTAGCATAGCTTAAAATGGAACATTGTCTAATAATGGCTGTCTCTGGTTCATTTATTCATTTTCCTAACATTTACTAAGGGAACTATTTTAACTAGGCTCTAAGTTAACTGATTAATACCTTGTAAAGAACTCTGAGCCATAACTTAAAAAAAAAATTAAAACAGAAAGAGAACACTTCCATTTTAATATGTTAGAAAGCAGACATGATAATTTGATCAATTAAATATTAATTGGGTCTACTTCAAGATAATTGGGTATTCTGCTTAGTGAACAAAAGAGACCATTTCCTAACACTCTTACTGCTTGTAGGTGAGCAGAGAAAAGGTCTACATTAATCGACTCTCATCAACGTGACAAAATACTTGAGACTTTTGGCTCAGACTTCTAGGGATTTCAACCCACCTTTAGAGGGTGGGGTCTAGTGGAAGGAAGGTAGTTCTCCTTTGCTTTTGGCCTGAGGTGGTGAGTCAGAAAAAAATGGTGACATGATTCTGTGACAGCAAAGTGCCAGAGACAAAATCAGTCCCTCAAAGGCATGCTCTCAGTGACCCATTTATAATACAGTCCATCTTCCTAAAGTTAGAGTTCCCACCAGCTCCCAGCAGTGCCCTCCACTGTGGACCAAGCTCTCAACACACAGCCTTTGGAGGATGTTAGATCCAAAGCATTGCAGACTGTGTTCCTATCAAGTGCTGGTTCTCTGTGTAAGTCTGCACTGGTTTGAGGATAACTGTCGGTAAGTATGTGAATGTAAGAGCTGAGGGCCCAATGATGCAGAACCCTGATGCAGAACCCAGTTATCTGCTCAGTGGGGACAGGCTGAGAACCACTCAACATCCATGTCTCTTGTAAGCCATTGCTTTTACTGTGCCCCAGTGTCCAGCTATAAAGGTCTGTGACTGTTCATCTGAAGGTATCCTCCCATGAGCTGGGGTGGCCCAGAGCCATAGGGCATTAACAGTCTGAGGGGTAGCCTTCAATCACTGAGAGTCAGGGATTGGGGGTAGCACATGCTAATAGTTTGGATTGTAAGTGATCTCCACAAACACTGATAAGCTTGGCTGCCAGCCTATGGCATCACTAGAAAATCGCAGAGGCTTTAGAGGATGGGACTTTGTAGAAGGAAGTTAGGTCATTGGCATTCTGTCCTTTAAAGGACTCTTACACAGTCTCTCCACCACTTCTCTGTCCTTCCTCCAAGATGTGTACTGCTCTACCCTGCATCTCCGCCATGATGTCTCCTCCACCACAAGCCCCAAACCCATAGTCAACTGACCACGGACTAAAGCCCAAGTAAACCATTCCTCTTAAAAATTGTCTGCTCTCTGGCATTTTGTCACAGTAGCAGAAAGCTAGTTCATAATAATGGAGCCTCCTTGTTTCCAAAGTAAGAGCATTCTGGAGAATTCTAGGCATATACTACATCCCAAACATCCCATAAAGAATTAAGTGCCGGCTGTCCATGGTGGTAATTGCTCACTAAGCTCAAAGTTGGTGTCTTCTATCTGCCTGTTTCTCCTCCACATCCCCTCACCAGTGTCTCCTAGGAGTGTCCCACATGAGCCCCTTTTGAGTCACCTCTCAAGCTGAGTTTCCTGGGGAATCCAGCTACACATATTGCAGATCAATGCCTTTGTCTTTATCATGTATTTGATTGATAGCCACATAATGTCTAACTACTTTTCCACTGAAAGAACAGGTAAAATAGTCATTTTGAAATTTTTTGGACTTATTTCATTTTATGAGTATGATCTTCTTGCCTACGTGTGTGTGTGTGTGTGTGTGTGTGTGTGTGTGTGTGTACCATGTGTGTGCACCATGTGTGTGCCTGGTACCTGTGGAGGTCAGAAATGGGCATTATATCCCCTGGAACTGGAGTCACAAATAACTGTGAGCCACCATGTGGGTGCCATGAACTGCATCCACGTCTTCTAAATAAGCAACAAAGGCTCCTAACTGCTGAGCCATCTCTCCAGTCCCAGGCAAAATTATTTTTATCAGAAGCTATGGTGGTTTCAATGAGAATGGCCCACATAAGCTCATATAGTTGCATGCTCAGTCCCCAGGTGATAAACTGTTTGGAAGGGTTAGGAGGTGTGGCCTTGTTGAAGTGGGTGTGGCCTTATTGAGGAGGTGTGTCATTAGGGCTGAGCTTTGAGGTTTCAAAAGCCCATGCCAGGCCCAGTAACTCTCTCTGTCAACTGCCTGTGGATCAAGATATAGCTCTCAGATACTTCTCCAGAACCATGTCTGCCTGCTTGCAGTCATGTTCACCACCGTGATGAAAATGGACTAACTCTAAAACTGTAAGCCAGCTCCCCAGTGAAACACTTTCTTCTATAAGCTGCTTTGGTCATAGTGTCTCTTCGCAGCAATAGAAGAGTGACTACAGGGACTTTTGAAGTTGGACTGAATGCATTTTTGCATCATGATGTGGCTACAAGCCTATGGGGGCCAGGGAGTGGAATGTAGTGGTTGGAATAGGAATGACTCCCATAGGCTCATATACTTAAATCCTTGGTCATTAGGAAATGACTTTATTGGAGGTGTGGCCTTGTTGGAGGAATTGTGTTGGAGTAGGCATGGCCTTGTTGGAGGAATTGTGTCACTGGGGAAGGGCTTTGAGATTTCAAATGCTCAAACCATGCCCAGTGTCTCTCTCCTCTCACCCTGCTGCCTGCTAATCTAGATGTAGAACTCTCAAAGCTACTTCTCCAGCACCATGTCGGCTTGCAAGCCTCTATGCCACAGATAAGATTTATCACAAACGTGAGAAAATGAGGGCCAGAGAGTGGCACAGTTTCAAAGGCTTACTGGTAAATCGGGTTAGAATCCATCTAACTCTCAAGCCTGGGTCTGACCAATGCCAGGCAGCTTCCCCATGGCCCTGGAGTTCTCGGCATTCTTCAGGAGCTGGAATGTTTTTCACCTGATAGCCAAATCTAACCTAAACTGGTGTGAATCCTTCAATAACCCATCCCATGTGGGTGAATATAAATATTTATCATTTTTGTCACAAACATAGGGACTATGGGGAGCAGTCAGTCAGGAAAGTTCCTGCCTGGCAAGCATGAAAACTGGAGTTGGAACCCCAAAACTCAGGTATAAGAGTCAAACATGGTGCTTGTAATCCCAGCTCTGGGGAAGCAAGAGCTAGGCAGAGTCCTGGGGGTAGGGGGCAGCTTAGCCATTGGGGTCTGAGAAACAATGATCCTCACTTCATACTAAGAGGACAGGAATATAGTGGGTAGCCATTTCAGCTTTGACCTGGAAGTTCCAGCCCTCATTGAGGCTTCAGTAACAGTCACACCTACAAGGCGGGGCCGAGAGAGGACGCTGATGGCCTTAGTAATTTCACCAATACAGGAGTCCCTCAGAGAAAGGGATACAGATGTGTTTTGTTTGGGTCTGTAAGCATGCACAAAAGACAAAATGGCTGGCGCATCAATTTGGCATAAAATAGTGGGTTTTATATTTCTCTGCCCCGTAAGTTGTGATTGGCTTCATTCTCTATGGGAGTACCATCATCCACCCCTATGTCTAGTACTGCCCTGCCCCAGTCTTATTTAATCCCGCCTCCCCCAGGACCCAAGTCACTCGGCAGGCTGCCTCCAACATTTTAATCTTGTCAGCTAAGGGAGACAAGCTCCTAGCGCCTCCAGATTATCTGTGATTCTCTAATGATTTCTAAGGGATCTCGGACTGAAAATGGACTGTATTGATCTATTTCTGGAATTAGTTCCAGACCAGTGGGAGAAAGACCCTGTCTCCAAAACAATAACAAAAACAGCAAAACCAAGATGGGCAATGCTTGAGAATTCACATCCAAAGTGACTTGAGGTTACTCATGTGCACACACACACACACACACACACACACACACACAAGATTAAATCATAAAATAAAATAATAATTTCACGAGGCCCAAGGAAAGGTAAAGGAGCTTGCAGCCAAGCCTGAAGACCTGAGTTCAATCCCCAACTCCTCTGTGGTGAAGGGAAAAAACTGACTCCTACAAGTTGTCTGCTGACCCCTATACATATGTCACAATACACATGTATGTACACATGCATACAAAACTGAAAGTATAATAAATGAATAAACTTTAAAACTTAAAGGAATTTGAATTCACTGGACTTTACAGTGTTGTCCCCATGCTGCTGCGCTCATCACACGATATTGAGTATCACGAAACCCTACTTTCCTAAAAGCTGAGACAGCCAGGATGTCCAGAGGTGAGTGCACAATCTTTTCAAAATACCGCAGAAGGTCATCACATCTTGCCAGGTGAATGTGTACAGGCAGGAAAGCAGGAGGATTGACCAATGACTCTAGAGGCACCTGTGAGGAAGGCACTTCCCAGACAGCACCCTTCCTGGAAGCTTGCTTTTCCTCTGTCTCCTCCTCATACACCCACCCCATCTGTGGATCCGTAAGACAAAGTCAACTGGACTGTAGTTAACTGGAGAAATCTTTGTGCTTGTGAGCTTTGGGGGAGTGAGAACTTGTCTTTCCACCTAGTTCAAACGAGACCCAGGAAGGGACTACAGCTTTTTCTGGGGTGGAAGGGACACGCCAGTTTCACTCAAGTTAGGAAGTGTTTATGTTTGGAATTAACTAATAAAACAGAGAATGCTAAAAATAGATGCTGAGCCACAACACGCTAAAACAATTACACAGCGAGCGTGTTCTAGGCAACCAGAGGCTGAGATGACACTGTCTTTATACTTGTTTGTTTTAATAAAAAAGCACCAATGTGAAAAGCAGCCTGAACAATGCCGTGGTGTTGAGGGTGCGGCCACAGGAGGTTCTTGGTGCTTTGGAGCTGACCCTGTGCGTTCACCACATGAATTTGTCGAATAGCAGTGCTGGTGTGACCAGAGGGCTTCTGTGAACTTAAGTCAACTGCTCCTTTTTCCCAGTGTTCCACTGTGACAATGTTAAATATACAAACAGGAAAAGTAGCAAAAATAAACCTGCCCGGGGGAGGGGGACAGATCAGGGGACTGACAAGTGGCATTCTTGCCCCACTCATTTATTCAGCCTCTCCCTTCCCCCTCTCTGCCTCTCTCCAGCTCTGCCCTTTCTTGCTTTTCGGCCTCATGACATGGGTGGAAGGTTTCCTTTTTACTTTTATATTTACATGGATGTAACACAAATTGTTAAACAGTCTTATTAATAAAAAAGAAAAAGAAAACCCAGAGCCAGGTATTGGGGTGAACACTGAAAGATCAGAGAAGCAGAACAAGCCACAGCCACCTCACCTCGCCAATTCCTCAGCTGATCCTGTTTCCTCAGACTGAAAGCCTCTGAGTTCTCACCCAAATGGATCTCAGCTGAACTGCTGCTCAAAAGCCTCTAGTTCCTGGTCCTCACGCCTTATATACCTTTCTGTCTCCTGCCATATTACTTCCTGGAATTAAAGGTGTGTGTCACCACTGCCTGGCTCTGTTTCCACGGTGGCCTTGAACTCACAGAGATCCAGATGGATCTCTGCCTCCTGAATGATAGATAGGATTAAGGGTGTGTGCCACCCCTGTCTGGCCTCTATGTCTAATCTAGTAGCTGGCTCTGTCCTCTGACCCCAGATAAGTTTTATTTATTAGAGCACAAATAACATATCTCCACACATGTATGTGTACATATGTGGAGGTGCACTCACAGGCCAAAAGAGGGTACGTGGCCCAGGAGCTGGAGGACAGACTGTCATGAGCTGCCCCAACATGGGTGTCAGGAGCCAAATTAGTGTCCTCTGCAGCAGCCTGGAACATTCCTAACTGCCAAGCCACCTCTCCAGCTCCTTCTCATAGCATTTTTAAGCAAATTCAAGATATCCTATATTTCATCACAAAATACTACAGGGTGAATTTCCTTGAAGTCAGATGAGCATTATGGCATGTGCTTGTAAACTTAGCAACTCGGGAAGCAGATGCAGGAGGGTCAAGAATTCACCATCCTGTCTCAAAAAATTATTTAATAGTATCACTAGGATTACAAAAGTTATTTTAACTCTGTCTTTTGTCTAATACCAACCATGTTATAATTTTATCCATTACCTCAAAAATATCTATACAGGTGCTAGAGAGGAAGCTCAGAGGTTAAGAGCACTGGCTGCTCTTCCTGAGGACATGCGTTTGATTTCCAGCACTCATACGGCAGCGCACAACCATCTCTAACTCCAGTCCCAGGGAATCCCAAACCCTCCTCTGGCTTCCCTGAGCACTTCACTCACATGATGCACAGATACACATGCAAGCAAAAGCACTCACGCACACAAAATAAAACTAAGTACAAAACAAAAACATCTGTAATCTTCCTAGCTTTTTCATACAACTGACATGCTCAAAATTATTTATTGTTTTGCATGGAGACCACTGATTCTATTTGAACATATGAAATGAAACCTAGGATGGACCTATGTAGTCTCCTTCTGAGCTCAGTGAGTGGTCACTGGATCAGAACAGCTGGGCTCTACTCCCAGCTCCTGTATTAACTGGTTGTATATTTTTACTTGGGCTCCATAACCCCATGTGGCTCTGTTTCCTCCTCTGTAAGTTCAGACCAGCAGCAGCAGCACCCAGAATGGTTGGAATGAGTGGAAGAAATCAAGCATTAAACCCCTACTGTAATGCCCAGAATCCCCAAAACACTGAGGGAATCCAGTTGGTTGTCTCTACGTTGTAGCTTTTCTGGACATGCTATGTGTGTATGTTCTACATTAGATGATCTGTCCAGCTCTCCCAACATGTTGGTCTGCATCTATATTCTTAAGGAGAAATGCAGACACTGAGATAGGGACAGGGTCTCCTGGACCAAACCTGGATCTGCACTTCACTCTACATCAGTCAAAACCCACAGGACTCCCATGCACCCAAGGACCACATCGCTGTTGGAGCAGTGCAGGCTTCAGGAGAGGAAGTGGAGAGTTGCTCCAGGTCATACGTGCTTTTCTTTATGCCTTTGCTTCAGTTTTTTTTCCCACTGAGTTTCTACTTCCCCTTTTCTGATCTTGCTGGATGTTGAACTTTAGTGCTGCATCAACTCTTGGCCATCTCTGTCCTCCTCTATAAAGTGGGTCCAACAAGACCTGCTTTCTGTGCCCCCTGTGACACAGTGAAATATGTGTATAAACACCTTTCACACAGTAGGCTGCCCTGAAGCCTCGGGCTCTTCGCCACTGGCTAAATTAGGACAATTTCTTCCTAGGTACCTCTCCCTCTCTTGCCTCAGACATGCTATTTTCTGCCCCCAAACCCTTTTCCTGTTTTGTTTGGTTTTCCTCTCCATAGTCATTGCCATCAGGCATTTGGCCAGTCCACTCTGCCCTGCCCTGGGCCACTGCTGCAGCATCGGAAATGATTGCCACCGCCTGCCCACCACCACCAGAAACAACAGTAGCTGCCAGTCCCTACATGACACTTAATGATCGGAACTAGCTTCACACCGCATTATTTTTAATCCTGATCACAACTCTATGAACATATTCTTTCTCATTTTCTAAGTAACTGAGCCAAGAAGGAGAGCTGTGCTGAGGAACCAATGAACATGCTCTTTGTCAGTATTCTCAACTACTGTTAGCTTCATCTCAATTAACAATGCAGGGTGGACTGGGCATGGTGGCTCACAGCCAGCACTCAGGAAGATGTGGGAAGAGCATCTGCCAGCAAACCAGCTTAGGCTACAGAGTGGTACCCTGACTCAAAAAAGCAAACAAACAGTGGTGGGCTGGTGAGATGGCTCATTCAGAACATGCTTCCTGCTCGAGCATGAGGACCTGATTTGGATGCCCAGAACCCACTTAAACAGCTGGACCTGGGGAGACAGAACTGTAACCCCAGGGCTCAGAGGAGCAGGACAGAGAAAGAAGTATCCCTGGAGCTTATTGGCCAGTGAAACCTAGTCCAATAATGAGTTCCAGGTTCAATGAGAAACCTGTCTCAAAAGCTAAGGTGTGAGAAATGGAGAAAGATATTCACTATCAAACTCTGGCATCCACATGCAAGCTGGCACATATACATGCCCATAGGAATACATGTGTATATCAGAAAGAAAAACTATATACATTTGTATACAAAAGAAAAATGCAGGGTAGGATGATGCTTGACTCTTCCAACTTGACCCTGAGGTGAAAGGTTTGAGACGGTCTTCTTTGTGACTCTATGTTTATTTTTTACTTTTGGTTAAAATAACTAGTTGTGAAGAAATATGCTCATTGCCCCCCCCACTTAGGAAACCATTCTGCACCCCCTACACCTTAGAAAATCACTCTGATTACACAGTTCTGGCCATGTTAAACTCTTTCTCAAAGGATATTCTCAAGGCAGCTCCTGTTGGAGGACATTGGAGAGCCTGCTTCCATCTGTGTAAGGCCTGCTGTGTTTCCCTTCCTCGGGGGTGAACCTGAGACTGGGTACCACCTAAAGGAAGGATGATTGTGCAGCTCACACTTTCATAGTGGAACCTTGTGCAGTAGTCCTCTCTGTTTAGCCTCTACTGGAGGGGAGAGCACCCTGGCTACAGTATGATGAGGCAGGCAAACACAGGGAATAGCTTATCAGCCTGGGACTGCACTTGGCTTGGGCAGTAATTCTGGTGATGCCCTTTGCAGCTTGAGACTCTCACCCTCTGATATTCATATTCATACTCTGTTCTGCTCACACTGAACAATGAAGGTAGCAACTTGGACCCAAGTGCATTCTCTTTATAACTCAATCCAGAACTAGCATTCCAAGCCTCACATTAACAGTTTCCAAGGGTTGTGCCTGCATGGCTCGGTCACGTCACTGAAGAACCTGCCTCCTAAACTATCTATCCTCACAATGCCACCACATAAGGTACCTTCCTTCCAACACACAAGCCATTGGGGTTAGCCCTCCAACCACAGCACCTTTCACAGAAATGAAACTTAGAGATGCAAGCAGATTTTGTGCATGATCACCATTTCATCCCTGTGAAAGAGGAAAGGATGAATAAGAACTGCCAGATGCAAATGAGATTCCTATCACTGGAGATCGGTAAGGAACTGATGAGCATCCACCTCCACTGAGGACGGCTCCATTGAGCAGGGTTGCCCGCCAGGACTGGACAGCAGCAACATCCTCCTGACATGTCCTTTCACGTGTCTATTAACAGAAGCCAGGTGGATATCTCGATATAGTAATAGCTAAATTATGCTTTTTATCACCTCAAAGATTTATGGCTGATCAGCATAATCTCCCGTGTTAGAAGCCGATGAAAAGCAGCCAATCAGGGTAAGTACTTGCTGCCTTCGTTAATGCTTTGCTGTCACAGTTATCCTTAGAGGAACTGCTTAAATTACATAAAGCCCTAAAATTATACCTTTTCTGGTGTCACTTTCCTGAGCGGTCCCCAGTGGGAAACTTTGAATATAACTTATTGCTAAAATTGTCCAAATATTTGTATGACAAACATTTATCAAGCACCAAATTCAACTGTTTTTTTTAAATCCTCTTCCCAAATCCAAGGTAGTTTGGGCATTTATCAACGATGATGGAAAATGATACTGTTTGTGGAGAAAGGAAAGACTGCTGGGACCATAGTTTTAAAATGTATTAGAACAGATTGAGAAAAAATACGCAAAGGAAAAGCAAGTAATTCAACCTTCAGCTGAAAGAGAGTAGCTGAGGGATGGGGTAGAGGAGGAAGTCAGATTCTGAAAGGAAGTAAATACCATGTTTATTACTATTTAATTTGTCAGAGATATCAAAATCCTCTATAAACTATTGGATCTCCCTGGAAAAATAAATCAGAAAGCAGAGGATGCTACCAGGGAGCACGTCCTAAACCTCATCAATGCATCAGAGGCCTGGCATCTCTGCTTAGTGTTCCCCATGGCAGGATCCCCCGAGGAGTCCTGCACTTTCCTGAAGTCAGGACATGTTATCCCCATCAGAACAACCAGTTCTCAGCTGACAGTCTAGAAATACTTAAATAAAACTTAAACAGATTTGTTCATGAAATACTGAAATAACTCCAGAGAAGAGATATTGAATGATTCTAAGCCCCTCCCATGAGCATTGTCAGCTATGCTGGTCTCCCGGGGCTTGGCAGACCCCATCTCCAGCACATAAGAGTCACCCACACAAAGTCAGCCTGTCAGTTCTTTCTGGTTCTTTCCTCTCTGTGGTTTTCACTTGCTGCAGAGATCTCTCAAAGCAGTTTTAGGGAGATCAGAAAGAGCAAGGCTGCTTTACCTAGTCTTGGACATCCACTCCCTCCTCACAGTGTCTGGCCCAAATCAGGCCACTGAGAGATATTTAAAGAGTGGTGCTGGACGCTTACATTGCTACCAGTCACGACAGAGACATAACATGGCTTAGAAACAATGCGTGAACTTGGGTCTTTGGACTGTTCATTCTGTGGAAGAGAAGAGCCATTTCCCCCACAAGCAACAAAGGCTCCAGAAAGCCAGACTGACAGAGACATTGAGCTGTCACTCCCATTCACGGGGGTTTTACAGGGACAGCTTTTCCTAGGGAACCCTTGAAGTGTCTGGTTCTCTGGGGATGAGAAAAGCTGAGTCAGTCCTTGAGAGCCTGCCCTCCCTCTTGTCTTCCACCTCAACCACGCACTCATCACAGGAGAGAGATAAAAGCATGTCACTTTTTAAAAGTCACACTTAAAGGAATTTTCTTACCTTTATAGTTTACCCAAGAAAAGGGTCCCCATTGCATGGGAAACTCCTCAGTTCTTTGGAAATAATCCTTGATTAGTAACAACTCAAAACATTTAAGTCATTAGGAAGGCAGTTCTCATTTTGTGGCAGTTCAAAGCATGAACTTTGAAGTCAAAGGGCTGGTTTTGAATTTGACAGTGTTAGTAACCCCCCCCCATACTTCCATTATGATACACAGGACAGTCTAAGATCCATCACAGGGAAGTGGGAGTTGCTGATTTTTATTCAAAACACATGCTTTGGTGTAAGACTCTTGTTGTCTATGGAAGTCAAGTAGAAATTTCTCCAAAAAGTACTTTTATTTAAAAATAAAAAACAATATTCAGACTTTTCAGAAAAATACCTACTTTGATGTTTTGGGAAATTCTACAAAGCTACACAAATAAGTGGTCTGTGTGCATCAGAAATATCAGCCTTGGAGGAAGGTCATTCCTAGAACACACTGGGCTGCCATTCATGGACCGATTGAGTCTGTACCCTGATAAAGCTTCAAGTTTCTAAACTGAGTCTACTTTTTTCTCTACTGAACAGGGAATAAAATGTTTGATATAGATAAATATCTCATATGACAGTCAGAGTAGATGTCATCCTCAGATTTTGTCAAAAAGTAACTGTTAAATGAATGCTGTAGTTTCATTTCTGTTGCTATGACAAGATACCCTGACAGAAAAACAAGTTAAGGAAGAATGGGTTTTGTGTCACCTTGCGATCTCAGGTTACAGTCCATCACTGTGGGGAAGTCAAGGCTGGAGCTTCACACAGACACATCACACCCACCATCAAGAGCAGAGGGAAATGCATGCACACCTGTTGTGTTCTGCTTGGTTTCTCCCCTCTTACACAATTCAGGAGCCCCTGTCTAGGGAATGGTGCCACCCACAGTGGACCAAGTAGTCCCACATCAATTAACGTAAGTAAACTAATTCCCCACAGACATACCCACAAGCCAACCCAATGTAGACAATCCCTCACTGAGACTTCCTTCTCATGGGACTCTAGGCTGAGTCAAATTGACAGTTAAAGTGAACTGTCTCAGTCACTGTTCTATTACTGTAAAGATATATTACGACTCTTACAAAAGAAAGCATTGAATTGGTGGCTTGCTCAGAGGTTTGGAGGTTTAGTACATTATCATCAAGGTGGCAGAGAGAGAGATGAGATAGGAAGAGGGAGAGATCTCCCAGTGACACACTTCCTCTAATAGGGCTACACGTCCTAATCCTTCTAATCCTACCAAAGAGTTCCACTCCTGGTGACTAGGCATTCAAATACATGAGCCTCTGGGGCCCGATTTGATGCAAACCACCACAGTAACCATCACAACAGATGAATTACTGAACAAAAAAGTAAGTGTGAAGTGAAAGGGATGAACTTAGAGAAAGATCTCAGATAACCTCAGATCAGGAGACGGCTCAGTCTGTTAAGAGCTTGCTGCACAAGCTTGAGGCCCGAGTTCAGCCCTGCACCAGATGTAGGGGTACATACTTGTGATACCAGTGTTGGGGGGGTAGAAGCAGGTTGACCTCTGAGGCTCACCAGCTGACCTCTCCTAATTAGTGAGCCCCAGGTCCCAGTGAGAACCCCTGTCTCAAAGGACAAGGTGGAAAGCTCCTGGGGAACAACACCTGAGGTTGTCCTCTGGCTTGTATACATGTACACACACTTGCACATGCAACCACACACATTCATGCACTCACATGAGCATGCATACACATACACACCTGCATACATTTTTACACACACTTATACATGCAACCACATACATTCATACATACACACATACACCTGCATAGATATGAAACACATACACACACACACACACACACACACACACATATCTATTTCCTTGCATGCATGTAAACACATACTTGCACATTCAGCCATACACACACACACACACACACACACACACACACACACACACACACATCTTGTATATTATTAAAGGACCAGCCTTTGTCCTGCAGCTTGCAGCACACACAATAATCACAATACACAGGTTACACTGACAGACTGAATTTTTGACACCTGGTGTATGCTTTGTGGTTGCAGAACAATTCCATGCAGAAGAGCCACACTTCAAGGGCTCAAGAGACATGTGACTGGTGACTACTTAAAGGGCACAGTTCTAAAAGCATAAAATGGTTGAACTGAGTACTATGTGTGTTTCCTTCTGCGCTAAATGGCATTTGATCCCTATGGTTGGGATCTGGGTGTCCCCTAGGACCTAATAAAATGCCTTTAGGTCATAGGGGTGCCCTTGAATGGGTTATTGAGACCCCAGACCCTTCCTCTTCCTCCTTCATTTTCTCCCTGGTCATGAGCCAGGTGGTTTTGTTCTGTCTCTTGCTCCTCACTTTTATCTAGCCCTATGGCGGTGACACAGTGGTCCTCTCTGCCTTGGAGTAGAAACTCTGACACTCTAAGTGAGAGCAAACCTTGTCCCTTGCTAAAGTGTGTGGTGATATTTTGATTGTGCTGCAACAAATAAATCTTTCCTGGAGATCCAAGTGCAAACAGAGCCAGCCACTAGTTAACCATAGAGGCCAGGCATTGGTGGCACATGCCTTTGATCCCAGCATTTTGGGATCTCATGCTTTTGATCCCAGCACTAGGGAGGTGGAGACAGGAATATAAAGTGAGTGGATACAGGATCTGAGGAGTCGTGGAGATGAGATGTGACTTTGACTGTTCCTTACTTCTCTGATCTTTCAGCATTTACCTTGATATCTGACTCTGGGTTTTTATTATTAAGAGCAATTAGAATTCGTGCTACAAGGCTGATTGTCTTAGGATCTTTCTTGTGATGGGAACTGGTGAACACACCAACTCCCTTTGTCCTCAGTTCCATCTTTTCTGAATCTGACCTTCCTGGATATCTCTTACAGACTTCTGTGGTTGCATTGAGCCTAGTCATACAATCCACAATTGTAAAAATTTTCATGACATCTACAAGCTCTCTTTTCCACATAATATAATACAGGTGCCCATGATTAGAACATGGATATCTTTGGGAGCTGTTACCTAGTCAGGCTTCAGCAGTCCATGCTCACCAAGTGATTATCATAGCAACAACCAGTTACAGCCAAATATATGTTAAGCCTGAGCTGGGAATGTCACAAAAGGTACTGAGTAAAACCTTGATACCAGCATTTTGAGGATGGCAATGTTCCCATTTACAGACAAGAGGATGCATGGTGTCTTTGTACAGGATCAGCCTGAATTTGAGTCCAGCTCTGACTGCATCCCTCCCTGTAACCACCCTTAGTTCCACCTGGAGAAGTGCATGGAAACCACCAGGCACAGAATGCAGATGCCCAGGCTAGCGCATCCTTCACTGTCTCTGATGTCATACCACAGAACCTAGCTAACACAGATAAATGAGTGTGTGGCATCCCGTATGAACCTTCTCTGCACCTGTAGGCTACCCTATTCCAGATGTGCACCCATTCACTGCTGCTGTGATTTGGAAGTGAGCCCTGAAGTAACAATTTCTAAGAAGTTCCAGGTTTTATGCCCTCACATAAAAGCCAAAATGTGAACTGTCCACTGGCTTCACCTTTAAAAATGTTGATGAAGAAGAGTATTGAAGCTCAGTGGTGGAGCACCTGCCTGGTATACATGAGGTCCTGGGTTCAATCCCAGTATTGCAAAAATGGATGGAGATATATTAGTCACTTTTCTGTTGCTGTGATAAAATATCTTCTATAAGGAAGAGCTTATTTTTGGCTTATGGCTCCGGAAGGAGAGTGAGTCCATATTGTGTGGGAGGAATGGTAGCTGGTAGCCAAAGCAGGGAGTTGATGGATCACATCTTCTGTAGAAAACATGAAGCAAAAAGAGCAAATTGGAAATGGGGCAAGGCTCTAGACTTCCCAGGCCAGTCCTCAGTGATATGCTCCCTTCAGCAAGGCTCTGCCTCCTACAGGTACCACAACCTTCCCAAACAACCCTGCCAACTGGGTACCAAATGAGTCATTTCTCATTCAAACCTCCAAAGAGGTATTGATGGATTTGATGAATTGGGTTCTTCCAGCCAGAACCGCACTCAATATTGGGCAGGAACTCCTAGGTAGTTTTTCTAAGGCTCTTGGGAATGTCAGAAGGTTCCTATTAAAGTGAACACTGAGTGATAAACTTAACAGTCCCCAGAGGTATGTAATGCCAAAGAATAATATGTTAAAAATGCTGATTTAATAAGAATACATATAAACACCTCATAAATCATTTATGGCAAAGCATAATTTTGAACTGTTCAAAAAAGAAATACTAAAGCCATGATAAATTACAACTCCTGCTGAACTAAGCCTTGTGTTTCCAGTACCAAAGAAACAGATAAATTAATGTCCTTAATTAGCAGCTGATGAGGCAAAGTCGTGCGTAGCTTTAAAAGAATCCTCTAATGTCTGTGGTATTTCCAAGACAGTTGGCTAAAATAAGCCTTCCCTTTCACATATTTTTTAAAAGTTTTTTTTTTTCTAGACTTCCTTGCAAACTGTCAAACCCAATAGATGGTGTAGGATGGAGCAATGGCCCGTCTCAGAAGCTGTTACCTGACAGGGCCTCTCCAACCTGTAATGATGATTGTATCTGTCAAGTAGGCAGTCAGAGTCACATAGCAAAGTCTAGCAAATTGGATGCTTGAGTGCCCAGCATGCACTCTCTCATACTAGACAGATGAATTGTGCCTACCAGTGGATCACAGAACCAAACACGACAGAGCCCATCTTCTCCAGTGTGCATATGTGGCACCCATGTCGTATAGAAGCTGGAATTTAAGTATCTGGGTTTTACTGTTTGTTTCTTCTAGTTGTCAAAACCTGGAAAGATTTAATCACCCTGGCATGAAAGTGTCAGTGTTTCTATGGCAATGTCAAGAAGGCAGTTGGTGAAGATGGGTCAGAGGAGTTCAAGGTTGTTCCTGCAACAGAGCTTGTTATGGGCAATGGTTGGGCAGAAGCAAGACAATTTCATGACATCTCTTGATGTCTGTGGGTAAGTGTCAAACTGTAGGCTGTGGAAGAGAACGGAGAGGAAGGGAACCAGAGGAAGGGCTCTGAACAGGGTCAGCTACAAGTTAAAAGTGGACAGATGGGTTTTAGAACCTCTCAAATCTTGTACTGAAAATCGAGGCCCTGGGAGAAATGAGCAGGAGGGGGTAGAGGAGTGCCGTGATTGCCTCTCCCTTTGAGACACAGTTTTCAAGCGTGGGTGAGACAGACAGGCAATCTGCCAAGGCACTGAACATCACGCATTTCCCCAGATATTTCAGTTATCTGCCATTTCATTTGTTTTAGAGTTATAGTGTTTGGAAATTATGAACTCCAAAAAGTTCCTGATCTGTGGGCTATTTGGCACTCAAGGCCTCTTCAGATACAAAGTGGAACTCAAGACAACTGCCTCCATCTTTGTGCATTTCTGTTGGATCCAACACATAGTAAGGATGCCCCCTCCCATTTTTCTCTCTGTTACCATTTCTAATGAATGAATGGCGTGGGAATGAGGGACAGGCTACTAAGAGAATCCTGCCTACAACCAAGCATGGGTTGTTACAGGGCAGGCACCTAAGGAACCAGAGTCTGGGTGTGTGGTGGGAGGAGCTACCCATGTCAATCACAAGCAGGATACAATAAAACAGAGCAAGAGCAAAGATTAAGCAGAGAAGGACAGGGTCTCTCAACATCTACCACTGAGAACACGAGAGATAATATCCAAGAATGTTCATCTGTCAGTGTGTTTGTGGTAAGCATCTATTATGGACTAAGGAGACTGCTCAGTGGTAGAGTGCTTGTATAGCACACACAAGGCCCTCAGGTCAATCATCAATACTTCAACTAAAAAGCACCTATGGTGTGCCTGGCACTATATTGAATGGGTAACCACCTATGAAGCATGCATCACCTGAGGATCTTGCATTCAGTAGGGAAGAGAGCTGTGATAAAGTCCTAATTGCCCTGGAAAGAACTGGCAAGGGCATTTCCCCTAGACCAGCTGGAGAGAGAGGACTTCCTGGAAACAACACCATGAACTTGATGGGTGACTTGGAACCAGCTGGGCAAAGAATGGGAGAGAAGCACAGGTTGGAAGATTTTCCATAGCAGTCAACGATGCAAGAGAAGCCCACTGTGAGACAAAGGAAAAATCTTTCATGTTTTTTAAGGTGGGTTACATTTTATCTGAGTAGCAAGGAAAACTACTCAAGAACGCAGGTAGAGGAGGAAAATGATTGGTGGGTACTTTTATCATTGCTATGATGGAATACCTAATAAGAGGTGGCTGAAGAGAGGATAGCATACTTTGGACTTTTAGTCCAAAGGGAGATAGTCCATCATGGTGGGGAAATTACACTCTATTGCCACTGATCAATCATACCGCATTTTGTAATCAGGAGAGAAATAGAGATGAATGTTTGATACTCACCCTGATTTCTCCTCCCTCCCCCCTTTTTAACAGAAACCCCAGCTCAAGGAATATTGCCATCCACATACAGGGTAGGTCTTCCCACCTCGGTCACCCAAATCTAAGAGAAGAGAAGAGAAGAGAAGAGAGGAGAGGAGAGGAGAGGAGAGGAGAGGAGAGGAGAGGAGAGGAGAGGAGAGGAGAGGAGAAGAGAAGAGAAGAGAAGAGAAGAGAAGAGAAGAGAAGAGAAGAGAAAAAGGTAGGGGAGGAGAGAGGAAGGGAGAGGAGAGGAGAGAAGAGACAAAAGATATCCCTCGTAAATATGGCCAGAGATCTGTCTTAAGGGTGATTCTAGAGATTATAAATCCCATTAAGACGAACCATTGCAATGATCTGTATCACCGCCTTGGGGAGAAAGGATAAGGTTGGGAGAAAACTTAAGTTTTCACAAGTGTATGATGCTGCTGATGTAGGCCAGGCTGGTGAAATTGGCCTTATGGAGCTAGAGGAAGAAGCAGACAAGAGCCACTGGGGATGCTAGCCTGACCTGTCACGGTGACTAACTACCTCAGACATCGCAGAGAGAAAGAGCTGAAAGTGATGTCCAGGATTCCTTCTTCATCTCAGGACAGAGAACAGGGGCATCTGAAGAGGAAGTGGGCACTCCTTATCACAAGATCCCCCAGATCCACTGTCTGCAGGGTCTCAGGCCATGAGGTTTAGGGAGAAGTCTAGTTCTGGAAGGGTTGGTAGAATTAAGATGACCCACGCACTGCCTGTGCCCAGCTTGAGTTACCACACGAGGTTTGCTTTCAAGCTCTGCCCCGTTCAAGCCCCATCAGCAGCTGAGATTGACATATGCCTCAGTTTATGTTTGGGTCCCTGCCTCCTCCCAAACATTAATTCTATCTATAACTGATTCTTTGGGAAATCCTCCCCCCTGTGTGTGTATGTGTGTAAGAAATGTCAAAGATTGTCAAAAGTTTTTTAAAATGGCATTTCTTTCCTCAGCCCTAACCAAGAAATAAAGTAAATGATGGTAAGAAGTTATGAGAGAATGGCTCTCACACATAACCACCTGGGGTCATGAGCCTGCACAGTGACAATGGCAGCCTTACCCAAAGACATCTGCCCAGCAACTGTTCAAATCTAGACTGTTGGCACTTGTTATTAATCACTCTGGCCCAAGACTGCTATTTCAAAATATCTGCTGGAATCCTTCTCAATTCCATCTTGGAAATCTCCTTGCCCCTCAGCATTGTTGACTGTGCCCACAGTGTACCGTGACACACGTTCCCATGACAGCCCTGACTCCAAAGCCTTGGTCTTCCCAGCTCGAGAACCCTCTGATGTCTTTACATGTAATATACACATGTCACTCCATTTTTCTACTAACTGACCTGTGGTTTCTGTAACTTGGCTATTGTATCTTCACCTTGAAAGGAACCTGGACTTCAGATATCCCTGATTCAGTGTCTTGAATGTATACTCAGCAATGAGACTGCCATATCATATGACAGTCCTCACTTTGGTCTCTAATGAACCTCGACACTTATTTCCATAGCTGACTGATTTACAATCCTGCAACCAAGCATGTGCAAAGATTTTCTTTAGTCTCCACCCAGCCTTCTTGATTACAGAATTTATAATGTTATCCTTCAAGGCTAAGAGGCATTACTTAAAAGTTTTCACCATGAAAAAGTAATAAGAGGGGCTGGAGAGATGGCTCACCAGTTAAGAGCACCCAAGTTCAATTCCCAGCACCCATATCATGCAGCTCACAACTGTCTGTAACTCTAGCTCAAGGGGATCTGACACATGCGGCCTCTGTAGGCACCTGGATCCGTGTGTGTGTGTGTGTGTGTGTGTGTGTGTGTGTGTGTGTGTGTGTGTGTGTGATTTATATTCATACCTGGAAAATGTCTAATTTTCATAGTGCTAACCTAAAAAGCTAGCAAAGGACTGCAGCTAAGACATCATCCAGCTTTGTGAGATGAAAAACAAGTTCCAGGAATAGAAAGCTTCTCCTGGTCATTTGTTCCTTCATCCACTGATTCCACTACAAAGCACTGACTCACGTAACAAATATTGTACAAACTCCTTGGAATGCTCTGGGCTGTGTCAAATCCAGCTGTGAACAAGACATTATCTGCCCTCATAGTGTGTGCATTCTTGAAGGGAAAACAATAAATAAACAGTCGCTGACTCTGACAAGTGCTGCAGGGAAGAGGGAGGAGGGGGGGAGGGGAGGAGGGGGGGAGGGGAGGGAGGGGGGAGAGAGGAGGGCAGACCTTTGAATGGTGTGGGCAGGGGAGCTGGGCATGCTGCTGGATGGAATCAGCTACAGGAAGAGGTGTACAGGGAGGATCCCAGGCAGTACGTGAGGTGAGATGTGGCCAAAGCCTGTGCGTGTTGAACATTAGTGCCTGGGATGGCTGGGACCATGTGGGCAAATGTCATTTCAGTTTTCTGAGCTGTGCACCTGCTGTAGGGTTGCTGGATAGTATCGCAATTGCCAGTTCTTTTTGACCTAATGTGCTTGCCAATAACAGCTTGCCAGCCTACAGTCCCAATGATGTTCATCATCTTTCACCTTCACATCCTGCCCAGCACTTATCAGCATCAGCTTTATGACATTAGCCATCCTAACAGATGTTACTTGAAGAATTTCAGCACACATATATGAAAAGGTAACAATATGAACTAATGGGACTCTTAGGAGCTGGATATTTGGAGAAGTGGAAAGCAGACAATGGCCCTATGATTCGAGTCCTCATAAACTACAATATCAATTAGAGTGGCTGTGACAAAAACCTAAATGATAGCTGGTGGAAAGATGTGGGGAAAGGTTACCGTCAGTGGGAAGGTGAGTCAGTGAGGGAAGCCACTGTGGAAAATACTTTGAAGTGCCTTGAATTTAAAGACTGCCATTGCTCCAATGATGTCACTCCCTAAGCCCAAAGGGAAAGAGAGCAATGTATCAAAAGGCTGTATGCATTCACATGCTCACCATGGCACTGTTTGATGGCCTCCAATGTTCAGTGGCCAAGATATGGAAGCAACCTGTGTCCCTCAACATGAGAATGAATAAAGAAAATATCCTATGTGTATACCGTGAAATATTAGCCATTTAAAAGAGCAGGATTTTTGTCATTTGTGATAACACTGGTAAGCCAAAGAACATACCACGTGAAAAGAGCAACGTGACAGACACTAAAGCACTCTCTGTGAAGAGAGGCAGGAAGCAAAGTGCTGGTTGCCAGAGGCTGAGGTGGACAGAGATATGGAAGAAGAACTGGTGGGTACAAGTGTCCGTGATCGTGTGGAATACACTGTAGAGATCCACCGTGGGGAATGGTGCCTGCGGTTCACAGCACTGTAACGCGTGCTGAACTTGCTAAGCGGGTAACACCTGCAGAAAGTGTGCTCACCAGGCTGCTGACAAACATAAGCCAGAGAAGTGTCTAGAGATAACAGCTGGGTTTCTGGCGTGGATTACAGTGACCAGTGCGCAAGTCTGGATTCATTACTTTATGTGCATGTGAGTTCTTGTGTGGGGTCACAGCTTACAAAGCGGTTTGCAAACAAGCATTAGGGCCAGCAAGATGGCTCAGTCAGCAAAGGTGCTTGCTACCAAACTTGACAACCTGAGTTCGGTCCTCAGAACCTACATGGTGGGAAAAAAAGAAACAACTCCCACAAGCTCCCCTCTGACCACCACACATGCACTCTGAAGCAGTGCTCAACACAGGGGGGGGGGGACACTAATGAACACACTAAAGATAAAGAAATACAAAAGTGTTGGGTCTCCTCAACATGGAAATTCTGTCACTGCACGCCTTGAACAAGACACCACAAAGCTTGCTGTGTCATTTGCACCTAACCGTGGCACACTGAAGACAGTCATCGAATGCAGAAGCCCTGTGAGCCCAGCTGCAGACATCTGTATGAGGGATGTGGGGAGGGATTGGTTCTCCATGGAGAGGGATGCAGATGGTTCAGAAAGGCAGACAGAGGGTGGGAACAAGAGAAAACTTCTTGGCGGGGCACATGCTCTTTCTTCTCTGCCAATTCTTCCCAGATCATCACAGCCAATGGGTTCTGGTGACGCATTCTACACAGAATACCAGCTCCACACTGAATCTTAGACTGGTGTCAGGCAGAGCTCAGGTCACACCTGGCCACAGATGCCAGTGGGGAGGCTTTTTGGTGGTTCATCTTACCATCTCCCCTGTTTCCTTCCCCCTCAGCCCTTGAAAAGCTCTGCACTACTCAGCTGGGAAGATGCTTTTGGGGGGGCAGTGGGTGCAGATAACCCTGCTGCCCAACAACAGGAATGGCTTAAAATGTGCATACTGAGCCATTTAGCAGCCTAGCAAAGCATCTAGATGTCACTTTTAGGCAGGGTCTGGCTGTCTTATGAATGATTGCACACTTTTATTAGCCCTATACTCATAAAGTTAACTGGTCTAGTGCCACCTTTTCATGCCCGCTCTAGAGGCCTATAGCCATAGGTATAAGAGGAAGTCACACATTTTATTGGCTCACCTCAGTGGATATCAGTCAACACCACACCGGCCACTGAGGAAGAAAGTCCTTGTGGTCAAAGCATGTGATTGACTACCTGCTCCTTACCTCCACCCTTCTACCCACCCCCACTTCATGTCCCTTCCTAGTAGACCTGCTTTTCATTTTCTGGTGAAATTTCCCCTAGCCAGATACAAGGACCACTCCAGGGGTTCCCTGCTAGCTCAGCCACTGCTGACCTCATCTACATAATGAGCCACAGGTCCTGTGGGCTCTTCTATGTGTTCCAGTATAGCACTTCCTTAACATGATCCTGGGTCAGAGACTTACTAGGAGAATGGGTGACAGAGAAAGAGACTAGCCAGCTAAAGATGGAGCATGCAGCAGGTGGAACATGAGACTGATCTTTCCCTTGTGTGCAGCTTGGGTAATCTCCCTAGATGGCCTCTTGGCAGCAAGCAGGCCTTCCAAATCATTTTCATATCTAACACCAAGACAATATAGGATCACTACAGGACTTCCACATAAGAACTTTTTAAGTGGTTTAAATAAAGAGATTTCTGAAGAGATAGAAAAAAACGACTCCCACAAGTTATCCTCTGATGGTCACACATGCACCATGAGACATGTTTCTGCCACTCAATCCTGTGCCTCCCCCATAATACCATTACAGTGAAATTCTTGCAGAATATTAACATTTATATACTGCAAAGAAAGGAGGTTCCACACATGGCTGCATTCTCCCAGTGCTGACCCTCTCCAAATGTTTTCAATAGTAGGTGGTACCAAGACAAGGGGAAAAAAATTGACCAAAAAAAAAAAAAAATAGACCCCTAAGTCCAGCTTCTCAGACCATCCTGTTCTGCATGACAACAAGCAAAGAGAGAGAACATGAGGGTGAGGTGTGTTAGGGGACTTGGGGGAACTTGTAATGAGGGAGGGAGAGGGGGTGGATATGATCAAAACATAGTGTGTTCATATACAAAATTGTCAAAGACTAAATAAAAAGAAATGGGAACCAGGGCGAAAGAAATTGCTCAGTCAGGAAAGTGCTTGATGCACAAGATAAGGACCTGAGTTTGGACACAGAACTCACATTAACTAACAAACAAAGAAACAAACAACAAACCCGGGGCTTAGCATTCATGAGATGGTGGATCCCTGTAAGCAGCCAAAGAACCTGGGAGGCACCTGAAGCCCAACACCCAAGGCTGTCTCTTTAACCACCATAGCCATTCAGTAGACACACACACACGCACTCACGCACGCCATGAGAACTGTTTTTCCAACTTTTCCTTAATGTTTTCAATTTTATTTTATTCCTGAGAAGGGACAATCCTGTAGGTTTTAACAAATGCACAGTTTATCCACCACAACCACGGCACAGTCCAAGCCTTACAGAACCACCATCAAACTTCTTCCATGCCTGTTTAGAATCAGCTCTCCCTCACTTGCCCCTCTTCACCCAGCCCTATGGATTTGCAATTTCTAGAATGTCACATAAATGAAGCCACACAATAAATGGCCTCTTAAGCCAGGTCTCTTAGCAAAACACATTTGAGATCTATGCTCTTGTTCACATAGATGGTTTATTATTTTTCCTGGCTAGTAGTGCCATGTTGCATGTACACATCTAATTCACCCACTGGATATGGGAACTATTGAAAGTTGAAGGAGATTACATAGAAGACTTCTAAACATTTCTGCACAGAGGGTTTTCTGTTCTGTTCTGTTCTGTTCTGTTTTGAGACAGGTCTCAGACCTTGAACTCCTGGGGTTATAGATATGCTCTTCCATGCCCAGTTTGTGTGTACTGGGATCAAAGCATTGACCTCAAGCACCTCAAGCAAACCCTCTTCCACCAACGGAGCTATGACCCCAGCCTGCGTGCACAGAATTTTTAAAATGAAAATACAAGACTTATCCCAGTTCCTTACAATGGAGGGATGCTCCCTATTCATGCCCTTGGCTGGCCTCTTCTTCAAATGTGACTACACTGGCCCTCACTAAGTTTCCCAGGTCACATCACTCCTACCCTTAAAAGGACATAATGCATACATATTCCTGTGAGTGTTCCCAGCCCTTCCCGGGATGAAGTGAAGATCACTTCCTCTGATGACTGTCCTGTAGCCATGCCATTGTCCTTCCTCTTCTGTGACAAGCTGTTACATCTTTCAAAGGCCTGTGCATTCAAGGCTTGGTTACAACTTGGCTCTGTTGGGAGACAGTAGACCCTTTAAGAATTAGGATCTATTGTGTATGTGTAAGAGAGGTTTTCAGTCATCACTGTGTGTGCTCAGAGGGGACAGAGAGATGTTAAACCCCTCATGTCTCTTTTGTGATGTCCCAGCCACCAGAGAAGTGTTTTTGATAGCCACATGCTCCCGTCTGCTATCCCTCCCATGCCCCACCATAGACCTAAGAGCAGCCATTCTAATTGGCCAGACTGAATCCTCTGAATCTTCAAAAACTGTAAGTCAAAAGAAACTGTTCTCTTGATAACCCAATTATCTAAAATTGACTAACAGGATTCAAACATACTTTGACTTCTGAGTATTTCCTATACCACTCACTCTAGCTAGGAAACTCATCCTTTAAAGAGTCTCCGTGCTGTCTTCCCAGCCACAAAAATGCCTGTCAGATGCCCTTCCTTTATAAAGATTTGATTTTTTTAAATCAATCTCTCTCTCTCTCTCTCTCTCTCTCTCTCTCTCTCTCTCTCTCTCTCTCTCTCTCGTGTGTGTGTGTGTGTGTGTGTGTGTGTGTGTGTGTGTGTGTGTGCATGAGTATGTACAGATGTAAAAGCAGGTACCCAAGGAAGCCAGAAGAGGGCATTAGGACTCCTACTGCTGGAGTTAGAAGAGGGTGTAAGCCTCACAGCATAGGTGCTGGCAACTGAACTCAGGTCCTCTGCAAGAGCAATCCATGATCTTAACCACGGAGCCATCTCTCCAGCACCCCCTCATATAGAAAATATCTTACTGAAAGCAACTACCACCCCCACATCCTGCTCAACTGCTGCAGCACCTAAAACCAAATAATATACCACAAATATTTTTATTAATAACTTGTGTCTTGTTCCTAGTGGACAGGAAGTCAGGAACTTGGTTTGTTCTCTTACCTGTATAGGGTAGGGACTGGCAGTAAACACACACACACACACACACACACACACACACACACGCACGCACGCACGCACGCACACACACACACACGCACGTACGCACGTGCACACACACATGCATGCACTCACGCACGCACATGATGAAGAGAGGAAGGTCTTTGCAAGGACTCATAGAATAATACTATGACATTTCTCCCTTCCTTTGGGGTCTCTTGTCTCCTTCCATTTCCTGCTTGGGCAAGCAGGATCCCAAACAACCAATCTTACAACTTGGAGGGTTGAGACAGGAAAAGCAGACACCATGTCCCTGATTGCACATGGAAACCTCTGAAAAGAGGAGTCAGGCCTCAGTTTCCATCAGCTGTGTGCCGTAGACAAGGGCTGAGGGAAGGGAGTGGGGCTTGGAGGGCATGGGAGGCAGGAATCCTGTCAGCTGAGCAGACTCGTGAGAACAAACAGGCTGGATCCGAGTTGCAAGACCCACCCCAGCACCTGCCGTGTCTGTGACTATGCTGTGCATGGTTTCCATACTGGAACCTCCCAAGTCTATGATTGTGCCATCCACAGCACCACATACTGGCTGCTCCAACACAGGAAGCCATGTTTTCACAACTCTAGAAGCTATACATCTTTTCTCAAAAATAATATTTTTTTAAATAATGATATTCATTAAAGCTAGGCACAGAGGACCATGCCTGTGAGGAGGCTGAGATGGGAGGATCACAGAGCCCAGGAGTTCAATGCAAGCCTAGTCAACCTAAGACCCACCCCCATCATCTCAAAGGATAAGCAGTTAATTAAGACTAAATCCCCAAATTGCCTGAGAGTGTAGTTCATTGGTAAAGTGTGTGCTTAGCATGTGTCAGTTACCAGGTTCAACACACAGCACTGAAAGTATGCTCACTAATTAGTCAGCTAATCCTTCAAAAGGATTAATTAGCAGAACCGCTCTTTATTAATCAAACAGTGTATTTTCCACGGGTTGAGAAAAGGCTGCATGCTTTGAACTCACCCTCTCTGAACAGGTGAGGAGGCCCCTGAGATGCAGGGCTGTGTGTTTGTCTGTGAACTCAGCTGCTGTTTTCTCGGCAGACAGAGCCCACCCACTCACATTCAGTGTGAGCAGAGCTTGCTCTGATGTCAAAAGCATGTCTGGGGCTTTCTTTGCATTGTCTGGAAACATCTTCCTTGGACTGGCTCATTTGATTTGCTCCCGACCAGGGGAGTTAGAGAAGACAGAAGTGTGGCTGTTTCTGGACTTTAGAATGGACTCCAGAGAGTACCCTGTGGGGGTCCTCAGACCTGAGAGCTCTGTATCTGGCTTTCTTTTTTTGGCCACCAACCAGCTCCCAAATCATGACACATGAGACTTATTAGTTTTGAATGCTCAGCCTAGCTTAGGCTCATCTATGGCTAGCTTGTTTTGTCTTTAACTGAAATTAACCTGTATCTCCTCGTCTACCTTCTGCCTCAGGACTTTTTACCTTCCTCTCCTTCTGTGTATCTCACTTTCACTGCTTCTTGTGGCTGGCTGCTGGCTGCCTGGCTTCTTACCGTGGGCATGTTCCTCTCTCTCTCTTAGTCTTTCCTCCTTCTCTCCTTCTTTTTGAGCCTATATTTCTCCTCCTATTTATCCTGTCGGCCAGCCCTGCCTATCCCTCTCCTGCCTACCTATTGGCCGTTCAGCTCTTTATGAGACCAATCAGGTGCCTTAGGCAGGCAAGGTGAAACAGCAACACACCCTTTCATAACTAAACAAATGTAACACACTATTACACAGCTGAAGTAATATTCCACAGCAGAGCTCAGAACCTCTTACAACACGAATTGTTTCTATTTGAGTTTCAGAGGTGCTGAGTGGACAATCCAATGTCTGTAATATGAGGGGAATTGGAGAATGAAATGCTATGGTTCAATTCCTAATCAGAATCACCCTCATGAACAATAACACAATAATTATCAGCTACCATATTATCCAGACATCTACCACTTAACTGAGATGGCACCCAGAGAGATTATTAAATTAACATATATTTGGGTTTTGTTTGTTTGGTGGTTTTTTGCTTTGTGTTGTTGTTGTTGTTGTTGTTGTTGTTTGCTTTTTTGTTGTTTTTTTTTTTTTTTTTTTTGAGACAGGGTTTCTCTGTGTAGCTTTAGTGCCTGTCCTGGATCTCGTTCTGTAGACCAGGCTGGCCTCGAACTCACAAAGATCAGCCTGGCAGCTCTGCCTCCTAAATGCTGGAATTAAAGATGTGCACCACCACCGCCTGACCTTATATTTGTTTTCTTAATGTGTGTGACTTGTGTATGTGTGTATGTTTGTGCATGTGTATGCCCCTGTGCATGTGCCTGTGTCTGTGTATCTGTATGTCTGTCTGTGGGTATACACATGAGTATGATGCCTATGGAGGCCAGAAGAAGGCATTAGAATCCCTGGAGCCGGAGTAACAGCAGTTACGAGCCACCAGATGTGGGTGAGGGAGCTGAACTCCAGTCTTCTACAAGAGTAGAGTCGTTAACTGCTGAGCCACCTCTCTGGTCCATGGTAAGTTTTGCTATGAGTCTCCAAATGTCCAATGCAGGAGAGAAGCCATAGTGAGAAAAGTTCTCATAAATGACTATTTTAGAGAGTAGGGAAAACAATAAACAAGACCATATCTTAGCAAGTTGACAACTGTTCTCCAAGCTTCCACGTCCTTCTGGAACTCAAGCCCCACACTGTTTGGAAAGAGCATCTTTGCAGATGATTATAACCAAGTTAAGCCCGGTCATGCTGAGTGAGGGTGAGCTTTCGAGCCAACACTGCTGAGTATCCTCACCAGAATGAAAGAATCGGGATAGAAAGAGACCAAGAACAAGAAGCGCAGGGATGGCAATGGAGGCAGACACTGGAGTGACAGAGCCTTACATCAGAGCGAGTTTCTGCAGCTGCAGCTGCTGGAAGGCAGGGGTGAGTGGGCTGGACGTTGTCTAGGAGCCCGCAGAAGAAGCCGACCCTGTGGGCACCTTCAGTTTTATCCTCTGGCTTCCTGAACCATGAGAGCTGTTTTCAGCTTCCCCGATTTACAGTTCATCTTTATGGCAGCCTGATGAAATAAAATAACACTGTTTATGGGTGATGGTAAGTGCTAAGGAAAAACGCTGCCATGGTGAGTTAGTTAGAAAAGTACTCCATGATAGCGGCACCCAGACAGTCAAAGACTGAAGGAAGGCCTGGGGATACAGCTCAGGAGGTAAAGCACTTGTCAGGCAAGCGTGGGGACCTGAGTTCAAATGCCCAGAACCCACATAAAAGCTGACTATGTAATACAGGCATCTGTCATTCCAGGGCTCTGATGGGAGGGAGAGAGAGACAGGAGTGAGTCAGCTAGGCTAGAGCTCAGAGTGGGGAAACAACAGAGGGATTCTGCCTCCAACAAGGTAGAAGGCAAGGACCAACGCCCAAAGTTGTCTTCTGACTCTTCATTACACCATGGCATGTGCACACCTGCATTCCTGCATACACATGTGCACACCTGCACGCCTGCATTCCTGCACACACATGTGCACACATATCCTACAGGGTGAGGATCAAGACAGTGTAATAGTATGGGATAACACCACCTAGAAAAAATGTTCCAGGCAAAAAAAAAAAAAAAGCCTTGCCATGACTCTCAGTTGGGACCCTCATATTTGGGGTCTATCCAGGAAGCTGGGGAGGTTGGAGGGGAAGGACACAGAAGGACAACAGAAAGAAATGGATGAGCCCCAATAAGTGATGGGAACCAACTCATGGGTGATTGTGACATCTGCCATCCCTCTCAGAAAGGATGGAGGAAGACTCTTGGAGAGTTGGAGCAGAGGAGTGAAATCCATGAGTGACAAGATCTGGCTACGTTTTAATCAGGTCTCTAGTTGTTGAGAATTCTGAAAAGGACAGGGCAGAAGCAGGTGACAGAAGATGGTGGCTTGGAGCACTGTAACTGCTCAAGGGTCTATGTGGTCAGGCTCAGGATGATTTTGTAGATACAGCATTGAAACTGTGGGTCAGATGTGGAAAATGAGTGGGAAAGGGGAATCAAGTGTGGCTCCCAAGCAATTTGCCAGAGCACTTGGAAGGATGGCCCTTGCTGAGATGGTGTGCAGAGGGGGCATCAGGAGTCATTTGGGTTGTGAACTGTTCATCTACCATTTAGATATGTAAGTGAGACCATTCACTAGGCAGCTGGGCACTGTGAAGGTTAATCTTGACTGTTGATTTGATGGAGTTTAGAATCACTCATGGAAACAAATCTCTGGGCCTGTCTCTAGGAGGTATTGTCTAGATTGGTGACTGTAGTGGGGAGATCTGATCTAAATGTGAATGGTACCATCCTCCCAGGCTGGGATCGGGAAAAGCAGGGAGCCAGTCCACAACAAGCCTCATGGCTCTCTTTCCCAATTACAGATGGAGTGTGACTGGCCACCTCCCACTCCTCCATCCATGCTCTCTCCACCACCACGGGCTGTGTCTCCTTAAACCGTGAGCCAAACAACTGACTCAGACACACAGGATGGAACTGGCAGACCTCTCAGAAGATGACTCTCACTCAGAACTTACAGGAATATGGATGACCTCCACGTCCAACCATTCACAACATCCCTGCACAGTGCTGCTGAGCTCCCTGAAGAAGGGTTATACAGTCTGGCAGTGCAGCAAGACAACCTTGACCCTCTCCTGTGACGAATCTACACTGTTCTCATGGGAAGAATAATAGAATCAGCTTGTGACAGCTCAGTATTTACTACTTGGTTTGTGACTTAGAAACTTTCTATTTAAAAAAAAAAAAATTTGCTGGGTAGTGAATAATGTTCAAACACCAAATGTAGGAAACTATTTTAAAAGGTGGAGTGTGTTGTTTCTTTAAGCTCCTTTCATGACCATCATAATCTGCAGAAAGATAACAAGACCACATATGATATCAGCCTCTATGGGAAACTTCTAAACCGTATACTCTTTTTTAAACATTTTTGGACCAGGCATTGGTGGCACATGCCTTTAATCCCAGCACTCGGGAACAGAGGCAGGCAGATCTCTGTGAGTTTGAGGCCAGCCTGGGCTCATAAGTGAGTCCCAGGAAAGGCACAAAGCTACACAGAGAAACCCTGTCTCGAAACAAAAACAAAAACAAACAAACAAAAAAAATCTTTGTGTTTCTTTATTTATTGTGTATGTGAATTTCATCACACACGATTGAGGAGGTCAGAGGACAACTTTGAGAAACATTCTCTCTCTGACCATGTGGGTTCTAGGACTTGACTTCAAATCAGTGAATGAAAGGGTTGTGTTGATGGATGGAATCTGATGATAGAACTGGAGGGTGGGTGACCCATGTGTCTAAGGGAAGCTGGTTCCCTCCTCCACAGGGGTAAGCAGAGACCTAGCATGGCTGACCCTACAGCTTTGCATCTGCAGATGAGGGCTGAGTCAGAACAGTAAAGATTCCAAGCTCCTTTTGTAATGGTCAATCTCAATTGGTCCTCAGCAAAACACATCAGTGTTCGAACTAGGTTTACGGGCTGCTGTTGGTCCTTTGAAAGCCTACATACTTTTCTCTTTTCAGTCTTCTGGGACATACCCTTTGGACTTTGTAAATGAATCCAGGCATCAAGGCTAACCCTGCGTTTCCTCCAGTCTCATACAGCCCCATCTGTACAGGAGCCTTGCATGCAGTATGACTCTGATATGACATGACATCTTTGTTCAGGACAGTCCCTGATGCTCAGTCTTTCCAGAGCTACTGTGTCAAAAATTCACTGCTGGGATGATTTCAGTTCTAATCTGTGATGGTTTCCAAAGTAAGAAAGGAATCCAAGAGAGTATGTGGAAAAGTCTTTCAGAAGCTCCATGTTGAGGGAGCACAGCTGACAATATGTTCATAAACACTGGGACAGATGCTGTCACATGACTTTTCCTGAGGAGATATGAATGAAAGTCTACTTGCCCCAGATAGGACACCAGTGACAGACCAAAGAACTAATAACTCCCAAATCTAACTTTAGACTTCTAAAAACCAGTGTGTTTATTGAGGTTTCCTACAGGAACAGAGGTGATGGGTTCCTTGTGGTTCTTCCACAAGAGCATGGTGACTCTAAAACTACACCACAAAGAAGAGCCCACCTCAGGTGAGAGACAGGCTCGTGAACACTGCCCCAAGGAACCAAGGAACTCCCTGAAACCCTCACAGAATCTCCTCCTCAGCCGCAGCTACTCACTGCCTGCACCCCTCCCAGGGGGCCAGGAGGCTTGCAGTCTTGTCACGTTCTTGTGTTCAGGAGCCTCCTCCTTCCTCCCCTAAGGACTGTTCCAATCTAGGGAAAACAGCTCTCTAACTGCAGCCCCAAGAGGCTTCCTTCCCCCAGAGTCAGAGACTCATTGAATATTTTAAATATTTCAAGAACAGCTTGTATGTATTCAGTGCTACATAAAAGATGCATGAATTTCCTCAGGAAAACACATTCTCCCTGAGAAAAATGACAGAAACACAAAGTCCATACACATACCAGCAAAAAGCCATTGGTTGAGTAGCTATGAAGAAGGCTGAATACAGACAGGGAAACACATAAACTCTGAGGAAAGTGTATCTGTCATAGTCAAGACTGACACAAGTCTACCAGTGTTAGGCTAGGCTGATGGCCCCTGTCCAGATCTGCATAATCTAATTCCCAGAACATGAGGAAGTGTCACCTTGGTGGCAATGGCAACTTTGGGGGTATGTTTGAGAAAAGGGGAATTCTGATTTCATGGATCTTTAAAACAAGGGTTCTGAAGAAGTGGTTCAGTGCTTAGGAGTTCACCTGCTCTTCAGAGGACCCACGTTCTGAAGTTTTTAGAAGGAGGAAGAAAGTAGTGGAACATGGGCAGATGGAGCACGAAAAGAGCATTTGCCATAAGTCAGAGCATCCACCATTGTAACATAAAAATGGAATAAATCCTCCCCAGTGCTGAGGGGACATGAGAGCACAGGACTGTGTAAACCCTGTTGAGCAAGAACAAAGGTCTAGGTTCCACGGAGCCTTCTGAGAAGTTCCCGCTGCTTACTTCCCATTCTTTGCATGTCCAGAACAAGATCTTCCTTCCCTGGTTGGGATGATGTCTCTTTTATATGAAATGGGAAGAGCAGAAGCAGCCCACAGGTTCATAGGACCCTGCTGAGGATGCCTCATCAGTGGTGCTGAATTAAGACATTTAGTATCTTTTGCTCTGAGAAAGGTTGGTGCATGAAGCCCTGCATAGAACAGTGGGTTCTGACCACCATTTCAGACTTTCCAGAAGGGGGTGGCTAATGGCGGCCATGTTTCATGGTGTACCCGGTAGGCTACAGAGGTAAGTATGGAGTAAGAGGGAAAACCATCAGTGTGATGACTGAGGCTCCCTGGGCAGTTTACTGCTGCTTGTCTGTTAGGTTACTTATTGACAAGTTACCTATGATTCTCCAGAAACCACTCTGCTAACCAGTCACAACTGATGTCACTCACACAGAAAAAGTTAGCTTTAACAAAGAGGAAAGAAAAACTTTCTGAATCCAATCAAACACATCCTTCATCAACTAACATGATTATTATAACTATACTCTGGAACCATTTTCAATCATTCCATGGTGTCAGTCCTTCCTCCTTTTCTAAAGTATGACCTCTCAGGGCTAGAAAGGTGGCTCAGTGGCTAAGAGCATAAGCTGCTTTTACAGAGGACCCGTGTTCTAGTCCCAGCACCCACATCACTCACAACTGTCTCTAACTCCATTTCTAGGGATCCAACATCTGGCTTTCTCTGGGACTGTATTCATGTGGTACATAGATACACATGCAGGCAAAATATCCACACACATAAAATAAAATAAAAATAAATGGATCTTTTTTTAAAAATAAACTATCAATTTCAGGAAAGAGAACTTTATATTTATATATAGTTATTTTCATAATAGGTATGCATTGATCTGCTGCTTTGGGGGACTTACAACAAAATGATGATTTTGAAAAAGAGGATCCGATTCTTGTAACATGATCAAACAGCATCTTGCTTCCCTTCAACCATGAAATTCTTTCTACCTTGGTAACCATTCACAAAAGAACCTGCTGTGGAATGATTTGATAGCGAGAATAACTTCCTACCCACAGTAAACACCTGGAAATACCATCCTCGGGTAAAACAGATGGAGTGGTTCACAAAGACATGATCCTGGTTTCCTTCTCTCTCTGAAGATGGTAAGAAAAACAGCTACCATTTTGTTGAATAGTTGAGTCCCAACCCCTGTATACACATGACAATTAACCTCCACAGAAACAGTTGAGAAAGGCAGAAGCCAACTGTGTCCCTTTGTGCATAGGGAGCTAGAGATCAGAGGGATCAACCTAATACCACAACTCTTTAACACAGTTCCTCATGTTGTGATGACCTCCAACCATAAGATGATTTTGTTGCTACTTCCTAACTGTAATCTTGCAATTGTTATGAATCTTAAATATCTGACATGCAGGATAACTGATATGGGAGCCCTATGAAAGGGTCATTTGACCCCTAAAGGGGCTGTGACCCATGGGTTCAGAACCACTGACATGGCACAAGTTCTGCAGGGCTGATTCTCTGGTTAGTATGCCTTCTTTGTACCCACTTTTTTTTTCAAGTGTGAAACCAAGCCAGCCTGAGCATCTCAGTGAGCAGGATTCCAGTTCCTTCTCTAATCTGCCTAATTTTGTAAACGCTCTGGGATGTCAGGAGCTTCAAGGAGAAAGGGTTGCTTTGGGACCTGGCGCCACCTGTTGGTCAGTCCATGACACTCCTTGTGTCACTCAGCCACTGCCACCACACCCCCAGGCAGTCAAGAGTTTGTACAGAATCCTTTTAAAAAGTAGAAGCCACTTCAAGAACGTCTCCTGTACCCATTTTCCTGTGTCCAGACAGCTGGTGCCAAAACAAACGACTGAATTTCAAGATCAGTCTTGGGCCTTACTTGTCACTGTAGTGGGGAGGCGGTTCCCAGAGCTTCAGTGTGTCACCCACATGCCCAGTGTGCCCTGAGGACTGTACGAGATGCTGCAGACCACACAGGAGCACTCACACTCCAGGGTAAATATGCCAAATCCCTTCCAGTTTCCCTGCCTATACACAAATACGATTTCTTTCCATGTGTGCTGTTGTATGAAAAACTTTGGAATAATGGCCAAGCAGAACAGCTCGGATATCCTGCTCTTCACTCGTGAGTTGGTTTTAAATAAAATATTTCTGGGATGTATTTTCCATATCTTAAAGTAGAAAGATACCTGGGGTGATGCATACAGAGTACTCGGATGAACATCTGAGCCATGACAGCTACTACGGTCACAATGACAGTCAATGCTTATGAAAAGCTTCAAATCACAAAATCGATTTCACAGGTCAGCCTTTCCACTCCTGGGCACTTGCTTCATGGAAGAATAATTAGAAAGGTACACACAACACACTGGTGTGCAGTAGGATGCTCACTGCTCACATAGCCCTGGAATTTTATTAAATCAGGCTTGGTACTTCATTAGACCACTCAGCCCATCCGGCAAGTGACAGGGCACCTGCTGAGCATTTCTTTCACTCGACCTTGCATGGGTGGTGCATCTCAGAGAAGCAGCCTCGCTGTCTTCTGTTAACCTACTCTCCCATCTCCGTTTTAAATATAGATGAAGAATAAAAGAGGCCTCGCCTCTCCAAGAAGCTCATCCATTTTTCATATGTGTGTGGCATCCACACACCTTCACTGGCTCTTTTGAGTTTTATTTATGACTCTCCACCATCTGCAAAGGAGGTTCTGACTAGAAGGAAATATTTATATACATGGAGTGTCATGCATAATTTAATGCTGAGGAAGAAAAGAGGTGTTTGCATGCAAGAGGACACCCCTGACAAGGACATAGATCTGAGCAGGGGTTGAAGAATAGAAAACTTTCTTCTTAAGAGATTGAGAGGTCAAGGGGTGGTATCACATGCCTTTAATCCCAGTACTCGGGAGGAAGAGCCAGGCAGATCTCTTCGAGTTCAAGGCTAGGCTGGTCAACAGAGTGAGATCCAGGACAGGCACCAAAACTACACAGAGAAACCCTATCTCAAAAAACCAAAGAGTGAGAGAGAGAGAGAGAGAGAGAGAGAGAGAGAGAGAGAGAGAGATGTTGTAACTGAGAGAAGATTTAACTTGTGAATACTTCCAGTCTATTACCTAAAGAACCAAAGATGGCTGCATGAACCCCTGCACCAGGGGTTACAATTGAAACTGCTTCAAGATAACATGGCATTGCTGTGTGGTTGGCAGCTGTGGAAACACTTATCAAGAGAATAGGTTGGTGTATGTTAGCCACAGAATGAGATTAGTAACATTCTGGCAGTGACCTCTGACCTCCTCAGGGTCAGCATTAGGGACTTTGATTGACACACAGTCTGAGGCATTTCCCCTCTTGCCCCTTCTGTGGTGACATATTGTGTTCCCTAATAAAATTTGCCTGGACATCAGAAACAAAGGAACAAGCCACTGCCACGTCTTACCTCTAGGACGCCTCAGCCTGAAAAGGCTCCAATTCCTGTCTCCTCACACCTTATATACTTTTCTCTGTCCAGCAATCACTTCCTTCCTAGTGCCAGGATTAATGGCATGTGTGCTTCCCTAATACTGGGATTAAAGGTGTGAAATCTCAAGTGCTGGGATTAAAGCCCTGTGACTCCCAACTACTGGGATTAAAGGTGTGTGCCACCACTGCCTGGCTCTGTTTCTCTCTAGACTGAGTCAATCTCAGGTAGTCCAGGGTGGCTTTGAACTCACAGAGATCCAGATAGATCTCTGCCTCCTGAGTGCTAGGATTAAAGGTGTGTGCCACCACTGTCTGGCCTGTATGTTTAATCTAGTGACTTGTTCTGTTCTCTGATCTTCAAGCAAATTTTATTAAGGTACACAATATATCACCACATCCTTCATGGTTACCTCTGTACTTGAAAGTTATCTGAGAATCTGACAACTCTCCTAGTTCTTGTCAACTCGACACAAACCTAGATACACTGGAAAGAGAGGATGTCAGTTGAGGAACTGCCTCCATCAGATTGGCTTCTGTACCATTTTCTTGGTTGGTAACAGATAGAGGAAGCTCGCTCAGCCCACTGTGGGTGGTGCCATCTGTGGGAAAGTTGGAAGAAACAAAGTCATGGGAAGCCAAGGGGAATATTTGAGCCCAGCAACTACCAATTAACTTGAAGCCAAGACCTCAGTATTATTATTTGGGTTTTGACTTTTATTTAGAACATAAAACACCTAGTCAAAATGTTTCAGTTAAGCCAGGCACAGTAGTTCACTACACCTGTAATCCAAGAGGCTGAGGCAAAGGGACTGCCATGAATTCACAGTCAGCCTAGTTTATATAATGTGTCCAAATAAATAAATAAATACATGCATACATACATACATACATACATACATACATACATACATAGAGAAAGAAAGAAAGAGTGTAGGAATGTTACACAATAGCACTGATGTCATCTGCCTGAAGAGGAGGAGGATCAGAATTTCAAGGTCATCCCCCGCAACACATTCAAGGCTAGGCTACTTGAGATCCTGTCTCAAAACAGTAATAATAAATCCAGTCAAAATAGAATCCCTTTGATCAAGGGCAACCTTCCTTAGTCTGGAAAAAGTATTTTAGTAGGCAGTCTTACACAATTTCACAAGGCCATCATTCTGTATCTCTGCAGTTCCCATTCCAATCAGTGGGCCTGGGTTGGATATTTGTGTGTGGGATGCATTTAAAATTATCATTCTTGCCCCAGAGGGTGACGTAAAAGATGAAACTAAAACTCTTCATGTCCTGTCCCCAACATAGTGCCACAGGCAGACAAACACGCACACAAACTCATGCTTTTATGTGCATATATCAATCATCTCTGCCAGTCCTAAAACCAGACCCAGATTCACGAACACCTCCAAAGGACCAACAAAGAGATCAAACTCAAGAATAAAGAATTATACACCAGCCAGGCATTGGTGGGTGGCACATGCCTTTAATCCCAGCACTCGGGAGGCAGAGGCAGGTGGATCTCTGAGTTTGAGGCCAACCTGGGCTACCAAGTGAGTTCCAGGAAAGGTGCAAAGCTACACAGAGAAACCCTGTCTCAAAATAATAATAATAATAATAATAATAATAATAATAATAATAATAATAATAAAATAATTATACACCAATATACCCATAGAACTTTGCTTTTTTATGTTGGAAAACTAGAGAATGTAAGGATGCATTTTGAGGCATTCAGGCATAAAAGAAAAGAAAGCAACTTTAGATTAGGTCCAAATTGATCACCCCAGCATGTTTCACAGGCATTCTGTATTGCTGTCTTCAAAGAGTGGGGAGTAGGTCTTCCTAGTGGACACAACCAGTTCACAGAAATCTCAGCTCTATATTCGTTGACACTCAGCAGAAATTAGATGTCAGAAATTCCAAGGCATGATGTAGTAAAGGGATCCCAGAGGCTTTGGGAAACAAGGATGCTGGTGCAGCTTCCTTTGGTGTGTGATCCCCATTTATTCCTGGACCACAGGCCCCAAAGTAATTGAGAAGGCACTCTACTCTAGATCTATTAGGTTGGCTCTAGTGTCTTTGAAAAATTTTGTGTTCACTGATCTGCACAAGCTAGGAATTCTACTCTAAAATGTCACTGATGTGGGCTTTCTAATCTCAGATGGATGGGAAGAGTCCTAACAAAGAGCTTGGCCTGCAGCAGCAATCTGGCACCAAGGTCTAGAGGTTCCTGGAGAGTCATAGTCTTCATTCCACATTGGAGGCCGGGAAAAGCTGGTTCTAATACAGTCAAGGAATGAGTGAGCAGCCTCAGGTAAATTAACTCAGTGGCCAGAGGGGAGGCAAGCTCACAAAAGGTTACAATCTTCCTTTTGAGTCCATTTTATCTGAGCCTCTACTAGAAGGTGCTGTTTTTGTTTGTGGTGGCTCTTCATGCATCAATTAAGACAATCAAGTCAATGTCTCACAGCCCACAGACCAACCTGCAGTCTATAGTCCCTCAATTGAGGCTCCCTGCTAAGGTAATTCTAAGTTGTGGCAAGTTGACATTTAAAACTAACCATCAGGGATGGAGAGATGGTTCAGTGGTTAAGAGGGCTTCCTGCTCTTGTAGAGGACGAGTTCTGTTCCCAGAGCCTACATAATGGCTCACAACTGTCTGTATCTGCAGTTCTAGAAGATCCAACACTCTTTTCTGGCCCCCATGGGCTCCTGTGCAGGAGATGAGCTAGTGAGCACATGCACTCGCACACACAGTGCACATGTATTCACTCAGGCTGACACACATGCAAATGAATAAAACCATGAACCCCCAGGAACTGAAGACCCCCTCCTGACTCACCAGCTCACAGGGACGAGATGGGCAAAAAAGTCTACTTGAAAGGGTCTTCCATTCTCTTTTCCAAAATGGTACATTCAAAGTAAGTGGGTAGGGGTGGTGTAAACTAAAAAGTCAACCCTTTCCTGAAGGGACTCAGATGTTAATGTCCCCATCAAGTATTTGAAAAATGCAGGTATGGGAACCATCTCTATCTCCCTTGGGCTCTTTCAGATTGACCAGTGTGAAAGATATCCAGCTCCTAGAGGCAGAGGGTCAAATTTGAGAAGCTAAATCATGTACTGACAATTAAAATCACTTGCTCAGAAGTTCACGTTACAGAATCAAAGTTGTTTAGTTCTGACACCTGGAATATGGCTCGCCACAAGACAAGAGTCTCTGTTGTATCTGGATAGATGATGCCAGAGTTCATTTCTATCATCAGGCCAGACAGCAGTGCACCTGAACATCTCTGCCCCCGAGTTAGATAAGTAGATCACCTCTGCGCTCTGCATCACAGTTGAATGTGCACAGGACCTGTGACTACCTTCTCATCCTGCTGGTCACTCCTTTGATGTTATCATCTCATTACAGCAAGACCTGAGGAGTAGGATGTAAGGGGAAGCTCCTCCAGGTTCCTCAGAGATGAACATGCATGCTAGAGAGCTGGGGGAGGTCCTCAGAGAATAAGGCCAGATCGCTCAATCAGACAGGCAGATCTGCTGGCTTCAGCTGTGCAGGACATTCCTCCTAGATGGATACATTCCAATATCCAACATAAAGAAAAAAGGGCGGGCCTGAGAGATGGCTCGGGGGATAGGAGCACTGGCTGCTCTTCCAGAGGACCCGGGTTCAATTCCCAGCACCCACATGGCAGCTCACAACTATCTGCAACTCCAGTTCGAGGAAATCTGACACCTTCACACCAATGTGCATAAAATAAAGTTTAAAAAAATTATTTTTAAAAAGAAAAAAGGGCACCACACGCTCAGGACTTCTTTGAATAGAAGAGGTGATTTTTGTTGATGCTCTGACATACATCAAATGACCAGCAGCCAACAGTGAGATAATGCTCTCTGGCCAGAGAGACAGTGGAGGCAGAAGTTCTGTGTCGAGCTTTGGCCCAGAGGGTCTCAAATAAACCAGAATTTCATGTGGAAACAGGAAGAAATACTTCCAGGAGAACATAACGAGTCCCTCGGATTCTAAAGGTTACACTTTATGGTCTGAGTTGAGACTGTCTCTAGCACCAGCGCCTTGCAGCCTGTCTTTCCTTTACAGTCTTCTGAGTACTTTACCTTTCTTCCTAAGTCATCACACTCTGCATGGTCATTGCACATGGATTTGTCTGTCTTCTTGTTTTAGAATACAAGGAGTTTTGATGTGTTTTTTGTGGGTCCAGGAATATCTACTAGGTACCCTCAAAATATTATTGCAGCACACTATTGAATGAATTCAACACAGCATACCAACCTCAGCCCCACCAGATGCTATATATCTTGGGTGAAGAAAAGAAAACAACCCATGCCCACTGGGGCCAAGGTGTTTTGTTGTAGAATATTATCTTAAGGTGTGCTACATTTGTTTATGCTGTGGAATATTTGTTTTAATGATGCAAAGATGTGTTGTATTCTTTTATGTTGCATTTCTTTAACTCTGTGAAGCTGTGTTGCTTTGCCTGTGTAAAACACCTGATGGGCTAATGAAGAGCTGAATGGCCAATAGCAAGGCAGGAGAAAGGATAGGCGGGGCTGGCAGGCAGAGAGAATAAATAAGAGGAGAAATCTGGGAGGAAACGAAGAGCAAGAGAAGAAGAAGAGGAGGATGCTAGGGGCCAGCCACCCAGCCACCCAGCCACCCAGCCACCCAGCCACCCAGCCACCCAGCCACCCAGCCACCCAGCCACCCAGCCACCCAGCCACCCAGCCACCCAGCCACCCAGCCACCCAGCCACCCATGGAGTAAGAGTGAAAGTAAAATATACAGAAGTAAGAAAATGAAAAAGCCCAGAGGCAAGAGGTAGATGGAATAATTCAAAGTTAAGAAAAGCTGGCAATAAACAAGCAAAGCTAAGGCTGGACATTTATAAATTAAGAATAAGCTTCCATGTGTGATTTATTTGGGAGCTGGGTGGTGCCCCCCCAAAAGAGCAAAAACAACCAACAACAGTGTTTACTATTAGAGAGGCCTTTTGACTTACACCTGACAAGGGAAAACCTAACTGGTATATGTATTTCACCAATCACAACCTGGGCTTCCAACCAGACTTGGAAGGCATGATGCAAACACAGCCCCCTTGCATTTGTGACAATGAATACTGTGGCCTCACCAGGGAGGGTGTATATGCTGCATGGAGCATAGCATAGAAACTGTGCCTCACCAGGGAGAGTGCACGCTGCATGGAGCATGGCAAAGACCCCATTGCCACACCACTAACAGCAGCAAGTGCTCTGGGCCATTATTTTTTTCTTCCTTCCAGTTCAGTTTTATAACCTCTACCTTGGGCTGGTACATTTTGTCTGCAGTTTATCACTTTTCTAGTATTTCCTAGAAAAGACAGGAACCAGTTATTAAAAGGAACTGTTACTTGTTTTCATGGAATCTGTAATGAAGATTCTGGTTACATTTCTTCAGCTCATTTGTAACTTGTCACATACAGCATTTTCCTTAGATAAGAAGACCTCAGTGCATCTTAAATTATGTGTTTCCAAGGGGGGTAAACTTTCAAAATAATTAAATTTCTATAAATTCAATCCTTTCCATGCAGCATTTAAATCATTATTATTGACTAACTGGCTTAATTAGCTGCATCACCAGCTCACATGTTCTCTCTATTTCCCTCTCATCAATAATAGTACTGAGTGGTCTTTATTATGTCCATGCCCCTGCTTCTCAAATTTTCATAGTGAGGCTGAGGAGGTGGCTCAGGTGGCAAAGTGTCTGCTGCACATGAGGAACTGGGTTCTGATTCCCAGAACCACATTAAAAGGCAGGCATATCATGTGCCCATAGCTCTAGCCTTGTGGGGTAGAGGGAGACAGGATCCCTAAAGGTCATTGGCCAGCTGACCTAGCCAAATTCATAAGCTTCAGGTTCAGTGAGAAACCCTTTCTCAATTGGGCCTCTACACACATATGCACACAACACACAGGTATACCACATGCTAATATCACATCACACATGACACCATACATACACAGATCTACACACACACACTACACACATGCACTCCACAATACCACCACACACCACCACTCCACATACATATACAACTACACACACACCATTATGCACACACTACCATACATTACATGCTAAGGAACATATACCTAATTCCACACATACACCCAGCTCCCATATACACAACACTACACACATAGACAACTCCACATGTAGCACCCACGCTACTACCTGTTCAGCATGTCCGAGCGAGGGGCTGAGGATTAAAACAGAGACAAGACAGCGGGTCATTCGTCTCAGTAGAATGCCCTTTATTGAAGGAGGGAGGAGGTCTTAAATACAGGCTTACAGCACAGTGGAAGAACCTGGCAGGGCAAAATTTCACTACAGATGTTTTACATTCTAGCATTACACCAATATGCAGAATACGCAAACAAGGAACCTCCAGTAATCTGTTTAGGAGGAATGAAACGGGCAGGGAATTAACATAGGGAGGACATCTGATCAAGGACCCAACATCCACACATGCACACAACTCCACAACTCACACACAACACTAAAACACTATTGCACACATACAACACTGTACACAACTACACACATGCACACCCCATGCACAAACACACTGGCACCACACCGAAATACAGTTTTGTAGGAAATAAATAGAAAATAACCATGCCATCAAGCCACTGCTACCTGGCCTAACTGACAATGTGTCAGAAAGCCATGCCTCATCTGTGTCTCAAAACAGCCCACAGACCTGTGGCAGTTCCCTCTGGGTGTTGAGGGGTTCTCTTGATCTATGATGCTTCACTGTGAGGAGTGCAGTCCTTCATCGTCCTGCGGGCTCAGATGGATACATTGCTGCAATATCCCTGTAGAACAGAAATATAAAGCACCAAGCCTAAAGGTATGTTTCAAAGAAATGAAGGGAAAGTCCCATGTCACTATCTCAGCCAACAAGGCAGTTTTAGAAATTTCTTCTAAGAAAAAGCTATCTGGAAAGATATCAGAACCATCCCTGAGAAAATAAAACACAGAGATTGTTTATAATGTTTAAAAACAATGGAAACAGCCTAAAGATCCAGCAGTAAAGGCTCAGCAAAGAGCCTTGTGGTGGGTTACCACCTGACATATTCTTAGCATCTATTAAATACCACAACGCAGAAAACAAAGGTCTTAGCACAGAAAAATGTTACCATGTATTACTGATTAAAGAAAATCGGATCACCCAAAGCCCTTAATATGTGCTAAGAATGGGAGTCACCTGACCACAGGGTACCAACTCAAGTGCCATGTCTTCTCCCCACTTCAGACCTTCCAAATGGTGCATGTCTTCCTTCAACCAAAGGAGAGCAAGTTGAGCTTGAGGGTGTCCCTAAGAGAGATCACCCTCTCTACATTGGTCTTGAATGGTGGGTTCAAGGGCTAGCAGATTGCCAGCTCTCTTTCCACATTCACCAAGCCCAGAAGACTCACCCTAAGACTCTCACATTGGATTTGGACTCCATCTTGTCCCTCAAGAAGGGTCTAAGTTAGTCACTGCCCACTTTGTGGCACAGAGGGTTGCTTTGACCCCAGCTTCATGGATACCTCCACATCCTCAGACTAGAGACTTTTTGTTGGGACAGGGTTTGCTGCCTGGACAGAAATATCTGCCATGCCTGCTATCTGTAGCAGGAGAAACTATAGATGATACAATGCCCATAAGGAGAATCAAGCTAAACAGAAGGACTGTCGGTTTTTAAAATACACTTTGAGTCAAGCATGCTTGCATGCCTGTAATTCCAGCACTCAGGAGCCTGAGACAGGAGGATTGTGAGTTTAAGGCTGTTCTGGGATACACACTGAGACTGTTTCAAAAATCCAAAATATGAGACTGCAAAGATAGCTCAGGAGTTACACACACTTTGTTCCTCTTGCACAGGACCTACTTTTGGTTCCCAGCACCCACATGGCAGCTCACAACCATCTGTAACTCCAGATTCCAGGGGATCTGGTACCCTCTTCTGGCCTCTACAGGCACCTGTACACACATAATGTGTATACATACATGTAGGCAGAGAGTCATACACATAATATAAAAATAAAAAATAAATATCTAGGTCAATCATCTTAGTGAAAGAAATATTTTTTAATTCATTTCCACTCTATTTATTTGTTTGCTTGTTAGTTAGTTTGTTTGTTTTAGAGACAGGGTTTCTCTGTGTAGTTTTGGTTCCTGTCTCACTCTGTAGACCAGGCTGGCCTCGAACTCACAGAGATTTGCCTGGCTCTGCCTCCGGAGTGCTGAGATTAAAGGCATGCGCCACCACCGCCCAGCCACTTCCACTCTTTTTACTAAAGTGATAGACAAAATTATTGGCTCTCAAAGAGTTCAAGTCAAGCCTGGGCTAGGATCCTGGACCCTGGACCCTAAAGAGTTGGGCGGGGAGAAAGCCACCTGAGTACCAGAGTTCATCTCTCTGCTTCCCGACTGTAGATACCATGTGACCAGCTGCCCCACACTCCACCTTCATACACTCCCTGCTGAGATGGACTGTGTGACCTCAAACCAGAAGCAAAACAATAACAACAACAGCAACAACAACAATAATAATAATACATGACTATGTGGGCCTCTTCATTTGGGACTGGGGTGAGGAGCACCTGGTAGAACACAACCATTCACATCACAAATCAGGAAGAAAGAGGAGGGGCCTAGAGTCCCGTGGTCACTTTGGGTGCACGTGCCCAGTAACCTAAAGTCGGCCCACCTCCCAAAGTTTCCACTGCTTCCCAAGATGCTTCAACACACGGGCCTTCAGGGAATTTGAGAGCCAAAGTCTAGCAAGAGTCTGAACACAGGTGAGCGAAGAAACAAGGAGGCTGGTCAGGCCACAGCAAGCTGAAGAGTGAGGATTTTAGCCAAGTTCCTTTGTAGTCACAAACATGTGTGGATGCTTATTGTTTACTAACCAAGACTTAGTCAGATGACCCCTTTCTCTTTCATTCAGCCCCCAAATCACAGGTGTATGCTTGATTTTAAGTTCTTAATCACCAGACAATGTCACTACGTAAGCCAGAATAACATATGTGTCCCCATGTGTATTCAGACAGGTTAATAATAGAGTCACCTGATGAGCTCTAACCAGACCAAACCTGAACAGTAAAGGGAAATTACTTTCACTTGGCCATCAAGGGCTGTATTAAATCTATTTCAAGAAATTATGACATTTCCTGTTAGAGAGAGAACATTTGCTTTCTCATTCTCGGTCAAGGGTTTCAAGAGATAACATAGTAATTCCAGAGAAATATTCAGGGCTTTGCAGTTCAGAAGACAGAGATTTTATATATATTTGTCTCCATCTGGCTTGTGTCTCTAGGTGCTGACTTAAGCCTACCTACGTACCTAGTATAGGGGTCTTAGCTGGCAGTTTTTTTTTTAACCCACCAGAATAGAATGTATATATGATGTAAGAAAATGAAAATATGAGTGTTTAAAATTAGAAATCAGAGTATGCAAATGAGCAACACAGCCTAGGAGGGTCTTTTGTTTCTAAATGAGGGGAAACTGCTCCATCACACAACCCAGAAAGCACAAGCTTGGCAGGAAGGGAATTTAGAAATTCTTTTTAAATATTTTGCTGTATTTGTTTGTTTACTTTGTGGGCTGTATGAACGCCATAACATGTGCATGCATATGTATGCACATGTGTTTGTGCATGCATGTGTGTGAATATGTTGTGTGTGTGTGTGTGTGTGTGTGTGTGTGTGTGTGTGTTCCTCCTTGGTTTCTGCTTCAAGTTCCTGCCCTAACTTCCCTCAGCAACAGGTGATGACTTGGAAGCAGGAGAACCCCAAAAGCTTTCCAGCCAGACTGACTGGTGTATGTGACAGCACACAGGAGAAAAGGAGTGTCATCACCATGGTTGTCTTCTGACTGCCCCATGTACACAATGACACACACATGCACATTGGGGGGGGGGGGGGAAAAACTAGTAAGAACAGGCAAGTCCATCATCTCAGATTAACACTTGGAGAGTCCAGCTAGAGCATGTGAGAACGACCCAGATGATGTCTTAAAACATCGGCTTTGAGAAAGCACGAAAACCTCAATTACAGTAATAATGAGTGTTTACTTAGGGTAGTGATAACTGGTATTCTTTTAATATGTCAACAAATATTCACAGACAAAACAAGGTGAAGAACCCAGCTATTTCTCAGACTCAGAAGACTCTTAAACCCTGAGACTGGTAACTGCCTTCGAATTCACCACAATGTAACAGCTAATGAAGAGGAGTTTTGTCATCTCCTCACCCCTTTAAGCATCAAAAATAAAGCCTTTGGGTTACACGGAAGGCTAATCCATTTTAATGTGTTTATACCTACTTCCTCTTCAAAGTTCTTCTGGCCTCAAACTTCTGTCCTTAAAATGGAAACAAGTTTTCTGTCTCTCTCCAGAAGACCAATTAAAAGATGCACACTGTGTGGGAGACAGCGGTTTGAGCCTTGGGGGGTCACAGGGAGATTAAGACAAGGTGAAAACAAAACCATTTGGCTTCCTTTGCTTATTATCTAAGCCTCTGGTTGGCAAGTCACTCATTAGTTCAGTGACTGTCATACTCATCAAGTATAACCACCAGGAATGTCTTTCTATAATATCTAGCCATAAATCTATCCCAAGCTCCTTTTCTAGACGTGGTTGCCTGGAATGAATTACTTGTGCTACACTTAGGCACAAAATTACAGACAAACCATCTTAGGCTGTCACAAACACTTGCAATCGATCCCACAGAATGGAGGAAAAAGCATAATTTGTTTGTGGTATGATTTTTTCCATTGCTGAAGTAAAACATCTGATAAAGAGCAACTAAAGATGGCTCAAAGTCTGTGGGTATATTCCAAGGTAGCAAGGAGGCACGGCGGGAGAAGTGTGAGGTGGCTGCCACATGAGCACAGTCAGGAACCAGAAAGAGAGAGATGCGTGCAGTCCTCCACAGTCCTCTACAAGTGCTTTCCACCACAGAGTGAATCTCCTCTCCTCGGTGAAGTCTCCCTGGAAACACACTTCCAGACACACCAGAGGTCTCTGTGACTCCTGCATTAGGAGGCAGTGGACATTAGATGATATAGTTTCCTTTCCGGTTGCTGTGATGAAATACCCGGACAGGAACAACTCAAGGGACAAGGGTTGATTTCAGTTCCATGTTCCAGGTTATAATCCCATCACTGAGGGGAAGTCACAGCAGCAGGAACTTCAGGAAACAGTTGACATCACATCCATAATCAGGAACACGGAGCAATGAATGAATACAAACACGCTTGTGCTCAGCTCACTTTTTTCACTGTTAAACAGTTCAGTTTGCCACCCCCTGCCTAGGGAATGGAGCCACCCACTAAGAGCGAGACTTTCTACCTTAACTCTCAAAATCAAGATGATCCCCCATAGACATGCCCAGAGGCCAACCTGATCTAGACAGTCCCACACTGAGAGTCCCTTCCAAGGTAACTCTACAGTATGTCACACTGACAGTAAAAACCAACTATAACCTAAGAGTCTTAAGGCAGAAAGCTATATAGGTATTCAGAAGTCTCCCAAGGATATAGTCAAGCATCTTTTTAGTTCTATGACTTCTCACAAGGAATGGTACTTTGTTATTTGATAATGAAGCTTCAAATTGTGAAATAACGCCCATTCCTAGTGAACTTGTATTTGTCACACATGTCAACCCAACTATTTACCATGATCTTTATTCACTCCTTTGCACATCTGTGACCATACATCTTACAGGAACATGAAGGTTCACAATTTCAAAGAGTTCAGTCCATGGTCACCTGGGCCCACAGACTTCAGCAACCGTAACAATGGCAGCCTGTGGTGAAGAGTGTTCTTCATCTCATGGTAGAAAGGAATCCCAATCCCAACCATAAATAGGAAGTGGCTGGGGACAAGATACACACAAAGAACCTGCCCCCAGTGACTTGCTTCCTCCAGGTACGTCCCATCTCTATAAGTTTCCAGTGTCTCCCCAGATTGGCCCAACTAGAGAGGGACCAGGCCTTCAGTACATGAGCCTGTGGGGGACACTTCATAATCAAACAATATATTACCCTAAGTAATTACCCTACCTGTTTGTACAGTCCTGTGGGGTAGTATTGTTTCATTTTAAAGTGAGAGAATTGGGTTGAGGTAGGTAATTCCCTTGCGTCTATGTTGTGACATTGGTTCTTGCCCAGGAAGTTCTGGCTGTGATTCATGCTGACTGGAAGAATGCCAGTTTGATGGAATGCCAAGTTGTTGAACGCTTTGAATCTCACCTCTAAATACAGCAAAGGGGCACATAATTAATTTCTCTGAAATTTATTTTTTTTTCTTGCACAATAATGGGGGAGCTCCATGTCTCTCATTGTTCCTGCTCTGAAAACTACTTGTGTGATGCAGAACTAATGTATGAAAAAGCAATGTCCTACACACATGAACACAACTGTTAATAAAAATAAAACATATGTTCTACAACAACTCAAGCTATGGATCTCAGAGGAACTCCCAGGGATGAGCCGAGCTTCTAGAAACTGGAGACAGAAAGCCAAGAGACTCCAGACTGAATCCAGCAATTCAATTAGTGCTTCCGTTGGCTTGGCCAGAGAAGCTACTTTTGTAGTGGGTGGCAGTTCCTGTAGACATGTGTGACTGACCTGAGGCTGAGAATAAAGCCATTGAATACTCAGACCTAAGTAGGACATCTTTTATTCTATAGGTCCCCCCTCCAGGTCTAACGGAGACTCACAAGAGAGGACGGAAAGAGTGGAAGAGGCAGAGGAAGGCATGGAATGCTGTAGAACTGTCTTCCAGGCACAACACAGCCATCACACTCTTAAACTCACAGAGCTCTGACCACCTGTGCAGAACTGGACCCAACACTCCACCGTGGAGTGGGGAGAGCCCACCCCTCCATGCAGATCTAAGTAGTTAATGGCTGCTGGAGAGAGGGTATTTTCTGCAGTAGTATAGCCACTAGTAAGTTACCCATGCTCCTGTAAATGACCCCTCACCCATACTCCGGTAAGCAACTCTAACTAAACTCATTGGTTCATTTTTTTTTTAATGCCATAGTCTGTCTTCAGTGGAGGTCCTTGACTTCTTTCCCCTCCCTTCTCATCTATACAGACAATTGTTCCCATAAATCCTGTTACAAACAATGAGTTTTCAACCTACTCCACCCTCCCTCTTACCCTGCCCCAGTACACTACTTGCTTCAGAGTAATCACCAATCAGTTTTGACCTATTGAACTATAGAGATGTCTCTGCTGAAATGATTCAGACACTGGTGGACACCACTAGTCTGTGTATATTTTTCTACTTGACAGATAACAGTCAAGGAAATAAAAAGTGATGTAAGCATTCAAAAGCTAATAACAGAAAGCCATTAACTTTATTCTGCACCCAGAAATGTCTCCCAGGAGCCCTAGGAAAGAGATCGCAGTGTAAGTAGACTGGTTTATGAGGAGTGACCACACACCCACACACAGGCACACAGGCACACAGGCAAGCTCAGGAAGAAGAGTTGTTTATTAAAATGCCACTTAAACACCACTTAGGATGAGACCCAGAGCTGGGACAGTGCTTTCAAGAATCTGTAGCATGAATCTTAAAAGTCTCATTAATAAAATCAAACCCGAGGCCAGTTATTGGGGTGACTGCTGAAAGATCAGAGAGACAGAACAAGCCACAGCTACCTCACCTCGACAGTTCCTCAGCTGGTCTTGTTTCCTCAGACTGCAAGCTTCTGAGTCCTCATCCAGAATGAATCTCTGCTGAACTGTGTTGCTCCAAAACCTAACAGTTTAACCAGCCAAAATGTTGAACCAGCCAAATGCTTCTAGTTTCTGGTCTTCACACCTTATATAATCTTTCTCTTTTTGGCCCCATTCTCTGGGACTAAAGGCATGTGTCATCATGCCTGGCTGTTTCCAATATGGCCTTGAACTCACAGAGATCTGCCAGTCTCTGCCTCCTGAGTGCTGGGATTAAAGGCATGTGCTACCACTGCCTATCCTCATGTTTAATATTGTGGCTGTCCTGGTCTCTGACCCCAGATAAGTTTATTTCAGGGGACACACAATATTTCAGGGAACACAATACCACCACAAGAATCCATATCTATCAAAACCAGGAAGGACAGGAACCATAATCCATCCCAAGTCCCTGTTACCATGGGAACTGAGGTTCCCTTTTTGGGTCCTTAGTGTCATTAATAAAAGAATTTTAAAACAGACTCAGAAGGAAACCCAAAGAGAATTTTATTAGACTTTGAGAGAAAAATGACAGAGCAAAGAAGCTGTAAAACTTGGCAGCTGCCCAGAAAAAAAAGACACAGTGAAGAGGAAGACAGAAGATGGGCATTTGGCCAAGGAAGTCAGTGAGCAACTCTATAATGGGTCAGGGACTTCAGAGAGGGAGGAGTTAAAATGGGAAAGTATGCTTGGGCTTGTGACCAGTGTCAGAAAGAAACAGATGGAAACCAAGAGAAAGGGAAAGTTAGACTTTCAGTGAGAACTCAGAATGGCAGCCAGGCTCTGCTGCTGTCTCAAGGAGGCTCTGCAGAGCCTGGACCGAGCAAGAGGCTTCTGGGAAGAAAAGCACATTTTTTCATTAAGGGCATAATTAGCAACCTTGTCTCCTTAGGTCAATCTCCATCAGGTCAGTCGGATTTCCTGGGAGAAGGGCTCCTGGCTGGGTAATTGACAAGTCCAGCAGGGCTAACTCGGAAAGGGAAGAGACAGTAGTTATCTAATGTTTTGAGTAGCTTAGAATATCACATCTCCATCCAGGGCTGGGGGTAGAACTTGGGTTCTATTATTGATCAGAAAGAAATTTTTTATTCTATTTAAAATATTATTGATCAGGAGAAATAGCTTTCCCCTGATAGACCTCAACAAAGCCCCCAAAAACCCACCTTTTCATATAGCAATTTAACCGCAAAGAGGAACTTATCTTTGTAGTGTTACCATGGAAACAGGAGGTGGGGTTCTGAGTCCATCCTCAACAGCCTCTGAGATTATCATTCACTGTAACGTCTGCACCCAATAGTTCCATGCCCCTCTACCTCAAGAACTGCTGAAAGATGCATATGGGGAATCCATGTATTTTCAGTGTTTGTAAAAGTCTTGGTTGTTAAAAAGATTTTCATTCCAAAGAGTGGAAATCCTGCGACCCTGAAGCAGTCACTCAGTGGTCTTTCTGACTAAAATGCATCACATATTTCCCCTGCAGGTCATTTCCACTTCCTGTGTTAGTTGTGTGAGTCACGTGCTTTCTAGGACCTTTACAACTCATATCCCCAGCATCTGAATACACTCTGGCATGTCAGTGATAATTATCTTGGTCAGCGAGGTAGCCGAGACAGAGCTAGTGGCCTTCCTACCCTACAAAAGCATAGCAATTAGACAGCTGATCATGAAGGCAAATTAGAGATCGGAGGGTTCTGGAAGTCAGTCGAGAAACTACAGCAGAGTCCATGAGGCCCCACCCTTCCCTGAAGAGCTACATGCAGCTAACAGCTACCGGGGGAAGGAAGAGACATTTCCTTTACTGACGGAGCCAGTTGGTAAGGTCCAGGCTCCTGTAAGCCACCCTAATGAACTTCAGTGGATCACCAAAGGGGAGACTAGGTGGAGGCAATGAGGCATGACTATGATAAAAATTATATACATACATAGAATTGTCATGACAAAAGTCAGTACCATGCATAATTAATATATGCTAATATTTTTTTCTAAAAAGTAAGAAACAGAAAGTAATCACACAGAAAGGATGGCTGGAATCCCAGTGTAGCTGAAATACTAGAGTTTGGCAGGAGCGGTGGCAGGGCCATATCAGTGCTGTTAGAAACAAGTGATCTTGGTCCATACAAAGGAACACACAAAGTAAAAGTCACTCGGCAAAGCGGTTCCTTTTGTCAGAAGCATTGTGTCAGAACCCAAATGAGGCTAGCAAGACCACTGCACCAAAATGGCTTCCATCTTTTATCCACAATGTGGGTAGTAACTGTGTCTCATCCCATTGGAGGGAGCCTGACTTTACATCTGCCATGATGTTGTCTTTTAAAACATTAACCTAAATCAAGGAATGGAGTCCAAAGTTTATAGATCAATGCAGAAATCAGATTGCAATGTCAGAAAATATGAGAACACAAAGCAAGACAGCTAGAAAAAGGACAGGTTCCCAGGAGCTATGGAAGCTCAGCAAATCAAGACATCTTCCCAAGATTACACAGCTATCAGTCACTGAACCAGCCCACAGGGTCATGTGACTTGTTCACATATCCCTGCATTAAATATAGTTCCCAAAATTCACCTGGGAAAAAAAATATGCCCAGAACAATTAGCCATTTTGGTGAAATACTATCCTCTCCATGAAACATCTCAACAGCATCATCCCTTGCTTCGAATCCTTTCCTGTGAGACCCTCCTCCAGGTTCCCATTGGCCAAGCACACCCCCAGTCACCACTCATATTTGCTTCCTGCTGCTATTTGGATGACAGCATGTCTCTTTCCTCCTGGCTCCTGAAGGGTCTACCTCCTTGTCAATGGCACATATCTAGAGCCCCATCTGTCCTGGTTCTTGCTTAGCCCACATGGAAATTCCCCTTCTCTAAATCTTTTCAGCACTCATGATTGATGTTGCATGATGGAGCTCTTAATTATGAACTTGCCTACATGGTTTTCTGATTTGCATGTCATGTTGACTTACGGTATTTTACTAAAATTGACATATGTATTGAAATGGCGCCATCTTTCTTCTGTGCTATTCATACCCCTGAGCACATGTGATCTTTACTATTCTTCCTCCTCTTCTTCAGATGTTCCCCGGGGTGAGCAGCAGCAACAGATGGCAAGGAGCCATCTCCACTTCCCTCTCCTGGGAAAAGAACAGAATAGAACATGAAACCAGGATGATTCTGTAAATTTCCAAGTCACTTAACCTTTCACAATGATCTCACTGGCTATTAAGGCGGAGAACATGCATAGCTATGGTAATGAAACTGGGTTTTTCCTTCTGCTCTTTCTGTTTCTGTTTGAAAAACAGAGATATGAATTATGGGTTCTAAAATCGGAAACATTTCAACCCACCGCTGCAGGAAAATCAGCATCTTAAAATGCAATGTTTACTTGAGAGTTCTTCCCGAGTCTCATCCAAGGTTTTAAATCCAGAGGAGTCACAAGTTTGTCATTATGTTTAATTCGGGGACCAGAGCCGTTCAAAGGTCAGCCTGAAGCAGAACGGCTATGGATGAATGTGTAGACACATATCCTTGTGACTAATACTGCTCCCCCTAGCAGTAGTATCTGTTACTCAACCAACAATGAACTTGATAGGTGGGGAGTTAGAATTTAAAACATTCCATTGGTAAAAATAGTAACTAGAGTGTTCATAGAGTGTAAGTACTCTTTTTAAAAAAAATTTACTTGTATATCTAGTAGAGGGGCTTGTGTATGTATGATACAGGCGCCCACAGAGTCCAGGAGAGGGCACTGGAAATCCTGCAGCTGGAGATATAGGTGAGTGTGAGCCACCTGGCATGAGTGCTGTGAGCCAAACGTGGGTTCTCTGTAAGATCAGTGCATGCTCTTAATTACTGAGTAATCTCTTCAGCCCCATTGCACTATGTTTAAAAACTGGTGTGTGAGGTGCCTGTTTTCTCTTGTAGTGACTTGTTGTGCACATGTGCAGAGTGTTGAGACAATAAGGGGGCTCACAATGCTAACAGGTGCTTCCCTAAAACATGTCCATTTAAGACTGATATTTAATATTTTCTTAGTGTGCCCTAATTCTCCTTCTCATCCCAGGAGGGCACTCGGAAAAAGGCAGAACCTTTAAGAGGTGGAGTGGCTTCTGAGCCATTGGTGACATGTCCTCAAAGGGACCTCCACCTCTTCTCTCTCTTCAAACTCTCAAAGCAGCAAGAACAACCTATGATGAAGTAAAATACAATAAGCCAAAAATAACCTTTTGTCTCTATTCATCAGCTGTCTTGGGCATTTGTTATAATGGAAGAAAGCAGACATAATAGCCAAAAGGCAGAAAGAACTCAGACGTTCATGGACAGATGAATGGGAATATCAGCTGGAATGTCATGTGATGGAATGATTGATACTCATCCATAAAGATCAATAGTCTTGCTATATGCTGAAGGATACTTAAATCTGCAATGCATTGTGTTAAGAAGCTAGAGCCAAAGGGGTATATGTTGCACTCACCCTTTTGCCCGAAATATCTAAAGTAGGTAAATCAATAGACAAATGCAGAGTGGTTGTGTATTAGTCAAGATTCTTTAGAGTAACAGAACTTATAGAATTAATCTCTCAATGTAAATATAAAGTGCATTTATTAGATTGACTTGCAGGCTATAGTCAGTCCAGCTAATCCAACAAAGGCTGCCTAAAAAGAGAAGGCCCAAGAATCCAATAGTTGTTCATCTCCAAGACTGGATGTCTCAGCTGGTCTTCAATGTGCACTGGAATCCCAAAGATGTGCGCTCTAACAACAGTGCAGAATGAACTTGCCAGTGAGAGCAAGAGCAAGCAGGCAAAGAGCGGAAGTCTTCCAACAGAAGACATGGTGGTCTTCCCACCTCAAAGATGCAGATTAGAAGTGAATCTTCCCTCTTCAGATGAAGCAAAATTCCCTCACAGGTATACCCCTCCGTTTTGGGGGGGGTTAGTTGATTCCAGGTGTAGTCAAGTTGACAGCCAAGAAGAGCCATCACAGGTGGTCCAGGGGCTGGGAGAACAGAGGAGCTTTTGGTGCCTAAGAGTTGTGTGTGTGTTTAAGAGAATGTTCCGCAGCTGCATGGTGACTGGCTGACAATATTGTGGTTGCTAACTGCCACTAAATTGTTCACTTTAAAACAGTTCATATCAAATTGTGTGAATCTCATCTTGGTAATTTCTAAAAACCCTTATTAGTGAAACAGTGGATGCCATTTGTAATCAAGTTTTAGGTGTAAATTACCAATTAACGGAGTCTAATTAAGCCTTGTAGTAGCCCACACACACAATTTGTTTACACTAGAAAGCTGGATGGAAGGGCATTCAAAAGATTGAACTCACTGTGAATTGCAGCCATTGGTGCTGAAATAATAAGACAGAAAGAATTCCTAATTTGTTGGCAATTGATACAACACAAACATTATCAGGAGGATGGGAGTGAGGTAGATACTAAACCTTGGGGCACCCTCAGTCCTTAACAGACTATAAGCTGACACTGGAGCCAACATCACTGCCAGAAGTAGGGTATTTTCTATGATTTAAATGCTAAAGATGAGAATTATAGGGACTTATGTAATGAATTAGAGCTGTCTATAAAGATAAATCTAAATGTGCCTGGATCGTGGTTATTTTTTTATGCCAACAGCTTATGCGTTCGGCTTTCCCAGCTTATATTTGTATCCTGATTGTGTAGATGTTTCTAAATCTGGTGCCGGAAAAGCTAGGAGAGATGATGGTCTAGCCCTTGCTTTTAATTTGAGGAAAAATCAAAATGAAATGGAAATACCACATACCTTGTTTGGTTTTTTTTTTTTTCCTCTGAGAACATTTTATTGGCCTTTTGTATAAAATTTATTTTCAATCCTACCTTTTCCCTGTACTTTTAAGAAGAAGAAAAAATTCAAATACTAGGTTTGTGAAGGTTAACATTGGTGGTCAATTTGACAGGCTGTAGAAACACCTTGGAAACCAAGCTGTTGATGTGTCTGTCAAGGGTTTCTAGATTGGGTTACTCTAGGTGAGAAGGTGCTCCAAAGTGTGGGCTGCATCCTCTCACTGGTGGGGTCTCAGAGTGAATAACAAGGAGAAAGTGAGCTGAGCACCAGCATCCACCGCTCTCTGCTTCCTGACTGTAGACGTCATGTGACCAGCTGCTAAGCTCCTGCGGTCATGCCCTCCCTGCCCTTAGGGTTGATCTTGTCACTGTGACTCTAAATAAGCCTTCCTTCCACAGGATGATTTGTATTGTGGTGCCTTGGAGCTCAGTAGAGGTCCTCTTCATCAGAACACCTGTGAAGACTTGCCAGAGACCCTCAGGATCAGACTTGTTGACTGCTGACATTCTGTCCTAGGAAAAGGGGGTGGGGTGGAGATAGGGAGGGCTGTTGGACCCTCAGCTGGTGGCAGCTGCTCCTCTTGCACCACCCAGCCATTTGTATGTTATTCTGCCCGAAGTGCACATGGCCTCATGGTTTCGGGAGATGCTGGAGTATATAGACTAGGAGAGATTAACTGAAGAGAGGGTTCCATCCATCTGACTCTGAGGAAACCATCTCCATGCTGAGTGAGATGTTCTGGTGAGGCCACTTAGGAATCACTCATGCTCTGATACCTCACATCTCACCAATGCTTTGTATGTAACCCCAATAAACGCATTGATTCCGAAAGCTGGACTCTGATGTAATCCCTATTTTGGTTGTGCTGTGCTGTCAGGCCTTTGAAGGCTTTAGACAGTGGATGGCCAACTGTGGGAATTCTCCCAGCGTGTCTGCCATGGTCTCTGTCACAGCAGCAAGAAAAGTGACTGACACACGCCTTTTCCTCTTGCATTGTAGTATCAGGCGATTTGATGCAGGGTAAGACCCTTGAGGCCAGAAGAGCTTAGCTCTGCCCTTACAGACTGGCGTCTGAGAACACATAGCAGGTGCTCAGAGCATGGGAGCTCTGGGGAGGTCTGGGGAGCTCTGGGGAGCTCTGGGGACAGTCCTCGCCCTAAAGGAGCAGAGAGAGGAACGCAATGAGATGGGCAGGAGAAAATGGAGAGCAGGGAAAGGTGGGGAGCCACCGAGGGAGGCACAAGGAAGGACCTGGAGAGATCCTGACCATCAGACGCTGCAAGGAGGCTGGAATTCCAAACCTGCATTCTTTTTCTTGCCTTTTCTCTTTTCAGGAGCAGTTATCAAAGGGGCCTACTCAAATGCCATCTCCCTGTGGTGCATGGAAATCATTAATGGGACAAAGGGGAAAGAGATTAGTGAGGTGGCATTTTATCCAGAGCTGGACATAATGGCACTCTCGTTGTTTGGGAACAAGGACAAAAGAAAACCTATTTGTTTTCTAACAATCTTTCCTGTGTTAAGGTAACACGAGATCACTCAAGTCAGAAACACTCCAAGGTACCAAGAAAAAATTAAAATCACACTCAACTGCCCCCAGGAGATAACATGTACTTTATTACTTCCAGTCCTTATCTATTTTCTGGACCTGTGGTCTCGGACAACAGCATAGTATTGTCCCCTGGTTATTAGTTCTCATTACATCACGACCACTTTCCTTATTGTGTATTCTGAGAATACCCACTTCTATTGTGTAGATGGACAGTAGCAAAGTATCATCAGTGGGCAGAGAAATGGCTCGTTGGGTAGAGACCTGCCACACAAGGGTTAGGACCTGCATTCAAATCACCAGACCCCACAGAAGGCTACACAGGCTGCATCTGTAATCCCAGCACTGACAGGGTTGTGGGAGGCAGGAGCATGGGACTCCCAGAAGTTTGCAAGTCAGCTAGCCTGCTGTATACAATGGTGAACAAGAAACCATGCCTCAAAACAATGGAAGGCAAGGACCAACATCCAGAGCTGTCCTCTGGCCTCTACATGTGTGTTGGCATAAATGCACCTGCACTAACACACACAAATCACTAATGATAAGGTTAAAACCCCAACCCCTAACCTCACCCTAAGCACTCCCTTGAAATAGTACCACAGTTGTTAAAGAAATAGTTGATGTCAGCCTGCCAGTGGTGGAGCACGCCCTTAATCCCAGCACTCAGGAGGCAGAGGAAGGCAGATCTCTGTGAGTTCATGGCTAGCCTGGTCTACAGAGTGAGTTACAGGACAGGCTCCAAAGCTACACAGAGAAATCCTGTCTCGAAAAACCAAAAAAAAAGAAGGAAGGGAGGGAGGGAGGGAGGGAGGGAGGAAGGGAGGGAGAGAGAGAGAGAGAGAGAGAGAGAGAGAGAGAGAGAGAGAGAGAAAGAAAGAAAGAAAGAAAGAAAGAAAGAAAGTAAGTTGATGTCAACAAGAACATTTACTTAAGAGTTAAGTAAGGCATTCTGTGTCTTAGTGTTACAAATAAAATTAAAGGTATACCTAGCTCATAAGAAAACAAAATGAGGGGCTGGGAAGATGACCAAGTCAAAGAAGGGCTGGCTGTGCAAGCATGAGGACCAGAGTCTGGGCACCCAGGATCCATGCCAGGTGTGAGCGGTTACACACATCTGTAGCCCTAGATGTAGAGGTAGACATAGATGGACTCCAGAGCTCACTGGCTGGCCATTCTAGCCAATTGGTGAGCTCCAGGTTAGAGAGAGACCCTGGCTCAAAGGCAGAGTGTACATTCACATAAATGATCAGAAAAATAAAATCTTAGCAGAAAGAAAATTCTTCATTTTTACCAAATACTTATGCCAAGGCAATTGAATGCATCGAACCATCTCTCTAGCCAGAATTTATGCTGCAGAGACCTTGTAATAGTGCAAGTACAATCACTTCATCTCTGCAGTGATAAGTGTCCCACTGTGTCCACACAGAGGTGTCCATGACCTTTGAGGACCAAGAGCCGAGGGCAAGGCACCCTTTCCTGCTATTTTCATATCCTTTGGCTTCTAAAGGCTCAAGCACACAGGGTTCTGTCAGAGTTAAAGGAAGAAGAAAAAAATAAAGAGGAGCCACTGCCCATCCTGGAAGGTTAGTTTGGGGATAATTGCAATCACTGTTCTTTCCTTGAACAGTCCTTCCTGACCTGGGTAGAGCAGCTCAGGGCAGCCTGAAGTATAGAAATGGCCATTCAATGGGACCAGCTGGCATCCTGGAAGTTTCTTTAATAATGCAATGAAGTTGATCTGCCTGGTCTGACAGAAGGATCGTTCTGAGAAGGGAGCTCCCGGAAGACCTCTTGCCAGCACTGATGGGTGACAACTCAGACTGCTGGCCTTTGGTGGCATCCATCATTAGGGCCACTGCTTACTCCTTCCAAGTCTTCATCTCTCCCTGGGACAGCTGTTGACTATGATGACAGGGACATCACCTGTGTCCAAAGGGAAGCAATCCCTGGTGTGTGAACCTTGAAAGGTTGACAGCATTGCTTACAAATACACCCCAGCCCAGCAGAGCCCACTCAGCAGACTCTGGCTTAGCAAAATACCACAGCTTTGTAAGATACCTGCTCCAAAACCTCATAAGGCCAAAGCTGTTCCTATTCCTAACTCTGCCAGGTAATCACAAATGATGATTTCCTAGGGCAGAAAAGGGACCCATAGAGTTGGTAAATGCTACATTCTGGCTATGGGCTTCAGGTTTTTAGCTTCTAAGACACTCAAAAGATATTCACCATGAAAGCCTGTATTACAACTTCAGGAACTTTCCTGAGACATTTAAAGAGTGGCTTCAGAAGGGCAGCCATATTTCATTAATGACATCACTACCAACAGATAAAATAAGGAACATGTTTTATTGGGAATAAGTATAATGGAGTTCAATGATAATGCTGAAGTCATTAAGGTGATGTGAGTGCATTCAAGATATTTCCATATTCATTTCACTCCCTTGCAAAGCAAATTTTTATGGATTTTGTATTTGCTTTTTTTTTTAATATAGGGGAATTGAACCTAGAAACTATCCCCTTGGATATAAAGAGTCCCCAAAAAATCTGTAAGAAACAGTTTAGGGTTGGGGATAGTCTGATCTGCCTTAAGGACCTGAAGCCCAACAACAGAGCCCAAGGAAAAGGTGGTCAGAGTGTGATGTCAGCCCTGAAGAGGAGAGCAATGATCCCTAGGACTTGCTGGGCAGCCAAAAATTGTGAACTTTAAGCCAATCAGAGACCCTGTATCAACAAACAGAGTAAGCAAGGCAGACTGTAGCCAAGGAAAGGTATCCGAGCTTGACCTCCAGTCTACACAGGTACACACACACATACACACACACACACACACACACACACACACACACACACACACACACACGGTGGGGAGGGAGGTCAGTGCAGTGACAAAGCATGACTTCCAATTATGAAGATACCAAAGAACAATCTTATGAAAGCTCACTTCCAAGTAGCTGCCATGGTGTCTTTCTCCCTGAGCAAGCTCACACCATCTCCCTGGTACATGGGCTGGCTAGGAGACACACTGGACCCTGTGATGCTGACAGCCGGTACTCTGGACCCAACATGCAGAAGCTAGAATGATTCAAAATTATTTTAATAAAGAGTGTTACTTTCTTCACTACAGTTCTAGAACTGGAGAGGAGAGGAGAGGATAGCAGGAACATCACCAGTGACGAAGTAACAATTCTGCACTGAGGTGGCACCCATATGAGCAGCCGATAGTGATGTCTCTTAAGTGTGTCCTCTGCCATGGCTTAAGCAAAGCAATGACAACTGGTCTGTTTAGTTCCCTCACCCCATGCCTCAACCCCTTTCACACTTACTTGGGGACTATACTCTTTCCAACCCAACACATCCCAACACATTGATCAATGTATTAACTGTTTAAAAAGCTTTAATATGCCAGAAAGATGGCTCAGTGATTGAGAGCATGGTGGCTGCTCTTGGAGGACCTGGGATCCGTTCTGAGCATCCACATTGTGGCTTACAACCTTCTGTAACTGCAGTCCCAGGGCATTCCATGCTCTCCTCTGGCCTCTGCAGGCACCAAGCATGTTTGCAGTACATGAAGGTAAAACACCCATACCTAAGATCTGAAAGCGCTAAATAATCACCTTACTTAGCGGACACAGGAACCTGTAACATAGTTACACTGTAGCAAATTGCTTGCTTCATAATAATTCAGCCTATTAATATTTTTTGCTTTTTTTCTGTGTTTTTGGTTAAAGAAACTGGATAATCTAGTTTGTACTATCTTTCTTAATCTTTTTCTTCCAAGGCCATTTTACTGAACTACTTTAAATAACCTAAACTTATTTTGTTTGCATTGGTGTCCTAGGTGGGCTCCGCCAAACCATGCCTTCCATGGAAAGGGCTGTTTTCATCAACACGCCTTCACAGAGGCATCCACCAGTCTTCCACAGAGCATCCTTCCTGAGGACTCCAAGACTTTCAGTGAGGCCACTCCGATACTGTGTTCATTGGTTTGAATTCTTTAGTCATTGATAAAGGAACTATTCATCACTGTACTTTTCTTGTCTAGCACATGTGAAGCACAGACATATAATTCTGTTTTCTTGAAGACTGTCTCAGGGTGGAGCCACTTCAAAAGCTTGGGGTCCAACTTTGAAGTTCCCTCCACTTCATGCCCTGAAGTGTGTTACAGACAGAAACACACAGACAGACAGCCTGAGTACTAAGACTTTCTGCCTGTACTAAAAATAGAAACAAATAATAAAAAGGGGGGTCAATCTAAAAGAAAATTAGAATTGATAGAACCGCCAAATAAGCCCCACCATGAAATGCTTCTTTTGCAAAAGTTTGAGTGTGCTTTTCCGTCACTGATTTCTTCCGTTAGACCCAGAAGGTGCAAGTCCTCCATCTCAGATGACAGCGTTGTTAGCAGTTAGAGTCAGCGCTTGCGGCCCCATAGAATTTAAAGTAGCACTAATAAGATCCCCATGCAAAGCCTAAGGTAAGTGACAGCAGAACTCCATAGTGTCATCTAGCGATAACCCAAAGTGCTCATTTATGAAACAAAAAGTGAGTCAAAGACGACGTGTGCCATTTGTCATTCTTATTTAGACAATTGACTTCAGCCATGGCAGCTCCTTAAGCCTGGATCATTTCATTTGTCTGTTGATGTGCTCTCATGAACCTCGTCAGTGCTACCCAGCGTATGTGCCCAAAAACACTCACTAGTAAACAAAGGGCTGATGTGTGGTGGCATTGTGTTCCCCGAAATAAACTTACCTGGGGTCAGAGAACAGGACAGCCACAATATTAAACATGAGGATAGGCAGTGGTAGCACACGCCTTTAATCCTAGCATTCCAGAGACAGAAATCCCTCTGGATCTCTGAGTTCAAGGGCACATTAGAAACAGCCAGGCTTGGTGACACTTGCCTTTAATCCCAGAAATCCAGCCTTTAATCCCAGGAAGTGACAGCAGAAAGTAGAAAGATATATAAGGTGTGAAAACCAGGCACCAGAGCTAGTTAAACATTTGGCTGGTTAAGTGTTCAGGCTTTCGAGCAGCAGTTCAGCTAAGATCCATTCTGGATGAGAACACAGAAGCTTCCAGTCTGAGGAAACAGGATCACCTGAGGAACTGTCGAGGTGAGGAAGCTATGGCTTGTTCTGCTTCTCTGATCTTCCAGCATTCACCCCAATAACTGGCCTCGGGTTTGATTTTATTAATAAGAACTTCTAACAATTCTGCTACACTGATGAATCAGAGAGACAACAGGCAGGGGAACTGTGACCCCAGAAGACAACATGCTGGTTTACTGTAAATCGACCATTAGCACCCAGAGTACAAAAACCTCCAGAAACTTCTGAGGTCATCACTCCTGCCATTGTGCCTAAGGTTCTCCTGCACCACTGTCACAAGAGTTGAGCAAACAGCTCCTGCAAGCCCAGTCAGGTGCATTAGATCCTAACATGGCCCTTAGTGAACCAGCACTCCCACCCTGTGTGCCCTGGCATGGGATGCACACACAGAACAAAGATCGAAACCCAGATGCAAATATCACTGGTGTTCACAGAAGTCCTCTCCCAGCCCAGTCTGCAGTCTGGAAACTGACTCCAGGATGAGCACAACTGAGAGAGAGGTTTTGGGGAAACTGAGCCCACAGCAGACAGTGAGGAAGAGTGGATCTGAGAAGCAGCCATGGCATCCGAAAGAAAATTGAAGAGTTTATCCAAGATTGGGCATCCTGTCAACAAAAGCTGGTTGAGGATCAAGCAAAAGTATTTCCAACTCATCAGCAGAGACAGCAGTGAGGAGCTGGGGATGCAGTATGGTGGAGGGGTACTTATCCAGAATACATAGGAGTCCCTAGCTAAAGGGACAGGACAACTTTCTGAGAAAGATCATTCAAATGTGTGGCAAATGAGGGATGAAAAATAGGGAGGGAGAGCAGGGGTCCAAACAACATCAAACGGCTTCTTAGAAGCCAACGGAATAACAAGAATAACTGTCTAGTTCCTTGGAGGTCCATATAGCTGACAAAACCTAAGCTGAGAACATGAAATCTGAAGCTGGTGTGAAGAGAAAGGGAGGAGAGAAGGAAGGAGGGGGGAGATCAAAGAAATTGTGAGAAAACAGAACAACAATTGCCCCAAAGAACAACAACAACGACAACAAAAATGAGTTCAGTGAAGGAAAGACATGAGCCAGGCACAATGAGTTCACACAAAACAAGCTATCATCTGCATTTTACACCTGAAAGGCTTCACAAGAATTACATACAACCAATCAAAATCATTCGGCCTTACAAGGAATCATAGAAGTGCAAACCAAGACTGAATTAGATCCCCTTGCATATCCATAAGTTGATAAAATGTAGATATCTCACATGGGCAATGGCTGTAGCAGATGCAGGTCATCCGATTCTAGTACAAGCAGGCACAATCACTTGGGTGGAATTCTGCCGTTATCTTATAAAGCTGAAGACATGCACACCATTCAGTCAGTAGTTACACCCTTGGACACACATCCCACCAGAGATAAGCTCATACAGATGAAGATGCCTACAGCCCCACTTTTTATAACAAGAAACTGGAGACAACAGAATTGCACATCAACTGAAGACGGATTTAATAAACCTTGCCGTACTGAGACAATGCAATAATGCACATCAGTGACCGTGAAGAAATCAGAGCCCCTGTCGGCAACATGGCTTTTTTGCTGTTGTAACATTTGAGGGAAATGAGTGAGTCCCAAGAGACTGTGTATACATGGCATCTTTGTATTTAAAGTCCATGAACAAATAGAACTAAATAAAATGTTGAAAGAAAGGACAGTACCGAAACTGAACAATACATAGAAATCAAGGAAATGATAAGCACAAAATTCAAGATAAAAGTCACAGAGAGAGCAGAGGCAGGTGAGAGGAGAGGATGAGCAGAAGGGAGACATGATGATTCCATGTCAGCTGTATGAGAAGTGGGGGAGGAATATGCTGCAGAGTGTGTGCTGAGCACACAAAACCCTGGAGTCACTGGGCTGATTACCAGCAACACACACAGGCGTGTGCACACACACAGGTACATGCACACACACAGGTGAATGCATACACACACATGCATGCACACACGTGCATATACACACATGCACAAACACATATGCACACACATACACAGGTATACACACACATGCATACACAATACACAAATGCACACACATGCATGTGCACACATACATACATGCACACACGCACATTGCCAAGATTCAGCTGGCTCATCTCTATTCCCAGAATTAGGACGTGGATGCAACTGAAACCAAAAGTCTGTGAATTCTAAGATAAAAAAGATCTATTTCCATAAATTTACTTTCAATTCTTAAGCCCTAGCCCAAACTCATTTTTATGATTTACTGTATTTTATTTAAAGTGCCGTTACTTGAAGCAATCTCTCTGAGAACCAGTCATTTTAAAATGATACAGTGTGCCTGTTAGAAAGCCCTCCCCGCTGTTGGGCCTAGAGCTGACATTTTGCTGTCTCTGCTGCTCCAGTCGCCCCCAGGAAGCGTCTTGCTTTCGCAGCTCAGCCTACTGCTTTAGAAAGCCCACCCTGAGTCAAAGAGCAGATGGACACCCACTCCAATACTCCAAATTCTTAACTCCATTACATGTTTGTTCCAGGCCTCTAGACTAGCTGAGAGCTCTACCTCAATGTCTCAGGAGCTCTGGGTACCAATGGTCTCTTCCCATTGTGGCTCAGCTTTGGGAAAGAAGACACACATTTGAGAGGAGCACTTACCACAGTTTCCAAGTAACATATTTCTGACTAACTACTTTTTTTCCTGTCACACACAGTGTTAGCCCTCTTAGTTTACCTGGACATTTTTTGTTTCTATTGTCATGTCATATATACATGAGTATATGTATCTAAAAATCTAGGAACCACAAATGAGAGAAAATGGACAATAGTTATCTTTCCAAGATGCTCCATTGGCCTAGTATGATTATCTCTAGTTGCCTCCATTTTTCTGCAAAGAACAAAACTTCATTGTTCTTTACAGTTGAAAAGAAAAACTTCATCGTGTATTATGCCATGTTCCCCTCCTGCACCCCCTGTTGCCACATGCCCAGGTGGGCTCCATAGCACGGCTCTTGCTAACGGGGCTGTGGGAACACTGTGTGCACGTGTCTCTTGAGTCCCTTTGACTTGCAATCAACAGGGACGATTTCTATGTAGGGGAAAAGGAATAAAGATCCGGTGAACACACGTAGAGGAGCAAAGAAGAATGTCAAGAGTAAGATGTTCTAGTGACACAGGGCTCAGTCGTGTGTGTGTGTGTGTGTGTGTGTGTGTGTGTGTGTGTGTGTGTGTGTGTGTTACCCTAAGGATACCTGTATAGAGGCCAGAATCAACTCCGAGTACTGCACCCCACCAACTCCCCAGTGAACATTCAGGATCCCGTCTTTGCCTCCCCAGCACTAAGATCACAGATGTGTGCTGCCACACCTGGGTTTTACATGGGTGCTGGGGATCCAAACTCAGGTCCTCATGCTTGCACTTTACCCATTGAGATGGTTAACCTCAGCAAAATCTACAATCACCTAGAAGGTGGGCCTCTGGCCGTGCCTATGAGAAATTATTTTAATAAAGTTCATTGAGGTGGGAAAAGCATGCTCTAAGGATGGTACTGTTTCCTGGGATGGAACTCATGGACTGAGTCAAAAGGAGGAAGATTGCCAAGCACAGCCATCATTGCTCTGCTTCCTGACTGTGGAAGCCATGTGACCAGATGCCGCAATCTCTGCTGGTCTGCCTTCCCACCATGAAGGACCGCAACCTCAACCGTGGCCAGATGAACCCTTTCTCCCTGAAGATGCTTCTGTCAGGGCGTCTCTGCACAGCCACAGAAAAGGACACTAAAGCAGCCACTGAGCAGTCTATTTGCAGCCAAGCTGACTTATCAAGGGAGAGGTAGCAGGACTCTGTTAGAAGCATTAAAAACAAAGAGCATTTTCATCTGTGGTATTTCTTGAGCCAATCAGATAAATGAAAATGAATAGTATATGTAGATGTAAGTCTTATTAAATAAGAAACACAGAGCCAAATAAAGAGTTAAACACCCAAGAGTTCAGAGCTGTAGCTAAGACCTGATACCAAAAACCCTTTCTTACCCTTCACTGCCACTGTCGTCCTTCCCCTCAGAAAGAGGCCTACTTCCTGTGTATCTGTCTTTTTATTGACTTTCTGCTCTGCCTTCTCATTGGTTGTAAACCCAGCCACATGACCTCCTCGTCACTGCCTGTCTGTACAGACCTCCAGGTCTCTATGGTTAGTATTGAGACTAAAATGAAATGATGCAACAGCCACACTGAGCTATGACTAACACACATGCTATCTGGTGGATGGTAGGCCTGAGGAAGAAACATGACCCCAAACTTCACTCAGTTTTCATGGCTGGAAGAAGCAGGATCAGTAAATACTCTCAGTATGTTGACGGATATTTGGACTTATTTTGACCACATAGAGGAGGCCTCTAAGAAATAAAACCAGAAATCAAACCTTGAGGAAATGTGCTCATAACCAATTTGATTTTATCTAAAACAATTATTGCAATGTATTCCAATCTTCATAGTGATTGCTTCATCAAGATTTTCTGCTAATGTTCATGTGATCTGAGTTTGGTCATTCTCTTGTTACTAGATCAGAAGCGACATTTCTGAAATGGCTAGCATGTGCTTTTACAGTGACTCAAATTGGGGAAAAATTGAGTGGACTCTACATTTTAAAAAAGGTTTTTCATAAGGTCTTTTTCTAGAAGTATTTTATTGGCATAGTTACTGCACGCTACTAGTGCAATATGATGAGATGCAGACGTGTCATGTGAGACAGCAATTTCAGAGATCAGTTCATTTCTTTGTCACAGGAGAGAAAGGTGTCAGCATTTCTGTCTGCTTAGGCAGCTGTCCCTTCTTTGTTCACTGAGACATTAGAATTTGTTCCTCTTGTGGAGCTCCATTTGAGACCGTTGATATTTGCCATAGGGGTGTGTGTGTGTGTGTGTGTGTGTGTGTGTGTGTGTGTATGCTCATGTGGGGAGGGTGCAGGGATGTGTGTGTGTGTGTGTGTGTGTGTGTGTATGCTCATGTGGGGAGGGTGCAGGGATTTGTGTGTGTGTGTGTGTGTGAGTGCACACTCATGTGGAAAGGGTACAGGGATATGTGTGTGTGTGTGTGTGTATGCTCATGTGGGGAGGGTGCAGGGATGTGTGTGTGTGTGTGTGTGTGTGTGTGTGTGTGTCTGTGTGTGTGTGTGTGTCTGTGGAAACCAGAAGTCAATCTTGTGTGCCATCTGTCTCAGGCTATCTTGGTATTTTTGAGTCAGGGTCTCTCTATTTTACCTGGGCCTCTGTGAATAGGTTAGGCTAACTGACCAAGGAGACAGAAACACAAACAGGGTGGAAACCTGAAGGCAGGAGCTGATGCAGAGGCCGTGGAGGAGTGCTGCTTACTGGCTTGATCCTCATGGTTTGCTCAGCCTGCTTTCTTAGAGAACCCAGAACCACCAGCCTGGGATATACCACCCACAATAGGCTTGGCTTTCCCCTTCAATCACTAATTAAGAAAATGCCCTACAGGCTTGTCTACAGCCTAATCTTATGGGGTATTTCTCAACTGAGGCTCTCTCTTCTCTGATGACTTTAGCTTTTGTCAAGTTGGCATAAAACTATCCAGTACACTCCTGTCTGCCCTGCCCCCAGCACTGGGATTAGAAGTGTACACCATACTGAGCTTTTTATACAGGTACTGGGAAATCAAATTCAGGCCCTCAAGGTTATGCAGCAATATTTTAATTGACTGAGCCACAGTTCCATCCCTTGTTTTTGTTTTTGGGACAGAGTCTCACTTTGTAGCCAGGCTGACCTCAACATTCTAACAGTGCTCCTGCCTCAACTGGAACTACAGGTGTGAGTCACCACTCACTGACATGCTTGCAAAGAATTCAGTGTACTAATATCTGCTTTTATGAAGTTTTTTGCATGATGGGAAATGTAGGAGTGAAATGTGTACAAGGTATATAAGTTAAATCATAATCTACACACTGGAAGTACAATAAATGCAGAAATAATCTTAGATTCTTCATGAAGTCTCAGTTAGTGTAGAGCTGATGTCTAGGGTGTTGCTTAAAGTTGACTCTGAACGGCAGTCAGTAGACAGCACATGGTCTCATAAGGAAAACACATTGAAGCCTTCTAAGATCCATTCTTTTTCAGAAAAAAAAAAAAAAAAAAAGAGGCTTTGTAGAAAGAACCGTGGGCCTCCGATACCCGATCTTTGCTCCTGAGTCTCCGGGGCTGCCTTCAGATCTGACAGTGTCTCCTCTATGTGGCTGTGTCTGCTCCATGTTGAATTCCAGTATTTATTGTTGTCTGGCTCAGCTTCAGACGTCATCCGACAGCAAGGCAGATACAAATGCAGCCCTTGCTCCCAGGATGGAGGGACGCAATTCCATGGGATTCATGACTGCCAGTTAAATTTTTATTTTATTTACCAGGTGCAATGGTGGTCTTTCAGGTATCCCCTACAAAGAGATTCCCTCGAAAGTAATTCCCCCCAAATGTGCATCTTTGTATCTTTTATTTTCCCTCTTCAAACAGAGACAAATACTATGTCCTCTAAGAGAAATGAACGGCTTTTTCGGGTCAGTTCCTCCCTATTGTGTGCAGTAGTGCTCCGCATTTGGGAGCATTCAAAGGTCTGTGATCAATTTCTTAATAACACACTGAAAAGTGCACGCATGCACACAACACAAACCGGCTAAAATGGAAGGTGCATTGTTTTTAAAGCTGACACTGGCGACACTTAGAGCAGCCCCTTCCGGAAACAGTTGCATTGCAGAGGGAAAACCTCCCCCCTGGGCAATAAGTAGGTTCAATGCACAGACTGGATGACAGGGGGAAAATATTAGAATCTTTCCTGAAATTGTTCTGCAAATAAATATAACAGGCCCTGGATCGGGCTCGGAAGGGACTCAAGGCACCCCCACTCTGTGACAGCTCTGTCACAGTGCTGTCTACACCAAACCTGTCCACCCGCCACACTAACGCAAAGAAGCAGCAGTCTCTCTGATTCTCAGCTACTCCAGTTCTCTCTGACTCTCAGCTACTCCAGTTCAGACTTGAGTAGCACAAGCAAGGGTGACTGAATTGGAGGGGGGGGGGGTCTCGTCAGTGGCAGAATTTCCAGAGGTTACTGCTATGTCACAGGGCAGGGAGCATTAGCGCTCACAGATCCAGGCTCACCTGCCTCCATGCACCTAGGAACACATCTGTGCACATAGATGCAGGTAAAGGTGGAGAACAGGTTTGATACTTGGCCTGTTCCCAACTGCACAGATTTCTTTTGTTTTCCTAGGTCACGTGACTCCGCATGCTATGTATGTCTTTTCTTATCTCATCTCTGCTCTCCTACCACAATGACAACTGTGTAAGAATTTGCCATTTGCCAGGCAGTGGTGGTGCACACCTTTAATCCCAGTACTCAGGAGGCAGAGCCAGGTGGATCTCTGTGAGTTCAAGGCCAGCCTGGGCTACCAAGTGAGTTCCAGGAAAGGCGCAAAGCTACACAGAGAAACCCTGTCTTGGAGAAAAAAAAAAAAAAGAATTTGCCATTTAAGAAAATCAAAGGCCAGGCTGGGTGGTACATGGCTATAGTCTCAGCACTTAGGAGATAAGGACAAAAGGATCAGGATTCAAGGTCATTCTCAGACACATACTGAGTTTGTGTATGGTCTACATGAGACCCTGTCTCAAACACAAATCAATAAATAAGTGAAAATAGCAGATGACGAGGTCTATTTCAGCAGTCTATAGAGACTGAGCCATAGAACTGTCAACACTTGACCTAGACGACAACAATTCACAGTTCTAACTCAGATGCTCTATTCAAATACTATCTTCTTTTAATTTTACTATTATTATTATTTTATGCACTACATAGGGATATGGTGCATGAGCCAGGGTGCACATGTGGAGGTCAGAGAACAAGTTTGCGGAATGAATTCTCTTCTTCCATATTGATTTACATGGGTTTGGGGATTGGAACTCAGGTGTCTTTACCCATGGAGCCATTTTACCAGCCCCAAACATTGTCTTCGTTGACAGGACAAAGTACTGCTAGTCTAAGAAATATCTGTGTCAGGCTGTTTGCTGTTTGGATGTCATTACTTTTTTAGAATTCAATAACCAGCCACATATCATTACTTTTTCCTAGACCTTCATGGCAACATGAAGGCAAGTGATCAGTGTTTCAAATTCTGTGCTTTGGGCAGAAAGCGTCTCAGCCAACTGAAGCCCAACAGCTCTTCTGCTTTCGGTCCAGTTAGTCTCACAGCCCGGCATTAGCTATTGTCCATGAAAACAGTCAGAGGAGGTAAGGATAAATCAAACTCATTCTGATGGTAGTTTATAGTTCTGGGTATGCTTTATTTCAAACAAGGCTGGGAAAAGGATTCAGAGTGTGCACATCTGCTTTCCCCAGAGATGTCTGAGTAGCAACTGCAGGGCATACTTGTGAAACTGATGCCCAGATTATCTTTCAGAAAAATGTTCCAGAACTTCTAAAGTCATGTTTGTCCTCTCAAACACAGCATTATGGGATTACCTGGAGCCAGTAATACCACACCCAGCCACACATTCTCCTCAAACACTTTCCTGAAGAAACTGGATAGGCTGTGGATTCTCAAAAGCATTGTGTTGCAAGGCTGACACTCCATCTGAAGTATATGAAAGGCTGAAGGCCCCTGGGAAACTGGAAATAGAAATTACAGAGAGAGAAAAGCCTCAGCAGGTGACACGTCTCTATGGGGAGATCGGCAATGCGATACTTCTAGCACATTTTCAACATGGCTCTGCTTTGTCCTAAAGTGATCATATGACCTCACAGAGCACTTTTCTCTCACCCAGATTACCAGAACTCTACACCGGCGAGGGGAGCTGGGGCCATGGGATTTCAGAGCTTTGGTTTCATGTTTGTCTTTTGTAGCTTGCACCAAATGATTCCAGGGTTAATTGTGTTCTACATTCTTAGTTCAGAAATAACCTCTAGTATCTCATTGGTGCTTCTCACAAACTGGTTTATAAAAAGCTTCTGTCCAGCAAAAGAAACACCAGCAATTGAAGAGGCAACCCACAGAGTGGGAGAAAATCCTTGCCAGATATTCATCCAACTCAGGATTGGTGTCTAGAACATGCAAAGAACTCTAAAATTGCAACATTAACCAAATAAACAACCCACTTAAAACACGGCTGTGGAACTGAACAGAAAATTCTCAAAGGAGAAATATTTTCTGTTTTTCTTTGCAACCAAAGACACCTCAGTACAGTGGAGTTTCCCAGAACTGTGGGCACACTTTAAAGCTGGACACAGAAAACTGTGTACAGGTTGGTTGATGTCTTGTCTTCCTGGCTTTGTGTTCGGGGCCTTAAGATTTATAGGGTTCTTATCATTTCATCATCATCTTCAAACTGAACTTACTGATCCCAGCGTCCATGCTGCCTATCAGCCATCCATGCTTCTGTTTCATTTTGTGCATTGTTTTGTTAAAAATTTGCTAAGAAAATGAAGAAACATGCAGGGTAGAGGAGCAGATGTGTGTGGGCCACATCTGTACGGAGGATGTTATCTAGCATCCATGTATAAAGGGATAAATAAATAAATAAAAATCCAAAGTCAAATGGGACAAAAGGTGGACAGGTAAAGCCAGCTCGGTGGCGCACGCTTTTCATTCCAGCACTCGAGGCCGAGGCAGACAGATCTCTGCAAGCACCAAACCAGCCAGGTCTACAAAATGAGTTCCAAGACAGTCAGAGTGACATACTAAGACCCTATCTTAAAACTAAAACCAAAAAAATGTATGGATAATAAACACATAAAAAAAAAAAAAAAACTTAACCTCAATAGCTACAAGAGAAATGCAAATTAAAGGTACAATGGGCTGTCAGTACACAGAATTGTTAAAAAGAAAAGCAACAGTAACATCCAATGCTGGGGAGACCACAGAGAGAGTAGATTAGCCACTCACAGCTGGTGAACATCTCCAACACTGAGGCCACTCTGGAGCCAAACCTACAGCTGCCCATGATTTAACATGCAGCCCCAGGCTTTCATCCCAGTGAGATTAAATCTCGTGCCCACCCAAAACCCAGCACAGTGGTACAGTTAATAGATCCATTCAAAACCATCCCCAAATGGGCAACCAGATGACTTTCAAAAATGGATGGTCAACCGAACTATGGGGTGTCCACCCTGTCAAGTTATAATTAAAAGAGACAACCTATAAAAACAACTACCTGGACAAGGACCCACAGAACAATGTGGAGAAAGAAACCCTCCCAGAAGGTTTGGTCCTGCCTGGTTCCACATCCTCGTCATCACGAAGAGAAGAAATGGCACGTGGGAAGAGCAAATGTTTGGCTACAGGAGCTTGAGGGAGAGAAGTCAGAAGGAGAATGGCTGAGCTTAGGAGGGGGTACCAAAGGTTCCCATGGCAACAGACATTTCTAAGCCTTCCCTGCCTCACACTGCAGGGTTCCCACTGGATGCTGTCCTGGAGTTCTACAAGATAGAGGAACCTGCATGAAAGGACTCATCTGTTCTCTCTGACTTGTCTGTTAGACTGAAAATGAGTTTATATCTCAAGATAATTAAGAAGGATCCACAAAAGCCTGGCTTCTTGGGCTAGTCCAGCCAGTTTTTCCTTTGTAATTTCTGTCCATGTATCTGCTTGGGAAGGGTTCATCTCCCCTAAAGGTGACAAAAAGACCTTGGATAGAAGGTTTCACTAGTTCTATACATCACATGGGGACCCTTTCTCCATAGGATGTTTTAAAATCTAACAGGCTGTCATGTGTCTCACTCCAGATCATTCCAAAGATCTCTTGCTAAAACAGAAGTGTTCTCCCCACAGCTCATACCCAGGTTCTCTAAGGGACCAGGGGTGGGAGGTGCCCTATCCATAGTCTCTTTTAAAGACACTGCACTTCGTACACCATGATGTTTTTTCTCCTGTTTTGTTTTGTTCTGAAATAGGGTCTGCACAGCCCAAGCTGGCTTCAAATTTGATTTAACGCTGAAGATGACCTTGAACTTCTGATCCTCTTGCCTCGTCTCCTGTATGCTAAGATGAGAGGTGTTCAGCTCCTTGCCTGGTTTACACAGAGCATCACTCATTCCAGGTAATCACTCTGCCAACTGAGCTACATTCCCAGGCCCCTTTGTTCATCTTCAAATGGAAATTGCTAATAAAATACTCTGTATGCCTGACAAAAGTCTTTTCTAAATTAAAGCACAAGAGCTTAACAAGGAGGTTAGTTACCAATACTAAAATTGAGCCAGGAGGTCTAAGTTCTAAGTGAAATTTCTGTTGCACTGTTGTCCTTCAGTGAAGTAGGGCTAGGCAGTAGGCAGGAACACACAACTCCAAACAACACCAATGACATGGACCACAACAGCCTTCACACACTGTGTATAACACTCTAGACTAGCCAAAGATCTGTAACAAAAGAAGGAAAGTGTCCAAGTGAAGGGAGAAAGGCTTTCAGGCTTCCATTGTAAGAAAGACTTGTTGGCACACACCTGTAATCCTAGCACCTAAGAGGTTAAGGCAGGAGGTGTGAGTTCAAGGCCAGCCTAAGCTACACAATGAGGCTTTGTCTCTAAGGAAGTAAACAAAGAAGCAAGAAAGACTCAGGGAGAGGAGAGTAATGCTCAGCGAACCTTCTTCCCAGACAGACCTCACTGGGCTGAGTCACCTACAGAAAAGCTCCTTTCTCGTCTTCTGGCAGCAGATTGCAAATAACAGGGAACCACACGTAGGCAGTGTGTGTGCAGAGAGTGAGAGACTTTGGAGTACTCAGCTTTCAATGGGATGTCTTCCTCAGGGCTCAGGGATCTGTGTGGAAGAGGAGGCTGAAGATGTAAGAGAGAGGTGGTGGGTGACACCAAGGACACAGGGTCTTCCAGACACAACAGGATTGATGCACATATGAACTAAGAGACTGTGACGACACTCACAAGACCTGCACAGGTTCAAGTCACACAGGGTCCCAGCATGGAGAGAGGAAAGCAGACACAGAACCTCACCCTAACCAAGAAGCCATCTGCAATTTACACCCCCTGGAAAATTAGTTTTAATTTACTCTAATGGAGGATCACTGAGCACAAAAAAAACATACTCTAGGACAAGACCCAGGCCCAAGAATAATTGGCCAACACAAACTGACTCTGTGTGCTTTGCTTGGTTGGTTGGTTGTGGACTCTTTGTTCATTTTGTTTTGTTTTGGCTGTGTGTGTGTGTGTGTGTGTGTGTGTGTGTGTGTGTGTGTGTGTGTGAGAGAGAGAGAGAGAGAGAGAGTGTTTTCATTTTGGATTTTTTGTTTGCTCGTTAAAAAGAGATAGAAAGAAAGAACATGAAGTTGGGTAGGTACAGAGGTGGGCAGGATCTACAAGGAGTTAGAAGAGAGGATTGAAATATAGTGTATGATACAAAAACCATTAATAGGAAAAAACCTCCTTTGCCTACTACAGCCTCCTGTTCTCTTCTCTGCCTGCCTGAGTCTCAGGTAGGTATATGGAGACAAAGCAGCAGCCTGAACCCTTGACGACCCAGCAGAAAGAGCTGCAGAACAAGACATCTCAGGGGCTGAAGCCACCTGAGGCCACCAGGCTCACTGGTAATCAGAACACAGGCCCTCTGGCACTCCACAGCCCCCACCTTAGAGGTGATCCACCTTAGCGGTGCATCAGGGGAATTTCAGCAGCGAACTAGTGACAGATCCGGGTGACAGCTGAGCCATTATTTAAACATCCATAGACACTGACAAAAACAAAACTAAGTTCTATTTTAATTATTTAGTTTCCTTGGAAAAACAAGAAAATAACATCCTATCAAATGTACATATACAAAGAAACTGTCCCAACATGGAAGCAAGAGAATGTTCTTAGGACACTCGTCTTTTAAGGCTGATTGTACTGGTGGGTAGTTACTGGATAAAGTGCTCCAGGCTGATGCATGGGTTTATTCTGAATTGAGAGAAAATCTTGCAGTCAGATGTCCTCATCAATCTTGTCCCCTCCCCCTCTTCAGGTGAAGGTATTTGCACTTCCAACAGAGACACAGATGCAAGAGGAAGAAAATCAAAATGCAAATCCAGCTTTCTCACGAAGCCTACCAGAGAACTGCCTGGAAATCTGAATTTCCAAAGTAATATGAACATTCTTCCAGGAAACCAGACGCTGAGAACTTTACATTAATGTTTTGAAGATTCAAAATTAAGAGATTCATTTGTGTGAGGAGTGCTGAGAGTGGAGTTTGGTTGAAATTGTATGAGCCCTTTGATTTACATGATGCAATTGGTGTGGTTTTGTGGGTGAGGCTTCACTTGCAGGTAAATCCATGCATTGTCAGAATCCAAGCCTTCTTCGTATTTGTAGTCTGACTTACATGGTGCCCTAGAAATTCCTTGCCATAAATATGACTTGAGAGAATCAGGGAACGGAGATAGTTTAAGTGAATTTTATACTGAAAAATAATCTTGTCTGCAGCTCACTGAATATTAATGGTATCTCTGATGTGGTATCGAAGGTCATGGGTTCTTCCCATCACATGGCCGAGGTCCTGACATTGTCACAGGAGGTCCTATTAACTTAGTCCTATTATATTTTAATTACAAGGAAACTGAGCCTTGGAGACATTTGATGACTTTCAATATCATGAAGTTTTTAAGTGAAAGAAGCATGATTTTATTCTGATCCATCCACTTCTAAAGCATGTGCTTAAGTCACAAAGTCAGGCTGCCATTCTACATGGTCCCTCCCCAGATTTGTATAATGCAAGACTTAGGGGGGCATTTCTCAGCTCCAGGATGTAGGGGATATCTCTCAGCTCCAGGATATAGGGGGCATCTCTCAGCTCCAGGATGTGGTGGTATCTCTCAGCTCCAGGATACTAAGATTGGCTGTGTTTCCCGAAACACTGCCCAGGTGAGAATTCCATGGACTGCATGAGTATTTGCCTACATGCATGTAAATGCATCATGTGTGTGTTTGGTACCCATGTGTAGCCAGGAGAAGGCACTGGATTCCCTAGTACTGGAGTTACAGGTGGTTGTGGGCATCTATGTGAGTACTAGGAACCAAACCTGGGTCCTCTGCAGGAGTAACAAGTGCCATTATCCACCGAGGCATCCCTCCATCCCTAGTTAACTGCTCTCTTGATTGCATCCTTTTCTCCAGAGTATGATGATTTAATTTTGTGTTGTTTTGTTCACCAGGACCTTAGGAGAAATTGGCTATGCCATGTGCTGCAGAGACCTGCATATGGCATGTATAGGATACCTTATAGGTTTGCGTAAATGATTGCACAGATAACAATTTCCATTTCTCAGAATGGATACTTCCTCACAGTTACACAGTAGGTGACAAACTGTAGTAATACATGAAGAAAAAGGAAACAAGTTATCATCGCATGAACCAGCTTTCAACTAGATAGGAAAGCAGGCCTCTGTAGGAAAGAGTGTGAGCTGAGATCTGAAGAGGAGGAGCCTCATAGAGAAGGCTCTCAGCCAGGAAGGAGGCAGCTTTGGGACAGTGGAGACTGGGGGGGGGGGGGGGGCGGGGGGAGCATCCTGACAACCCCAACTCTATTGCAATATTTTAAAGTTGAAAAAGAGGGATGCCAAACTATGATCCATTCTGTCTGTTTGACTCTGTCCCATGGCTGACAGCAAAATAATAGACTCCAAAGGCTCCTCCCCGACTTGCAAAGACAGAAGTCAGAAGCCCATGTCACCTCCAAACCCAACATCAACCTTGAGGTACAGCTGGGCTTTATGACAAAGAACGAGAGCCTCTCTGGAGGGGCTGGAACTAGGCTCTGTGTTACCTCCCAGGCCTGACTCATCCACAGATGGGAAGAAACTGTTTACCTCCCACACCCTGGGACCTAGTGTGGAGCTCAGGGGTCTGCTCCATGAGTCAGCATCCAATTTGGGTACAATATCAGATGCTGAGGGCCTGTGCCATGGCTCGCTCAGTCATGCTGAGAAGCAGCATTCTGAGAATCTGGGCAGCACTGGGGTGGAACACTCTTCCACACAGGCAAGGATGTAGGAAATGCTCCCACGGGCCTTGTAGGACTCAGGGAAGCCTGGCTGGAGCCTTTTTCAAAGATGCTTCATTCCAGAGTTTTACCAGAGAGTCTAAGACCAGAGACAGAGTTTATGTCATTGAGAGGCCAGCCATGCCCCACATCACAGAGTTGGGAATGTCTAGAAGCACACAAAAATGCATTTCAAAGGAAAGACCTAAGTGTGCACTTGCTGGGCTCATGAACACAAAGGGCAGATGGAGAAAACACTAGGCTAGGAATAGTGTGTCCTTCCTTCTTTTCTTCCTTCCTTCCTTCCTTCTTTTCTTCCTTCCTTCCTTTCTTCCTTCCTTCCTCCCCTTCCTCTCCCTCCCTCCCTCATTCCTTTTTCCCATTGCTGATGGAGCTGGAATCCAGGGCTGCTGATCTGGGGCTGGAGGGATGTCTACCAGGTGGGATATGACCAGACATAACTGTTGTGATTCCACAGAAGCCCTGAAAGGAACAATGTATTCTAAAGTTTCACTCACGCCCTTCCCTTCGGGGTCACACTTAGAAAATCAGTGTGTACTGTAGGCACTCAAAAGTCAGTGCTTACAGACTAAGATACAAAACCCTTCCACCCATGAAGGGACTGTGCTAAAAAGACAAAAAGAAGGTCAATCAGACTGACTAAGACCATGGTGACAGCCGGAATCTCAATAATATTCTGTCAGAGGACATAGACAGTATGCTCCTGTCAATGGACATAGACAGTATACTACTGTCAGAGGACATAGACAGTATACTCCTGTCAGAGGACATAGACAGTATACTACTGTCAGAGGACATAGACAGTATACTACTGTCAGAGGACATAGACAGTATACTACTGTCAGAGGACATAGACAGTATACTACTGTCAATGGACATAGACAGTATACTACTGTCAATGGACATAGACAGTATACTACTGTCAATGGACATAGACAGTATACTCCTGTCAATGGACATAGACAGTATACACCTGTCAGAGGACATAGACAATATACTACTGTCAATGGACATAGACAGTATACTCCTGTCAGAGGACATAGACAGTATACAACTGTCAGAAGACATAGACAGTATGCTCCTGTCAGAGGACATAGACAGTATACTACTGTCAGAGGACATAGAATGCTCCTGTCAGAGGACATAGACAGTATACTCCTGTCAGAGGACATAGACAGTATACTCCTGTCAATGGACATAGACAGTATACTACTGTCAGAGGACATAGACAGTATACTACTGTCAGAGGACATAGACAGTATGCTCCTGTCAGAGGACATAGACAGTATGCTCCTGTCAATGGACATAGACAGTATGCTCCTGTCAGAGGACATAGACAGTATGCTCCTGTCAATGGACATAGACAGTATGCTCCTGTCAGAGGACATAGACAATATGTCCCTGTCAATGGACATAGACGTGTTCCTTCCAGGCAATAAGTGTAGGGGGCTATAATTCTTCCTATATTGGCCTCTAGCCCCATTCCTGGCACACAGATGCTCCCCAAAAATTAACAGATAAACAACAATAAAAATGAGCCACGTGAACTATTATGTGATGACCAAGGTCAGGTTCTGGTATTATTCTGAGACATAAATTGGGATATGAGTAACTCAAGAAGTAACAGGGCTGACTCCAAGGTTGAGATCACTAACTGCTCTTCTAGAGGGCCTAGGTCCAGCTGTCGGCACCCACATGGTGGTTTGCATATATCTGTAACTCCAATTCAAGGAATTCCAAACCCCTTTTCTGACCTCCACAGACACCAGACATGCATGTGGAACACATATATACATACAAGCAAAACACTCATACTCACACAATACAATAAGTAAGTCTATCAAATGTTTTTCAAGAAGACCTAGGGAATGAGTAAGATGTAAGATGATGTAAGAGTGCCATCTTAGTGCTGATGAGCACTGGGACCTGAAGAGCACATTAGTTAGTAGTGTTGATAAAATAAATGACGACATGGATAAATGAATGGACAGAGACAGCAGAAGCCACTGAGATTGTTGTGCCTGAGGGAGGCTTTGGTAGTTTACTCCTCACGGCACTGACTAATAAGAAACATGGAGGGGGGGGGGGGGTATCACAAACTGATTTCCAATGGCCAGGAAAATGCATCGTACTGCAAGTAACACTGATACTGGTGAGTGACTTCCCACCCAGGCTCACCACAGTTGGTACCACATTCTACTTGCAGAAAGGCTGGTCAGCTACTCACACACATATGTTTCACCAAACAAGCTATTAAAATATTAAAAGGATTTACAGCTAGTAAGCCCATCCTATTCCATGCCTCCAGATGTCACTGCATTCCTCTAAATGTTCCAGATGCAAGAATCCTCCAGACCACCTTAGCATCCACAGGATAAAGAAGACAATAAGGCCACTAAGGACCCACTGCATGCTGGGAAGCATCAGTACCATGTCAGTGCCTGAGCACTGTCAATAGGCACCCTGTGTGTCTGCCACCTACCTGCTCCTGGTAGCTATTTGAGTTTGTCACCTCTGTGAAGCCTTCAGACACCTCCCATCCCCATCCCATTGACATCCCTATCTTGCCCCATCTCAAAATATTCAGTTTGATGACAGTGTCCTTTTGTGAACTTTAGAACAGGGCTTTTGTTCTTAGCCTTTTTCCCATAAGAGGTCCTGGCAACTCATCCACTCAGCCCCCAAACCCCTCTGAATGGCTGGTTGTCAATTCATGTGACAACTCTCTAAAAATTTCCCTCTGCTCCCTTTGTATGGGCTTTCCTCAACCCCACAGTGTGGTTTATTATGAGATTTTAATATTAAATTCTGGGGTGTTCTTTGATTACCTAAAACATAGGCCCACTAAAGCAAGAAGAGGAAGATTTTATTACAGAAAAGACTTCTATATTTAAAAAGATTCCTGTCGGGTTTCTAACAAGCCTCAAGTCGCCAGAAGAAAATAGGAACATGATTTTGCATCCGATTTTCTTGTTGTTTCTGCCTAAGCTAACAAAACAGCCAAAGTGTCAGGAACTGCATCTCCACAGGGGCCTCCGGTGGTCCTCAGAGGCTGGCTGTGCTTCAAAATAATAAGCAATTGGTTCTGGAGACAGTTTAAAGGAAATAAGAAGTCATAAAAATCTCTCATCATCCAATATGGTTTATATTAGAATAAATTGATTATTCAAAACCTAACATAATCAGAGTGCCACATAAGGAACAACAGTTGCTGGCCCAAATCCTGGTCAGCTGCTCCTCACCAGTGACTGTTTCATAAGCTCTGACAAGCGTCTTCGATCCTTTACTTGAGCTGGGGGAGAAAAGGAAGACAAGGCCCTGCAGAGGGGAGCAATGAACACCATGGAACCCAGACATGCAGGGTTGGTTGGTTGGTTTCTTTTTGGACTTTGGAAGTACATCTGTGGGCAAAGCAAACTTCAATATTATATCAAAGGTCCTTACTTCCATCTCCAAAACCATCTGATAACCTGCTGACAAATTCCTAAGAATGATGGAAATATCACATAAGGAGTATCACTAGTGTCTTTTATAAAATGCAATTTTTTTGATAGAATGAGTAAGAAAAAATAAAGTCTGAGTATCAATAAAGAAATGTCTATCCCTCTAGGGACCCTGAATCAGTTCTCACAGAGCAGGTTGTTAAGTGAGAAACCAACACACACACACACACACACACACACACACACACACACAAGTCACTATGGCTTCCTGTTATCCATGTGGTTTCAGTTTCTCACCTGCCTTCTTGCCGCTATTAGACAATCTGACATGCTGTCTTCGCCAGGGCTGAGCCAATGCTGGTGTTGTGTCTTTACACTTCCCAAACCATTAGCTACACTAACCTCTTTATAGAGTTTGCCTTTCTCGAGGATTTTGTTATAGATAGCCACAAAAGTGAACCTATACAATGACATTTTAGAAAATGTGAAACTGTTAGCCGTGGCTAACAGAAGTGATGGTTGGAAGTTCAGAGCTAGGGAGAAGGGTAAACAGATAAAGCATCGAGGATTTTAGGGAGGTGCAACTGTTCTCTTGTAGCGGGAAGTTTTCCTGTCCTGCCCAGTCCTGCAGCTGCTCAGTCCCAAATAATCACTTGGAGGCTTACATTAATTACAAACTGTGTGGCCTATGGCTCAGGATCATTATTAACTAGCTCTTAGAACTTAGCTCAACCCATTCCTATTAATCTATGTTTTGCCACGTTGGCTTCGTGGCATTACCTATTCTCTTACATCTTGCTTCTCCTGGCAGTGGCTCACAGCATCTCCCCTGACTCCACCCTTCTTCTTCTCTGTCTTCAGTGTGAATGTACCACCTAACCTTATTCTGCCTCTCCATTGGCCAAACAGCTTTATTTATTGACCAATGAGAGCAACACATATTCACAATGTACAGAAAGACAATACAAGTGATGAATTTGGATGTTTTGTTTTTGTTGTTTTGTTTTATGTTACTTATCACTCATCAGTCAGGATCTTCAGGAAAAGAATGTAGATTTGGTAAGAAACTGTCTTCCATATGTACCAAACAGCCTCATTGCAGAGAGGGGGAAAGGGCTGAATTTGAACATAAGCCATTGTACAAAGTCATAAGACTAAAAGGCAGGTAAGAAACATACATTGCTGGACAGTTGTTTGTGCAGAGATCCAAGCTAGTTCTGATACTGCTTATAGTATATGAACACCTAATGGTCAGGTAAACAGGTAACAGATATGAAGAATGAAATCAAGATCACAGATAGCAAGGGAAGGGATCAAGGACAGCCCACTGTACAGCTGTATGACGGATGGAGTTGGGGACAGTAGTGTGAATGCACATATAACTTCACATGGATGCAGATGGGTTACACACAATGAGGGTGCATGTGTGCATGTATGTGTGGGTGGAAGGATGCATGCACATGCAGTGTGTGCATTTCATTTCTACAATTTTTCTTTTTAAAATGGCATTTGCTTATCAGCCCACATGGAGCACCCAAATATCAGGGTCTAACACTGTGACACAGGAGAAGAAACCCAGGCTCCTTGGAGAAGTAGCTGATTCTAGGACAGGGACAAAAAATATACAAGACCATCCTGCAGCAACTTGTGGCCAGAAAGTAAAGAACAACTCAAGAAAGTATCATACATACAACACACATACACACAACACACATATACTCATGACACACACATACATATATGTTACATGCACAATAACAAGGATTGTTGAATGAATACACTGGACAATTCCAAGCTCTCCCATTGTGCAGAGCAGAAATGATTTAAAAATAAAATAATACTGGATTAGAATCCAAAGGATAAAGCAAACACCCATGATCCACACAAATGCTCACAAAGGACTGGAGAAATGGGTATCTTGTGCAAAACAAACCCAAATAATTTCAGGTGTTCAGACTTCAAAGGGCAAGAAGGAAACCCCCAACCTCTCTGGTGCAGGCTGCAGAGTGCCTTCCACACAGCCAGCTGTGGAGACGGGAAGCAAGGATGGAGATATCCATCAAGCAGTTTGGCCATCAGCATTGACAGTCAAAACCATGACAGACACACATACCCTTGGCAAAATGTGACAAAAGTGTCTTTGCCTCTGTAATCTTCTTCACCCAAACTGGTGACTCCAATTTATCCATGAGAAATTACACCCAACAAATTTAAACAGAAGACCACCCTACAAAACACTTCCCAGTATGCATCAAAATGACACAAGATCTCAGAAACTGTCACAGCTGAGAGCAGCCTGTCGGGCTGCAACAACAGATGTGACAGTCATCTGAAGCGGGTGTGTAAGGTCAAATCAGGATTTGAGCCCACAGTGGGCTCCTACATCCATTAGTCTTCAATAAAATGACCCACAGACATGCCCACAGGTCAAGCTGACAGAGGCAGTTCTTCCAGAGGTTCCCTCCTGCCAAACAAGCAAGGGCTACACAGTAATCAAGAGCCACAACAAAAGCTTGTGTTGTCCTGGAGGCCTCGGGGCCTCCCGACCAACAATAGTTCTTAAGAGAGGTAGGTTCTAGCTAGCACCGCAACTTTCATGTAATAACCCATGTCTTTAAGAACAGCTCTGTCCCCCCATGCAGGGCACTTCTGGTCTAGCTCCTTTTAGTTGAAGTTGTTGTTAAGTTAACTTACAAACCAGTGTGGTTTTGTAAAGCTTCTTCATACATCCTTAGTCTTGGCTGACCCGTCCTCCAGCTCTCCTATACCCACCCCTCCCATTCACATCCCCACTTGTCCATTGGAAATTCACATAAGTCACTAGGCTTTGATCTCTGAGACAAAATCGATTCCTTTCTTCAGTATCATAAGGAATTTTCCAGCTAAAAGAACCTCCATCCCCCCACCCCCACATCTAATCTTCCTTGTTAATAGGCACAGACTTTGGCTTTAAAATTCAACACACCTAGATACAAAGTCTGTATCTCTGGCCAATGTAGTGAGTGATTCTGAGGAAGTCGGGACAAAGACTTCCAGTTCTTCATCGACAGAACACAGACTAAAAAGCCACTTCCCAGGACCATCATCAGAAAGCCCCAGCTCTTGTGTCACATGAAGAACGTTGTATTTTCTTCTTCCCCTAACTCGGTCACACCTTTGTATCCTATTACACTTATGGATGAGTTCATGATTCCCATCCTTAATGAAAACAGTTTGAGAAGTTGCTATAAATGGGTACGTGCAACTAGAGAAGGGTCCTTGACCTCAGAACAGGCAACCTCGGGCCAAGGCATCTGTCCCCCAAATGCACCCACCCTCCTGCTGAGCAACACTTGGGATGAATATTTCAATCAGTTTCTGATTCTCCCACTGAGGCCACCCTCCCCAAACAGGGGTCAGGGAGTCTGAGGCTCTGCAGCTTCCTAGGGTCGAGGATGCTTCTGTTCTGTTCTCCTGTGGTTTGGAAGTGTCAGAAGGGAAGGGCTTATTTGTATCTTCTGTCCTGAACCAGCCTCTCCTTTCACATTTGGCAGAAATATAAAAAAAAATAAAATATATAAATTCAAATATCATTTATTCATTTGGCTCTTGGAGTCAAAGTCTTTCTATGTAGCCCAGAATGGTCTCAAAGTCCCAATCCTCCTGTCTCAGCCTCTAGTTGCTAGGATCCTCAGTATGCACCACTGTGTCCACCTTAGAACACTTGTTTCATCACCAGTGTCTGTCTACATGATGCCCATCAGTCAAGGCCCAATATGTCACCAGTGTCTGTCTACATGATGCCCATCAGTCAAGGCCCAATATGTCACCAGTGTCTGTCTACATGATGCCCATCAGTCAAGGCCCAATATGTCACCAGTGTCTGTCTACATGATGCCCATCAGTCAAGGCCCAATATGTCACCAGTGTCTGCCTACATCATGCCCATCAGTCAAGGCCCAATATGTCACCAGTGTCTGTCTACATGATGCTAATCAGTCAAGGCCCAATCGAGACCCAGAGGTGCTGCTCTGCCGCTTGTCCGGTGTCAGCAACAGAAGTCACTGGGGATGACCAATGACTCAGAAAACCAGGAATTGAGATAGCAGGGTCCAGGTTCCAAAGAATGGGATCTAAGAGATATCTCTGGCCCTGGATGGAGACATAGCACTCAGATGGTAAGAGTCCTGTCACAGGAAGTTTCCAGTAAAGAACAAAGACACACAGCATCATTTCTCCCTTAGGAGTTCATCCAAACGGACCTGTCAATCACTTGGATGAGAAAACATACTCCAAGAAAGCTGTTTGTTCCAGAAACTTTAAAGATACATACATCCCACTTAACATGCAGTTCGGCGCAGCCGTCTCTCTGATGGTTGTCCACTCTCCTTTTGCTTGTGAGTGTGCTCCACTTAGCTTCTACGCTACACTCTGTGGGCCTGAATTTTTTTCAACAAAGATCACAAGGACCAGGGAGCAGAGATGGGTCATGGTGAGACTCCTCCAGGCAGTGCCAGTTAATTAGACAGTGGATTTGATATAAGGAATTGTTAAATAAGTCCTGGAGGACCAAGGGGTGAAAAGACAGAATTCCTAGAGGCTGCAGCTATGACAAGTAGCACTGCTTTTGAAGCCAGATGAACAAAGAGAGCCCAGAGGAAGGGCCTCTTGAGCCTGGTCCCCTATCACAGAAGAGCAATGAGCACCAAGGTCAGTTAGGGAACAAGTCATCTGACCTCAGTCGCTGTCACCACCAGAGTCAGAGTCCAGGACAGGAGGGACCACTAGGACCTGATCCTTTCTATCATCCCAGTGTCCCCCAAACACCTAACTCCTGAAACAGCCAGGGCCAAACAGGAAGCAGCAATGGGACTTCTTTCACAAAGCCTGTGACTGCAAGCAGGGAATAAAAAGCTCAATAGTGAGTGTTTTAAAGCAAAGAAATGCTAAAAATAAATAAATAAATAAAGTCAGCTTTATCATTAAATAGGTTATGCTGGGAGTGGTGGCTCACACCTGTAACCCCAGCATTCTGGAAGGTGGATTGTCAGAAGTTCAAGGTCAGTCTGAGCTACTGGTTAATATTGTCATCTTGATTAGATTGTGAGCGACTTCCACCTCTGAGTGTGTCAGAGTATTTCCAGAAATGTTTGAGGAGGGCAGTGTGTTTCCAGAAATGTTGGAGGAGGGAAGCCCCGACCTGCAGGTGGACAGCACCATTGATGGGCTAAAAAGAGGGATACAGCTAGCTGAGCTCCGGTCATCTCTCTTTGGCTGTAGATGTCCTGTGACCAGCTGCCTCAGACTGCTGTCTCCGTGCCCTCCCCATGATGGATGACTGTATCCTTCCTACACCCAGGAAGTTAGTTCTTGCCAGGCATCATGTCCCAGCAGCAAACTAAGTAACTAGTAGATCAGCACAGTGAGTCCCAGGCCCGAAGGAGCTCCCAGACAAGACCCTGTCTCCAGCAAGAGGTAACTAGGTTAACCCGTCTGTCAGGGATTGCACTTACCTTTTTAAAGTCACTTGGAAGGCTTGATCCTCACAGACAATGTGAACTCGGGCAGTGCCCTGCCTGGGTTATAGCACGCTTTCACACACTATACACATGGGAATCCCTCTTCCTGTAACTGCAGGGTCATATAAAGTCTTATTTAAAAAGGAAGGATGGTCTGGGCGGTGCTGGCGCATACCTTTAATCCCAGAACTCTGGAGGGAGAGCAAGGCGGATCTCTGTGAGTTCGAGGGCAGCCTGTACAGAGCAAGATCCAGGGCAGGCACCAAAACTACACAGAGAAACCTTGTCTCGAAAAACAAAAACAAAACAAAACACGAAAAAGGAAAGACTGGGCACCTGGGAGCTCCTAGCTACAGGATTCTGTGACTCGATCTTTGACCTTGTTGATCTGACTTACAGAGAAGACTGAGAATTAGTTATACTGGATTTCACTCAATAGTGTTAATTTAGATAATAATAAGAGCCTGTGGATTCTGGAACACTGAGTAGCCACATGGGTCTTCTCTGTGAGCCACTCACCCACCTGTCTGATGCAGCAGCTGTGTGCAGACACAGTCCTTTCTTGGAAGGTAGCTCCTCCACCAATGAGGGCCCATGTTAGTTCAACTGTGTCAAATTCTTTCCCTTCTCAGGTCCTGATACCATAAAAGGCCACTGTAGGCCAAGTAAGAATCAGGAACGAATGTTTGCAGGCTGAGTCCTGTACCTGAACCAGGAGTGTGAAAGACACAGGACTGCCGCTAGGCAGAGAAGTCCTTACTCAGAGCCTTGGCTCCTTTCTATTCCAATAAATGAAGAAATAGAAATTAGTAAATGAAGATGGATTTATTTAGTTCAGACAAACAAAGTGGAGGGATCCAAATCTAAACTGTAAGCTTATGGCTGCTTACAGTTTGTAGAACCACAAGATGTGGGTCAGAAGCAACTCAGATCAGCTGGGAGACAGTTTAGACAGTGACTGAGGGAAGGTTGCTTCCTGGTCTCTGCCTCTGTTATGGGGACAGTGTTTTCATCAAATGGGACCTGAGGGAAATGGAGTAGAAGACATTCCATCTTCAAGATCCCAGGTTTTGACAGAGAAGATCTATGAGGTGTTCCTTGTTGGTGGATGTGAGGTCCCCACTCACTCCCGACCCAGCAGAGTTCCTGTCTCTAGAGCTATTCCTTTCATAGATGTAGAGCAATGATGCCTTTTGTATCTTCCCTTTGGAAGTCATCAGCTCCAAGTCCTGCATGCCTGTTAAACACTTATTTTCTAAGTGTTAAAAAGTGATCATGGTTGTCTAATGGCCAAAAGGAAAGGTGATACAACCAGAACACATGTCATGGAACCACAGTAGGATGTCTATGTTACATCCCCTTTCAAAGGCTCAGGGACCATCTCAGAGGAGGAGGTGAAAAGATTGCAAGAGCCAAAGTCAGGGAACACCAGGATGAAACAGTGTTTTGTAGTTTTGTTGTTCTTGTTCTTGTTCTTGATTTTTACTCTTTGGGGGCCCACCACCAAGCTCCAAAGTAAATACATGGAGACTTATTCTTACTTATGAATGCCTGGCTTTATTTCTAGCCAGATTTTCTTGACTTACATTATCCCATCTACCTTTTGCCTCTGGGCTTTTACCTTTCTCTATTCTTTATACCCTTTTTTTACTTCTTACTCCATAGCTGGCTGTGTGGCTGTGTGGCTGGTCCCTGGTGTCCCCTCCTCCTTTTCTCCCTCCTCCCTCTCTGCTGTCCTATTTATTCTCTCTGCATACCAGCCCCACCTGTTTCTCTCTCCTGCCTAGCTATTGGCTGGTCAGCTCTTCATAAGACCAATCAGGTGTTTTAGACAGGCAAAGCAACAGCTTTACAGAGTTAAACAAATGCAACATAAAAGAATACAACACATCTTTACATCATTAAACAAATATTCCACAGCATAAAAGAATGTAGCACATTTTTAACTAATATTCCACAACAGTGTCTTCTGAACATGAGGAATGCTACACTTATGAGCTCACAGCACTATCGTTGCCTGTACCAGACCTGCACAAGATCAATCCAGTCAGTATTCCAGTATGAGGGGAGAGGAGCTCACAGACTCCCACCCCTAACTGGGGAGCTATGGACAGCAGATGGCTGCTGGGGAGGGAGTGTCAGTTTTCTTTAGAGGTATGACTCCTGGTAGACTAACCACATTCCAGTAAATGGAATAGAAGTGTGGGAGCCACACAAATTAGAATCAGTGGATTATTTAAAAAAGAGAGAGAGAGGGGTGTGCAAGGAGGTGGGGGTAGATCTGTGAGAAGTCATAGAGAGTAGTTGGGGTAAATACCCTAAAAATTCATTGTATGAAATTCTCAAAGAATTAATAAAAAAATAATAAAGACTATCTCTTTAGAATTTATAATACCACTTCTCCTTCTAGGTCTTCAGTATGGAATATGATGTCTTCAAAAGTCTTCACTTCCAGATGAGGAGGTAGGAGATGCACATAAATACTTGTTGCTTTGTGATCAAGGTGACCACCACAGGGGATCACCACTGGGTCATCATAAGAGGAGGCGGTCACCCAGGAGGTGGTCAATGGACGGCAGAGAAGGCGGGGCTTCACCAGACCTGGGAGAACCAGGCAAGGCAAGGAAGGAATCCGAGAAGAGTGAGAATCCTTTGGAAGATGATGAGGGGTGGGTGAGTTTGGAAATATAAATCATGTAATTAGGTTGGAGTGAATGCTCTAAGGTTTAGTGAAATAAAATGTGTTGAAACACATTTGACCCTGCAGTCTTCTCCAAAAAATCCAAAGGACAATTACATTGTTGTTTTCCACTTGGGGAAAAAAATCCTTATACAGACATTGAGCAATTTACATAGTTCAGTGTTTTTAAGTCACACAGCTATAGATTGATCAATACTTACTGAAGATATTTGCATGCCAGGCACTCTTTTCTAGGAAATATCAAGTCTAAAAAGAACTTTGGGGTATGCTTAATAACAGTATGGGTAATAAAACAAGCAATAAAATAATGAAAACAACACATGACGAACAGAAGAAAAATAAGTAACATGGGTAGTGATGACTGCTGTCCTAATTTGTTCTGGTCAGATTACCTGGAGTCCAGGTAGCATGTCAGCAACTTAAGATCTTAAGCCAGGTATGGTGGCCCACACCTGTAATCCCAGTACTTAGAAATGTGAAGCAGGAAGATTGCCATGAACTTGACACCAGTTGTAGGCTACATAGTAGGTTCCAAACCAGTCTGGGCTAGAGAATGAAACAGTCTCTTAAAATCCTCAAAAACAAAACCTACCACTATACATCTAATTAAGTATCAGTACTGTACCAGAAAGTCAGAGAGAAAGGAGGAAGAGGAGGAATGGCTGAGTTTGATTAGAGGAAGAGCAGGATCCAAGATGGCGAGAGCCAATGGATGCAGGAAGACCCATTACAATGGAAATAGACAGAAGGCCATAGGGAAAGCACATGAAGAGAGATAGATGGAGTCAAGTGTAGAGGACAAATTTATCAGTCCTTGGTAACTGATGATGGGCAAGGTATGAAACAGGCAGAGACAAGGACACCTCCCTGGCTCCTGACTTCCTTAAGGCAGAGGGGCTGGAAGAACCAATAGCTAACTGGAAGAAGAGAGTGAGAGTGGGAGGAGGGGACATCATCTCCAGGTGACCAGTAGTAGAACTGTTTCCTATGTTTCCCAAATTTTCACTGATGAACACTCATGACTTGTATGATTTTTTAAAATGTACAATGGGGGGTTGGGGATTTAGCTCAGTAGTAGAGCGCTTGCCTAGCAAGTACAAGGCCCTGGGTTCAATCCTCAGCTCCAAAAATAAAGTACAATGCTATGTGAAAAACCAGTATATATGATGAAAGTTTAGGCTGGTATTTGAGACACAACTATGTTAGAATCATAGGTGAACCATTTTCTAATTTGCCTAAAATCAAGTGAGTATGGATGATTTTGTACTTCAGAGAAGCTTGGTGTTTTGTTTGTTTGCTTTTCTTGGTAGAGAGTCAAAGCCATATCAGGATCAACAACAAATAAGTCAGCCTGGTCAGAAAGAGATGAGTCATGGGAACAGTCCTGGGGAGAGGAAAACAGAAGAGAGCCAGATGGAGACCAACAGAGAAGCAGGATTCAAATGTCACAGTCAGTCATCCTAGATAGCTGAGACCCCTCCCTGCTGACACAGGCTCCAGAGAGTTCTTACCCATCCCACCAAGGGACTACACTGAATGCAGGGTCTCAGAGAAAGGAAAATGAGGCTCATGGAAAATGACCGAAGTCCAACTTCCTATGCAATTTCTCCCCCTCTGCCTGGCTTTACTTCAGGGAAGTGTTTGACCTCCCTAAAATTAGGAGAGAGTGTCGTCAACACATGTGCATTTAAATTCCACAAAGGAACTGTAAATCTTCCAACCAGTAAGGATTGCTTATTGTTTTTCTCACTGACCATCACTTGTGTCTTTCTGACCCATGACCAATCACAGTCAAACTCATTATTCTTGCTGAATATTAGTTTAAGATGTGTTACATTAGTTTAGGCTGTGGAATATTTGTTTAATGATGCAAAGATGTGTTGCATTCTTTTATGCTGCATTTGTTTAACTCTGTGAAGCTGTGTTACTGTGCCTATCTAAAACACCTGATTGGTCTAATAAAGAGCTGACTGTCCAATAGCAAGGCAGAAGAGAGATAGGTGGGGCTTCTGAATTGAGAGCATAAATAGGAGGAGAAATCTAGGGAAGCAAGGAGGAGCAAGAAAAGGAGAGGAGGAAGGACACCAGGAGTCAGCCACACCACAGCCACACAATCAGCCACAGAGTAAGAAGAAAGGAAAGAATAAAGAAAGGTTAAAAGCCCAGAGGCAAAACATAGTTAAAGAGAAACGGGATAATTTAAGTTAGAAAAGCTGTCTAGAAACGAGCCATGCTAAGGCCAGGCATTCATAATTAAGAATAAGACTCCATGTATTTATTTGGGAGCTGGTTGGTGGACAACAAATATTTTTAAACTCCCTCGTTTGGGGCTGAAGAGATGACTCAGCAGTTAGGCACACTGGTTGCTTTTCCAGAAGACCTGGGTCCAATCCCCAGCACCCACATGGCAGCTCACAACCATCTGTAAATCCAAGGGATCTGACACCCTCTTCTGGCCCCTGCAGGCACTGTACACATGTGGTGCACAGACATATATGCAGGAAAACACAGAATGAAATAAATAAATTTTTAAAAGCTCCCTGACTTAATCATTTTTATGTTTTTGGAGGGCCTAGGAACCTGTTAAAGTGGGAAGTGAAAAGAAATCAATTTCTTTGAGGTAGTGTCTCTAATGAGTCCTGGCCAGCATGTGACTTGCTGACTTGCGAGTCAGGCTGGCCTTAAACTTTGTGACCATCCTCTTGTTTCTGCCTCCTAAGCTAGAGCTACAGGTATAAACTGCATGCCTGGTTAAAGTGGACGATTTTATATGAAGCCAAAAAAACACTAGACCCTGTAAAATGTGCATTCTTCTCAGACTAAAATGTTGATGCTCAGAGCAGAGGATAGAAGGGAAAGCCTGGCAAACAGCTGTTCCTGTGGAAATGTGTGGTACATGCCTCTAATCTATGGCCATGTCAAGAAAAATTACATGAGAAAAGTGGATTCCCAATAGCTCGACTATAAAGAAAAGTAATGTTTAAAGCCAGGGTAGACTTGTAATCAGTATTTCCTCTTTTTGTAGTAATATTACACTGACTTTTACAATCCAGTAGTTTGGGCCAACAGAATGGCTCCAGGGCACAAAGTTTTGCTAGCAAGCCTGACAACGCACATTCAGTTCCTGAGATCTACAAGGTAGAAGGAGAGAAACGACTCTTACAAGTTGTCTTCTGACCTCTACACACACACACACACACACACACACACACACACACACACACACACGCACGCACGCACAAAGTAAGTAGGTAATTTTCTAATATACAGTATTTTGTCTAGTGACCAGCACAAATTGCTCACTGGTCCTTGAACTTGATCTTTGGTGGTGTGTGGCCCTCTGACACTTTTCAGTTAAATTTCCCTCCAAAACTCAATTTTTCTGTCAATTGGTTACTAGTCTCAAAAAATAAGGTGGCAGTGCTTCCTCTACTGTTATCTGAAGATGATATGAAGGACTTACTTGGACATACCCACTCTCTTATCTCATTCTGGTTCTTATCAACTAACAATTCAAGCAGATTGCCTGTGTAAAGGGGAGAAATCTAAGAGGTCTTAAAATTCTGACCGATTATATGTTGTGTGATATTTTGTTTGTGTTCTGACAAATAAAGCTTGCTTGAAGTCAGAGGGTGGAGCTAGCCACTAGTTAACCATAGAGGCCTTGAGGTCTGTACCAAGAGGAAACAGGAAGTGAGAAGGCAGGGCAGAGTTAGGATCTCAGCCCTTTTAGACTGGAAGAATGGGAGAGGTAGGAAGCGACTGTGGCTTCCAAGCTGCTTCTCTGATCTTTCAGATTTTTACCTCAATATCTGACTCCTGGTTTTTATTGATAAGATTAATTAGACTTATACATCAATTATGTCTAAAGATTCTTGTTTAATTTTAAAGTCCAGATCAAGGGGTTAGGGTTTAGCTCTGAATTGTTACCCAACGCCGTAAGGAGGAGTTCGCTGCTAGCTGTTTTTGAGGAACAAGCTGGATATGCAGGGTCTGACTCCATTGATGGACTAATCCAATGATACCTTCATAAATCCCTGGGCTGCTGTGACAAAAAGAGGTAGAATCTACCGGAAGAGAGTGTGGCCTTGGGGTGTGCCAATGAGGCACTGCTCCTACTCTTTTTTCTTGCTTGCCAGTCTGTCCCACGGGGTAAGCAACCTTGTCTGCCGTACAGCCCTGCTGCCAGGATGTTCCAACTCAACTCAAACCCAAAGCAATGGCACCTGGAAACAACAGACTGCAATTTCTGAGACCACGAGTCAGAACACATCCCTTCTCCATCCAGTTGATATCCTTGGTGTTTTATCACAGTAACAAAAGCTGACTCACAAGCTGTAGGACACATTGCCGTGTCTGAGAGCTGTAAAATGAAAAGCCTTAAAATACAGAGGTCAAGTCAGTGTGGGCATGGACTTCGGAGAAAGCCTGTGGACAGATCCAAGAGGCTCTGTAATCTTTCGCTGTCAGCCACCAAACTAACGCAGCTCCCCTACTGACTGCATCCAGTAGTGTGCCTAGTCTTTAAGGCAGGGCGGTGAGGGGTCATTTACAAAGAACAAGACCTAGTTCTCTTGACACAGTCCAAACACATCACTCCTTCAATGCCATGAGTGATTATTTCCAGAGGTGGGGAACAGGGCAAGTGATTGTTCACATTAGCTACCCACATACTCTGAAAGGGTGCCTAGAATCCAGCTTTTAGGTGATCATGTGTGGTAGAGAGGAAACTATTTTCCCTTCAGGATCTCGATTTTGTCAGTTTCAAAGTGATATAGACAACCTAGATAATAAACCATGTGTGTTTAGGGGAAAACACAATGGGCAGAGGGCTGTGGGATGTTCTGTATGTTAAATGTGTTGCTCTGATTGGTTAATAAATAAAACACTGATCGGCCAGTAGCCAGGCAGGAAGTATAGGCAGGACAAGCAGAGAGGAGAATTCTAGAAAGTGGAAGGCTGAGGCAGAGAGACATTGCCAGTGGCTGCCATGACAAGCAAGATGTAAGGTACTGGTAAGCCATGAGCCACATGGCAAAGTACAGACTAATAGAAATGGGTTAATTTAAGATAGAAGAACTAGATAAGAAGAAGCCTGCCATGGCCATACAGTTTATAAATAATATAAGTGTCTGTGTGTTTATTTTATAAGTGGGCTGTGGGACTGTGGGGGCTTGGTGGGAGCTGGAGAGAAAAACTCCAGCTACAGCAGAGTAATAAGTTACATTAAAAATTTGTTAAGAGGCATTAGAAAAAAAAATTAATGACATTTATTTGAGGGGTGCATATGCATGTACACATGGAGGTCACATGTCAACTTTTGGGAGTCCGTTCTCTCTCTCTACCCTGTAGGCCCAGAGACCAAATTCAGGTCAGGTTTGACTTCATGTCCCTTTAGATGTTGAGCCATCTCACCAGCACAGTAATTACATACTTTCTTCATGGATTCTTCACTGTAACTGAGGTCATGCATAGGCTAAAATTAAGTTTTAGGCACATTCCCAGTACCCACCTAGGTAGAACCAGACTCTGGGTTTTCAACATGCTCCCTTACTCTGTAGAGGCTAAAGTCAAAGAAACTCTAGAGAGTAGGAGCAGACTAACAAATTCTCTGAGAACGGCCTTTGCCACTTTATCCACAAGTCTGTGAGTGAAGTAAAAGAATTTGCTCTTGGGAAATGCTTTGAAAAATAGTTTTAGGGTATAATTTGGGGGGATAAAAAGAGCTCCAGCTCACAACTGCCTGTAAGTGTAGTTTTGTGGGATCTGATGCCCTCTCCTGGACTCCGAGAGCCCTGTACACATGTGCATACACATACACACACACACACATGCAGAGATAAATAGATAGAGGGAGAGAGAGAGGGAGAGAGAGAGAGAGGGAGAGAGAGAGAGAGAGAGAGAAGGAAATATTTTAAAGTAGTTTTAACATTTCTGACATGCTGAGAAATCCAAAGTTTGTCCAGGAGTCCGACTGTTATCAGGACCCCGGCCCTTCTGGTCTTTCTAATCTCCATGTTTCTGGAAACACCTCATTTGCAGGTCCCAGTTGGTTACTATGGGATGGCCATTATAACCAGACACTGCAAGAGAAGGATTGCCATAATTGGCTTATGCTAATTATCCCAGGGTGAGGGGATGGTCTGCATTCCTGAGCACATTGATGCCAAGCCTCTGAACAAAAGCCGGCTGCTCTGACAGGGAGGAAGCAGCGGAAGTGACAGTTGGATGGGCACTCTCTGTCTCTGCCACAGCAACAAAGCCTTCTCTCTCTGGGGGTGATTTTTACAACTGGCTGAATTTGGCTTGAATAATCTCCTCACTGACTACACTTCACTCTGCATTTGGGAAATCGGAGTGAAACTCTTCCAAGCCCTCATGCTCTCTTCTTAAATGAGTTTATGACCAACTCACAGGAAGAAATCATCTCATTTCATTTCATGTGCTGGAACAAGATTTAGGATGTGAATCTGGGCTCCTGGTTCTCAAAACAACAGACTGGTGGGTGCAATCTGCAGTAATCCTCTCAATAAGAACTTGCTTTGAATCCTTGAAACATTAGTCCCACCGTGAAGACAGGTTAAATGCAAGCTCAAGCATATCTGGTATTTCCACAGGGACTGAGTCTGTGTTGGCATCACAAGTTGAACATCCAACTTCTGATGTTTATCCTTCTTTCCCTGAGTTGTTTCAGAAGGAAATGGTCTACATTCACCTCACCCATCAGAATAGTGACATTTCTCTCCTCCTCTGTGTGTCCCAGGCAATTGACTGCCAGGTCACTATATGGGCTGTACGTGGTCAGCCAGGCACAAAGGGAACAGGGAATAGCACTTTGTCATGACCTGCTGCTGGCTTAACTCGAAAACGTCAACCATTAAAACAACAAGCAGATGGCATCTAAAACAAATCCATCCTCGTGTGGACTTCCCCAGGACTGCTAGGTCTAGCAGGAGGCCATGGGAACATAGCCAAGAACTCTGCTAGGTAGCTCAGCTGCCATTTCAAGTCAAGAGATTCTGTTCACATCAAAGGCTCCAGAATGCCCCAATGCTTTGCTAGAAAGCCTGTGACTGGAGACACCTATCCATTCTCCCACCCCATACAAAGAAGCACCAGAGAAAACCAATGTGGAGAGATGGGATTCCCCGTTCCTACTACACTGACATTTTTGCTGGGAATCCAGATGTCACGTTTTCAAGCGTATCAATTGGATAACCCCTAACAGAAACCCTGCGGGTTCAAATGAAACTCTGAAAAGAACTTGGCAAGCAGGCAAGCTATTCAACCTCTGCAGGCCTTTACTCTGTTGAGATGGTATATGCAAATAATGAAGAGCTGTGCACCAGATATGATAACTTCTAACTGTCACCCCAGAACTCAGGAAACCGGAGCAGGACAGGCAGGGGTCTGAGCCTGCCCTAAGCTACATAGTGAGTTCCAGGCCATTCTCGATTACAGAGTGAGACCACATTTCAAATATCCAAAAAGTTAAAAATAAAAATAAAATAATGGCTGAGGGTGTAGCTTGGTGTAGAAAGCTTACCCAGGTTCCTAGGTTCAATCATTGTATGACCAGAATGTTAAAATCAAAGGAAAAGGGGGAGTTCTGGGTGTGTGGGGGGGATTAGATTTTCTGGTTTGTTTTAAAAGTGAACAATCTGCCTAACAAACAGAGCCCAGGTCACAAAGGATGAATGAGATAATACATTTGAAATGGCAAGGACCAGGTCTGGCAAGTAGGATTTTACACATTAGACTTGGGGTCATCCATTAGAGACCCGAGGCAGAAGGATAAACATGATAACCTCATTCATTTGCCAGGTTAGTGGGCATTCTTGGGGTTTGCACTCAATCTACAAGTGAACAAACTATATAAGGCTTGGGGGTACATCTCTCTGTGAGTTCCTAAAACACCAACAGAATAAGCTACATCTGTGTACACACACACACACACACACACACACACACAAACACACACACACAGAGCCGAAGCAGTTTTACACCAATAGAATAACTATGTCCATGTGCATGCACAGACACACCAGCACCACACCAACAAAGTAAGCTATTTCCATGTGCACACAGACATGCTAGTATCACCACAGACTAAGCCACCTCCATGAACACCCCCAGACATGCCCACTTTTAGAGGGTTGCTTTTGGCCACAATGTCAGAGTCAACATTAAGGACATCGTTCCCTACTGGGAGCAGCTGCTGAGCTGGCAAGGTGGCAGACATAAGGCTGCATCCCATTTGTCTATCTGGAGACCTTTATGCTACTCCTGTGAACTGGCACAAAAGAGGAAGAGAAGGATGAGGGCACATAGCAAAAAAGATTACAAGGGAAGCAAAAATGTGTCTCAGGCAACCTCATTCTTAAAATCTGTTTTCCACAGCACTATGAATGGAGATTTGTATAGTTGTCACAAATCTAATTGCCATTTTGACATATTATGAGCTAAATTTGCTTTCTACTTCAATTTAGGTACAATCTGCAATGTTGTTTCTATAAGGAAATCTATTCTGAGTTCTAAACAACCAATTTAAATATGAACTTAAAGAGCACAACTCATCTGTAAGTGAAATTGCAGCAATTGTTTTCTTTGGGTATTTTTAATGAGCCAAAAAAAAAAAAAAATGAGAAAAGTGTATGGCTCATTTGCAGGATTAGCAATTGAATGCTATACACAAATCTGTGGTGAATTAAAGTTCTTTGCTAAGTCCAGGTTTAGTCATATACAGACTGGTCTCCAGTCATCTTTTGGAGAACAGAACTTGATCTAAAACTAACCTATTATGTTGAAGGAACACATTTTTTTCTAAAAATTCTAGCTTTGGTGTTTTTAAAAGTTAGGGCTGGGGAAATGACTCAGTGGGTAAGCATGCTTGCTGCCCCAGGATAAGGGCCTGAGTTCAAGTTCCTGGCACCCACATAAAAAGCTGGGCTCAATAGCACATCAGTAACCGCAGAATAGTGGGGGCAGAGGTGAGAGGACCACTGGGGCGTGCCAGTCAGCAGCCTAACTCTATGTTCAGTGGGACACCAGATTTCAAGGGACTATGGCAGGAAGCTGGACATCAGGCGTCCTCCTCCAGCGGCCGCACTTGCATTTGCATATGGGCAGTCCTGCAGTCAGCTCAGTTCATGACCCTGCTGCCATGCTTTCCTGTCATCAAATACAGCCCCTCGATTCAGGTCAAAATAAACCTCTCCTCCCTCAAAAGTTTCTGATTATAGCAACAGGAAGTAACTAATACATGTCATCTTTCATCACATGAGAATAACCACATTCTACAAGGTTGATGGGAAACACCTTCAATGTTAAACATGGTCCAGATCTACAAGTCAGAGCTCTACCAAGGCCTGCTACTTCGTCTGGGCCACAAAAGGAGGCCAAAGCCTGGACCTCACACGTCAGACTTGAAAAAAACACAAAGGTGGCTTGAGGTGTATTTTCAGATCCGAATAATGGATAAGAGATCACAAATGTCCTCAAATGCCAACTAGCACCTGCCAACTCCAGGTTGTCAGTCTCCAATACAACACCCACCCCAACTTCCAACCACAAGAGCACCGCAAGAACATGGCACAGTGAACCTGGGACAGGTGGGAACCAGCCACTTTGTTTTCCATGTAAATTACTTTTATGATGTATGGCTAGCCTTCATGTGATTATGAAAGAACCCAGAAATTCCAAAATGACAACCAATGTTCTAAGCCCCTGGAAGTAGTTAGAAGTCATTTGCAGACACAATCCATTACCCCTTGTAGACTCAAAGGAGTGCCCTAAATGTTCCAGGTCAATAGAAACCTAACACCACTGAAAAAGACAGATCAATTTGTAATCAAATGAGAAAACTCAAATGAGTCTTGAAGGTAAACACACTGGTGTGTGTGTGTGTGTGTGTGTGTGTGTGTGTGTGTGTGTGTGTAGGGGGGTGGTTCTTAACAAACCAGGCTACACTTGAACCTCAGATGTTACTCCCTCACTAAAGATGCTATCCCACAGGAGTCCTGACAACTGTCACAAACACAAACAGCCATTTCAGTTCCAGCTCAAGGAAAATTTCTTTCCACCACACCATTGCCTTCATTGTGCAGAGAACTAAATCCCCGTATCTCTGAACTTGATTTGTTTCCCCATATAAATCAGCTGGTGTTCTATTAGTAACTCAGCCACTCTATAAGACACTGGAACCAAAACACTTATTTTCCATTACATATATAGCTTAAGCTCATGACCCATGCTGCCAACTTTCAACAATGCTGATTATAAAAAAGTCATTTTTAGGATCCAACTTCTATATTCACAGGAAAATGACTGCTATCCCTCTAAATGGTGGGTTAAATCTGAAGCTAGGCCATCCAGACACAGAGCCATATAAACCAGGGCCACCTAGCTGTTATATGGGACCTAAGCACAGCTTTTAAAACTGTGGGGGGCAACTCATGTAACTTAATTGGGGTTTAAGGGTCACACTACAGCTCAGATTCAATACTATTACATGATGTGAATTACACGTCATAACAGAGCTATGGGGGACCTACAAAAAGAGGACCCTGGAAATTATTCAGCAACACCCTGTGTGGGATCTTTCACTGGAGGCATTCCTTAAAGCTGCTGGCCTGACCCCAGCAGTCCTTCCTTGGGACCGCTTGGGACTGTGCCAGCACACTTTCAAGAAGATGGACACTGTTCAGCTTAACGCTAGTGGTTCATCTTCCAACAATGGAACTACTGTGGAACAATATTTGTACACTGTAAACTGCTCTCATTGTTAATAAAAAGCTGATTGACTGATGGCTAGGCAGGATTTTAGGGGCAGAGAGAATTCTGGGAAGGAGGGCAGAGTCAGAGGAGTCACTAGGAGACACAGAGGGAGTAATAATTGATGGAGGACAGGTAAAGCCATGAGCCACAGAGCAATATGTAAATTATCAAACATTGGTTAATTTAAATTGTGAGAGCAAGTTAGTAATAAGCCTGAGCTATCAGCCAAGCATTTATAATATTAAGTCTCCATGTCAGTTATTTGGGAACTGGCAGGCAGGAAAGAAAAGTCTGCCTACATGGAACCATGCTGGAGACTTTTTTCTTTTTTTTTAATGGCTGTTTGTGAAGGCTAGGATACCAATCTGAACTGAAAACCAATAATAAATTATCTACTAATTTCAATCCTGAAAACTTTTTTTACCCTTATTCAAAGGCACAGGGTTTTAATGTAGGTCAAATGCCTCCATCTTTACAATAGATAGAAACAATCCCATTCTTGTACCTTTGCTGATGTGATTTAATAAAGACAAGGTATCCATACTTTTATACCATGTGCATGATCAACATTCCAATGTATGCCTCATATTCAGTAAGCATAGTATTCAAATATATGTACCAATTGTTCAAACATCTTAACATTACATGGTGTCACTAGTCACAATGCTTTTATGCTTAGGAAATAATTTTTACAAAGATTTTTATGAGAACATATTTTAATATATCACCAAATACAGCCATGTATAACAAAAGAACTATGATGACTTTAACAAGAAAAACATAGTGAATTTAAACATGATCTACATCACTTCTAAGGTGTCTGCAACAATCAGACTAACTAGAAATAAATACACACCCCAATGGCCCCTCACATTATGTACAGGTTATATAAGCGGGGGTTAGGAAACACACTGAAAGAATAAAGACACCACATTCACACAGGTTCTCATTTTACTCAGCTCAAATTCTTGATCTACAACTATTTCACACCTAACACTTTACACAGGAAGATCATTGCAGGGTTTTCTAAGTGTAAATTCATACAAGCAAGTCACTATGGTGCTTTCCATTTAATTGCAGCAATTCTCAAGCTCTATCCACAACTATTTACACTGTGCTTAAGAACAAGGACTAGGTAATAGGTGCTTCCAAACTTTCCCCATCTTATGAATGGAGAGACCTGAAGGCCACATAGAGCATTAGGATTCAGTTATTTTTTAGTAATAGTGTTTGTGACTCAAGACAAGTCCCACAGGCAGACTGGCTGGTTTGAATGCTGCCACCTTCCGCAACCCTGACATTTCACTGGACATGGCAGTTTTCGTTGTTTCTCTGGTCAGGCCCAGCAGCTGGGGTGGAGGCAGGGTATCCCTGCTTGACCCTTAGGCCCTCCTTGGGGTTCTCTGCAGAGTTTCTCCCAGGAACATTACTGGTTGTGACAGACTTCTCTAGATGTTCTGGGAAGGCAGTGTGTAAATCCCCCAAGCTCTGCTGAACAACCTTGACCTGCAACATACATAATTTGTTAGAGGTTCAAAATCACATCTACATTTTTCAGTGATTCAAAATCATAGTCACATTTTTTGGTGTTTTGCTCTATAGGGGACTGAACCAAGGATGTTATGCTAGGCAAGTGGCTACATTCTCAGCTCTATTTTTACTTTGGATTTGAAACAGAGGTTCATTGAGTTGCCTAAGCTAGCCCTAAACTCACTCTATAGACCTTGAACTTGTGATCTTCATGCCTCAGCCACCCTCACTGGTGGAGTTAGGGGTCTGTACCATCAGGCCTGCTCACATTCCCACTCGCAAGGGATGAAACTGATCACCTGGGTCAGCTCTTCTGTAGGAGGGAGTAAAATCTCAATATCTCCCTCCCTGAAAACAGGAGTTAAGCCTGCCTCATTGGTACTGAATCCCTGTATTCACAGTAAGTGCAATACAAATGCATAAAACTGACTTCAGGGGAAAACAACTATTTACAACATGTCAAATCCTAGTACCCATACTAAAGTGTCAATCACACTCTTTTTTGCTTGTTTGTTTGTTTGTTTTTTTCAACACAGGGTTTTCTCTGTGTAGTCCTGGTTGTCCTGGAACTCACTCTGTAGACCAGGCTGGCAAACTCAACAGAAATCCACCTGCCTCTGCCTCCCAAGCACTGCCAGGCTCTCAATCACTCTTTTAATAGTGTTGTTTCCATACTGAATTTTGAAGACAGTTATGCTAATAATAAAGTCCAGAAAGAATAAATCCCACATGATGTTATATCTTTTAGATGAAAGAGGTTATACCAGAAAACAAAACTTTAAGAAATGGTTAAGATGTTGATGTAGTTAAGTCAAAATTTATGATATATAGAATAATGAGGAAAAATCAGGTATGAGAATAAGGTAAAGAAGGGCTGGGGAGAAGGCTATTTATAAAGTGCTTGCCCTATAAACATGAGGACCTATGTACAATTCCCAGAATCCAGATATAAAGGCTGGGCATGATAGTGCTCTAGGGATTGCTGGCTCAACAGTTTATTCTGCTTGGTGAGCTCCAGACCAATGAAAGATCCTGTCCTAAAATAAGGTGAAAGGCAAGAAAGTACATAAACAAGAAACTAAAAGCAAGAATGGAAGTTTCATATACAGGATCTTAGAGGAAATCAGAGCAACAAGGTGAGACGCGAGATCAGTTGAGCCCAGGAGTTCAAGACCAGCCTGCACAACAATGAGATGCAGCTAAAAACAAAACAAAATGAAACAAAGCAAAAGACAGCCAGACACCTAGAGGGCCCAGTGAGGCCTGCCAACCTAGATACTCAGGAGGCTAAGGGAAAAGGACAGCAGTTTACAAGGCCTGCTTGAACTTGATAACAGTGTAAATTCCAGCCAGCCAGGCAACTTAGAGAGACACTGTCTTAAAAATGAAAATTAAAAGGAGGGTTAGGAAAGCTCAGTGGTAGAGAATTTGCCTAAATGCACAAAGCCCTATATTCAATTCTGCCCAATACTGTACCTCACCCTCCAAAAAGGAAAAGATTAATACAAATTTCAAAAGCATAGCTATTTTGCAAGTACAGATAGGTCTTCAGTGCAAGTGTCCCAAGAATAACTGCATGACAGACACTCCCTAAGTAAGATTTCCAGGTACCATTTTGAAACAGGAAAAAAGAATGGAGCTTGTTTTTCCATTTATATTCTCTCTACAGGAAGCATGTGACTTTAAAGGGCAGTTAGAGACACTGCATTACAAAAAACACAGTAAATTTCAAAGCCTGCTTCTATCTCAGATCCTGTGCACAGGACACTGAAAAACCAGTAGCCAAAGACCAGGAGTTGGTGGGAAATTACCCCGTGTGAAAAGTTGAAGGGAGAAAGTTTCATTGGTACTACCATTCTTTTTTCTTTTTAAGAGAAGCATTGAGACCACGACAAGGGTTTCCCTTGAATCTATCAGTCACAGGGACATTAAGTGTTTAGGTGCATTCAGCAAAAGAAAAAAGGAGAAAAGCATGGAGAATGACAGATCAGAGACAAGGAACTGAGACAGCAAGACCCAACCAAGTGACTGCAGAACATTCATTCCTTGGCTCTTCTGACATGGAACTGAGTCAGTTTCACTCTGTGATCAGAATGTAAAGTGTGAGTGTGATGCTCATGTAGACAGTCTGCTTCTGAATGGCCCATAACCAGGCAAGGCCCTGAATCTATCGGACAGTGCCACCTCCCATCTCACCAGTGATGTCTGCACACAGAATGGGGAAAGAACAGAGATGTGGGCAACTTGCTAGAAATGAGTCCTACTAGCCGGGGATAGAGGGGTGAGATGCAATGTCCTCAAAGATCTGTTAACTGACCCTGTGCTCAAAGCCATCACTACTATTCATGTGGACAGCCCACCAAGCAGAAGCAGTCAGGGAATCAAGTCTATATAAACAGCAACTCCTTTGTCTCCGGAAGAGTAGATTTCCGGGCTTCCTCATCTCAGAGACAGAATGAACAGACCAATGCACCTAATGCATCTTCCCTACCTTGAATTCATCAGACATTAATAAATGACTAAGGAGCTATCTTGAACTCAGCTTTCACCTTAGAGGCGAATTTACAATTTTGAGTGTCAAAGTACCTGCTTTAGTAAACAAAATCTTGTTCTGTATTTTTTAAACTAAATGATGAAATATACTTCTAAGTATTTTTTACAGAGCATCTCAGAAAATGCTGACTTAAAGTGAAAATGAGTAGGCTATGTTTTTAAAATGTGAATCTAATCAGAAAGTCTCCTAGACCCTCTTTTCAAGAGGACCCCCTGCCATTCTTCAAGTGCAGAAAACTGCTTTGTAATTCATAACTGCTGGTGCCAACTAGACTGCATGTAGCTAATGCAGAGAACACAAATCTGCAGGAAACCATGGTTACTGCTCTGTACCAGCAGGCTCCACAGCAGTGTGGAGTGCAGGCCCCCTAGTGTGCAAAACTCTTTCTCCCAGGTAATAAATCTGAACACCACATGCAAACTGCTTTTACCATCAATTCCCTATAAAGGGAGGGAGGGAGGCAGGCAGGCAGGCAGGGAGGGAGGCAGGGAAGGAAGAAGGAAGGAAAGAAAAGACCCTGTGGTGACTTCATAGGACAGTTTCCTATCTTTATAAAAATCTTATTACAAAAGTCATTCAAGGTAACATTCACAACTCTGTTCATCCCACAACTATTTGCTAAATGTCAGACTTTTCATTAGACATGATGACACAGGCAACCCAGACATAACTAGTTACATACTGCAAATCAGAAGACAGATATTTGAGCAAGCAGTACCAAGGGAGTAAGGACCCTTTGACAGTGGAGTCCAGATCCTAGCTTAGTGCCTGGTTTCCTTGTAAGGGAGCCTGACATACAGAACATCTGTATCACATAAGCCTCAGACAGGAAAGAGTAGGATTTTTTTTTTTTTTTTAAACTGAGGGGTGAAGGGGAGCTCCCTATCATCTATCTAGAAAATGGCAGTCTATACTAGCTCCTACACCTGATTCCTAGACTTGTGGCTATCCCATGGCCATCAGCTCTAGTCAAGCTTCCCAGCTTCCCTCCTTCAGGGAACCTGCTATTCTACAGAGCTTCCTCAGCAGTGGGAGAAGTCAGGACCCACTCTACTGTACTGCAATATTGTTGGCAGTAGCAACAGTTGGTTCCAAGTGAGAGAGGGAATCAGACAATAATTGAGGGGAAGGAGAAAACTGCACAGGATGATACACTACTTCTACCATGAAGAGTGGACAGCTTCATTCCAGTGTATGAAAAGTTTAAAGACCCTTCCTAACTGTTAAATTCACTTTAACTTATAAGCTATGAGAAAATGTATGACAAGTTTTAACTATATATAGCATTTCCACATCAATCCAAACAAACCAATTTGCAGTGTGTTGCTGTTTTGATACAACCAATCACCAATGTTTCTGGATTCTAACACATAGGAAACACTTGTGTAAAACTTTTTGTTGTTGTTGTTACTTGAAGGTTATCCGGTGGCATACTTAAATTCTGACAAGTGAGCAAACTAACATGACAAATTGCAAAACTTCCTGAAGTTACTTTCCAAGACTATTCCCATGGTTCCCAGTTTGGGAACTACAAACAAGCTGCAAAGAGAGGTGGGAACTGTGGATGTTTCACTCTCTCAGGAATGTCAGTCTTCATTCATTCTCCCAGTGTGAAACAACACCCCCCCACACACACACACACACACACACACCCTGGAGGTGAGTAACAGTAATGGGTGTAGCTCAGTTAGCAGAATGCCCTAGTGTGCACAAAGCATAATCAGGGAGTGGTGGCACATCTGTAATGCTAGCACTCAGGAGGTGGAGGCAGAAAGATCAGAGTTCAAGGCCATCCTTGGCTACACAATGACTTTAAGCTAAGTAAGCCTGAGATTTAAAAAGAAAAGTTAAATAAAATATATGTACTGTGTGCAGAAATGGTGCTGCTAGTATGGATTACAGTATTAGGAATAAAAACTGGCTGAGCATATATTCTCCACCTTTTGCACAATGTAAAGAATAAAGTACATGGAGAATCAGAAGCTTTGATGGAAGAGGGGAGATGAATAGTGAAAAACCCAGTGACCAAAACCTGTGGCCCAAGGGCAAACAACCTTTTTAAACCTTTTAAGCCACACATGAAAATCTCTTACAAATGTGCTGAGTTTCCCCTAAAGCCCCTTCCCAGGAAGCTATTTGCAAGCAGTCCTTTGGGTAGAAGAGGAGATTAGGCCTCAGGAAACTAAAATGTATCCTTGGACTTGCTCACTCAGTCAAATACTGCAGCAGGCAACCCTGGGTCATCTAACAGACTTCCAAGCTGGCAGGCAGGAAATGACATTCACAGACTACCTTTTGTGATCTGCTGCCACCAGCTGTTGGTTTTGAGGACTCTGCAATGTTTTCTTTGCCTGGTGTTGGTGAGGATCCCACTAACTTCTGTGCGGCAAGGCGGGGGCTGGTTCTGGTTGCCAAGGTTGTTCTTCGCAGGATATATGGACTTGTCTTTCCTGTAGGAATGTCAGCAAACCCTAAGGGCAAAAGAGCTGCTTGTCAGTAATGGCATTCATTAGAGACTTTGGGTTTTTAGCCGGGCTAACAATGGAGCACAGGTGCTTGTACTTGTACAGTTTCAATAACGGTAAAAATAACTGCAAAACATAGTTTCTCCCCAGCCATAGAGAACAATGTATTACACTACATAATTGCCTTGGTGGTCATCAAATCAACTGGAAAATTAACAGGTTATCCCTTATTAGAAAGATAAAAAGCCGGGCAGTGGTAGCACACACCTTTAACCCAGTGCTTGGGAGGCAGAGCCAGGAAGATGTCTGTGAGTTCGAGGCCAGCCTGATCTACAGAGCAAGATCCAGGACAGGCACCAAGAAACCCTGTCTCAAAAAACCAAAAAAAAAAAAAAAAGAAAAAAAGATAAAAGATTTAAAAAGGCACCATGACGGGGAAAAGGATCAGGGAGAAATCACATAAAAAAATAAAAAGTCTTGCTTCTTCTATGTGGTTGCACTATCTTGCAGTCTCTAAGACAGGAGGGCAATTCACACAGCTGAACTAGGATGGGACAAGGCCAGCTCTTGTCTGGAAAGGGAGAATGGAAACTAACAGTGACTTCAGGACTTTAGTGTCTTCATATTTGCTCATGGTCTCCCTTCAGGAAAGGAACCGACCTGACTGGTGACAAGATGAGAAGGCTAGTCACAAAGACACTTCATAGGGCCCTCCACAGTGGCCTTCAGATCTAACTACAGGCAATGCTCTCAATCTCTTAGGAATAAATCCTCTTATGGGAGAGCGACAGCTAGCTAAATACTATGGAACACAGTTACCAGAACATAACTCCTCCCATCAGCTTTGACTTCAAGGTGTAGGGCCAAAGATCCAACCTGCTGAAGATATTTTTTTTTAACAGAACTACATGACTGAAGCTGGGCATTGTGGCACAAGTCTATAATCCTAGCACAAAGAGGCTAAGACAGAAATGCTTCAAGATCAAGACCAGCCTGGGCTCCACAGTAAGATTATGTTTCAAATATCATTAAGAATTAAAAATCAAGACCGAATTAATAGGGGGAAAGTCTGCTTATGTCTTAGAGACTGCAACAATATCAAATAGCCATGAAAACCCGAAACTCTTCCTTCCAGGTCAGTGTCAAGCAGCCTACTTGTCCCACTCACATGGCTCAAGAAAGGAAAAGCTGATTGAAAAAACAGCAGTTCCTAAGACACCGTCAGCAGTCATTTTCCAAGTCTACCAGCTCTTTTTATAGTGTTGTAGTTCATCTTAGGCACTTATTTTATCGCCAATTTTAAAATGAACTAGTCTCTCCAAGCAGCTAAGGCTATTATGCAATAATTGAAAAACCTAAAAAGTAGACGTTTCTATCTTTCTCCATGCTGATTTTTATGTGAAATCTCAAACTTTTGTGTTTTAATGCTAAGAATTGAATAAAGGGCCACATGCAAGCTAAGCACATGGTCTACACCCTCAGCCCTGTTACTTTGTATGTGAACTATACATACCTTTTTTTACGACTTCTGGGAGTCCCTCTATCTCAAACTTAGTCTCGTCCTTGTCCTCAGTAGGGTGAACGCTACTATTGACTGCTTTCCTGCTTTTTTTAGAAAATGTCTCTGGTGTACAAAGTGTTGTCTCACTACCATTCTCCCAAATCCCACTGGACCTTTGCCTCTTGCCTGAAGTTTTATTTTGGCCAGACGCTGAATTCTCATTGACAGAAGTGCTTGGAGATGGTGCTGGAACCGAAGAATCCAGCAAAGGAGAACAGTGGAGATGCCGTCTGGATTGCTGTGCACTCAGACGAGCAACCTGTATTTCTAGCATCTCCTTGGCTTTCTCTAACTCCTCAAGGCTTATAAGCAGGGAACAGTACTTATCCAAGTACTTTTCTGCTTCTTTCATTTTTTCTTCAAGATTTTCTTTCAGCTCTTTGTTTTCAGTCATTAATTTCTCTACATTACCATCCACAACAGAATCTGTGGGAAACAAAGTGATACATCACACACAACTTGCTGCTGCTCACAGTTATTATCACAGACAGTTCCCAGCAGGTAATCTTTAAGCCTGTTCTTTAAACTTTTCCAGGAGTTAAGGACCATTCATGTCTGAAGACTATAAAGCTCAATCTAGTAGACAAGTTTTAATAAAACCCATCAACTTAAAATTCCCTTAGAGAATTAGTTACAAGAGATCAAGCAAATGAACTTTTTATATCCTCTTTCCCTACCCCCGCCCACCTTTCCTCATCCCTTCTTTCTCCTACAAATGAATAAGCAATATAATCCAGTAATGATCATAAAGTCTATATTGTATGGTTTTGAAGACAGATACCAGCCTGTGAAAATTTAAGTCCCTAAAGTCTATGAAAACATTTTAAGAGAATACAGGGACTGGAAGGTACAAATATGGAAGAACCACATCACAGCAGGGGCCTCAGTCAGATTCTAGATGCCAGGGGTGGCAATCAATTCATGAGGAAAATTCCCAGACTCCAAAACCTACTTCAATCACACTTCTCAATGAGAAAGACCACTGAACTGTCCTGCCACACTCTGTCTGAAAGCCTCCCACACATACCAGCCACTGGCTATCCATGGAGAAAGCAGAGTGTGTGAGTGGATAGAAGTGGCATAGGTAATTATCAATGAGAAGAAAGGAAGGAAGCAGAGGGGAGGGGAGCGGGTGGGAGGGGAGGGGAAGGGGAAGGGGGAAGGGGAAAGGGGAAAGGGGGTAGGAAGGAGGAAGGGGGAGGGGGAAGGAAGGGGGAAGGGGAGGGGGGTAGGAAGGGGGAAGGGAGAAGGGGGAGGGGGAAGGGAAGGGGAAGGAAAGGAAAAAGGAAAGGAAAGGAAAGGAAAGGAAAGGAAAGGAAAGGAAAGGAAAGGAGGAAGGAAGGAAGGAAGGAAGGAAGGAAGGAAGGAAGGAAGGAAAAGGAAAAGAAAAAAGAGAAAAGAAAAGAAAAGAAAAGAAAAGAAAAGAAAAGAAAAGAAAAGAAAAGAAAAAAGAAAAATCACCCCAACAGTACCAAAATGGCAAACTCTTTATGGATACCCATTAGCAAAAGGTACCAAAGGTACCATTCAGGTTTTCCCCTATTGGAATAATTCTATTTCTAAATGTAGGCTTCGTTCTGAATTCTACAGTCATCACATGTTAAGCCCACAATTCAGAAATTACAAACTATTAAACTACTTTTAAAAATGAACACAAGACAGACTATTGAGGCAGCTTTGATGCATGCACACAGAAGTGCTGACTCTTAGAAGACAGCCTATGGTAACCACTATGCCCCAGCTAGCACCCACCAGCTTTCTGCTTCTGTGCAGCTTCAAGTTGGTAGAGCTCTTTCTGCAACATCCTCTTTTCTCCTTCCAGCTGTTTACAGGATTTGAGCAACAACTTTATTTTCCCCTGAGCACGCTGAAATTCCTTCTCAAGCTGATTATACTTAAGATGCTCTACCTACAAAACACATGTAATTTCATTTAAAACCTTGAATTTCATTTACAAGTATATAGAGAAACAACTAAAACATATTAAAGCAGCATATAGTAGAGTTAAGTTTAAAATATAACATCTCAAGATTCATAAAACCCTACTCAGCTGCCTGAGTCTCCCCCATAGACAGTGTGGGTTTGGGATTTTTTCAGCATCACATGAATCATGACTTCTAGGCCCATGACAGTATTAGATGGTGAAAATCACTACAAGTCTGAGCACTATATAAGCTTGGGTTTCAAAACTGAAACCAAGTTTGATACATTTCAGAATGTCTTAGGAAGACAACCACAGAGTAGGTATGCCAAGTTCGCAGAGGGTAACAAATGTGCCAGGAGGATCTTACTTTGAGGCTCTTGAGTTCTTCCACTGGCACTTTCAACTCTTCAGTTAGCCTGCTTTTCTCTTTATTGAATCCTTCCTTCAGCCTTGCTGTCTTCTGTACCATTTCCTGCAGCTCTCTCTGTAGCTGGGCTTCCTTCCCAACCATTGTGTTAACCTGGAATTGAATATTCATCAGCACCTGCTCTGGCTGCTCTGCTGGTATTAAATTAACCACTGTTAGAACACACTGATTCTTTAAGAAAATGGAACCGGCTGGTCCCCTTACTAATTCACTCACCTGGTGTTCTCAAAACCTACTAGTGAGTTTCCATTTTCCTCAGCAAAGACTTAAGATAGCAGTAAGAAAAAAGAGAGAGAGGCAAATAATATCCTAACTCTTACAACCCTTACAAAGTCTTTAATTTGAATTAGTATCAGAGAATGTGTTAGTTTTTTGTATTTAGTGTCTTAGATTTCTATCTGCTCTTAGGTCTCTAATAATCCCACCATGTTACTCTAATCCAATAGAAACACACCAAGGATTAAAGTTATAAATTATACAAATCGTGGAACATATAGTTGTGATAGACTTCATTTTCTGGACATTCCTTTTTAATTATCTGTTGAATAAGAAATTTAATTTGAAGGAATACCTTTCTTGATCAGGCTGATTTTTCTCAAGCCATACTCTGGAAGCTGTGAGTGTTCCACTGGCCCTAATTACATCAGTATCTTTAGGGATTCTTTCTCCTAAAGATGCAAAGGGCAGGAGCTGCCTTCAAACCCTAATCATTATCTGTTACACTCTTGCCACAGTGGTTCTCAGCTTGATAAGGGGATGTTTCCACCCCAGTGAACCTGAACTACAGATAATAAGAACCTGGAACTGTATATATCAAACCCAAGAGTTCCCTATGTGAAGAGGTCACATCAAAAACCTAATCCAGGGGGTGGCGCACACCTGTAATCCCAGCACTCGGGAGGCAGAGGCAGGTGGATCTCTGTGAGTTTGAGGCCAGCCTGGTCTACAGAGCTAGTCCAGGACAGGCTCCAAAGCTACAGAGAAACCCGGTCTCGAAAAACCAAAAACCAAACCAAAACAAAAAATGTCTCTTACAAGCACATCAGAGCAGTCACTGCTGCCTGAGCTGACTCAATATTCCTGTAGTCAAGACCCTATAAACACAAAGCCATGGAACCATCTGGAAGTCCTTCCCTCCTGACCATACTTCCACATGGAAATAAGTCATGGCACTTACTTTTTGGACAAGTGATGCCTTCTCTGTCTTCATCAACCCAAGCTCACTTTCTAACCTCTTGTGAGAACTCTGCAAAGCACTGTTCTTGGATTGCAGCACTTGGACCTTCTGCTCCAGCTCCACAGTCAGATTTCCCAGTTCAAGTTTCTGTTTCTGCCAGAGTTGCTGCTCTCCTTCCAACTGGGAAAGTTTACACAAATGCTGCTCTTGACCTTTAAGCTGATCTTCTAGTGTCCTGGCCTCTTCCTCCTTCTTCTCTAGTTTCTCTTTGCCAGCTTTAACTTCTTGAGTGAGGACATTTACAGAAGACTGCAAAATAACGTATTTACTCTTGGTCTCACCAAGGTCCTGTAGCAGCTGGGCCTTCTCAAGTTCAAGAGTTTGTACCTGAGCACTCAGGGTCTGTTCTTTGGTCTTCCAGGCCTCTTGGTTATTGCACAAGGAAGTCATTGTCTCATTTAGCTCTCGTAATTGAGTTTGAAGCATCTCCACTTTTATTTTGGATTCCTCTTCCATCTGTACCTTTTCTTGCTCTTTTTCTTTCAGTAAGTTTTCAATTGAAGAATTTATTGTTTCTAATTCAGATACTCGCTTTTGCTCCTTTTTTAATTCTTTCATAACATTTTCATTTTCTGACCTTGTACTGATAAGTTCTAACTTCAAATCTTGGATGTTTTGGGCCATTCCTTGTATTTCTGATTTTAAAGTCTGAATCTCTGCTTTGGCCTTCTCAGCTTCAAGAGTTGCATACTCCCTGTTTTCCTCTGAGAGCTGCAATTCTTGTTCGAGGTTCTCAAGTCTGTCCTTGAGCAAGTCCGCATCATGCTTACATTCCTTCAGTTGTCCCAGGAGGGAGCACTGTTTCTCCTCAGCAGCAGCTATGTGAACTTTCAGCCTCTGAATGCTGCTTTTCAGGTGATGTACTTCTTCTGCGGGCTGGTCTAGACTCTCTTCTTGGGTCTTCAAAGATTCCTGGTCATTACACAAGGCTGCTACTTCCTCACTGAGCTCTTTTAATTGTGTCTGCAGCATCAGCACCGCAGATTTAGAGTCTTCTTCCATCTGTACTCTCGCCTGCTCCTTTTCTTCCAACAGACTTCTAAAGGAAGAACATAATTCATCCAGTTCTGACACTCGACTCTGCTTCTCTTGTAGTTGCCTGGTCAGATTTTCTCTTTCAGACCTAACTGTGACAAGGTCTAATTCAGAAACTCTCAGGTTTTTGGCCATTTCATCCACTTGTGCCCTGAGGGTCTCCACCTCTGCTTTAGAATTCTCGGCATCAAGAATCACCAGCTCTTGGTTTTCTTCTGACATTTCCAATTCCCTCTCCAGATTCTCCACTTTATCCTTCAATGAGTCGTTTTCACGCTGGCTTTCCTTCAGTTTCTCCTCAGTACCGATGTGCTTCTTTTCATCCGCCTTGATGCGTACACTCAGTTTCTCGATGCCTCTTCTCAGCTGATGCACCTCCTCCTGGGCTGAGCTCAGCCGCATGGCAAACTCACCTTTCTCTGTGAGTGCCACCTCCAAGGCCTTGGAGATGTTTTGCTTTTCACATTCTGACTCAGTCAGCTTGACCTGGAAGTTCTGAGACTCCTCGACCAATGATTCTTTCTCTCTAGTCAGTTGTCCGATTTGGATTTCCAGCTCAGCCACTGCAGAAGATAATCCCTGTGAGTCCTTCTGCAAATTCTGCAGCTGCTCCTGGAGATGAGCTTTGTCCTTTGTTAGCTCACTCACATTAAAGGACAAAGTCTGAAGGAGTTCTGCCTTGTCCTTGGTCTCAGCCTCTACCATCTCAATGTGATGGAGGCTCTCACTTCGGTAAGACTCCAGCTCTTCTATTTTCTCTTTCATCTTTTTAGACATCTGATCCAGGGTTTTTCTTTCTTTTGACACAGTATCTAATTCTCCACGAAGCCTGTCTCTCTCACTTATAACGACTACTAGTTCTTCTTTAAGGTCGACAATAACCTTCTGCTTACTTTCAGTGTCTCTTTCTAAACCCAGCTTCTCTGCTTGAACCACCTTGAAGTCTGCTTCCACAGAGAGGAGGAGGCGCTCAATATTAGCTTTCTCAGACTCAATACTCGTCAGCTCCTTTTCCACAGCAAGAAATTTGGCCTTCCAATTATCTTCTATGTTGGCTTCATGACCTTGAATAGCTCCACTTAACTCATTGGCTCCCGATTCTAAGTCAAAACCAAGGTCTTCTGAACTTTCTACTGTCTGACCTACCTCCTGGTTACAAGGGAGGGACTCCAATTTTTCACTTAAGTCAGATTTTTCCTTCTTGAGGTTCTTGACTATTTTTTCTAATTGTATGCATGTTTCAATCTTGATCTTTAGCTGTACTTCCTCTAAACTGAGTTTTGAATCTGCCTTTTTTATTTCATTTAGCAAACTTTCAACTTTTTTGTCCCAGTCGTCTACTGCAGGAAGTAATCTTAAATTCAGATTTGATGTGTCTTTCTGCAAATGGAGATTCTGGGTAGACCCCCGATCTTCCAGAACATCCATGGGTACCAACACATTAGGACTAGAAAACGATTCAGAAACACATTCCAAATAGTCTTGAGTTTTGTCCTCTGCTGGTGCCCCACAATTGGTCTCTGGGGGTTGTTCTTCACACCCCTCTCCTGTGAGCCCAGCTGTCTCAGTCTCAGTGATTGACGTTTCTAGACAAAGGTCCTGCTGAACATCTTTATCACAAGTCTTATCAGTATCCTGCTTTGGTGTTTTCTCTGTAGTCACTGAAATGCATACATCTGATTCTTTTATATCATAACTATCATTTTGGCCCCGAACAGCCTGTAAACATAATATGAACCAAGAAAGCATTTTATTTTTTAGAAGAATCAAAATGGAATCTATGGTTTAACTATTACTTTACAGAAACTGCCCATATGAGTGGAGTTATGCAAACCCATCCAAACAGCATAGCTCTCAATACTTCATTCCATCCTGCTCTCTGTCCAGATAGTCAACACAAACATCAGTGGGTTTTACTTATATGCAAAGCACTGGTAAGGATGAATCCTCCATGAAATTTATTTCAACTACATCTAACATGGAAATTACATCTTTCTTTCACAGCTTGCAATGCTTCAGGCAATTAAAAAGAGCAGCATTTCTTTGTGATTACCAAATAAGAGGCTAATAAACTTCAGGTAAAATGGTTAATAGGATCATCAGTATTCATGTTCTTTACTAAGAAAGGCAGTAAAGGTTTATGAGCAGATTCTAAGCCCAAAGACCTCATCCTAGTCAGCACTTTCTTGGGTAGAGTACATGTTTCGTCTCAATCTCATCTACAAAATGGGGTGCTATGATTTTGATTATTGCTACCACCATCTCAATATGACCTCAAAGAAGAAGAGTAAGACTCAAACTGTATAGCATTAGTATTTAAGCCAGTCAACTAAAAAAGACAAACTATAAGGAACTAAAGTATAAAGCAATTTTCTTTAAATAACTGATTCCATTGCAAGCTGTTAGAAAATTAACCTTTAAATAATTTCTTATATCTCACTTAATAACTGATGCAATAACATTTAAAACGGTCTGAAAGGCATGAGGCTAATCCACCTTAACACAACACTCAATGTTCATAATATGTAAGTGTGCCTTATTAATCAGTAAAAGTGTATGTGGTGGTTTGAATAGGAATGGTCCCCAAGGGCTCATATATTTGAATGCTTAGTCATGAGGGAGTGATGCTACTTGACAGGGACTGGGTGTGGCCTTGCTGGAGGAAGTATGTCACTGGGGGTAGGTTTGGAGGTTTCAAATGCTCAAGCCAGGCCCACTGTCACTTTCTTCCTGCTGCCTGCCAATCTGGTTACAGAACTCTCAGATACCTCTCCAGCACCATGTCTGCCTGTGTGCGTCCATGCTTTCTGCCATGCTGAGCACGAACTAAACCTCTGAACTGTAAGCCAGCTTTCCTTTGTCCTGTAGTCTGTTCACAGCAATAGGATAGTGACTAAGTCAGTATACATTTTAAAGACTTCCAACTTCAAACTTTAAAATATGTTCAGCCATTTTCTATACAAGAATATTTAAATCAAATCATGACGGGCATTAACTCCTCAAAGCTTCCTCATTTTTCTGAGTCCTGGTTAGCTCAAGGAAATTTCTGGTTTTTCATTTATTTCCTTGAACCTTAATATTCCAATTTTGACTTCATACTTATTTCAATCCAACAAGCACTTACTAAGTGTTTAACTAGGCAGACACACAGAGAAAGAGCACGTATAACCCGAGTACTTACATTTTCCATGTCAGTGCCAAGCAAAGACCTGGAGCTTAAGTCCAGCTCTTGCAACTGAAGGCGTGCTACCTCAAGCTCGAGGGACAGATTCTTCGTCTGCTGCTTTTCTTCTGCCAACTTGGACTCCATCTCCAAAGTCACACTTGTCAGCTGCTGTTGCCATTGCTCCTTTTCTGACAAATACTGTTTCCTTTCAGAGCTTAGTAACTGCTCAAGCTCTTGAATTTCTTTATTTTTCATAATCCCTTGACTCTCAATTTTCTCTTCTAGATTCTTGAGGGACTGCAAGTACACCTGACATAGGACTTCAAGTTCTTCAATAGTCCTCACAGAGGCCGCTGGGATTTCTTTCTCAGTCAGACTCTCCTCCTCTAGACTGTTGTAAGACACTTCATCTACATTACAAGGGTTTGCTGAAGCATTCCCTTCTAAACTTAGAAGAGATGTGTCTCCAGTTTGTTCTAAAACATCTTTGTAAAAAGAAGTTTCTCCAAACTTTGGCAGACTAGGGCTGTCTGTCCCACAGAACGACAGTGACAGAGTATGTCCATCCTCCACTCCAGGGTTCCTCTCCTTTACCAAGTCACCCTGAAAGTTTCTCAGATTCATTGACAAGACAGAATTTTCAGCTTTTAATGTGTCCACATAGGAACACAGTTCTGACATCTTAGAGCTCACCTCACAGTGCTGATCGTGTAAAATTTTGTGCTCACTTTGTAAACAGGAAAATTTCTCCTGTAACTCGGCAAAATGCACTCGAACCTCTTTGTCTGACAAGGTTATTTGTTCACAGGAACTGCTACTGTCCAAAGGAGTCAAGAACATAGATGTGTTTTGTTTTTCATGAAACACATCGGACACATCTTTCATTAGCTCACTCTGAGGAAGAACATCTTCATGGTTTAGTCTTTTTACTTCATTCACTAGCTTCTCTACCCCTGATGGCATTTTACTAGTTGCTGTCATACACTCTGCTCGTGAGTCCTTCAGCTCAGACTGTAGTTGTAACTTTTCAACCTTCAGTCCTTCACACATTTTCCCTAGCTCACTCAGTTCATTCAGTGCCATCTGGAGAGAGCACTGCAAGTGTGCATTCTCACTCTGACTTGCTGACAACTCATGAAGCACTGACACATACTTCCCTTCTGCTTTAAGGCCAGACCTTTCATGGGACTGAGTGTCCTGGGAGCAACCAGTTCCTAGCTCTCCTCTAATTGTCTGTAATTCCTGATGCAGGTTTTTTTTCTCCTCCTCGCTCTGGTCAAGCTTTACTTCCATAACCCTAATCAAAGCTTCCAGTCGTACCACCTGTGCCCTGTAATTGTCTGGAGAACCATCTTTAGTGTCAATATCCATCTCATACTGGGAACTACATGTAATGATCTCATCTTCTGTTGCTTTTACAGAGTTCTCAACTGATTCTCCTTCAAGATGATAACGTTCATGTTTAGTCTGAGCTAATTGCATTAGTTGCTCATTCTCAGGTGGTAAGTCATTAACTTCCTCTTGCTTTTTATTTTGCTCTTCCTTTAAAATCAAGCTCTTCTCTTGCCCTAAGCCTTCAGCCTCACTCTTAGAATAGTTTTCGGTATTTGTAATCTCAGATCTCACAGTTTGTTGCTCTATCTCCAACTCTAGCATCAATTTCCTGTTTTGCTCTTCACTGAAAGCTAATTTTGTTAAGAATTCTTGCTGTTCCTTTGCAAATGCTTCCTTTAGCTGCTCCAGTTCATTTTTCCTATTCTCACAAAGAGCAGTGCATTCACTGAGCAAGCATTCTAGCTTAGCATTGTTTTCTTGTGCTGTTTTGTAGTTAGCCCTGAGATCTTCCAACACAGTTTCTGTTTCTTCACATCGTTGTAGTAACAGAAGTCTTTCTTGTTTGTACTGATCAGACAACTCTGAAATGCTTCTTTCTTGTTCTGCTAAACATTTCGAAATCTTCTCGTGTTTTTGGAGTAAATTCATTTTCTCTTGCCATAAGGCCTCATTAATTTCCTTGAGAGCCCCATTTGCTTGGGTCAGCTCTTCAATGTCTTTTTTCCTTAATGAGATGATGTTATTCATTTCCTTCTTCTCTGAGCTTAAGGTTTCAGATAAAAGTTGTAGCTCCTTCAGAGAGTCTTCAAGAAGGCAGTTACTCTGCTTTAATTCTTGAATCTCTGTTTGCTCAGCTTCGAATTTTTCTTTTAAAAGTTGCAACTCTTTTTCCTTACTCTCAAGGGTTGCTAAAGTTTCAGCAACAATATTCTGATGAACTGCAGAGTCTTCCTGCAATTTACCAATGCGTTGGTTTGTTTCATCCACAAAATCTTGATGAATCTGCTCTGCTTTAATGAGGTTTTCTTCTATTTCTCCTTTGATTTGTAGCAGCTCTTCACATTGCTTTTGCAGATCTGAGTTCATCTGGTTTTGAGACTCCAGGGAACTTTCAAGTGAAGTGACTCTACTTTGTAAGACAGCTAGACGAGTTTGGTCCCCATCTACAAAGCAGCCACTCCTTTCTGAATACATGCTTCCTTGTTCCCCCATTAGATTTGCAGAGGAATCATTCACTGCAGGCTGCTGTTCTAAAGGCAAAGAACTTCTCTGCTTATCCTCATTTGTCACCGGAGAACCTCTGGATTTGAGCAAATCCCTCAGGGTTTCATATTCAGCATGCAGGCTTTGGTACTGCTGGTCTTTGGTCACTACCTCGCTTGACAACAACTGAAGCTTAGACTCCAAAGCTTCAACTTGCCCAGTGAGCTCACTGCTTTTCAAGCACATATTTTCTATTTCCTTCTGATGCTTCTGATCTGAGAACTCAGCTTTCTGCTGCAGTTCCAAGTAGGCTTGTTTCTGTGTCTCGATCTCTACTATCTTGCTGTCTACCACACTGCGGAGGTTTCTAATCTCCATATCAAGGTTTTCTCTTTCAATCTCCAGGGTTCGTACTCTTTCATTGTAGTCTTGACTTTTCATTTGTTGTGTCCTGAGACTGGCTTCTAAGTGGTTGATTTTACTCTGCAAGCTTTCATTTTCTGATTCTACCTGATTTATACGTTTTTCATTTTCACTTTTCCAACAAGAAAATTGAGTTTTCTCTTCTTTCAATTCTTCACATTCTTTCTTTTTTAACTCCAAAGCACTCAGCAAAGCTTCGAACTCCTTCTCCATTCTGTTTAACTTATCATTCAGTTGTTCAATGTGATGTTCCCTTTTCTTCAACAGGTCTTGAGAACAGTCTCGCTGCCCTTCCAGGTCAGCTACAGCAAGCTTCAGTTTTTCTAAAGTTAGTGAGTTTTCTTGCTGCTTTAGTTTTTCCTGGAGATCTCTTAACATGACTTCCTGAGAGGTATTCTTAGCTATTAAAGCAAACAAATGAAACACAAAGTTATCAGTGTTTATAACAATAACTATTTCATAAGAATCTTATACTCTAGCATCAGGGTGTAATTCAGTAGGAGAGAAGTTGCCTAGCATGTCTAGTCTATGGCTTCAAAATTTTAAACTCTAAACTAAAAAGAAAAAAAGCAATGAGATTAAGAGACACTCAAGTCTTGTAAAATTTGACACTAATGCTGAGTCCTTGAAAGTAATTCACCTAATAACCTTCTGACCTAAGCTTATATAAAGATAGAGAGAAAAATGGCCATTTTCGTATAGTCATGTATCTGATAACCTTAGGCAGCCTAGTAAAAATGATGTATAAAGAACAAGGAGGTTTACAGAGCATTTAGAACTATTTCTTTTTTGAAAATGTATGTTATTTATGAGCAAGAATGTCACCCACATTCCAATCCCTGCTTAGCAAGTGCAGTGAGAGGAGTTGAGGTTCATCTGGTAGCTCCTACCACCACCTCACTTTTGTCCTACGGCTAGCCCTCCGACTTGGCAGTATTTTCACCTAGCAGTGACTTGACAAAAAGGCCTGAGGGAATGAGGGAATAACTGAAAGTCTCTTTGGTAAATAATAAAATATAGTATGAAATATAATGTAATATTAAATTTAAAACTAGACTTATTTCTAATCCACTAACTTCAAACCTACCCAGGGAGAGCTGAAGACTTGTAGAACAGCACCCCAAAGGCATTATTCTTCTACTTTACATTTGAGGGCCTCAAACAATGACACTTTTGATCAACCCTGAAAAATGGCCCAGTCATAACCCATTCTTATAGTTTTCCTTAGGAAAGCTGAAGACTGATAATTCTACCAGCTGCCACAAAAAAAAAAAAGGGAAAGCAGTCTCAGGGATTCAGTTCTAGATACTTGGGAAACTGAGGCAGGAGAATTATTGAGCCTAGGCTGTGATCAAACCCAGTCTAAATAAACAAAAAGAGAATGAAAATTAAAAAACAAAAACCAAACCATACCACAGCAGTGTCACACACATTCAGGTCAACAGGTTAGAGATAAATTCTTCATGCAAGTATCCCAAGAAAATGTTATGCAAAAGATATGCTACAAATAAATATGCAACAAATGACGGATTCATTTGCTGTGTACAACATACCTCTTTGGCTATAAACCCAGGAAATAAAGTCATTTAGTCAATTAAGTTTCAAAATACAATGGTCATTAAGGGGGCGGAACACATACATTTAATGTAGGGTTTTCCGTTTCCAAGAGAAATGGTGATGAGCAAATAGTGCCCTATACACACTGAACAAACAAGATATAAGGGTGGTACTCTAGGGTGAGCCAACACTGCCAATATTGTATTGTGTACCAATGTTTACCCTTCTGGTTTCAAAGTAGTGAAAACCGTGCATTTGGGGACTCAATGTGCTCCAATTTGTAAAAGTTTAACTAACATGTTGGAAACCAGGCAGTAAAAAGAAAACTTTGTCAACTGCAGGGATATTTTTGGGTAAATATAGAAAAGGACAGAGGTTTTTCCAATGGGCTAATACGATCAATCTTTCCTTATGGGAATAAGACTTAATAGAATTCTGGGCTGCTGAGATGGCTCAATGGGTAAAGGTGCTTGGTGCCTAGCCTGATGACCTGAGTTTGATACTTAAGAGCCATATAGTGAAAGGAAGAGTTCTTCCATCAAACTGCCCTCTAGACATACAAAATAAGTAAGTAAATATAAAAAAGATGTATAGAACACTACCATTACTGAACTCACCTCTCATCTCTTCTGCGAAATTCCGGCTCTGACTCAAACATACTTGAACTTTACCAAGTTCTTCCTCCAGGTGGCAGACTTCTCTGGTCCTTTGCTCAGACTGACTCCTAATCAGACTGTTTTCCTTCTTCATTTCCTAAAAACACATTTAGTTTGTTTCAATCTAAATGCTCAAGTGAGTTATATAACGTCTGCCTTAATGAAGGTCTTTCATAGACCTGTGTGTATCTCAGTAGGAATGAACTCTCCTTCCAGTATCTAGTGAAAGTGCTATCTCATTTGAGTCGTACAAGCAAATCACAAACCTAAGATAAGAATTATCTTATACCTTCAGGAAATGTTTCTTCAAACTTTCTGGTTGCTAAAAGGTTAGCTCAGAAGAAAAAGCCTATTTATAAGATCATCAAAGACAAAAGTTTTGCAGATTTCTATCAAACCAGATTAGTCAACGTATCTTTGCAAAGAGATGATGTGATACTTAAATCATAATGTTCCAAAATCAGATTTTTGTTTCTCACTACAAAACTAGCTTAAGGTATACTATCATAAGAGTGTCTTTACAGATGAGATTTCCTGGGCACTCATAGGTTCCTTGGATCCATGATTATATATGCATCCACACCATAAGTGCAGCAGATGTGCAGCAAAGCAACACAGATATATGAAAGTAGTTTTATTCCACTATGTTGGGAAATCATGATCTAAACCATGTAAAATGCAGACACCGAATACAAACACTACTGCTCTTCCTTAACAACCTAACACTAATACAACACATAGTAAAAACATTCCAGTCACACTAAAACTTGTTTCCTTTAGTTTTTCAAAATTATTATTATCTTTAGTTATTAGTGTGCAGGGCATGCTATGGTACATATTGTGGACAACAGAGGACAACTTGGAGTAGTCAGTTCCTATTCTACCATGTGGGTTGCAGAGATCCAACTGAGGTCTTCAGGTTTGATACACTAAGTAGCTTTACTCACTGAGCCTTTTACTCTCCAGCCCTTTTGTTTTTTTGGATCCAGAATCTCATTGTGTACACCAGGCTGGCCTCACACTCAAAAGATCTACCTGGTTCTGCCTCCAGAACACTGGGTAGGCACTTGACACTTTTATTAGTTTTTATAGCTTAAAGGTACATCTACCTATATTATACCCTAACCTGAGAACTGGCATATCACCACAAACTAAGAACTAAGTATCTCACAGCTTAGGGAATGAAAGACATCCATAAGGCTTTGTTGTTGTTGTTGTTGTTGTTACATTTCAAAAATACCCTTCTGAGAAGTAGGAAGACATTTTTTGAATCTTAAAGAAACAATTAAGACCCATCCTCCAAAACCCTACTGCACTGTTAGAAAACAGATGGCCCTGGCAATGCAATGTTGGAAGGCTGCCTTCAATTATCAGTCTGGTTACTACCAGCAGATGGGTACCCATGTAACAAAGCCAAATTCAAGAAGAGGGAGAATCTGGCTACTAGAAAGTACTTGAAAACTTGCTGGCAGCTGCTGTGTTCATGTATATACATTCATTTCATCCTGAAAACGAGACAGAGCCTGTTATCTATCAGTACTGCACTCCTGGCGGCTGTGTTCTGATCCTGTCTTGCTTACACTAGGAAACTGACTATGAAATTAAGATAGCCATGGGAACTAAAGGGCAGCTGTAATGGATCAAGACTGAGAGGTTAACCTGCCTACTAGTAGATACTCAAGCCTGCAAGGAAAAATCATGAAGGTCAAACAATGTAACTGATTAAAATTAGCATTAATAAATATACAGAAAATAATCACTTGTTTGTTCTTCAAGCTGAGGATAATCACCTATCTAATGAGACCACAGATGTGAAAGATAGAACACTTGAAGCATTCCAACAAGGGTAATGGGGCATTGTTATTAATATTTCTTCCCCAAATATAACAGTTGCAAGATCATCAGAGGTGAATCATGAGCTGACTTACTATTTTTATAATTTACAAATTATTCTTACTCAAAAATAAATAAATAAATAAAGTTTGGGCATTGATAAGGAAGCTTGGGAAACAGTGCATGATAAACTGAGAACACCTCCACAGGAAAGAAGGTCTAGAAGGTTTACAAGGGGATGGGGAGGGGGAGGGTAGGCGCCACAAAGGGAGAGGTCATTGTCATGTCTGCATGTCTGTTAGCCTCTGTGGCTAAGTCCCTAACGGCAGACATTTAAGAAAACAGCAAGCCCAATGAAAAGATTAGGGTGTCTTTCTCCATTTTGGCATTAGCTTTGTAAATATTTGTTCCTAACGAAGGAATGTTCAGCCAATCCTGGGACCCAGCAGGCTTATAATGCTATGGCTGTGACCAACCCAAAAATTTTAAGAAGCCAGAATTTAGAAAATAAACATCTGAAAATGGATGCACAGGCTGCCATCCATCAGCAATTAGTGTTCCATGAGGCTACAGCCACTTAAGTCTTGATTGGGTAGCTCATTAGCAACAATGAGTTAAGCATACAAGGATATATTCTCCTAGGCATCTCTTGTGTCCTCACATGATTTGCAAAATTGGGCACTACTCTGGAAAAGCACAGCAATCTCCGTAAGCACAGCCAGCACTGAACTTAGCAAGCAATCCCACCCAGAGCAGCTTTGGTTTAGGAGCAGCAGGGGAAGCATCATTTCCTAGGGCCAGACAAAACAAACTGCAGTTAGTGTGTGGCATTTCATAATCCATCCATGAGCGCAGCTTAATATGTCCCCTGCTGGGTGGAGGCTGTCTATGTGGGGATGGGGTGGATGCAGAGGACGTGCTTTCTCCCTTCTACATTTTCATTCTTGCCCACCAGACTACACTCCTTAGAGCACCTAATACAGTACAGGTCCCTCTCCCTAGAAAGGTCCCCAAGCAAGTGTTTCCTCATCCTGCCTATTAATGATGGCATTTTACCACCAAACCTCAGTGCAACAGAGGCTGGCACTTGAAGCGGGGTGAGCAGCTTATCTACCCCCACCCCTATCACTTTGATACTAAATGTTAACTTTACCCTTGATTGGGCCATTAAATCACATTTCCAGCACTGATATTTCTAATTGCAAGAAGTATATTAGTTTACTAAACACAGTCAAGGAAAATTTCAGGACAACTGTCACATCATTTCAGCATCCAAAACCTATAAGCATGTTGAACTTGTTTGTGCTTACTTATAATTAGATACAGAAAAACACCAGATAATTAAACTGGCAAGATTCTTAAATATGAAAACTCTCAATTGCACTGTCTTTTGGTCATGACCCTTCTGTGCCTGACATGTGATCACAAATAATTCCAACATAAAAAGTTATTAACATTTGTGAAGCAAAACAAGCAGGTGGACTTCTATGATTTTTTAGTGGACACTTACAGGCTGGGCACTGGGCCACATACTTTATATGCAATATTGTACTTAATCATGAGTACAGTCTTAAAAGGGAGGAATATTTTTTGCATCTGTATGCTGACTAGAAAGGGATCATCCCAAGGTGACACAATGGATGGGTAGCCTAACAGTGTACATCCAGACTGCTCCAACTAGATCCATCTCCACTGTAATCCCCAAGCTACATCAGCACTCTTATTGACAAGTCACTTCTCTGGTCTTTGAACCACAGTTCAAAGTACAAGAGCCAGAAAAGCCCTTTCAGTTCCTACTGTTATCCCCAAAAGAAGACTCACAGGCAAACACAAACACAAATTAAGATGAATGATACATTTATATGTAGGCCCTGTGCTGAGCACTTTCCACACATGACTTCATTTGAACATGAGAGGCTCATGATGCAGTCTGACCTGAAATCAGAGATAGTACCACAACCCAGACCCCATGGGGATAAAATCAGTCTTCTTCTACATCTGCAAGACAATGTCCAGTCTATTAAAATGGCCCAGCAAGCCACGTTAAAAGGTGTTTAGACTCTGAACCAGATGATAGTTCTACAAAATGTTTCCACAGGCAGCCAGTCAAGTCGCAGGAGAGTTCCTGGCTAAAAGGGAAGCTCACAGAGGGAAGAGCTTTATGCCAGTCTGCCTGTGGAAATGTTAGCAGAAGCATCTGTTGGTTGGTCCCCACTGGCCAAAAGGCAAACATTTGTTTTGCTGCAATAAACACGCACTGGAAATGTTTGCAGATGAACCCATCATAGGATCTGACTGAATGGCTTCCACTTGGGGAGCCGGTGTTGAATGCCCCCACCCCATCTCCAGCAGTGCTCCCCCTTTGTTGCTGGCTGCTTTAATAACTTCCTCTTTGCTATGACAGGTGTTCTCATTTGTAGTGAAATGCCATGGGGGCAAACGTATTTAGACTTTATCACCTAGACAATGAACAAAACTATTTCTTTCATCATTAGCAGGCTAAAAAGTGATGACAAACAGTTCGATGGCGGGAAAACATTTTTTTCCTATAGTATCTGAGAAGACATCTCTACTGATCTTCTGTCCATTTTCTGGTTCTATTCAAATCACTGCAGTCTATCAATTGTTCCTAAATGCTTCTTAATTAAGGCCTTTAAAACAAACAAACTCCAGGCCACCAAGGGAGTTCAGAAGCCAAAGTGACATGGGTAGGAATAAGACTCTCAGAACACTCCCACAGCCAAGACACTCCCTCATCCACTGCCTGGCAGAACAGGAATCTACAGGCAACACGGACCAGGCTGCACAGTGGATCCTAAGATCAATGGTCACTTCTAAAGAGTAATACTATTTATAACTACATGATTCTGTTTACTTATTTATTTTGGCAGTGCCAGAGACTAGACTAAGGTCATTTCTTTATGTCTACGATTTTCCATGGGTTTTTTAACACAGTTATTCTAAATTAACCCTTCAAAAAGGGATTCAGCTCCCAGCACTGTGGAAACAAGGCAGGCTCCAAACCAGCCTGGGGCGTACAGCCAGAGTGTACTCAAAACAACAAAGAGCAAGTGGGCATGACAGCATAGACCTGTAATCCCAGCAACTTGAGAGGAAAGCACAGTGGGAACAAGAATTGAAGGCCTAACTTAGCTACTTGGGTTTCAGGCCATCCTAGGCAACATAGTGAGACTCCACTTCAAAAAGGAACGAATGAATGAATGAATGAGCAAAAGGGAGAAGGTAGAGCTGTAACAAACAATAATCTACATTGATAGTTTCATTTATTCCTTTTAAATTTGAACAATTCCTTTGTTCCATAATTCCACCTCTCAAGTGGTCTAAAATAATCTTTAAATCAGTGGTTCTCAATCTTCCTAATGTTGTGACCCTTTAACACAGGTCCTCTTGTTGTGGTGACCCCCAACCATAAAATTATTTCCTTGCTACTTCATAACTGTAATTTTGCTACTGTTATGAGTCATAATATAAATATCTGATATGCAAGGTATCTGATGAAAAAAGGGTCGTTTGACCCTAAAGGGGTCACAACCCACAGGTTAAGAACCACTGCTTTGAAATGTGATTTTTATAGGGGCTGGAGAGATGGTTCAGAGGTTTTTTTTGTTGGTTTGGTTTTTGTTTTTTCAAGACAGGGTTTCTCTGTGTAGCTTTGCAAAGCCAAGCAAAGCCAGGAAGATCTCTGTGAGTTCGAGGCCAGCACAAAGCCACACAGAGAAACCTTGTCTGGGAAAAAAAAAAAAAAGAGCAGTGGCTGTTGCTCTTTCAGAGGACATAAAGGCTCACAAGTGTCTTTAGCGCCAGTTCTAGGATACTGAACACCTTCTCTCTTCTTGCCTCTGTGGACACCAAGCATACATGTGGTGCACAGACATAAACACATATAATACATAACTATACAATAAAAAAAATTTTTAAATTTGTTTATAGCCGGGCAGTGGCGGCACACGCCTTTAATCCCGGCACTTGGGAGGTAGAGGCAGGCAGATCTCTGAATTCAAGGCCAACCTGGTCTACAAAGTGATTTCTAGGACAATCAGGATTATACAGAGAAACCTGTCTCAAAAAAAAAAAAGATAAATAAATAAAAATAAATGAATAAATGAATGAATGAATAAATAAAAACTTGATTGTATATTCTTAATTCCTAGTGCTAAATACATGAGTAAGCATTTCAAAGTAAAAAGAGAAAATAAGGACATATTCTACATAAATAAAACCCTTTTACATTAACATCCTGAAAAGAAGAGAATATGTATGGTACTAATAAACTACTGACAAAGAACAGATTCCATTTTTCTGGACCAGGAGATGACTCAGTGTACGAAGGTGCTTGCTGCCAAGCCTGCTATCATGAGTTTGATCCTCAGAACCCACATAAAGGTGGAAAAAAAGAACAAATGTCTGCAAGTTTTACTCTGACGTCCATGAGCACGATGTGACACACATGCCCATATGTGCACTTGCACACGCACACAATTTTTTTTTTTATAGGAAGACACTTTTTATTGTCATACTTCATCCTGTGTGGGATTTGTTCCTTCCCCTCCTGCTCACATACCTCACTGCTTCTCCTCAGCTCACTCTCTGTGATCTGGCTCTCCTGAAGGGCTTGTTCTGCTCTGTTGAACTTTTGCCTAATTTCTTCTAAACTCCTTTCTAACTGCTGCTTCACTGATGTGACCTACAAGAGAGAAAAAAACGACCAAGTTCTGTCTTTATGTTCTCTGCAAATAATCAACCCCTCTTAAAGAATAACAAAAACAAAAGAGAAAGAGAAAGACAGACTGGGAGAACATGAGTCATCATCCCCTGGTATGTGCAGAATATCTAAGGACATCAAAACCCTCACTCTATAGAACACTATGTGTGGGGTTTGCCTATAACCTACGCACAGATTCCTGACTACTGTGCATCATCTCTATACTACCCATAGGTGCTATGTAAGTAGTTACTTTATTATTTAGGAATTATGTTGTACACTAAAGAAAACAGAGTATTGAGAGACTGAGACTGGAGACAGATGCAGCAACCAGGATGCTCAGTGCAGTAGAGGCACACGCCTCCCAGGCCATGAGCACATAGCTGCAATCAAGGCCTGAGGTTGCCCCCACTCAGTGTATCCAGCCAGAGCCAGGGGCCACATAGCTAAATGGAAGCAAGTGAGAGGAGGGCAGAAGATGAGCACCACAGGGAAATCAAGAAGCCACCTGGGTCTGCCACACAAGCACAGCCTGGCCTAGTGATGGGGCAGGAAGTGACCACACGGTTTTGAGCAGAGGAGCTATGGGATCTGACTTACGTGATGGAAGCTTCACTCTGGCTACTGACTGAAAACAGACTGCTAAGAAACAACCACAGGGGTTTAGGAGGCAGACAAGAGGCTGGCATGATAACTGGTATCAGGATGTGGCACTGGACATGGTTAAAGCAGTTGGATTCAACAGTGTGTGAACATAGACAGAAAAGTCAACTTTATTCTTAACTAGTAGGAAGGGCACATGGGAAAGTTTCTGGGGGTAGATGACAAAACTAGACACTGACAGGTAATAGTGACAAACCCACATGCTATAAAATACGTAAGAGCTAGAGGGTGGGAATGATCAGGGTGAAACGTGTCTTCAGTCGTGAATACACAGCAGCTGAGGTTGTGTGCACAAGACCTGTACAAGATCAAGTTAGTGGACACTCCAGCAGGGACTGGAGAGAGTTAGCTATCTCCTACCCCAACTGAGGAGCCATGGACAACTGATGGCTGCAGGAGAGTGACAGTCAGTTTTCTTTAAGGGCGTGGCCCCTGGTAGGTCAATCATGCTCCTTTGGATGGCCCCATACCCATGAGTACATGATACACAGACTCAGAGGTTATAAAAAACAAAACAGAGGATATGAAGTTTGGAGCATAGATCTGGAAAGCATTAAGAGATGGTCTAGATATATGCATTTTTTAATTTTTTCAAACAATAAAAAATTAAATTAAAAAAATACTATCATTCACATGGAAATATATTCATACACTTCATAAAATACAAATATACACCAAGACATGTGCAAAAACAAAGGTAGATTCGGCAGTTTTGCTATACTAGCCTGAAGCATTGGCCTGAGCACTGTGAAGACTGGAATTCCTATCTAGTGGGATGGAGAGGACAAGAGGAGGTGCTCATCTAGAAGACAACAGCTGAAGTCAATGATCACCTCATTACTGTTACCCACATAGAGAGAGTGCCAAGTACAGTGACAAGCCTGTGGTTCAGAAGACACCTCCAGCCTGAAGACATAACACAAGACCCATCATAATGCAGGGGGTATGCAAAGCCAGAAACCTGGGTAGGCCACTCTTAAGAGTCTTAAATAAGCCAGCTGGTAACTATCCAAGCTGTAACTATCTGGGGGAAGAAATTACTTAGGAAACCACCCCCCCCATTGTTATGTAGCCCATAAAGATCAGCATCTCAGAGATTTCCACTTATATCCAGATCTGAAAACCCAACTCTTTCCTGAGAAAACTGAGCCATAAAGGTTGTTTTCCACTTTGAAAGAGAACGAAGGACATTTAACAAGAGACACAGACTTAGACTGATTCCCGTATCAGGAATACCAAAAAGTCAATCCCAAGGACATTGGAAAGAAACAGGAGTTTCAGAGACTGGGGAAAGCAAGGGGAAGGGAATGATGACTCTCAGGTTCTAATCTGGTATGTCACTGCTCAGTACACACAACAATTATGGTCTGCACAAACGCTGAGACAAGGGATTTTGAAAGTTTTTACTATAAAGAATGATAAATGTTTAAGAAGATAACACATTTAACCTGAAATACTACATTTTTCAAAAAGTATGTATGAAAATCACATTTTTTTTCTACTTTTAACTATCAATTAAAACGAAATCTAGGTCAACTGAAGTACAGAAGAAGCATGTGTGTGGGATGGTGAGAACTAAGTTCAGGGTCCTACCTTTTCCTGTTCCACCTGGAGGACACTGAGCGCATGCTTGGCTTGCTGTAACTCCTGGGTAAGTCTGGTTTTCACCTGAGTGTACTCTTGGTCCAGAGCTTGGAAAGATCGATGCTGTCGGGACAGCTCCTGAAAAGTAAAACATCAGATCAAAGAGCCATTAACAGAGGAGACTCCATGAGCAGGCACACGTATCCTATATGAAAATGAAAGACAACAGGGAGTCACACTACCATATACTGAATGCCAAAGACAATCACCCTCAACACTGGCCCTGATAATCAAATCCAGATCTCAGAGGGAAAGATCCAAGAGTCACTCACCAGTTGACCCCAGGGAAGCCAGTCAATTTCCACCTCATCTCCTATCTCAGTCATCTCACTTTGGAGAATGGAGGGCAGGAAAGACTAGCTGAGCTGCAACCAACACAACTTAGCACAGAAATACACCAAAAATTTAGGCATAAGACCTGGGAAGATGGCTCAGTGAATAAAATTCTTGCCATCCAAGTATGAGCACCAAAGTATAGATCCCAGGAACCCCAGAAAAGTCAGACAAGTGTGCAGCCACCTTTCATGTCAGCACTCAAGAGGCAGAGAAAGAGGATCCCCGGAGCAAGCTGTTTAGCTATAGTAGTAAACAGCCAGCTCTGGGTTCAACTGAGAAACTCTCACTCCAAAAATAAAGGAGTGCTGTGAAATATCTTTCTGTATGCTGTGAACATGTGTTGCTCTGATTGGTTGATAAATAAAGGTGCATTGGCCTATGGCAAGGCAGCTTAGAGGCAGGCAGGAAATCCAAACAGACAGAGAAGAAAGAAGAGGAGGGAGAGACACCAGCAGTTGCCGAAGGAGAAGCAAAATGCCAGCAGACCAGTAATGCCACAGCCACATGGCAAAACATAAATTAATAGAAATTAATTTAAGATGAAAGAGCTAGCTAGTAAGAAGCCCGCCATAGGCCATACAGTTTGTAAATACTACTAAGCCTCTGAGTGATTATTTTATAAACAGCTGTGGGACAGGACCTGTGGGCAGGGCGGATTGGAGAAACCTTACAGCTACAGTGGAGAGCAACTGAAGATATCCTGTGTCAACATAAAGCCTCCTTCACTCATGCCCATATATGTGCATGTACATCTGCATTCATGTACCCATATACATATAGACCATATGCTTAAAAATAAAACAAAAGAGGGCATAGGAGCTGAGCATGGTGACACACACACCCCTAATCCAGAATTCAGGCAGTAGAAGCAAAAGGATCAGAAGTTCAAGGAGCCTGGGCTAAATGAGCTCATATTCAAAGGGGGGTGGGGGTTAGAAAATGGGGGCTTAACTAATCAGTCATATACACTTACAATAGTCTTCATTTGAAAGAACAGCCATAAGCGTTGCTAGTTGACTGACAATCAGGGGAACATCTACTATCACTTATGCTCAGAGTGAAGCACCTGAACAACCACACTGGCCATACAGCTGCCAGCCCATCTTTGGTTCCCTGACTGCCTCAAATACCTCCTTTTTTTTTTTTTTTTTTTTTTTAAAGATTTACTTATTTATTATGCATACAGAAGAGATCTCATTACAGATGGTTGTGAGCCACCATGTGGTTGCTGGGAATTGAACTCAGGACCTCTGGAAGAACAGTCAGTGCTCTTAACCTCTGAGCCACCTCTCCAGCCCTCAAATACCTTCTTAGGTAATGAACCAGCTCACAGCCTTCCAAGACAACTGACAACACAGAAAATCCTCTCACTGTGGATCAAGAGCTCAAAGACGCTCCTTCTCTACTCAGTATCAAATCTCTAGCCCATAAAGAAAATGAACTCCATGAGAGCGTCCTGGGTAATCAAAAGTGAATGACAGAAAAAGTACAAACTGCAGGTGGGAGGAAAATGCAGTGGCGTTGTGTTCACAAAGCATGCCTGCTCCATAATGTCCTCAGGTATAATGAACAGTTAGTTCTTCCTTCCAAACTACAAAGTCAACAGGTCCTTCTCATACAAAGTCCTCCATGAACCCACCCCTTACCTCCTGAAGCTCCTTTTCCTTCTCCTTAATCTTCTGCTCCAGAGAACATCTGGCACTCTCTGCATTCTGCCGATGACAACTCAACTCCTCAGTCAAATTTTTCAGCTTCTGTTCCAAGGCAGTACACTGGTAACCGATAAAAATGTTCCATAAAACAAGTTACTCAAAGAAGCCAAATTCTGTGTTTTAAGAAATTTTAGTCCAGGTCAGTATGATGATCCATACCTTGAAATCCAGCACGGAGGAGTCAGAGGCAAGCAGATCTCTGAGTTCGAGGGCAGTATGGTCTACATAGTTAGGTCCAAGCCAGCTAGAGTTACACAGTAAGGTACTGTTACAAAAAACCAAAAAACTAACGAACTGTAGTCCCTAAAGTCTATTTTGTGTTTACCCTTGTTTTGATTTTTTTTAATTTCATTTAAAAGGTCAGGTTTACATTCATTACCTAAATCCTAAGGTCACTATGATTCTATCAGCGAATATGAAATGTATACTGAAGAACTAGCTAGCACAAGGATGGTAAGCATCAGTACACTTTTAAAGTACTTCACGCGTGCCCTGGGGAAGGGAGACAGTGTTCTCAAAATGCACCCCACCACTGCATGCCAAGCACACATCAAAAGGCAGCAAGGGGCCTGAGAGCTCAGCAGGTTGAAGCACTTGCCACACTAGGCTGACGGTCTGACTTCAATCCCCAGAACCCACACCAAGAGTTGAATGTGATGGTTTGAATGAATCTGTAAGCCCAGTAATCCCATGGCAAGATGGGTTTGGAGACATGAGGGGCGTCCAGAAATTCTTGGTCCAGCTAGGCTGATGACTTACTCCTGACAGAAAGTCAGTAAGTAAACAAGCAGTGATACTGACATTGTGATTTATGAGCTATCAAATGTTAGAGCAAGCTCCTCACCCTCCTATGAAAAGATCCTGTAAGCACAGTAGAGACAGAGAAACAGTTTTGAGTCACGGTCTAAGTAAGTAGCCCAGGCTGGCCTGAAACTTACAGCATTGACCAAGTGGTCTCAAACTCAGGATCTGCCATCCTATAACATTTTCTGATGCTGGGTTAAAGGCAGGTACCACCATGCCCAGCCCATAATGAATTTTTGTAAGAAATGTTAAATATTAAACTACTTATTTTCATCAAACTTCCATTATACCATTACATTTCTAGAGGTTCACAGAATTCTAGAACACCAAAGCCTGTTTTTAAATTATGTTCTCAGAAGCAATAAAAAGAATATGCTGTTGCTTTCTTACATATATAGTTATCTGCTAATTTTAAAAATGTTAATTACATGAAAACTTGGGGTATTTTCCTAAAGTTAAATTTAAACAAAATTGTTTTAGTCCTTCAAATGGTGAGATTCATTGCATATCTTGAAGCCATTCCTTTAGTTCAAATCCTTAATGCTGTGGAATAATCCTTCTATACACTGTGAATATGTATTAGTCTCATCGGTTGATAAAAAGCTGACAGGCTGGTAGCCAGACAGGAAATATAGGTGGAACAGCCAGACACAGAGGACTCTGGGAGGGGGAAGAATGGAGTCAGGGAGAAGACAGCAGGCCAACCAAACAAGCAGAACATATAGAAAATGAGGTTAACAAGCCATGAGCCACATGGCAAAGCAAAGAAAAGAAATATGGATTAATTTAAGTGTAGCGTTAGCTAGAACAAATCTGAGCTATTAGCCAAGCATTTATAAGCCTCTGTGCCAGTTATTTGGGAGCAAGAAGTCGAGACAGGAAAACTCCGCTTACATCTTAAAATGACTGATTCCCGCCCCCCCCAAAAAAAACAACACTTAAGGAGTAATAAGAAAGCTTTGTGGGGCTGGGGAGATGGCTTAGCAGTTAAGAGTACTGGCTGCTCTTCCAGAGGACTGGGGTTCAATTCCCAGCACCCATACGGCAGCTCACAACTGTCTGTAATTCTATTTCCAGGACATATATGTCCTCACACAGACATACATAAAAATACAAAAACACAACATACATAAAAATAAATAAATCATTGGGGGGGAAAAAGCTTTATATTAATAGGGAAGAGTTTTCCACTCTGTGAGGTGCCTCAATTTAATAAATTTCACTAATATTTTTCTCCGAAATTTTTCAATACATATATGTTACTTTGTGTGCACACATTGTGTGCATGTGTATGAAGGTAGACATTTGCAGGTGCACATGGAGACCAGAGAGGTCAACATCAGTGTCTTCCTCAATGGTTCTCAGTTTTTCAGGCAGAATCTCTCAATGATACTGGAAAGGTTCACCAATTCGGCTAGACAGCCTAGACAGCCATCCCCAGGGATCCTTCTGTCTCTGCACTGACCCCTCTCCCCCACCACACCCCAGTGCTAGGATTATAGCACGTGCAACCATAACCAGCTATTTTTAATTATTGTATGTGCAGACACAACACATGCATGCAGGTCAGAGAACAACATTTTGGAGTCAGTTCTCTCCTCCAACCATGGGTTCTGGGGATTGAACTCAGACTGTCAGGTTTCTGCAACAACTATGTGTACCTGCTGAGTCAGGTCACTGATCCTATCTGCATCTGTATTATGTATGCATGTAATTTAAGCATGAGCGTTGAGGACAGACTGAACTCCAGTGCTCAAGCTTGTGTGAGCACTTTACTGACTTAAGCCATCTGTTCAGCCACCCGTAGTCTAATTTAACACTATTGAGTATTGTATTAGAAACCTGAGAATTCAGAAGAAAACAGTATGCAATATTTACTGGAACATAAAATGTCGATTATTAACTAGCCAAAGATGAACAGCAACAAACTGGTCAATGGTGACTAAATGATTTTAGAAATACCATAACTAAGAAGATACCTGAGCTGTACACAGTAGCAGCACACACCTGTGCTCAGCATTCAGAAGGCTGAAACAGGAAAATCATCAGTTTGAAGTCAGTCTGAGCTACACAGTGAAACACTTTCTGAACAAACAACATGAACTGCTTTACATGTGTGTGCTCTCTGTATGCAGATGAATACCCAGCTCTTTACTTGGATGCTGAGAATCCACTCGGGTCCAAAGCAAGCAAATCACCAACTGATCCATTTCTCCAGTCTCAGAAAACATTACATTCTTAAGCCAATGCATCAAATTCACCCACTGCCTCAGACATTAAGATAACTTCCTTCCATTGCTATAATTACTGTCTTTAAGTTTTTAAATTCCCAAGGAATACTACTACATGATTTTCAACAATAAATATAAACAAACAGTGATTGAGAACCCATTGTGTCCTCCACTGTTCTAGGCTGTGGAAAAACAACTAAGATCACAGCCCCTAAGACTGGCATTTTGAAGGCTGACAATATAAAACAGAAAAACAAAAACCAAGCACCAAAATAAACGAACCCTTAGCGCCCTCTACTGGCACTCCTTCACAGTGCAGCGCATTCCTAAGGGACAGCAACCCTTTCCTTATAGACAGGAGATTAAAACAGACCCTTGAAGGTATATATACCTCATTCAAAAATATTCTGAATACCACAGTGGTTCCAATGATGCACAATCCATGTGTAAGTAACTGCCCACTAGATGTCATGTATGCTCTGTAATACTCTAAAGCAGTGGTTTTCAACCTTCCTAATGCTGTGACCCTTTAACCCTTTAACCTAGTTCTTTATATAGTGATGACCCCCAACAAAATAAAATTATTTTGTTGCTACTTCATAACTGTAATTTTGCTACTGTCATGAATTATAAATATATGATATACAGGATACCTGATATGAGACCCTTGTGAAAGGGTCCATCACCAAGGGTCATGACCCATGAGTTGAGAACCAATGCTCTAAAGTGCACAGAGCTCAAGTTCCTCCAACTATGTAGTTATGATCCTTAGCACTCCATTCAGCTTTTTCCATTGTAAAGCATGGGTGCTGGGTTCCAGGTTAGCTGCTGTGAGCCTTAAACTCCTTCCAGCCTCCAATTGTAGTTTGTAAACAGTTGGAAAAAGAACCAAACGACGTTCAGTCACTTGAAAGCACAAGAGTATATTAGCACCATTCTATTTAATAAGCAATTCTAATGACACACATCATAATGTGATGTCAGCACAACATTTAACAAAGTCATATTAGGCACAAGAAGAAAAAGGTGAACTAAATTTTCAGTTGGGTAATTTGAAACTAACTTGGGGAGAAAAGAAAATCCAAAAGGCACTGAAATACATCTGAACCTTAAGGACCTGGAGGAACCGTAATAAGATGAAAGCCAGGGTCAGATTCTCAGCACTGTCCAAGTCAAAACCTCTAACAGTCTGACTAAAGACCTCACCAAATAGGACAGGTAGAACAAAAGAACTGTTCTCATCAAAAGAAGACAAAAACTAATTCTTATTATTCAGGAAGTCCCAGCTAGACAGAGATTCAACTCAAAATTAGCTAAGTTGAATACAAACTCAATAATAAGCTGTGATAACAGCAATTAATATTATAAATTCACCTTGACCCAGGTATTACCGCAAACCTTTTACAAAAATCACCTCAATCTTTACAAAACCTTAGCACAATGGTATTATAGTAAATAATAATACTTCAATAAAGAAAAAAGAGAACAGCAACAAATACAGCTTCTGAACACTGCTTTGAGATAAATTATTTCAAAAGGAAGAAGCAGACCAATGAGAGAGTTCAAGAGAGTCTATAATCGTAAACAATACTGGGGAGAACACAAAACAAAATGAGCAAACAAACCCCAACCCAGAACTATCCCTCAGGAATGAAGAGGGATCAAAGCATCTTTCAATAAAGGGAAAGTAGGACCTTGTGGGCAGTACACATAATCTAACAATGGAACAGAAAGTGCTTAAGTGGAAAGGTAAAAAATGGAACCCTGGAAGAATTTAGAAAGGAAGAAAATACAAGGAAGCATTAATATCTGACATTTTTAAATGTCTGACAATTGTCATAAAAAATGTAATAGACCAATATAGTTCTAAGTGTAGGTTAAAAAGACATTTAAGACTACTATAAATGGGGGAGGATAAAAACAAGGGAGGCAAATGTGTCATATTAAACCTGGCAAAATGAACAAACAATAGCCTATGAATCCTCTAAAATGTCTATGTAATCCATTGAATGGTAAGAAGCACAGTAATCAAAAACAGAAACAGCAAAATGAATCACAGGCTTAAGTCATGGCAAAAAGTTACATGAAATGAGCTAAATTCACCAATTAAACACTAGACTAAAAAACATGACCTAATTCTATGTGAAACATATTTCAAAGAAGATAACATAGCTAGAATGAAAATAGAAAGAAATAAGGAAATTTGACCACTCAGATAAAAACATCAACAACCACTGTAATTCCCTCAGTAGGAAACATATAATTGTTAATTATTAAAGGGATTAAATTTAAAATATTAAAATTTCCATGAAAGAAATCTCTAGGCCTGGTTGATTTCACTAGCGAATTCTACTCAATCCACTAAGATAAACTTATCAAAGGCATTTTCTTCAAGAAAACTGACCAGAACAGTTCCCAGTTCATTTTATAAATCTGAGATTACCCTGATAACAAGTATCATACAAAGACGGAAGAAAAAAAGAAAATGCCAAACAATAATTATCTCCCATGAAAATAAGACACCCAAATCCTTAACAAGTTATTGGCAAAAAAGAAAGAAAAAGAAAAAAAGAAAGAAAGAAAAAATTCACATCTAAATTAAAAGTTACATGCCATAATAATGTAGGACATTTTCTAAAGACATACAGCTCATTCAAATATCCGAAACCCAATCAGTATAATCTGCCACATTAATACATTACTACCTCATATAACTAAATTTAACCTTCAACTATGTTAAAACAAAATTTCAGTTAGGGAAGAAAAGGAACCTGCTCATGGAAAGCAGAGACCAGGTCTGCTGCAGCAATTTTCACCTATAAACTCAGATACGGTATCTATCAAAGGAACAAATCCTTTGTTTTCAGGGTTCTCTGTAATTTTAATAACCAAATGAAAGAACCATATGCCCAAAACATAAATAACAACACTACAAGGGCCCTGAGGAAGAGTAGAGAGTAGATAGCAAGAAAACGCATGGACTGGGGGAGAAGGGGGTTTTCAAGTACAGTGACAATATAATCCAAACACTAGGCCCAGAGATTGGGTCCAGAAAGCACCAAATCCATCATGGTTGGTTTTCAAAGGTAATTCATTTCTCCATGTTACACACAGTAGTTAGTTCAAAACTATTGAATGTACTACTATTTTCTGAATTTATTCACTGCCTCCACAGGGTAATAAGTTTTGCTGCCCTACATATCCCCAGAACTAGAATAATGATGAACATACAGCAGCACTCAATAAATAACTGAATGAGGACAAATGACAGAAAAAACCGGAAGACCAGAGAGAGGTAAGTTGGAGCTAAAGGAACAAGCCCTCAATAGCCCTAAGAAAAGTCTTAGGCAGCACGCATGTACAGAGTCCCAGAGCAGATCATCTAAATCCCACCCCGTGTCCTGAAACTGTCTGACAGCTTCAATATTCCTCCTAGACCATGTGACATTACTGGTCACTGTGACTTGCTCAACATCACTCAGCTGGAAAGGCACTAGCGAGACAGGTCCCATTACCTACCCAACCACAGACAGCCTAGTTCATCTGCATCAGGAGCATGTGCTTACAAGACCTTTACAAACAGTTACTGTATACATTTAGGTATAGAAGATGGCCATTTCTCAATCATTCATGGAAAGTCAAGTACCTTGGTTGCTGCCTGGTCATACTGTGCTGTGGTTCTCACTAGTTCATCCCTGGTTTTGTTCAAAGCTTTCTCTTTTTCAATTAATTCCATTTTTGTTTTCTCCAGCTGTAGCTGTAACTCTTGAAATTTATTCACTTGGCCTTTCATTTCCTTTTCTTGCCCTTGCAGGCGTAGTTCCAACTCATTCATCTTGTTTTTTAGGTCTGAAAGCACAAAAGAAAATAAAATTCCCATTTATATATACAAAGACATATGCATACTTACAAAATGTTCACAACTTTTTATTTTACCTACTCTGAAATTTTTGGTGAGATAACTCTAACATTAAATACAGAAACTATGTTAACTGGATTTAACTTCAGCAGTTGGCATCTCCATTGACATGTATATTTAAGTATTCTATATAGGAAGCAGTGAAATACATTTTCTTATGTCTCCACAGAGGAGCAAAGAAGGGATGCTTTGCAAGCAGCACCTTATAGTGATGTAGTAGTAACCATAAGTAAGGGCCTATGTAAAGGTATCACTTGATTTAGACAGTGGACATTAATATTTGCTTTATGCCATATCAATGCAAATTCGTGCTAGGCAGTGAGATGCTCACCTTCCTACGGTTCCTGGGAGCTTTGCCGCCACTGAAGATCAAGACATGTAAACCTCTTACATTGCCAGAACTAACAATGACATCCTTCCCTTTCCCTACACATGTAGTACTGGTTCCAATGGCACTGACAGTGTGACAGCTCTCACCAGCACTGGAATAGATCACTGCACTGAAAATTATCAGAATCTGCAGAGTAGATTCCAAACACCACCTGGTATGCTTGGCATCAGCTGAAGTGTGGTACAGCAGCCAAGGTTACAGGTTTGCTCCCATATGGACAGCCTGGCAGCACAAGGCAGAGCTTCTCTGTAGATACATGCCACATTTCTCCAAGGCTGCTCAGACCACAGGCTCATTCTAAGGGTCTCAACAGAGTCAGGTGAGAATCGTGAGGAGTGCAAACTTGTAACCAACCTACTCACTCTGCTCTGGGGAAAAGAAGTTAATGCTTCTCAAACTACTTTTAAAGGCTCACAGTGTCATGTTTTTAATACAAATACAAGTTCATTCCAAAACTATCATGTCTTTTGTTATTACCAAAATGGCATGAGCCTGAGAAGTTAACTACCAATGTGTCCAACAAAATATACAATGCACACCTCAAGGTGAAATGATAGAGGAAAACCTCCTTGTAAACTTATGTCAGAAAGTTACCTTGATTCTGGGCCTGGACCCGCTCCCAAAGCTGAGAACCACTGGGATTGTCCCCAAAGTCGCTGCTGCAGCCTCTCTTCCCTGTCTGCAGACTTGATCTGTTAGGAGTCACTTCTTCTCCCAAAGAATGAGAGGCAGAGACATCTCTCCTGAGTGGGGTTTTCAGAGAACTAGATGAAAGGCGACTCGGGTTCTTTTCCTGTTGCCAAGAAAATACTGATGAGGAAGCCTGATGTCTTGCAATGTCCCGGTGATTCATGGTAGCTTGGTGAATAGGCTGGTTCACTTTCTATAAAAAATAGAAACTCTTCAGAGCCCTTTAAAAGTCTCAATTTTCTTTTTAATTTATTCACCCCTCGCCACCCTCCCCACCCCCATTACTCCAGTGCTAGGGATCAAACCCAGGGCTCTGAGCATGTTCTGAAAGCATATTACTGCTGACCTACATCCCCTGGAAATCTCAATATTCAGGGCTATTTCTTTTCAGACAGAACATGTAGCCACAATCCCACAATGATGATGTTTGCACAGCATGCTAATATTGAATGTTAATCAGGTGTAAGACATCCTAAGTTAAATGCCAAGACCTAGTAGTGCAATGTCCTGACAGTCAGACTTCTCAGCACTGAAGGATGAGCAACAACAACCATCTGAGGTACCATCAATCCATAAGGGCTAAATCTTAGTTCTACTTTCCATTGTTCACCTCCATTTTCAATTCCAAAATTGGCTTTCCTTTGCCCAGGTACCTTTACACTAAATATCAACCTACAGAACTGTCACTAACCTCACATTTCATTATCTGGTAATGCACTCCAGAAACATCATGTGGCTATTTATAATCAACACTGGCATGTAGCCTGTGCAGAGATACTGTGTCAGTTCTATAGCATGCATTCTTCTGACTACTGGAGAGGTTCAATGGTCATAGGAATTCACATTCCTTATAAGGCACAACAGGTTCCAAATGATGAAGCACATGTCTTTAGGGCAAGTTAGAGAACGTTTATTTATCTTGGTAAGCAGTGCCTTTGGTACAACAATCCTGGTCACCTCAAAACAAGGTTTACAGATGTGTAAAGAAATAGGCCTTTGATCCTCAAATAGTTACCTAAATTATAAACTCTGCCTCAAGCTGTTTGAATTGTGATGTCTCACCAAATTTCTGTTTGGCAGTGATGCACAATTGATACCAAACTAGGTTGTTTTGGGGGGCTTTTGTTGTTGTTGTTGTTGTTGTTGTTGTTGTCTTAGAAAATGACATGACGTGCATGGCAGTGGTGAAGGAGTCTTCCAGATCAGGTTTGGAGGGTGGCTTCAAAAGTAGCACAGGTTTTAAATCCCGCATTTCCACCCACTTCTCTGCTTAATGACCCATATCAAAATGGAGTTTATACCTAGGGTGTAGCACAGTTGGTAGTATGCCCTGCATACATAAAGCCCTAGATTCTATATACAACATAACATAAAGCAAATTTAGTGGCACACACCTGAGATCCTAACCCTCTGCAAATAAGGCAGGATGTTCAAACTCCAAGACAATCCTCCTCAGCTACATGGTAAATTTGAGGCCAGTCTAAGACATTGAGACTATCTCAAAACACAAAACAAACAAAACCTACAGGCAACTACCTATAAGAAATAGGACACTGTGTTGCCAACATTCTCCTCTGAAATGAGAATTTTACCAATAACAACCCTCAAAACTCACAGTTCTTATAGTTAACTGCATTCCACCAGAGAAGTCAGCCAGTAAGTATCAGGACAAAAAGAATAATTCCCTAGTACTTCTCTCTCCAAATCAAGACCTTATCTCAGGGTTAATAAGGAGATAAAAAAGATTTGGTGCCCCCATGAACATTTACCATTTATGGACAAAACTAACCTCAACTAAAGTCCTTAGTTTTTGTTTTAAGACAAGGTCTTAAGCATGTAGGTCAGGATGGCTTGAACTCAAGATCCTTCTGCCTCAGTCTCCTCAGTGCTGAGATCACAAGCATGTTCCATTTTAATTGTATTTATTTGTGTAATAGGTGAGTGAGTACAGAACAGGCATACTGCAGCACCTGCATGCAGGTCAAAGGATAACTTTCAGGAGTCAGTTTTCTCCTTCCCCCGTGGGGTTCCATGGATGGAATTCAGATAGCCAGGTTTGCACAGCAATTGCTTTTACCTCCTGAGCCATCTTGTGCAGCCCCACCCCTACCTTTTTGTTTGTTTGTTTGTTTTTTGAGACAAGGTTTCTTTGTATAGCTTTGGTGCCTGCCCTGGATCTCACTCTGTAGACCGGGCTGGCCTCGAACTCACAGAGATCTGCCTGTCTCTGCCTCCTGAGTGCTGAGATTAAGGTGTGTGCCACCACTGCCCATAAAAATATTTATTTTTATGTTCTGTGCATTTGTATTTTGTCTGCATGTATGTCTGTATGAGGGTGTTGAATCCCCTGGTGTTGGAGTTACAGACAGTTGTGAGCTGCCATGTGAGTGCTGGGATTGAACCTGGGTCCTTTGGAAGAGCAGCCAATGCTCTTAAACATTGGAGCCATCTCTCCAGCCGTTTGTGGCCCTATTTTTAAAAAAAACAAAAATAATCATCACCAATGAGACCTCAAATTTTTCTCAATGTAAGAGAAATATGCCATCCCTAGATAAGGCAAGTCAGTCTTATGCTTCAGCAAAGAGTTTCTTCTTCTGCAGGGACTATAATGAACTTACTTTAGCATGCAAAGCTTTAACTTCTGCCTCTAATTTTTTCCGTTCTTCAACTTCTTTATTATATTTTTCTTTTAAATCTTCATATGCAGAACCTTAAACAGAGACAATGGAATGAGATTTTATGTCAACCAATCATTTCCTAAATAAATTAACAGATCAGCAATGATTGCACTAAGTCTTAAAATAAGTACCTTAATCTTTAATAGAAAGGAGACTGGAGCAACATGTCAAAATACTGATCAAATTACTCAAACATGAAAACTGAGGTGTCTCCCATATTCTGAAACTTTTAAAACACACTGCAGAAGGGTAAAATGTAAGGGTTAATGCTTACCTCTAATGGCTCAACATAATGCAACAAAAACGCAAACTAACATCCAATTGGGGGTGACATTTTTAAAAGACCAAAATTAAAAGCTGAATTCAAATGTGGACTAATTCATTGCTCTTGCAGAATTTAAAACTGAGAGTTGTTTATACCAAATAAAAATCTTTACCGATATAACATTGACTTGGTGTGAGTGGAGTTGTAAAAAGCTTTTGTGGTGTACTGCATGGATTCAAAGAAACATCTATAGACTGTGCGGCTTGGTGGCTCCTTTCAAGTTCAGATTTGCACCTGTTAAAAAAAGAACCCAAGAGACCAACAAGACAGATTACACCAAAGGCTACAGAATACAAATGCTATCCATTCCCACAGGACAAAAGAGCATATGAAACTTTGCTTCTAAGAATCCTTTTATCCAGTAGACATCTAGTGAGCTCTAATCTTTAAGCCAGATATACAATGCAGTATCCTGTCTTCAAAAATCTAATGAAGACCTATTACAATAAGCACTACAGCAGCAAAGAAGTATAGGGGACTAGGGATATACAGTCCAAGCAAATCTTATGTTCCATCTAAGCCAAAGAAAGACACAAAGAGCTCAGAACTTCAGAAGCCCAAGTTGAGTGATATTCTTAACACATAGGTTCTAATTATGAAAATAAAGACATTACTTATGACAATCATTTCAAAACAAGAGATTTGGGGTGGGCAGGAGGGCTCAGGTAAAGCCAGATAACCCAAGTTTCATTCCTGAGATCCATAAGTGAATGGGGAGAATTGGCTCCCAACAGCTGTCCAATGACTTCCACATGTGTGTATGAACACACAAATGTAATAAATGTAGAGACTTGATTTACAGATATCATATGGCATTTTAAAGAGATGTATAAATTAACATAACACATCTAGAAAGGATTATGACTAGAAATGCTACCCATCCATGTTAGGGGCTCTTTTGCTCCACCTAGACAGAAATTATAGGCAGGAAAGTGATGATCTCTGGCAGCTTTAGTTTGCCAGAGTACATGGCAAAAGCAAGGTGTGGCAAATGATACCCTCTACTGTTTGTCTTTCTGTATATTGGGATCCTTAGCCCTGCAAACTTTAACAACTCTTGTGTGAGCCTAGAAATTACAATTTCTCAGCCTTTGGTCAAGCTCTCAGCTGGAGGTCTGAGACCCTTGGCACTAAGGTCCACAGAAATGCTACTCAGACAGTTACCGCTTAAGTTCCAGTTCCAGTTTTTCTATTTGTTTTCTGCATGAGCTCAGTTGACCTTCTTGAAAATTCAATTGTGACTCCTTAACTTGAAGTTCATGAGAAATCTTCTGCTTTGTTCTCTCCAAAGTTTCACATATTTCCATCAATCTTTGATTTTCCCTTTTCAGGTCTGCACCCTCTGTTTTTCCATCTTCAACCTAACAGAGATTATTGACAAGAAAATAGTTTTGTTGCTTGTTTACTTACCAAGTATTATGTGTGAGTCTAATTCTAAAACTAACTTTCTGAGACACGGTAGTAATCTGGGGTGAACATAGAAATTTTAAATGACCAAATTGTTGAGCATATAAATAGGGAAGTTCTATAAAGTTACATACTATATTATCTTTTAACATCCTTTGAAGAATTTGAAAAAAAAGGCTGAAGCAGTGGCTCAGTGGATAAAGAGTAACTTGCTGCTCTTGCAAAGGACCTGAGTTCAGTTCCTAACACCCGTATCACATGGCTCAGAATTTTATAGAACTAGATTCTTTGGGATCCAGTACCCTTTTCTGAGCCCTCAGGTACTACATGCATGTGGTATACATACAACACAAACATATACATATTTTAATAATGTATATGTAATACACATAATTATAAAATACAAATGTATGTGTGTGTGTGTGTATATATATATATACACACACACACACACACACACATACATATATATATATATTTTTTTTAAAGAGAATTTTAAAATAAACTTTATAACTTTTCCTAAACAGTTCACTTTCAAGTTTTGCCAAGGAAGCCAGTTATTTTAAGAAATGCTAAATGACCTTTCCATAAGCAAAAATACATTAGAAGCCATGATTGTATACCACACAATTGGCTAACAGACTTTTTGTTTTCATTTTTAAAGAAGTCTTATGTTGTTATTTAATACCCCTGAAGAGATGATGCTGGAAACCACAAAGGAAAAGCTCCCTGTTAGGGAGCACCCTACACCTAAACTGAAAATACTTTAACAGTCCAGAGCTGAAGCTAGACACTTAGCCTAACTGCACAATGCAAAAAAGCCCCTTCCCAAACAGAAGTTCAAGTGAAATTAAGCCCTAAATATCAGCAGGTGGGCAGCAATAAAGCCACAGATGAAGAAAACCGGAGGCAACTTAAAATGTCTCAGGGAGAGACGATATCACCTGGAGATGACAAGTTCCCTCTTCTACAAGAAAGCAAATTATCCAAAAGGAAGCCAACTGCTTCAAAAAGCAGTGATACCTTCTGCTTCTGCTTCTGCAGCGCGGCTTCTAGAGAGTCAAGCTGAAACTGCCTCTGCTGCTTTTCCTTCTTCAGTTTGTCCAGCTGTCCTTCAAGCTCTTGAATCTTCTGAAGAGCTCTTGTAGGGAGTCCTTCCTTCCATTCTTCCAGTGCCCAGCTCATTTTCTTTTATTTTTCAAGCATTTGTAAGTAAACTGAAAAGAATAAAGTCAGTAAAGGAAATTCAGAGATTATATAGCATGCTTATTTGTTTTTCTCTTCATTTATTATTTTTTCAGGTTTGTTGTTTGGTTTTGTTTTTTGAGACAGGGTTTCTCTGTGTAATAGCCCTGGCAGTCCTGGAACTTGTAGACCAGGTTGGCCTAGAACTCACAGCAATCCACCTGCCTCTGCCTACCAAGTGCTGGGATTAAAGGTGTGGCCACCACCGCCTGGCTATTTTTTCAGGTTTAAGCTCTCATATAGCTACTTGTGTTATATAAAACAAATGCTTTACTGTAACGTTTCCAGGTGAAGCAGATCCTACCTACATGAGAGAAAAGCATGACATTATTTTACATGTTCTTTTCCTTCTTCATATCATTATCACTCAAACTATGCATCCCCAGGGAGGCCTTTCCTAACCAGGGAATAGTTTCCAGTCAGTTTCTCACAAGATACCCAGCTCTTTCCAAGCTGGTATCTGTTAAACTAATACATGTATCAGCCAAGACTGGATGCCAGGTTACTACCAGGACCATTCCAAAGGTGGTAAAGGCACACTCCAGATGAAAAGGAAAGAATACAGGCAGTGACTCAAAGGTGGTAAAGGCACACTCCAGATGAAAAGGAAAGAATACAGGCAGTGACTCAAAGCACATTTACGCCCTACCACTTTTCACTTAAATAATGCACAATCTTGAGCAAATCATTCAATTGCTCTTAGTGTCCTGGTTTCCTCATTTATAAAAAGTTGGCAACTTCCTCAAGCCTCAAAATGGCATCTCCTAGTACATTTTATGTACATGTTAACTATTATGTCAGTTCCCCCAAATATACTTCAGCCTATGATACAAAAAAAAAAAAAAAACCCACCAAACATGGATTACCGCCTTCAGAGCTACTTCTGAGTATGTACACTGAGACAGTATCTAACTGTAAATACTTTGAAAAAATATTTTCCAAAGTTAAAGAGAAACAAAGATCCTGACATGTTATATATCAAGGCTTGAAAACTGTTTTTACTGCCAGCTTCATTATTTTTCTCCCAGATCTCAGAAGACATCTGTAACTCCACAATCAATTTCTCGAAAAAAATTCTGAAAGGAATGCAGGCAGCCTCTCAACGAACAAAGGGCAATTTACCCTGCTCTAAGAGATGGCTTGTTCATTCAAGAGTGAGAGTAGAATACACCAAAATCACACACTAACTTAACAATTCAGCCAGCCACCAAAATCATTACATCAAGATGCCAACAGCCATATCTGGGGGTGGTGATGCAAGCCTTTAACCCCAACAGTTGGGAGACAGAGAGAGAGGGAGAGAGGGAGGGAGGGAGGGGGAGAGAGAGAGAGAGAGAGAGAGAGAGAGAAATAAAAGATGCCACTGCCAACAAGACAAAAAGAACAATCCAAAGATGAGGAACAAGCACGGGAAACCAGCAGGCTGCTTTTCTAACTCAATTAACAAACAGCTACACAGATTTGTTTGTAGTCACACACTTACACGTTTTCTATGTGATCGCCTAATTGTCATTAGGAGTTGACAAACTAAGAAATTAGTTGTCGGCCATCTAAATCGGATCTCTGGAGCCAAAGAAGGAAAACCAATCAATGGAAAAGGTAACACTAAAGGGGCAGGGTCTCAGTGGAAGACGAAAGTGAGGTGAACTGTCTAAAAGAGCGGTTCTCGGGGACTGCCTATCAGATATTAACATTACGGTTAATACCAGCAAAACTAGTTTTGAGTAGCAACGAAATAATTTTATGGGGGGGGGGGGCGGTGTCACCACATCATGAGGTACTGTGTCAAAGGGTCTCGGTATTAAGAAGGCTGAGGACCACTGCTCGCTCGCAAAGGACTTCCACCGACGCTGTCGGTCTCAGAAGCGAAGGGCTCTCCCCAAGGGCCCATCGCCCCGCGTCGAGCCCCTAAGGAGGTTCAGACAGGCTTCTGCGGCTGCCCTTCGTCAGGATCCCCTCCCGGCCTTCCAGGACTCGTTATTTCTGGCTGCTGAGCACACACCGCCCGGCCTGGCACCCAGGGGACCCTTAGCCAGGGGAGAAGGAAGCTTCTAGAAGCCATGAGGGTAGGCGCGCCGCGGACTGGGGGCTGCAGGGCGGTGACGCGGCCGCGCGTCGGGGGGTCGCGGGCCCGGGAGGACGCTGCTCACCTGCGCTCCTCCCAGAACCCGGCTCCAGTGTCGGCCAGCCCGGGGCTCCCCACCGCCGCGAACTCCTCCCGCAGCGCGCCGCTCCTCGCCGTGCAGCTCGGCGTCGTTCAAACTGCCCGCGGCCGCCTCCCCTCTTCCCCCTCGCTGGCTTCCGGTCCCGCCCAACTCACCCCCACTCCTATTGGCCATTGGGAGACGCTCCCAACCAATCCGCCCCCGCGCGCTCGGGAAACCGCCTCTGATTGGCTCTTTTGGACGGCTGTTTAAAAACAAGCCGTGGTCGCCGCGGAGCCTGCGCAGACGAGCGATGCGCTCGCGTTGCCTAGAGACGGGCACCGCGTGCTCTGAGCGGCTGGCCCCGCGAGCTGGAACCGGGTTTCCACCGGGAGCGGCTGGGCTGGCTGAGGAGGAAGGTGAGGCCTGCGCTGCAAGGGTGGCCGCTCACTTGTTACCTGTAGGACCAGGACCCTGGCTCAGCTCTCTGAGGCGAGCATCCCTATAAAAGTTGGCTGAGAAGTTAAGTCGCACCTGTCATAGCAGCCCTGACGATGGTGTGTGGTGGAGAGCCTGGGCTACGTAGCGCATGACAGGCCAGCCTAGACTATATACGTGGTCCTTGTCAAAAATAAATAACTGAACTGAGTCACAGAATAACAAAATAATCTGAAACTGAAATCTAGACGTGCGTGCAAAACCTCACTTAACTGCTAAACTCTGTCGTATTTTCAAAATGAATATGAATCAGTCTGGTGAGAATTGAGGGGAAGACTTTCCATCAGACTCAAATATTCACAAGACTCTTCAAAACTGAATGCACTCTAACCGTTTTATGAAGCCCAGGTTTGTGAGTGTGTGTGTGTGTGTGTGTGTGTGTGTGTGTGTGTTAATATCATTAGGGGTGCTTACAGCAGCGTGAGTAATCTTGCCTCATCAGCCTTTATTAAGTGCTCGGAGATAGGTGAGATCCATAAGCCCTTCCCCAACAAATAAGCCTCTAAAGGCAGGAAGAAACTAGGAATTGTGAAGTTGATGTTTGCTCAATAAATTCCACACTTCCTCTGCCCCTTTTACCTCTTGCATTAGACCATCCCCTCAGCTTAGTCTGAATCTGTTTCCCCTTACACTGAAATCATGCTGATCCTTCAGTACCCAGTTCAAATGCAGCTTTCTTCATAAAACTACTAGCTGCCTAGTCTTATGTCAACCTGACACAACCTAGCTTTATCTGAAAGGAGGGACCTCCAATTGAGAAAATGCCTTCATAAGATCCTGCTGTAAGGCATTTTCTTAATTAGTGATTGACAGGGAAGGCCCAGCCCATTGTGGGTGGGGCCATCCTTAGGCACTTAGCCCTGAGTTCTGTAAGAAAGCCTGCTGAGCAAGCAAGCCATGAGGAGCAAGCCAATAAGCGGCACCCCTCCATGGCCTCTGCATCAGCTCCTGCCTCCAATTTCCTTCCGTTTGAGTTTCTGTCCTGACTTCCTTCAGTGATGAACAGTGAGGTGGAAGTATAAGCCGATTAAAGCCATTCCTCCCCTGGTCATGGTGCTTCATCACAGCAATTCCACCCTATTCCCAAACGCTCCTAGCTCTTTCTTAGAACTTAGTTTTAAACCTTCACTTTTAGGATTTTGCCATGTCTTAGATTTTATTCCCCCAGATCAGACTCAAAAGTTCCTTTAGAATAAAATGCAATTTGTCTTTGCCACCCCAATTAAAAATCCCTAGTGCCTTTACACATAGTAGTGTATAAACCAGATCATCTTTGGGGATAAAACTGCAGTCTGGGGAAGGGACGTCCTCCACCTTCCTTGAATCCTCAAGTAGAAGAAAGCAGCAAAAAAAAAACCTTTGAGGGGCCTTGCTGCCATCTGACTGATATCTGTTAGTTCTGGGATTTGAACCGATGTGACCCCAATGCCAGTTCCTGTTCCACTGGGTCTCACAATAATCATTCAGTTATATAATATCCACCTTAGGAAACAGACCTAGAAAATATACAGGCTTTTTAAAGCTTGAGTGCAAACTCTGCACTAAATAGGAGATGGCTGTCTACTTACCACTGTATAGCCACGCCTTGTGCTATATTATTGTATAATAAGCAATTAAAAGTTCATCCTTTTCTCATACAAGGAAACTGTAAAGTAGACTACTCTAGAAGCTTCTATAATGTTTCTTGACTTCAGTTTGGGTATTTCAGGTGCTGGCAGTTTAAAGATGAGCCCCATCCAGCTAAACCACATGTCCTTTGACATTCGCTCTTGTCTCCCTGCTTTTCCCACCATCAGTCCCGTCTCGGTGACCCAGGCCACCATCTGTGGACCTCATCCACCACCTTACGTTCTAGGGCTCAGTGCTCTCTGGCCTTCCCATCTTTTATTTTCCAGCTTAAACTGCAGCATTTGGCACCAAAACCAACCCCATTGCCCTTTGTTCCGTCCCCCAGATGTGCACATCCGTCTGTCCAGCTACCCTCGCCCTTCTTGGGAGTGCCACGATGGGAATGGAGAGAAGTCCTAAGACTGTGGATACTGGAGTCTGACAACTAACTCGACCTCCATACTACTCCCCAGACCGTGCTCCAGTGTTTAGAATTTCTCCAAACTCCTCCAACTACAGCCTTCACATTCACCCTCAGGAGTGGAACTCATCTAATAGTTGACAGGGAATGTAAGATGTCACACATGAAATGCTCCCAAACAACCATGGGAAACATTCTAATGTCAGGTTCAACTGAGTTATGTAGCCCACTCTTCTCAGGACTTCCCTCTATCAGTGATGCACTGCAAATGATCTTAGCCACTTCCCATTTCCTAGAATGCCTAAATATTTCCCTTTAAAAGTAAAAATTCTTGGAATTGGAGAGGTGGTTCAGCAGTTAAGAACACTTACTGCTCTTGCAGAGGACCTGGGTTCAGTAGCACCACATGGGAGCTCACAGCCATCTGTAACTACAGTTTCAGGGGAAGCTGATGCCCCTTCTGGCTCTAGAGGCAGTGGGTATGCACAGACACACATGCAGACAAACATGTGTGAACCCATTCTCTCAGTTCTGCTTACCCCTGCAGTGATCATGGCATCTCTGTTCACATTCCATTTCTTTTTAGGGCTAATTTGGATAATTGTCATACACCTTCTTATCAAAGGTGCTTTTATATAAGGCTGTCTCTCTCCCTCTCTGAATCATAGGGACAATATGATTTATTTAAGCAGCATCTTAATTTTTAATCTCATAGTTTTGTCTATTTGAGGACTTAAAACATTTTATAATGAGCACATTTGCCTATATTATTACCAGATTCTCTCTCCCGCTCTTGTCAATGCCACAAGAAAGCCATGGCAACTGGGTGATGGTGATGAGTTTGGTTTGTTTATTTGGGTTTTATTTAGAACCAGTTGTTAGTATAGGGTAGAATATATTTTTCCATCTCATTTCCAACTTCTGTATGTCTACATGTTTTAGTAGCTTCTCTTACAACAAGACTCTATTTTATTGTGTTATAGCTCTGCACAACAAGATCTTTTATTGTAATAAATTTACCCAAAACATGCATAGTTTAACTCTGAGGTGCAATGAATTTTGACAAGTATGTACACCTCTATAAACACTTTTAAAGTCATAATACAAACATTTTTTGACATGACAGGGTTCTATATACCCTTTCCAGCTATCTAGTCCCCAGTTCCCAGAGCCAGACAACCAATCAGTGGTTTGGTCAGTAAGTAACAGTTTATGGTCCATCACTGTTTTCTTTGGTTTCATTAGGCTGAAATATTCAGCATGTGCTGCTGGAAGTCCGTTTCTTTCAGTATCTTATACAGGCATCGCTATTGTTCATAACTTTGGGGGTTTCTTTTATTTCTTAATATTCTTTCTTTGCATAGATATAAAAATAGTCTATCCATTCATGAGAGAATGTCTTGTTTCCAATTTAAAACCATTTAAAAAAAGTTGCTAGAACTTTTATGTTGAAGTCTGTGCCTCATAATAATTGCATAATCTACCTGGTAAAAATTAGTTGAGTAATGTTTTCTGCTCATCTCTGAGTTTGTGTGGAATTTCTATTATTTATGCCTTCATACTTAGGCCTGGAGTTTTCTCTGGGGCTCCTTTAAAATAGGAATTAAATTTGTATTGGTAAAGTCTTTAATTTTCTAGTTTTAGTTTCACCTGATAATTTGTTTCTTTAAAGAAAATTTTCTATTTGCTTTTCTAGTTGGGCTTAAGTCATTAAAACTATTGGTACAGAGATTTTCAAAGTTTTCTGTTACCATCCTTTGAATGGTTTTAAAGAACATAGTTACAATTCTCTGTTGATTCTGTGTTCTTGTTATCTAGTCTTTCTTTAATACAAACCTCTTTTAAAAAATTTATTTATTATGTATACACTGTTCTGCCTGCATGCATCCCTGCAGGCCAGAAAAGGGCACCAGATCTCATTACAGATGCTTGTGAGCCACCATGTGGTTTTGCTGGGAATTGAACTCAAGACCTATGGAAGAGCAGCCAGTGAGTGCTCTTAACCTCTGAGCCATCTCTCCAGCCCCTCTTCAATACTGCTTTAACTTTGTTGATCTTTTTAAGAACCATTTTGTATAGTCAAGTATCGTGTGTGCCTGTAATCCTAGCATCTAGGAGTTGAGGCAGGGAAAACAAGGCAGCCTGAGCTACATAGAAAATTCAAACCATCCTGGGCTTCATAGAGAAGAGTCTCAAAAACCAGGGTGGGACTTTAACAGGTGGCTCAGTCAGTAAAAATATATGTCTAGTGAGCCTGGGGACCTGTATGTGATCTCCAGAACCCACATGAGAACACAAAGTGTGTCCTGTTGGAGGAAGTGTGGCCTTGTTGGAGGAAATATGTCACTGGGGGTGGGCTTTGAGGTTCCAAATGATCTGCTCAAGCTAGACCCAAACTCCTCCCTCTCCACTCCACAACTCTGCTTCCAGATGTAGAACTCTCAAGCTACTTCTCCAGCATCATTCATTCATGTCTGCCTGCATGCCACCATGATGACATGGACCAAACCTCTGAACTGTAGGCCAGCCCCAATTAAATGCTTTCCTTTATGAGTTGCCATGGTCATGGTGTCTCTTCACAGCAATAGAAACCTTAAGACAGTGTTATAGTAACCAGAGTGCTTACCACTTCTGGCAATCTTTATTCTGTATCCTTTTGCTCTCTTTTTCCTTGACTGGAGAAATGCCTCAACTGTTATTGTTTCTGAGTCTGTTTCTACTGGCTTAGTGTCTCTCGGTTATGACTCACATTTTCTGGTTCTTCCTGTGGATGGAGATTTTTTGATTGGATACCAATCGTTGTAGATTTTATGCTTTATATTTTATGGTATTGCTTGAAAGAGCATCAGATATGATCTGTTAGACAGCTGAGGTACCTAGAGATCATTTTTTTAAGTCACTCAGCTTCATCATGAAGAATTTGAGAGTAGCCTTTCCCTGTAGTAATTAAGGCTGTTTCTAAGTCATGTTCCTTCTGGGCCTTGTACTGAATTCCCCCCAATGTGTTCAGTGCTCTCTTTTCACTCTGGCTGATGGGAATTCAGACTATTGGCCCCAAAAGAGCTTTGTTTGATTGATTGGTTGGTGTGATGGTTAGGTGTCTATCATTATTTTGGTTTGGTTTTGTTGTCAACTTGACAAAAGCTAGGATCATCTGAGAAGAGGAAACCTCAGTTGAGAAAGGGCCTCCATCACTGGCCTGCTCATATTGATTAATGACTGATGGGAGGGGCAGGCTGCTGGGAGCAGCACCATCCTTTGGTAATTGGTCCTGGGTGCTATAAGAAAGCAGGCTGAGCAAGTCAGGGGGAGCAAGCCAGTAAGCAGCACTTCTCCATAGCCTCTGCCTTGAGTTCTGCCCTTACTTTCCTCAGAAGTCAACTGTGACCTGGCAGTTGTAAGGTGACATGAACCCTTTCTTCCCCGAGTTGCTTGTGGTCGTGGTGTTTATCACAGCACAGAAGGCAAACTAGAGCAGTTGCTTTTTGTTTGTTGTCTCTTGAGATATGAGCTCCATGTCCTTGCCAACCTGGGACTTGAAGAGAAGTCCTCCTGCCTCTGCCTCCCACATGCTGGGATTACAGATGTACAGGAGCACATGCAGCCTGAACGAGCTTTGAGAACTTGTTCCAGGATCTCCCTGGTGATGATTCTTCCCCTCCACGTCACTCTTCCCAGCCTCGTGCAGTCTCACCCTGAGAACGTACCGACTGGTGTGTGGCCAGACTCAGAGACTCAGATCAGATTTCAGTTTTCTAGGTTTGGGATTTCTGGTTTGTGTTTGTGCTGTGCAGTTGTGTTGAATTTGCAGTGCCTTGCTTGTGCTGGGCAAGTGTATTGCTAAGCCACATTCTCAGGCCAGGATCTCTGTATCACCCCCTCCTCTTTGCTCCTGTATCATGTACATCTTACCTTTTTCAGTTCCCCCCAAATTCTGACACATATTATCCTCCTATCATTCTATTTCTGGGGTCTCAGCAAGCTTGAACAAGCTTTTAATCCCCAGATATCTGTAACACAGACCACTCTTTTTTTTTTTTTTTTTTTTTTTTTTTTTTTTTTTTTTTTTTTTTTTTTTTTTTTGAGTTCTATACCCACGTATTCAGCTATCTTCTGGATATCACTCAACAATTCCAGTAAGAATTTGCCCCATGCCTACTCTCCCTCCCACTTCCCCACCTCAGTACACAGTGTCTTCACTTCAGCTCTCCACACTGGAAATTCTAGAATCAGTCTTGTCTCCTAAATCTTATCAAGTCTGTCTCCCATGAATACTTCTCCACCTTTCCTGCCTGACACTTGATCCTGCCTACTAGCCAGTCAGCTCTTGCCTTAATTATTGGAACAGCCTTCTGGGAAGGCCATCTCTTGGCACAGGGTGCCTTAATTAAAGCTGAGGCCTTGATATGGAAAGGATGGGCCCCTGAATCCTAAGTTGATGACATTCAGATGGGCCAAGAAAAGGTAGATCTTTGCATGATGCATTTTCGAGTCAAGGTTCTGGTGTCCCCATATCTACTGTCATGCCCTGTGTGTAGCTCACTCCTCTAGAGTAGACAGCTTATTTATCAAAGAGCTTGTGGCCTGGCTGTATGCGCCAGCTGAAATCAGGGAAACACTACGTTTGGGAGGAGACCTTGAGGAAACCAAGAAGATAAGGAGTCAAAACATAGTGCCAGCCAGGCATGGTGGCACATGCCTTTAATCCCAGCGCTGAGGAGGCAGAGGCTGGCAGATGTCTGTGAGTTTGAGGCCAGTCTGGTCTACATAGTGAGTTCCAGTACAGCTAGAGCCACATAGAGAGACCTTGTTTCAATTAATCAAGTGATTAAAAGTGTAAGGGTCTGAGAAAACAATGAAGGAAGACCCCAAACTCAAACAGTAATGCAAGAACAAAGAACATTTATTACTATTCCAGCATGCAGGGGTCAACACCTGTACAAAATAGCCATGAGAGGAGAGTGCAGACTCCTTTTAAACACAGCTAGGGGAATTTCAAGAATGGTTAGGTCATCTCAAACATATTTCACCAAGCAAGCAGCAGTTATATTAGTACATTTTTGATGGGCTGGGGTTTTTTTTCTTTGGACATACTTGGGTAAGTTTAAGGGGTTGCGAGAACTATCTTTATTGGTCATTGTTTTTAGATACTGTGAGGCTGACTCAGACCTTGTATGTGTTTTTTTCCTCATCCTTGTTGTCAGGGGCACTTTAATTAATAGCTTTTGTTTAGAAAACTGAAACTAAGACCCAGCTTGTAAAAAGGAGGAAGTTTAGACCTTTCAAAAGAAAATGTAGGGCCAAAGACATAGGCGTGTTCTCTCATGATTTCTAACTTAACACATGGCAAAGACACCTGGCATCGGTGCCATGGGGTAGCTCCCTGAAACTTGACATAAAGACAGTCTAACAAATTGGGGTTGACGTTCTAGAACCGTATGTGACAGTGTTGAGGACAGGGTTAGTAGCTTAAAGAAACAGGACAGCTAGATTGGATTTATTGCCCTAGGCTACCAACTGATTATTTCCATTACTGTAGTGGTATTTGCTCTGCCCATAACCTTGAGCTATAGGGCCCAAAGGAGATGATGCTTCCTTCTTCCTATCTTCTTTTTTCTTTCCTTTATTAAAAAAAATTTTTTTTAAAGATTTATTTATTTATTATGTATATACATCATGTATGACTGCAGGCCAGAAGAGGGCACCAGATCTCATTACAGATGGTTGTGAGCCACCATGTGGTTGCTGGGAATTGAACTCAGGACCTCTGGAAGAACAGTCAGTGCTCTTAACCTCTGAGCCATCTCTCCAGCCCCCTTTTCAAAATTTTTTTAAAAAATTTTCATCCTAGTGTGATGTGTTATGTAGGTGCAAGCAAGGGACACCAAAGGTTTATAAAATAGCAAAAGCTAGGAGGGAGCCAGGGAAGAGGTCTCACTTGCTGGCATCATCAGGAGCCAGCACTGATCAGCCAGGGATTTCCTCCCTCCAGAACTGTGAGACAGTTTCTGCTGTTCCAAGTTGCAATGTCCTAGGTGCTTTGTTTTAGTAGCCCCAGGAAATTAATACAGATACCAAGTTGAAATCATGTGTTAAACTTTAGCAGGGAAAGGCTCAAGTAAGGCATCAGTTCAGGATAGCACTCTCCAGGGTGGAGAGCAGCCCCTCCCTCCCCAACTGTGCACCATCTGCACCAAAGCAGCACCCTCATCCCTAGAAGATGGAAGGAGCAAGCCTGAGGCCAGCAGTGGGCGACTGGGCTCCCTTCACTGTCACCTAGATAACCCTACCTTAGACTCCACTGAGTAAGGTGTGGAGTGGAGGACACTTAATAACATAACACAAAAGGGTTCAAAACTACTCCTAGCTCCTCCAGTCCCTGCTCCCCTCAGTCATGTGTACAGCAAATAAAGGGATTCTAATAGTAACATGAGGTTCATCAACCCTGATTCATCGTACACACTCTTCTCTACTACAGAATGCCACCAGAGAAATATGCCTAAAGCTCAGGAGATGCTCCGGGGCCCCCCACAACCTCCCCATGTGTATTTTGTTCTGGTGAAAAAGCTATCACAAACAGCATGGTCCAAAGGGAAAAAGCAACCAAAAGCTAGCCCTGAGGGGAGGGTGAGACAGAACCCTGTGGACAAGCCAATGAGGCAGACGCTGGCCATGGACAGGGAGGTCTAGTGTGGGTGGCAGCTGCAAGAATTGGTGCACATTAGCCACAACCTTATCAACAGTTGTGTGGCAGAGGCTTGCTTCACATCAGTTCCCTCCCCCTCTCTCTCTCATTTTATTTAAAACATTTTATTGGGGGAGGAGCATTGCATACCACAGTACACATGTCCGCTCTCCCTGTCCCCCTTGTTGAGGTAAGTCTCTCTTGTTTCTGCTTTGCTGTGAACTCCAGGCTCACTGGCCTATGAGTTTCTAGATGATTCCCCTACCTCTGCTTTCCACATTTCTGTGAGAGAGCTGGGATTACAGATGTGTGCCACCAGTCAGGCTTCCAATGCCTGTTACAGGGCTCAAGTTGCCAGTCTATGTGGCAGGCATTTTGACCTACTGAGCCAACCTCCCAGCCCCATCTCTTCAACAAAGTCTTCCTGAGCTTATGGCCATCATCATCAACACAGTGACAGAGTTAATGCAGAGACAAATGGATCTAAACATGGTAAAAGGTAGACTATAGCCAATAATTTTATGACATCCTCATGGCCCATGTATGGTGTTAGCCAAAGATGTGTCAGACTGTTGTGTGAGAGTGTTGCATGAAGTTTCCAGGGAGAGCCACACAAGTGTGTCTCCACCCTGGATAAGATACTGACAGACCAAAGAAGGGTCCTGGAAAGTCCAGCTCACTGAACCAATGAGCGTATTGATTTACTGGCTTAAAGACCTTAGGTGAGGGGTTATTTACAACAGCATGGATGACCTGAGCAGTTGCATCACTGACCACCACCACCCCCATCATGGATGAGGACTCAGAAAGCTGGAACTCCCATCCTAGCCAAACTTTCACCTTCCATATATTCTAGAACCTCTGCCTCCACATGTCTGTGTGCAACCAGGGGGAGAGACATGCAGTCAGAGATAGAGCCGAAGAGAGTGTATAGCTGTACCTCAGGTGAGGATGTGATGGCCCTCTCCCTTCTCCTGTGAGGACATGAGGATAGTAGCACTATATCATGTCAGAGAACAGAGTGCCATACAGTGGGATCAGACCCCAAGCCTTCAAGTGCAAGCCATAGGCCTCAAGATGTCTCCTGAACTTTCTTGGATGCTAAAGAAGCTATCTTAACAGCACCAAGCACAACCTGGAAGTGAGGAGCAGCTATGACTTCCTGAAGTAGTCCTCAGCAAATAGAGTTGGGAGCCAATGGGTGGGTGTCCTTCCCATATGCAGGGTGGCAGAGCAAGAAGAACTAAGCCCAGATACTAACTGCAATAGCAGTGACAGTGGCCCTTCTGTGGGCTTTTCTAGGATCTCCCTTTTCCCTCTCAGCCCTTTGCGTCCTGGATTATCACAACAGAAACTTCCCAGAAACACCCAGGCCTATCTTGTCCTGTTTGGAGGAGACTACAGAGCAAACTGAAAGCTTTCAGTTTCCACACATGAGGAATGTGGCTGGCCTTCACAATGCTGCATCAACGCTCCTGCTGCAAACCTGAGCCTCGGCGGCCTTCTCTGGGAAGTCAGAAGTGCAACCACTGAGGGATTTGCTGGGATTCTTTGTCCACTTTCACATTAGAGCTGATACTTCTGTGCCTGTCATGTACATACTTATACTTCCACAGGCTGAGGTTGAGCACCTCACGGCAAGAAACTATTTCCAAGACAAGATTAATTAAAAATCTTTTGAGTCCCTGCAGCATAGAGAAGCTTAGGAATAAATACTAAATATACAACAGAGGTATGTGATTTAATTACATTTTATTACAAAAATAAATACTCACCATATCCACATGTTTTGGGTAAATTGGTTATACACAATAGAGCACCACTCAGAGAGAGATGTGAAGTACTAGAAAGGGGACCTGAACTTTGGAGACCCCTTTTTCTTCCCACCACTAGGTGGCTCTGTCCCACAAAAGGTTTCAGCCAACAGCCTGGTCTCACTGGCGTGTAGCATCTCCTTCCTTTCTTCAGGTCCCTCCTTCCTCCTGTCTGTCGTCTTTCTACAAGAACATTCCCTGCTCAAAGGAAGGAAAAGGAAAGGCAACAACCTGTAGTCCTGCTGACTACTTAAAGCTTGTTGTTACAGAACTGTTAATTGGAAATAAAAAAATAACAATCCCTAAAAAATCATCACCTTATGGAATCACAGAAACTTTGAACATATACTTGCAATACTATTTTTTACAGAGTAAAATCATTTCTATCTTGATGGTGCACCTCACAAGTAGCGCGTGCAATCCCTGCTTGACTCCCAGCACCATATAAAGAATACTTCTAACTAAACAATTCTAGTAGAATTTTGAAGGGAAAAAGAAGTTTGCCTAGTGCCTCTATCTTTGAAAATATTTTAAATTTAAAACAGGACTTTTAAAATTATGTTATGCGTTATTTTCTTGGTTGGTTGGAAACCTGTACCTCAAAGGGAATGGTCTCTACAAATCCAGCTTTTCTGAAAGACAATGGCATGGCCACAGTAGACAGATAAGTGTGATCAGGACTCTTGGTCATCACATGACTGAGCTAAAGGTCAATTTGTGTACATCTCATTTTCAATAATCACCATGTCGAAACCATTTCCTTAACCAGTATATTCAAGTGATTAAACACCTTGGAGTAAAAGGCAAAGGACTTCTCTAAACCAGCAATACCTTCAGAGTCCCAAGGAATGGTATGGAAAGCTTTTGTTTGCTTTTGATATAATATTTTCTCTGTAGCCCAGCATAGCAGGAATCTTAAAAGGACTTATTAATAAAAAGAAACCTGAGGCCAGTTATTGAGGTGAATGCTGGAAGATCAGAGAAGCAGAACAAGCCACAGCTACCTCACCTCGCCAGTTCCTCAGGTGATCCTGTTTCCTCAGACTGGAAGCCTCTGAGTCCTCATTCAGAATGGGTCTCAGCCGAACTGTGCTGCTCAAAGCATAAAAGCTTAACCAGCCAAATGCTGCTAGTTTCTGGTCCTCATGCCTTATATATCTTTCTGCCTTCTACCATCACTCCCTGGGATTAAAGGCGTGAGTCACCAGGCTTGGCTGTATCCTTGAACAGAGAGATTTCTGCCTCTGGAATGCTAGGATTAAAGGTGTGTGCTACCACTGCCTATGCTCTATGTTTAATATTGTGGCTGTTCTGTCTCTGACCCCAGATAAGTTTATTGGGGTACACAATATTTTGGGGAACACACACCACTACAGCCCAGGCTGGCTTCTAACTTACTGCCATCTTCCTACCTCACACCCCCCAGATCCTGGGGTTACAGGGAAGCCCACTCCTAACTGGAAAACATACTTTAAAAACAAGTCTATAGTGATTTCTGGCTTAAGATTGTTTTGGAATACTGAAATCCATAAAGTGCATGTCTATAAAGTTAGCAGAGAAGATCCATGTTCCTGCTTGTCAATCCCATGGATCTGAGGAGAGAGACCACCAACCTAAATCATGGTCAAATAAATTAAAGCAAGCTTTTTTTAAAATTCATGTACACAGGATGTCTCCCCCTAAGGCAGGTTTCAAGAGATCAATGTTGGACATGGGGAAGAACAGGGTTTTTGTAGTTCAGGAGTAGGGGTTTTCCAAATTGGGGGAGGGGTTGAGAGGCAAATAAGTGGGTTACAGAAGCAGAGCATAAGCACAACAAGTTGGTTATAACAACCTCCTGAAACAAAAACATGGTTGCAAGGTGGTCATAACAACTTTTTGAAACAAAAGCATGATTGTTATCTCTTGAAACAGGCAGTACAGAATCATTTGTAGTTAAGGTTACAGGTGGGACATATACCAATCCTTGAGAGACAGAGATTTAATCATAAACCTAGCTTGTCTTGACTATAAGATGGCTTTCAAGCCAAAGATGGAAGCAGACTGGTTTATCAGTTTACATAAACTTCCCATCATCTCTCCAGTTAAACATGTCTCAGAGTTGTTGCTTGAATATTATTATTAGCTGGAATAGACAAGCCAGGATGGTCCTAATAAATCACGTGATCTTTCTGCATTCTACCACAACCTTCTTTGGTAGTGTGGAATACATACACAGTTAACAGAGTTCCACATTTAACAACTGGTTAAATCTGAACTAGCAGTGATTGTTCATTACCTCTTCACACTTTCCTTGGACAAATAACACTTCCTTTTTCTTTTTAAATATTTTGTTTTATATATATGCATGATTGGTGTGTGTGTGTTTCTTTGTGTGTCTGTGCCCTTTTTTGTGTGTGTCTGTGTCTATGTGTGTCCCTGTGTGTCTGTGTGCCCCTGTGTGTCTCTCTGTGTCTGTGTGTGTGTGTGTGTGTGTGTGTGTGTGTGTGTGTGCGCATCCCTGTGTGTGTGTATTTATGTGTCTTCCTTTATCATGCTCCATTTTGTTTTTGAGACAGAGTCTCTCTTACTGAGCCTGAGGCTCACTTATTGGTTAGACTGACTTGCCAGTGAGTGGACTCCAGGATCCTCCTGTCTCTAACCCAGCTCTAGGGTTACATGAACTGCCTTACATGTTTTTAAGGGTGCTGGGGATCCCAGCTTGGGATCTCATGCGAAAGCACTGTACCCACTGAGGCATCTCCCCAGTCCCGTTATTCCTCCACTTTAAGGATTGCATGCAGCATGTTGGCTGATGAAAGTGACCACCTACAGATGGCTTGAGACAACTCAAAGCTGGTCCCAAGTATTCGTTGCAGCAGCCTCCAGTGGCCATCTAGTGTATCAAACAGTGGTGATCAGCAGCTAGGGGAGTGTCAGACAAAGAATCTGTGAGCTGCCAGCATGCCTGGAGGTGGCATTAGTGCTGAATGTGAGAAACTAGAAATTTAGTGACTGTGGAATACACCTGTGTAAGTGTAGTTTAAGCATCTGTCTCAGTTGTCAGACACAGGATAGGGTAAATCTACAGCCATTTACGTTTTAGTAATGTTTGTTTGAGGTTTTTAGAGTAAGCAACCTTCTGAGAAGCAAAAACAGGAAGAAACAAAACTGAAAATTCACTGGAACATTAACTATGGGTTTCCATATCTTGGTAAAGCAGGTGAATGTGTAGACTATGTAACATGAACAGTGGCATTTCCGTCCTCCATGAGGCCCATAGTCACAAAAATGAGAAGGCATACTTAGGCTAACGAAACTCTAGAGTTTGTTACTTGGTTTTCTTAGACAGGTGTGACATATGAAGCAATGTCAGGAAGTAGAGAGAGGTGAATGCTGGCACTTAGTAGGTTTCCTTTTTGTTCAGTCCAGAACCCCAACTCATGAAATTATGTCACCTACATTCAGCGCGGTATTCCTATTTCAATCATCCTAATTTAGAAAACTTCTCACTGAAACACTTTAGGAAATGTTCAACATCCTTAGCCATTAGGGAAATGCAAATCAAAAGGGCTAAGATCAAAACCATAAGTGACAGCTCTTGTTGGTGAGAATATGGGACAAAGGGAACTCTCCTCCATATCTGGTGGGAGTGCAAACTTGTACAGCCACTTTGGAAATCAATATGGTGGTTCCTCTGAAAATTGGGAATTGACCTATCTCAAGACACAGCTATACCACTCCTAGGCATATACCCAAAGGACATTCTATCCTACCATAAGAATACTTGCTCAGCTATGTTCATAGCAGCTTTATTCATAATAACCAGAAACTGGAAACACTCTAGGTATCCCTCAACAGAAGAATGAATAAAGAAAATGTGCTACATTTACACAATGGAGTATTACTCAGCTATTAAAAAATATGACATCATGAAATTTGCAGGCAAATGGATGGAACTAGAAAAGATCATCCTGGGTGAGGTAACCCAGACTAAGAAAAACAAACATGGTGTGTACTCACTTATAAGTAGATATTGGCTGTAAAGTAAAGGATAAAGATGCTACACTCCACAAACCCGGAGAGACTAAGTAATGGAGGGCTCAAGGGAGAAAGCCACAGATCTCCCTGGGAGGGAGGTCAGGATAGATTTTGAGGGCAGGTGGGGATGGGAACAGGAGGGATCAGGTAGGAGGGATAAAAGAAAGAAAAAAGAAAAGAAAAGAAACCCCTCACAGACATGCCCAGAGGTTTGTTTCCATGGTGATTCTTAACCCATCAAGAGCGCTGAAGAGATGGTTCAGTGATTAAGAGCCACTCACTGGCTGCTTTTCCAGAGGACCCAGGTTCAATTCCCAGCATCTACATGGTGACTCACAACCATCTGTAACTCCAGTCCCAAGGGGGTCTGAGGGTACCAGGCACGTCTCTCACACACACACACACACACACACACACACACACACACACACGCACACGCACACGCACACGCACACGCACGCGCACGCGCACGCACACGCACACGCACACACACGCACACGCACACACAAATAAATAAATACTTAAAACAACAACAAAATCTGAAAAAAGAAACCCTATGAAGTTGATAATCCTGGTAAACCATTACATAGACCCACAGCAGTTTCTCTGCCTGCCTTAAATTCTAGCTAGCCCTCTCTTCCTGCCCAGAAGACACTGGTCTAGTATCTTGTGATAATTCACTCCCTTCCCTTCTCCCTGAGTGTGTCTGAGTTCACCACCATCCTTTCAACCCTGAAACAACTCCTGCATAAAGAGCTCTCGTGTGCTCCTGGGTGGCCAGCAGAAAGGCTGAGCACAGAACATCACACATAACTCAGTGCTGAGCACCGCAGTGCATTTTCTATAATCCTCAGAGCATTCAGTGACAAGCACCAAAATGTATTTCCTATAACACACTCATCAGGCTGTCCACTCCATTATCTGAAAGAAGACAAAGGAAGAGGGAAAAGATAGAAAATAACTTTCCTTTTTGCCTACTCAAGACTCAGAAGCCAAGGTGAAGTGCAAGCAGATCACAAAGGGAGGAAAATTCAGTTTCCTTTTCTCTTGGAAGCTGGAGAAAGAGGAAGAATTAAAGAGCCTAGCTTTTCCTCCCCTGAGTGGTTCTGGCTGACCAGATCTGAGAGATGAGAGTATAAAATTACTCCTTATATTTTCTTCCAGGGAGGATTCCCGGGATGCTAGAACCAGAAAACAGAACATTTTCATGTTTCAAAAACCGTTTTCAGATGCATGGTCTCGTGAAAACACCAAGTGTAACTGTATTTAGGGAGGGCATGGCAATACACACCTGTAATCCTAGCACTCAGGAGGCTGAGATAGGAGATTGAGATTACAAAGCGAGTCCCACAGTAGTCTGGGCTGCAAAGCAACACCTTGTCTCCAAACAGCAACAGCAACAAGGAAAGCTAGACCATGGGGTCAGGGGGTGTGAGCAACTACAAGTGCTTTTCCTGCCTTCCAGACACCCGTATGGTGTGAAAGCCAGGACTAGAGGTGCCCGTGCCTCAGCACCACAGTGTGCCAGCTTTGAGACACTGAGCAAATTATCCAGCCTCCCTTCATCTTCTCCACTAAGTAGCGTTGTTACAGAGATATGCAAAATGGCCTCCATCAAGCCCTCAGCACCAAGCCTCATGGTGAATTCTGAGAGAAAGCTCTGATGCTTCTGGACCTAGTATGTCCTCTGAGCCCCCGTGGTTCCTGCTGAAAGGCAAAGGTGGTTTCTCCATTCAGTTTAGAGGGCATGTGACTTCACCTCAGGGAATGTTACACATGGAGGTGGTTGTTGCTTAATTTGATGACTCAGAGTATTTTCTTTATTTTACTTCTGTGTTGAAAATAGAAATTTAGGTCGATGTTTTACCTGAGGCATAAGCATTATGATCTGGTCAACTGTCTGAACTAAGAATGCAACCTTTGTTGATGTTGGGTCACCTTGTCAGCTTCTCAGTGGATGCTGACTTTGGAAAGCTGAGGCAGGGATACATAAAGTCTGTATGTGGCTCTTTAACCAGTTAGCATAGGTTCAAATTCAGTGTCTTGAGTCTTTTATCCCCAAATCCACCTGAAAGGAAAAATTAGAAAACCCAGAATCTCAGGATTCTTCAGTTGAATTAATAGGTGATTTCTGTGTGCAGACACCTGTGATAATGCTTGTTGTCTCGAATGCCCATGGGACAGTGCCCAGGAAAGGTTGCCACAAAGACACTGTTGATGGGAACCGTGTGCTGGCTAGCAAAGACCAAAGTGAGCTGCTTGCCTGGAAGAGAGCAGCCAATCTAAAGAATGGCTCAAAGAGGCTAATGGTCATCAAGCCCTAATTAGCAGTAAATGAACAACTCAGTCGTCAGCCCAAAGTCCTGACTTACGTGGGCTAACTCCAGAAAGATGGCTTATCGTCTGTTACTGTGACTAAATGGCATCACTTTATCCAAACTGACAGACCTTCATTTACCTTTCCTTTCCCTGCCGCAGGGGCCTGGGTGCTTGCTTAGCAACCTTAGGCCATCAGGTATGGGACATGCTGGCTCCTGCTGGGTGGCAACCAGTTTGTTTTTCTTGATTATGTAACCTGAATTCCTTTACCAAGAAGGGATTTAGAAATATGTTGTTAAATTGGATTGCCAGCAAGTATATAGTCCAAGAAAGTACACGTGTATGAACTTCAGCAAACTTGGGCCCTTCCGCTCAGACTGCCACCCCTAGCCCCTCTACCCGAGGGGGAACTACAAATCACCTGGGATATGGGGGACACTACCCAGTGTCTAGCTGCGGTTTACATGGAGCATTAAAATGCCTACTAAGGATTTTTGAGGGGGGATATTTGATCTGTTCGTCTTAAATAGCAACCTTTTCAGCCAGGGTACCTAGGCACCACATTAAGTGTGCTTTAAACCCTAACACAGTGTTAAAATGTCTTGTAAAAGGTTCATATTAGCGTAGGTTCAAAGACTTCGGGTTCCAGGCAAGTACTTATTGTCTGGAATGCTATTTAGAGAGTTTCACATTGTTCCGAACTTCCCGAACAAACTGAAACAACACAGCAAGGACCAAGCTTGCAGTAGGGCACTCTGTAGTCCTGCCACTTGCAGACACACTTCCTGATCCTCCTTGGCTGGCAAACCCAGAGGCCAGCCCATAAATGCTTTGATTCTTGTACTTGAACAATCCATTGTGGCTTTTCAGCCCTGTTGGGTCTGCTGTCAGCCTAGGTGGGCTTGGAAAACAAGAAAGCCCTCCTCACAGAGATGTGGATGGTGTGAAAATAACAGGAAAGGTGATAGGGACTGAGTTAGGCATTTGAGCAAAGATGGCACCAAATGAGGACCAGCATACCCCAAAGACGGGTGTTTCAAGCAACCAAATGAAGAGAAGGGGAAGGAAAGAGAAAGGGGAAAGGAGGCAGGGTGGCTGACCTGATTCATGGGCCAGCAGCACATCCCACCACTTGGGGCAGATCATTTTCAAGAGCTCTGTAAATCCACACTTTCCTAAGCAGCAAAGGCAGGGGATCAGGGGAGACTGTCGCACAAGCCATATCCAATGGCCGCAGGTCAGAACCCCAGGAAACTGTGAAAGAGGGAAGTTGGACCTCGGGAAGTCTGTGTGAGTGTGTGTGTGTGTGTGTGTGTGTGTGTGTGTGTGTGTGTGTGTGTGTGTGTGTAATAGGGAGAGAGGAGAGAGAAAGAGAGAGAGAGAGAGAAAGAGAGAACTTCTTCTATGAAGTAGCTGTGAGTCTGCTTTGAATTTAAGTAGAAAATGAATGCAGACAATGTTGGAGCACCAGTGACTCAAACACAGCCTCAGTTGTTGGGGAAACTGTTAACCTTTTCTTTTCTGCCTATTACTCCTGCACCTTCACAGGCGTAAGGCAAAAGACAAAATCTTGAAGTGAGGTGGCGGGAACAAGGAGGAGGGAGAGTTGAATTTTAACTTGCTGAATGGGAGATTCATTTTCTTGTCAGTTCAAAAGTTCTTAAAGAAAGCTTGCTGCCAGACCCAGGGCAGCATAGGCTGACATCCTCACTGAGGCCTGTTCTGACCCTCCTGTGGGGAGCAGAAGGCTGTGACATCTCCCCAGAGGGAGTAGACAACCTTCCTGAGTCTCATTCTGCCCCCACCTTGCTTACCTACACCTTTGTGCCTTTTCTGTCCTCTGCTTGGGAGTCTCTCTCCCCACTCTCTAACTCAAACCCCAACTTCCTTTCGGGACCAAGGCAGGGCCTTCCAGGGCCTTGCTCTCAGAGGCTTCAACCTGCATGATCCTGTTCTTCCCACTGTCATCGATTGCTGTAGATGTGTGCAGTTTATGGCAGAAGCTTTGAGCTAGGTGAACATCAAGATGTCCGTTGTTTTCGTTTGTTTTCAATGAGCTTACAGTCTCTCTGCCTGGATTTTATTATTGTTTACAGCACCTACAGAAGTGGAACCCAGAGAAATGGCTTCTCACAGCCCTCACGCCTGTTCAGTATGTTGTTCCCACGGCTGCATCCTCTGCCCAGCAGTGCAACCCTATGTTTGTTTGGTTTTTGTAGAAGTCCCCTGGCATTACAATTTCAAAGCAATCAAAAAAAATGGAAGTTATTTCTGCAACTAGATGAACAGAGAAGGAAGCCAGGACAAGAAGGGTGTGTCACAGTCCTGTGCTCCACGGCTTTGGGGGATATACACAGAAAATAACATGGGAGGAACTGTCAGAAGTGTGCGGCAAAGACACCAGGGGAAACCCTTTATTAACAAACACAGCAATTTCTTCTTAGGCCCCCCTGAGTTTTAAAATGTCCTTTTAAAATAATAGTGGCAGGATGTCGAACTTCCACGAGAGAGAAGTAATTCTTTTTTTAAAATGTTTTCATTTGTAAAAGCTGCACACATTATGTTGGATGCCATTATGACATGTTTGATCAAAGTGTGTTTTTATGGAACTCCTCCCTCATCTCTCACTCCCACAAGAGAGAAACAGTGCTTCCTGGTGAATCTAGACTTCTCTGCTTAAAGAAAATTGAGGGCAGCCAGCCTGCCAGAATGAGCAGAGCTCCTGGAGCACACCGAGGACTCGGAATCCCCTTCCTCCTCATTAATGTCCACCTCTGTCCCCTTCTAGGGGACTTCAACAGGAAACCAAGCAGACCAGACCTAAGTCACAGCCTGTCTCTGACCCTCCTTCTCCTCCACCGCGGTGTCAGTCAGCCTGTAGGAGGACTGTTGTCACAGAAGAAGGTAAAGGAAGAGATACTGCACTTCACTTCGTGGCTCTCCCCCCTCCCCACTTCTTCTAACTGCAAAGATTCCAGGCAGCTGTTACATTTAATATTAGCTAAAATGATATTATAAACTTGTTTTTGGTCTGATTCCAATTTGCAACAGCCTAGATTTTACAAATTTTGGGGAATTCAGCATAATTCTGGCTAAAGTAGTCATCTGACCCCAGCTGGACATTGGTGTTTCCAGTGGCTTCCCAACCTTTGCAATGGAGAAATACACATAGTTTCCAATAAACACACCAGTAACTATTGAGTGCCCTGGAAAATGGTTGAGGCACTATCTCTCCAAAATAATATTTCCTCTGACATTTCACAGTAGTAAGTGCTCTTTTGTTAGTCCATTTTTTAAAAAAGAGACAAAGCCTGGGTTGGTGTGCATGCTGGCCTCAATCGCCTGGACTGAAACAGTGCTCTATTCCAGCCTCCCTAGAGCGGGACTGAGTACCTTCCATTGCATGTGGTCTGCTTTTCTTAAGAAGGAGGGTGTTTTAAAGTTATGTCATGACAGAAAGAAAAATTATTTTCAGAATTCATAAATATCCAGTGACACCTCTGGGTGCTAATTTGTGGGAACATTAAGTATTCTGGCACAATCAAGTTCAGGCATAATGTATTCCAAGTCCTAAGAAGCCATGGTAACCAGAAAAGGGGGGCCTGAAGTGTTCACTTAAATATTAGAGGGATCCATGGGACTTTCCTGTGAGTCGGAGGGAGTCTTGCCAAAATCAGAGCTCCCCCAGCTTCATCTTCTCTCTCCTTAGCAAGACCTGCTTGGAGACCCCATAGCTGGATAACACCATGGTTGCCTGTGAAGTTGTCACATTGTGGAAGTGTTGGACACTTAGATTTTGCCTTAGAAAAATATAGGTGATAGGGTACTTATGCTAACAATTATCTAGGACAGAAATTGTATTACATTCCAGATGAGGCCTGGAAATAGAAATAAACAAGATAAGGTAGAACAGTGGTTCTCAACCTTCCTGATGATGTGATCCTTTAACACAGTTCCTGTACGTTGAGAACCACTGTTGTAGAGGCTGGCATGATGGTGCACACTTGTGATCCTAGCACTCCAGAGGTAGAAGCCAGAGAACGAATTCAAGGTCAGCTATATGGTGAGTCTGTGTCCATTCTGGGCTACATAACAGAAGAAAATCAGACAAATAGTCTAGGTTCTTGTCAGGACACTGCTATTGGGAAGTTAGATATAAATGCCAGCCACATGAAGAAAAAAAAAAAGACTAAAAGAGGCAATCTTTGTAGCTGGGTATGATTGGTTATTTCTGTGTCCAATTGACTAGGACCATAGGACCCAGTTGGTGTTGCTGTGGAGGGCTTTGGTAAACATGGTTCATATCTATAAGCAGTTGATTTTTAAACCTAGGAAATTATCCTAAAATATTCTAAGTGTTCAACCAGCTGAAAGGGATTAAGAACAAAACAGAATTCCCCAAGAAAGAAAAAAACTTCTGCCCAAAGAATGTAGTTTCAGATCTGCCCAAGAATTTGCAGCTTGCTGCCTACCCAACAAAATACAAATTTGCCATCTCCTGAATGTAGAAGTTTGTCTGTCTGTCTTTATCACTCATATATCATCTATGTCTCTGTCATCTATCACCTATCTGCCTGTCATCCATTATTCATTCATTTATCCACCCATCATCATTCATCATCCATCCATCCATCCATCCCTCCATGCATCCATCATCCATCCCTCCATCCACCCCTCCATCCATCCATCCATCATCTATCCATCCATCCATCTCCATCCATCCATCATACATCCATTATCATCCATTATCCATCCATCCATTCATCCATCCATCCATCCATCCCACAGCCGATCTACTTTTCTTCCTATGCTATGGTTTTGTTTCTCTGGCATGCTATGATCTGAAAGTACTAAAGAGATTTAAAGGCTCTCTGATGAATAAGGAGCCGATTATGTGAAAATGGAAGAAAGAACACACCCAAAGACTGTGAAATCCCAAGAGGCTTTCAGGTGTAAGGAAGGGGTGTCGGTGGTGAAGTATACTTGTTTAGAATGCATGCATCTCTGAGTTCAATCTCTCCTCTGTGAGGGAAGGCAGAAGAAGAGGATGGAGAGAAAGAAAGATGAGGATGTCTGGAGCACAATAAACTAAAGACAAGTGGCCCAAGATGAGGCTGGAGAGTTTGTAAGGGTTAGATGCCCTGGAGGAAGCTACTGAATGCTGTTAGTTTGGAAGTAAAGTGCTGTGTCATGGAGAAAAGACTAAATGAAAGTAGATAAAGACCTAAGAAGCTGGGAAATGAGCCCTGGGGGAAATGATAGCATCTGGCCCAACATATTGGCAGAATGGAAGTCATGGTTAATTCAGGATGGGATGATGGGATTGGGCAGAAGATGAAAAGTCAAGAATTTTCCTGATGTCTGGCTCAGACAACTGAGTAATGGCTACTGAATGGACTGGATAGACTGAGAAAGGAATAAGACAAGTCCAGAGTTTTGTTAAAGTCATTGCTATATCTATTGAGATGACTATGTAATTTCTGCCCTTGAGACCGTTTATGTAATTTATAACCTTGATTGATTTTTAGATGTTAAACCACCCCTGTATCTTTGCTATAAAGCCACTTGATCATGGTAAGTGATCTTTTGGATAAGTTCTTGAATTCATTTGGCAAATGTTTTATTGGGAATGTTTGCATCTATGCTCACCAGGGAGATTGCTCTATAATTTTCATTTTGTTGTGTCTGTGAAATTGACAGTATTAACAACCACACTGACTTTTTTTTTTCATTGTTTTCACAAATACTTGAAAGAACAATGTGGGGGTGTATTTCTTTTGGTTAACAGTTTCAGAGGGTCCACCTCCACTGTTTCTGGGCTGTGGTGAGGCAAGATGTCATCACACACATAACCATGTAAATGTTTATAAGGAGTTACAGGAAATTGGGTAGAAAAGATACTCTCCTTCTCAGAAAAGTCACTCCACACAAAGACTGCTGCCTCACAGCACACACACTCACACTGCTTCACAGCACATACGCACTCACTTAGCAGGTGGACAGGAGTATGTGGTTGCAAGTGTGGAAGGGCCCTATTAGGACTGGGGTAAGGAGACCCATGTACATTGAGGGTTTCTATCTGATTGTAATCTTCTTAAAATTTATTTATTTATATTGTATGTATATTTGTGGCAAGACAGGTCACATGAGTGGAGGTCTGGGGACAGCTTTTGTAAATCTGTTCTCTCCTTCCACCATGTGGTTTCCAGAAATCGAACCCAAGTCATCAGCCTGGCAACAAGAGCCAGTAACGGGCTGAGCCATGGCTGGCCTCTAGCTGTCTGTAAAGAAGGTTCATGTAGGCAGGGCACTGAGTTTCTATTCAGGTTTATAAACCTCCTAAATCTTCTTTTATCCCTTTCTCTGCTGGTGCAAAGCTGTTGTGATTAGCTAGTCAACTATGTTTAATGGAATGATCCCAGGAGAAACAGATTCTTGGAAAATAAGTTTTAAAAAAACCCGAATTGAACTGGACTTGTTGGTGCAAGCCTGTAATCCCAGCTGCTTTGGAAGCTGAAGCAGGAGGATCACAAGTCCAAATCCTGTGTGGGATACAGAATGAGTTCTAGGACAAGCAGGGTAACTTAACAAGACCCCCCACCCCCATCCCACCAAATAAAATAAAATAAGTCCCTCTAAATAAAAAAGTAAAAAGAGGGCTGGGAGGTAGCTCAGTAATCTATATTCATGTGCAAGGCCTGGGGTTCAGCCCCCCCAAACTGCTAAACAAACAAAAAGCCGCCCCCCAAACTGAACCACTAGAAGTGAGCAGTTACTTTGTACAAAGGCTACATGCATGAAGATGGAGGTGAAATCCCAATGACTGATCACAGCCATGTGGACGCGTTTGAAAAGTTGCATACAAATTTATTGAACTATCAAAACACTTCATCATGGTATTGGGATCCACAGGGAAAGGAAGGCCACCTCACATGTGTGGTTGCCAGCTTGCCGTGAGCTCTCCTTCGACACAAACCAAACGAACATGTTTGTTAAATTTGGGATTTCATGTGTGCTTTCCCCAAAGCCAGGGTACCTTGACTTTACTCCAAGTTCAATTACCAATCTGGTGCAGATGGCAATGGCCACTCCAGATGGTGAGCCTAGGGGCTCTTCCTGCCTTCATTCACCATGCACTTGAAACATACCACCACAGCACTGTGCCTGGCTCTTACACGGGTGGAACTGAACTCAGGTCCTCACGCGTGGGCTGCAAGCACTTTACTAGTTGAGCTACCTGCCCAGCCTGCTCATTACAACCTTCCATAAATGCCTGCTGAACTTCTCCCAGATCCCCCTGAAATGGAGCTTCTGGTGGGGAAGAAACAATAAACTAATGACCTAAGCCTCGAAAGGGAAGGATTAGTAGCAGCAGGAAACAGCAAGGCAAAGGAAGAGAAATGGGTGTAGAGGGCTGTTTAGACAGGGCAGTCTGGGAAGGTCATTGGGAGGAATGGGGTGAGTGACCAAGTCAGAAAATATCTGGAGGAATGGAGTTCTGTTCAGAAGCAATGGTGAAGGCCGAGACCCTGAGGTGGGAGACAACGTCCTGGGCATGCTGAAGCAACAGCAGGATGCCAGGACCAGGGCACAGAGTGAGCCAGGGAGGGGGAGCTGGAACCGTGATCAGAGTAAACGGAGGCAAGGCCATCTTCATCTGCCTTGAAAAGCTGAGCCTCTCTCTCACCGTTTGCAAATGTTTATTGGGGCTGGACAAGTAGCATGGCAGACAGAGTGCCTGCTAGTGTGGCATGGAGCCCTGGGCTCCATCCCCAGCAAAGCATTAACCAAGCCTATGGGACACAACTGTAGTTCCAGCACCCAAGATGTTGAAGCAGGAGGGTGAGAAATTCAAGGTTATTTTTGGTCATGTAGTGAGTTTGTTAATAGCCTGGGTTATAGAAGACATTGTCATAAAAACAAAACAAAAACAAACAAAAAACAAAACAAAACAAAACAAAACAACCAACCAACCAACCAACAAAACGATGTCTCCCCCACCCCCAGAAAATCAGAGGTGCCAATCATGAAGTCCTCAGGCACCTTCTCACCTTGACATCTGTCCAGCCTCTAGGATTTGTCAGTAGATACTTCTGACTCATACTTGTAGCAGAAGGCCTCTCAAAATTAAGCTTCCTAGATAATTTGCCTTTTCCCGTTGGCCACAGGAAGTGATGCTATATGGTCATTCCAAACCGGTCCTCTAATTGACATGGTTGGCCATGCATATTACTCACATGTGTTTGAAGTGCCAGAGCCAGACACACTGAGTCACCCCCTCATTCTCGGGGAAGAGGCCAGGAAGCAGCCTGGGCTTGAGGGAGGTTGTGATTTAGCACTGCCGGATTCTCTGACACAGCCTGCCCCATCCCGTGGTCACCCTATCTTGCCCTTCAGGATTAGTATCCATGTTCTTCAGAATGGCATCCCCAACATGGCCTGGCTGCCCACTCCCCCAGAGGAGGTTATTGCTTGTCTCTGGCCACAGTGGAAGGTTCTTTTTAAGTGCACACTGCACAGAGGGGTTTTCTGGCCGCAGCTACTGATGTTGAAGATGAATGTAACATGTTTCCCATCTACTTTCTACCCATTTTGGAACTTGTCATTGGTCTGAAAGACTAGTAAGTTTTTGCTCCACAAATCTGGTTTGCATTATTTGTTGACAACTTCATGCAGGTATTTAAATTACATAAAACAAAACAAGAAGCCAAAGATGTATGAGAAAAAAACAAGAAAGAATGCTAGTCTCTTGGGGTTTTGTTTAAACTTAGCATACAGGACTTACTAGAAGGTGAACTAGTTGTCCATTAACTTAGACTCCAGCCAGGCTTGGCAGTGTGTACCTGCCTTCCCTGTGAGCAGGAGAGGACTGAGTGTTTGAAGTCAGCCTGGGCTACACAGGTAAACCAGTTTAAAAGAGGAACAGGGCCAGGCCTGGTGGTGCATACCTTTAATCTCAGCACTCAGGACGCAGAGGTAGGAGGATCTCTGTGAGTTTAAGGTCTACACAATGAGTTCCAGGACAATCAGAGCTAGACAGTAAGACCTTTCTCGGAAAATCAAAACCAAACCAAAAAAGACAAAGACAAAGACAGTCTCTCTCTCTCTCTCTCTCTCTCTCTCTCTCTCTCTCTCTCTCTCTCTCTCTCTCTCTCTCTGTGTGTGTGTGTGTGTGTGTGTGTGTAGATACACATATAGAGTGTAGATGCAGTGCATGTTTGTGTATACATGTAGAGTCCAGACAGAGATCAACCTCAACTGTCATTCCTCAGGACACCATCTACCTTAGGTTTTTTAAATGCTACTTTCATTTTTTTAACACTTGTGTGTGGAGTGTTACAGCCCACTAGGTTTCCTAGTGGCTGTACCCAGCAGGACTGCATAAGAGGTTGATTGGACCATGGGCCTGGGTACCAGGTTGTAAGGATCTACACTTGACTGTAACTAGCAAGGGGGAGGTCTTTTGCTCCACCCCTTGGCATTGTTATAAATAGACCTTTGGAATAAAGTTCAGGCCAGTGGATAAGGATCCAGGCCCATTCGAGTCTATCCTGTGTTTCTCTCTGTTTCTCTGCCCTCTATTTCTATCTAAGTCTCTTATTCCTCCATAGTCCCTGAGGTAAATAAATGTGGGAGTTGGTCCCACAGTGGAGGAGGTTCATGTCTGCCATGCCATGCATGTGGAGGTCAGAGAACAAATTGTGTGAGCTGGTTCTTTCCTACCACCATATTGGGTTCAGGGATCAAACTCAGGTCACTAGGTTTGGTGGCAAGCACCTCACTGACTCCCACACCTTGTGTTTTGAGACAGGGGCTCCCACTTGGCCTATAACTGGGTGATTCAACTAGGCTGCCCTGAGTGAGCCCCAGGTCCGCACCTCTTTTGCCTCCTTGGCATTGAAATTATAGGTGCACACCAGCAGGCCTGGCTTTCTTGTGTGGGTTCTGGGGATCGAACTGAGGTCATCATGCTTGCATGGCAAAAAGTTTACACAGTGAGCCACCTCCCCAGCCATCTCTGGCTTTTCCTGAAAGTCTGATGTAAAATTTGAGAGTACCATTGCAGCTGCAAACATCTGCAGACAGAGATGGACATCAACACAGATGCTCTTTGTGCACAGTACCTTTGTTCTAAAGAGCACCCATCATGAGACAGCACAAATGTACTTTGTCTTGTGTGTTTTCCTTCTGAGATCTGTGGAAAGGGGCTGAAAATGTGTATATGAAAGCAGGGCATCTTTTGATTTTTTTTTTTTTTTTAACCCTGAAGAGTCCTGGTTGGTTTGGTTTTTTGACTAGTACGTGCCTGTCACTTCCTTGATCTCTTTGTAAACAAGGATTTGAAGAGTCTGGTCAGAATTTCTAGCTATTCTTAGCAACCTGGCCATTTCTTTCCAGAGTCATGAGACTCTGTGAAGGTGCTGGGCCAAGGGTTCCTGGGCTAAGCACACCAGTTCTGTTGCTGTGTACTTTCCAAGGAGCTGGCCAAGAGATCAAAGCTCTGGAGCCTTAAGGTCCAAGATTAAGATGCTATCGGGGGTAGCTGGACAGTGGTGATTCACACCTTTAGTACCAGCACTCCAGAGGCAGAGGCAGGAGGATCTCTGTGAGTTCAAGGCTAGCCTGGTGACAGAGTGATTTCTGGGACAGCCAGGACTACACAGAGATACCCTGTCACAAACAAACAAACAACAACAGCAACGAAAGTAGTGCTGTGGGGGGAGATCACTGGCAACCATAAAGACCCGAGTTCTGTCCTCAGCACCGTGTAAGAGCTAGGTGCAGATGTGTGTACCACAATCCAACTGCTAAGGAGGCAGAGGCGGGAAGATCATGAGGGCTTGCTGGGCAGCCAGTCTAGTGGGATCAGCAAGCCCCAGTTCTCAATGAGAAGGACTGTTTCACATGGTGGTGGTGGTGTACGTCTTTGACCCCAGCACTCAGGAGGCAGCGGCATCCAGATATCTGTGAGTTCGAGGCCAGTCTGGTCTACAGAGCAAGTTTCAGGGCAGCCAGGGCTACACAGGGAAACCTTGTATATAAATAACAACCACAGAAGCCCTGTCTCAAGAAATATTAGGCTGAGCAGGAAGATGCCTAATACCCTAATACTGATATCTGACCCTGACATTCATGCATACACACATAGCACATACATACTAACACCACACACACACACACACACACACACACACACACACACACACACACACACACCATCCTGCTACCGGCACTCATTTCCAGTGAGTCCTCCCTCTCCTTGGCTCTCAGGTGACCTCTTTTGATGTCCTTGCCTGTCTTCTCTCCGTGTGGATACAAGAAAACCACTTTTGTAAAGAGAGCGAGTCCCACTAACTCAGGGGCCCTAGTCTTTCTGACCTCAACTTAACCTTAATTATCTTCTTAAAGAATACATCTGAATAGGTCTTGTTGGGGATTAAAGGCATCAACCCAGGAATCTGGGAGGGACACAGTTAAGTCCACAGCACTTGAATGCTGTGACAGAAAGCACCCTGTCCCTAGAACATGAAGTGCTCAGTGGCCCCTGGTCTCCTTACACCCCTGTCTGTATCACTCTAGCCTAGTGACACTGCCTTAGCTAGAGGGAAAAGCCAGGTCTGGCCTGGTAGTGGTATACCGGACATAAGTGAACAGAGATTCCCCAAGCTTTTCCGTTTGCTAACACATTTCTCCTTTTCCGTATGGGCGTGGTTTCAGATCTCCCAGGTCCCTCTCCTGTTTATGAGAGCCTTCCTCCCTACCCCGGCTGATGACTCAGCCTGATTCCTTTATTGGAAATGTAGATGTAGGTTTGGTTCCTGTCCATTCGGTAAAGACATAATTAGGCTGGTGATGATATTAGGTGATATACAGAGAACCAGGTGTGCTACTAAGGGCTTGGTACATGCTGATGAGTGAGTTACAATCCGAAACAGTGAGCACACACTCTGGTGTCCCCTCTTGTAGATGAGGAGACTAAGCTTTGAGAAATTTGGACTTTGTTTTTTTAGGTCGAATGGGTATTAGCCTGGGTATGGAAAAAGTAGAGGATGGCATTCCCAGCCAGAGAAAAAAGCAGAATTCCTGTGGGTCTCTGGCCCCGTTGTTTCTTTCCTCTTTCTCCCTCACTCCTCTTGCAGAACCTAGGGCCTAATTTGCATACTAGATAAGCACTTAGCACTGAACAATATCTCCAGGCCCCCATCCTTCTATGACGTGTTACTTTTCCCCCTACAAAAACCTGAGATAGGAATTGAACATGGTGGCACACACCTTTAATCCCAGCACTTGAAGGGCAGAGACAAGTGGATCTTGGTGAGTTCAAGACCAGTTTGTTTTACATAGAGCGTCTAGGCCAGCAAGGGTTACATAGTAAGGCACTGTCCAAAACAAAACTAAAAACAAACAACAAAAAACTGAAATAGGCTTTTGGTCTTTGTAAATCAAGGAAACATTTACTGAATTCATTTCCCTTGTCTACCAGATCTTTTAACAACTGATGTAAATAACTATGAGTTCCATTTTATTTAAAGTGATTATTCCATGATGACAGTCAAAATTGATCAAATGGAAACTAAGACTGCCTTGCAGAAGAGCTCTCAGATGTGAACTGCCCTTTCTGGATAATGGATGTGTTTCTGCAGCAGGTGGGGTAAGCTCTTCATTGACAATGTACTCCTGCAAGGTCACTGTGGCAGGTGGGCCCAAGAGCAGGAAGACATGTAAGGTGTGAGTTAGAAGAGCCATTGACTATTTCTGCCAAGCATGGAAAGGCTGGAAGGCAAAGTTGGAGCCTATGGAAGTGGAAACTCAGTAGACAGAGTCAGGGGGCTGTGAAGAGGAAGCTTACCTCATGGAGTTAGAGTCAATGTGCGTGGTAAAAGGTAAAATTAGTAGAGAATTGTAACATTATATACAAATGAATAGGCTAAAATATTTCATTGTGCCTAGGTTGTATTTCTTTTAAATTTCCCTGGTAGTGTCAGTAAGGTATGTAGTAGTAGTAGTAGTAATAACAACAACAACAATAATGGTGTATGTCTTATGGTCTATTGTTCAGCATATAGTGATATTATTGGAATTTTTCAAAAGTAAATAATTAGCTGAAACTTGTACATTTTTATTGGAAAAATCGGCGATGCTGCCTCTGGTGAGACTGCCTTTTTGATGTGGGGACACTGATATCCTTGCATACATGGTCATTCACAGATGCCTGAGGAGCCAGCCCAACCTCCAGACAGGAGGATGGCTCTATATGTCCTTCCCCAGCTCAAAAATATACAACCAAACATCTTTGATATTCTCTCCAGAAGGATGTAAGAGAAATAACTATACAAGGCCGAAGTTGGCATGCACAGAATGGGGCCTCTCTCCAGTGCTTCATTTTAAGGGACAGTACTTTGGAAAATAGGGAGACTTCACCTGGGACCTGGGAAAGGGAAGGAGAAATGAGATGGAGAGGTGGTCAGAGTGGTGGTGGTGGGAGCATCTGGAGCATCTGAGACCTTAGAACAAGAGGGAAGCATGTGTGACCAGAGGGGACCACATGCTTAGCTTCCATGGGAGGTGGACCAGAGAGGACATGGAATACACGCCTTCTACTTTCACCTCACCTGTGTGGTCGCTGCTTTTCTTGCTTCTGTAGCAATACCTGGCTGAAACAACTCCCGGGAAGGAGGGCGGATTTTCCTTCATTGCTCTGAGGAAGTGTCCATCTTGGAAATATCCAGCATGGCTGCTGTTTGTGGCAGAGGAAGATGACGCGTGCAGTAACTGTTGGTTGCATTGCCCCAGGACGCACAGAGAACTGGGGGTGACTCTCAAGGCCCACCTCCAATTACCCACTTCCTTCAGTGAGGACCCACATTCCAAAGGTCGCACAACCCAACAGACTCCAGCTAGGGAGTAGTGTGCCAATAGATAAGCTGGGGAGGTGACATTTCACATTCAAAGCATAACGTGGTGGCTCCACAAAAGTCTTGTATTGCTCCACTTGGACAGTGATGGAGGACAGTGACTTCCTGGCCATGCTGGCCTAGGAAAAAGCATGAACATCATAGGCCAACTGTCATTTGCAAACTGAAAGCCCTCCAAAATGCCACCAGGAGGGAAGGAGGAATCTCCAACTCCTGTGTCAGTAATGGTCTTCTGAGAACAGATGCTAGGAAGCCATCTGTAAAGGCAGAAGTCATTGGCTCTCACCCACTGTGGCGCAACCTCTGGGCAGTGTTGTGCCACACTATACTATATTGTATGTACATATACTATACTGTATGTAGTCTATGCTGGCTTCTGGAATAGAACTGTGACCCATGGGTAGTTGTATGTGGCAGCTCTTCACAATTACACCACTTAAAAAAAAATCACCAGATAGCCAGAAGTTCACATTCCAGTTTCCGAACTGGGCATTGCTCATCTTGTGACATCAATTTCTTAGGATCTAGAATCACTTGGGACAAGGGTCTCTGAACATGCCTGTTGGGGAGTTTTCTGGATTGTGTTGACTGGGGTGGGAAGACCTGCCCACTGTGGGTGGCACCATTCCCTGACTGGGCACAGGAGTGTGTAAATGGAGAAAGGGAGCTGCATGGCAAAGGCGCACTCATTTATCTCCCTGCCTCTACGAGGAAGTCGCAAGGTGACTGGCTTCCCCCCATGATGCACTGGAACTGGAACTGTGAACCAAATGAGCCTTTCCTCCCACTGTAAGTTGTTTTTGTTGGGGGTATTTTATCACAGCAACAGGGAAAATAAACAAACAAACAAAACTAAGACAGCACACTCCACAGTTACAACATTCTTTTGGGTGTGTATATGTGTGGGGGTGCACTTGTATTCGTATGAGGATAACCCTGGACATTGCTCCTCAGGACATTGTACCTTTCATTTTGTTTTTGAGACAGGGTCTTTGTGGCCTGGAGATTGTTGAGTAGGCTGTACTGGCTGGCCAGAAAGCCCCAAGAGTCCATCTACTTGTCTGTGCCTCTTCAGTACTGGGATTCCAAGTGTGTGCCATCATGCCAGCCTTTAAACAAACAAACAAACAAACAAAACATAACAAAACATAGATTTGGGGTTTTTAACTCGGGGCCTTAAGCTTGCAAGGCAAGCACTTTACAGAATGAACTATCTCCCCGCTCCATCAAAGCATTCCTAAGTGATCTGTTGTTCACCACCTTTTGCAGGTGTCAATAGTCTAGGCTTATCTTACATTTTTGCTGTAAGCTCTGACCTGCAACCCAAGCACAGCAGAATCACTTGAGAAGTGTTTCCAAAATACACCTGCTCACTAGATCAATAGAATGGGCAAACACAGCGTGATATGGTTCACACCATGGAATGTATTCTGCTGTGCAGGGAGATAAGCTCCTGACACACAGTGAGCCAAAGGAGCCAGCTTCCTCATCTAGATGATTTGTGAACACTGCTTGAATTTATCGGAATGATGTCTGAGGACTAACAAGACATGTGCAGAGAGCAGAAGCCAGCCCAGAGGGGACATAGTGACTGGGAAGTTGCACACGGGAATTTCCTGCAGTGGTAGACACATTACCTGGACCTGGGTCAAAGTCACATGCACAAGAGGTGTTTGAGCCTCATATATCTTAGCTTTTCTGCTTTTTACTGAATTCTGGTTGTAGCTCAGTTACATCCAGTCTAAAATATGATGCACACTAACTTGTGTGCTCACAGATGTCCTACAAGGAGAAGGAAAAGAGAGCAAGGTATTAATAAAGCTTTCTTCCTCCTCCTCCGCAAAAATTCAAAATGTATAGACAGCCCCTACAGAGCATCAGAATTTTTCAAATAAAGCCAACCTACTCTCCAGTTGTTGTTGTTGTTATTTTTAATGGGCTGTGTGGTGGTGGTGCACGCCTTTAATCCCAGCACTCAGGAGGCAGAGCCAGGCTGATCTCTGTAAGTGTGAGGCCAGCCTGGTCTACAGAGTGAGATCCAGGACAGGCACCAAAACTACACAGAGAAACCTTGTCTCGAAAAACCAAAAACCAAAAATCGAAAAACAAAACAAAACCCAAGGTGTTTATTGTGTGTGTATGTTTGTGTGTGTGCACGTGTGTACAGGTGCAAGCACATGTGGGAGCCAGAGGTTGACACCAGCTGTCTTTCTCTGTCACTCTCCACCTTATTCTTTGAGGAGGTCTTTCATTAATCCTGGAACTCATAGCTTTGACAGTTGGGATCTTCCTGTTTCAGCCTCCCTGTAGCTGGAGTATCCCTGTGTCCACCCAGGTCCTGCAGCCACGCATACCCAAATAAACACACAGACACTTATATTACTTAAACTGTTTGGCCTAATGGCTCAGTCTCTTGCTATCTAGCTCTTACATCTGAAATCAACCCATTTCTATTCATCTATAAGTCGCCACGTGGCTTGTGGCTTACCAGGACCTTACATCTTCTCGTGCGTCTCCCGACTCAGCCTTCTACTTCCCAGAATTCTCCTCTCTCCTTATCCCGCCTACCCTATACTTCCTGCCTGGCTACTGGCCAGTCAGCATTTTATTTATCAATCAATCTGAGCAACACCTTTACAGCATACAGAAAGACATCCCACAGTACTTCCCGTGGTATGGCTGCAGCTGAGCACCTCCATGTCTGGCTTTTTACCTGAGTGCTAGAACCAAAGTCAGAGCTTGCACACGAAGTGCCTTTCTGGCTGAGCCATCTCCCAGAACTTGTTCTGCTTTCAGGGACTTCAGTGTCTTAGAAGGTATAAAAGTAACACATTAATGAGGAGAACATATTGGAGGTGGGTGGAATGGTGGAGGGCCCTGAGATTCTGCTTGGCATCCTGTATTTATAGTTAGAGTCAAGCTTAGAACAAGGAGATGTATTACTTTGAAGAGTTAATATCCACAAGTTCCTAAAATTATAAAACTTTAAAGTAAACATGAGGCTCATTACTTTTTTTTTTTTTTTTCTGTGTAGCTTTGCACCTTTCCTGGAACTCACGCTGTAGCCCAGGCTGGCCTCAAACTCATCTGGCTCTTCCTCCCCAGTGCTGGGATTAAAGAAGTGTGCCACCACCACCCAGCAAGGCTTATTATTTTAAGTCCTGTCCAACTCATGCACCCTGAGGAAATGGCAGAGTGCAGACTTAGCTAAAGGCATGTTTGCTTACACACACACACACACACACACACACACACACACACACACACACAGAGGGGTGAGAGAATGTATTTGGCTTATTTTAGAGAGAGAAATAGAGATAGGCTTCTTGTTTCTTTTCAGTTACTTCAAGTTGTGTTCTTTGTGTATATGAGTGAGTATGGTGTGGTATACATGTACACACACACACACACACACACACACACACACACACACACACGCACACATGCACACATATGGCACATATGCACAAAGCCCAGAGGTGGGCATTGGGCATCCTTCTCTTGCTGGGGGATGTCTTTCTGTATGCTGTGAATATATGTTGTTCCCATTGGTTAATAAATAAAGCTACATTGGCCTATGGCAAGGCAGCTTAGAGGCAGGCAGGAAATCCAAGGAGAGAGACAGGAAAGAGAAAGGTGGAGTCTAGAGAGACACTACCACCTCCAGGAGAAGCAAGATGTGAAAGTACCGGTAAGTCACGCCCATGTGGCAACTTATAGATAGAAGTGGGTTAAGTTATAAGAGCTAGCTATCAAGAAGCCTGAGCCATTAGGCCATACAGTTTGTAAGTAACATAAGCCTCTGTGTATTTACTTGGGTCCAAGCAGCTGTGGGACTGGGTAGGACACAGGAAAACTTCTGACTACATCATCTACCCTCCACCTTATTATTTTTAGGCTGGGTCTCTCCCTGAACTGCACTTCATGGAGCTCAGGTCAGTTTTCTGTCTCTTTCTTTTTCTTTCTTCCCTTCCTTCCTTCCTCCCTCCCTCCCTTCCTTCTTCTTTTTCTTCTTTTTTGACTAGGCTGGCAGTCAGGAAAGTCCCACTTATTCCCCTGCTTCCAGCAGTGCTGGGTTACAGGCACAGGTGAAACCATGCCCATCCATGAAGAGTGCTAGGATCTGAACTCAGGTCCTCATGTTTCTGCACCAAACATTTTGCTTTTTGCTTGTATTTTTGAGACGGGACCTACTTAGTCCAGGATGGCTTTGAACTCACTGGCCTCAAACTCATGGGGGTTATCCTGACTCAGTTTCCTGAGTTCTGGGATTATAAATGTGGGCAATGTGCCAGATTTCCCAAACCTCTCCCAGTACTGGGCATGCAAGCACTATGTACTGAACCCTCAGGCTCACATTGTGTTTTCTTGTTACAAAGAATTATATTGCAGTGGGTCAGCATATGTCTAGCATACAAGAGAACCAAAGTACAACACCCAAGTCATTAGTCAGTTTCTCTCTCTTTCTGTAAGTGCACATAAAACTGAAATAGTTCTTATTTGTATTGTCTTCCTATGACCAATATAAAACCAATCAGTCACACTTCATAAGTCCTTAAAATTAACAATGACTTTTACTTTTATGAATAAATTGATTTAAAAATTAAAAACAAGTGCAGAGGGCTAGTGCTCAGCCTTGGCTTTACTGACAGCTGCAAAGGCAGCATCACTCACTAGACTCCCAGCATCCGCGTTGGTTTGAAGGCAGCATGCAGGCAACTGTTCCAGTTCTGGCTTTGCCTTGCTTCCTCCACAAACATACCTGTGTCTGGAGGAGACACTCAAGCAAGCTCAGACAGGGTCTCGGCCCAAGACTCAGCTAATCCAACCAAACTCTGTCCTTGATGTCACACTCCACTGGAAAATGAACTTAAGCTTGCTCAGGATCACATGGGTGGTCACAGACAGATTCCAGTTTTTGTATCTGTTCCAAAATCCTTTGCTCTTTCTTCTAGACCACGGTGGCCTGGGGGCTGTGCTCAGCATTTTGAGTGACTTGAGAGCCACAACATCCATGTGCCACTTACTTTCCACTGTGAAAAGATGCTAAGGGCCTCCTGTGTCCCAGAAGGGCACAGCCAGCCTGCCACTGACAGCCTTTAGGCATCTTACTGGTGAGCCCAATCCTCTTTCAGTCAAGCTTCTGAGGTTAAGTCAGCTCCTGTGCAGACTGTGTCTTTGTCCCATTTCAGCAGAGTGTGTTCTTTAGTGAGACAGGTCCTTTCTTCCTGATTCCTCAGCCTTCTCTCAGGGATGCTGATGATATGCATGGCTGTGTGGAATATTGCCCACACTTGAAGCCACAAAGAGAAGCCCTTCAGAAGACTGGTTGGAAACTCACCAGACCCCTACAGTGATCTCTTTGATATTCTGAAAAACTGACCCTCCCATCCATCATCCCATTCTGTCCCCCTCTGGCCCTCTCTAATTCTTCTTGGTTCTGCACACAGGTAAATGCTCAGAAGGCAGTTATTACAGATTCGCTCTCTGGGCACAAGAGATTTAATACTTTTCTTTCTTGTTTTGAGGTAGGGTCTTGCTATGTAGTCCAGGGCAGCCTTCAATTTGGGATTTTGCTGTCTCTGCCTCCAGAGTGCGGCATGGGCCACCAGGATGGAGTAAGGCCTGGACGTTTAGTATCCCTTGCCTGTACAGTATAGTAATTCGACGCTATCTTCTGTGACAAGGACTTCAGGGTCTTTGGAAGGGCTGGGCTTGAGACTTCAGAAGAAGAACAGATGCCAAGACGCACAAACACTAGAAATACAGGCGGCCGCTTTCATTTCAACAACTACCAAAACCAAGGATCAGGGGTGGGGGGCTGGGATCCTCCTGAGTCAAGCACTGGGTCAGCAACTCAGCGGGGCCTAATACAGGTTCCCCTGCCCGGCTGAGTGCTTTTTCCATTATACCGGCTGCGCCTCAGTAACCCCACCTCCGAAAGTGCTAAGGCAGTTCCCTCCCAGTGCCCAGGCGGGGTGGGGCCCCTCCGTGGCATGGAACAAACCGGGAAAACCACATATTCCAACTCCTGGCACACAAAGGCTGGCTGGCCGTGGGGGTGGGGTGGGAGGACCGGAGCTAAGTCTAGCTCACTACTGGGAGATCCTGGGATTCTGAGCAGGGCTCCTAGATTGCCTGCTCAAGGAGGCCACCCTACTTTGTCCTGTCCTGTGTCCCCTGGGCGGTGGCGGCAAGACCTCCCCCAAATAAATGGCATGTTCTAGCTCCAGCGTCCCACCCCCTAGCTGCCTACGGAAATCTAGGAGGGACCGTCCTTTCCTTTCCGCTTTCCCATCCGCCTCAGGAGCGTCGCACAGCTGGGTTGCCTTGGGTCGCCACCCCCTCTCCACTTCTATCTTAATCCAGGCACTTTCCTTCCGTCCACAGCCCCCCACCTTGGAAGGAAGACACGCTCCAAAGCTAGCCCATTAAAGTGCACGACTTCTGCCCGGCCTGCCGAAGGAGCTCGGGCAGCGCGGCATTCCTCGGATTCCAGCGCTGTGACGTCCCCGGGGACCGTGCGCCCGCAGCGGGGGAGCCCGGGCTCCACTTTCCAGCGCTGGGTGCGCGTCCCCGAGGCTGGCGCGCGCCCTCACCGGTCGCATTCCTAGCCTGCCCAGAGAGCGCTCGGCGCACTCCCCGCCTCCAGGCCCCCAGAGCAGCAGAGCCCAGCCCGGGGCGGGGGAGCCCGGCCAGCGGCGCCTGCTCGTCCCCTCCCACCCGGCCCCTTCCTCCGCCCTCCCGGCCGCTCGCGCTTCCTGGCACTCGGGCTCTCCCGGCGGCTCAAGTTCTGCACAAACTTCTCCTCGCTGCCCAGCGCCGCGGCCGCGGGTCCGGGCCAAGCTCGCTGCGCTCTGCGGCTCAGCCGTCTCGTCCCCAGAGCTGGTCCTTGTGAAGCATCTGGCGCCACTTGGCCGCTGACGGTTCCTTTCGGCGCCCCACCTCTCTGATCGTCCCGGCCCCCTCGCGCGGGACGGCGGTGCTCAGGTTCTTGGCCCTTTCTCCTCCCCGGTGCTCCCGGCGCGGCGGAACCCTCCCGGTGCCCTTCCTTGGCCAGCTCCTGGAAGCCAGTGGTGGGGACCCAGGCTCCCTAATGGTCACCGCGCGGCACCCAGGGCACTCCCGGGCCATGTAAGCAGGTAAGCCAGCGGGCAGGAGCAGATACTAGGGCAGCGCCAACTTGGCCTCGACGCCGGGGACGCCGGGGTGCGCGGCCGCGGCTCCAGGTGGCCAGCCGCTGGGCTTCTCTTCCCGTGCAGCGCTCGCTCCACACGGAGTGAGCTGCAAGGGGAGCGCGGTCTGAGACTCAGTAGTTGAGCCAAGATATGCCTCTAGCTCGTGGTTCTTTTCTGCCTGTGGAGAGGGAGAAAGTTCTGGGAAGGGCAGAGGGCAACTGGAGGTCCCCAGACCGCCCAGGCAGCACTTGGGGAGCAGGCGTTGCTGTCGTGCTTTCGAGCAGGGGAACGAAGCGCAGCGCCGTAACCTTGCCTCTGTGCCTCCCGTGGGGACTGGATTTGGGAGGGGGTCCTTGTTCCCTTTCCCCACGCCCCAGCGGTGTTACCAAACTCTCAAATCTCTTGGCTCCCGCTTGGGTCGGACAGACGCGCAGGGAAAATTTGCGGCCTCATCACCCCAGACCAGATCTCCACTTCCAACTTTGCGAGTTCTGAGAGTTAACAGCTCCTTTCCCACGTGACCTCACGTCTAGGGTTGATTCTCTGCGAATGGGTTTCCTACCTTTTCTGGAGGGATCGATGATGTGCGATGATGTGCGCCGTCACTACCTCCCTTTGCCTTCCTCCCTTCAGTTCTTGTCGCCTCACCCCCATCTACAGTTTGTGGGGTTTTGACTTTAGTAGGTCGGAGGATTGGCTGTTACCGGGTCCTGCTGGAGGCGAGTTATGTTCAGACAGCCGGATCAATGTATGGTCAGAGTGTCCAAAATATGTTGATTTCTTGAAATGGGTTCCCTCCCTCATTCATTCAACAAACCCCAGTGTTGAGGCTTCCTCTCTGCTAGGAGATCACACTACAAGAGTCAGCAGCGGCCTGCAGGCAGCCTGTGGGCGGGTGGGAGCATGTGCTGAGAGAAGGCTTCTGTGAGAGCCGGGGAAAGGCCAGGCCCTGGAGGAAAGGGGTTACCTGCGTCGAGGGAATGATGCTCAAGCGGGAGTGGTTGGGGATTGCATTCCAGAGGAGGGAACAGCTTGGGCCAAGTGGGGGGCGCAGAGGCGCGCGCGGGAAGGGGGGGTCGGGGGAGCGTACAGAAAGTCTTGGATAACGACCTGGTGCGGAGGGGCATGCAGGAGCCTGTTGGTGTTCTGTTGCTCGTATAGTTAGCCCCCACCCCAGGAGAAACGAAACCGGAAGTTTGTTACCCACTTCCCGTGACCACCAGTAGCACTCCAGGATCAAAAGCTTCTTCCCTTTTGGACATGTTCCCTCTCCTGATGTCTCGCCTACACAGCTGTGTGAGGTGGCAGGAGTGTTGGTTATTAACTGATCCACTGGACCGCAGTATCCCAGTGAGGACCATCCCACACCACTACAGAACCTTGTCCTGGAAGAGCTTTTGGCGTGGGCAGAACAGTTTGGGTCTCAGAAGTGACAGCTTGCTTTGTTTCCCCTTTGGTGCTGGGGAGAGAACCCAGGCAGGGCCTTATGCTCGCCAGGCCAGCGCTCCGCTCCCCGCCCCCCTCAAGCTCCCTAACAGCTGTCTTGAGCAGGACCTGGATAACATGATGTCCTCTTACGAGTGTATGGCTGGCATGTGCAGAAACAGTTCGAGGATGTGGCTCTGTGTCTCAGGATCGCTGCTTTTAAAAGTCATTGATTTTTTTTTTTCTTGGTGGGGGTTTTCTTTCCTTTTCCTGAACCTGTGTGGAAACTGAAACCTTCCATCCCTCTAAGCAGGGTCCAGCACATCCTTCCTGAAAAAGCTCCTCAGTGCAGGAGAGGTTGTCTACAATCACCTCTCTGAGGGACTCTTTCCTAGGCTGAGATGCTCTCCCTGTGTATTCCTAGTGGCTGCTCCTGGCCAAGATACCAGATCCCCAGCCTTCAGGTACCTCAGGCTGGCACACACGAGTGGCTGGCTCCCTGCAATTCGGGGGTGTTAATTCAAGGTTCTCTCCCAGCCCATCTCTGATCTTGAGAGCAAGCAGTTCCATGCTGGAAAGTCTGGAAAGTGTGTGTGTGGGACCAGCCAGAGGGAAGTGTGTACCAAGAAGCCCTTTCCTGCATGTCCCAGGTATCTGTCTGTCCAGGTTCCCTGGGTTGATGTGCATATACTCAGTACCACTGTTACTCAAGTTGGTGTGTGTTGTGTTGCATGGCCACCTGGGAGAGAAACACCAGTTAGGGACTATTGTAATGTTGAAACACCACAAAGAATTTAGAGTTTTCAGAATTCTTCCTGCCCCATGGACCAGCCGAAGTCTAGAACTGACTGTGAGGATTTCCCCAGCACATGCTTTCTTACTGGATTAACTTCCCAACAGGGATGCAAATATCAACCCCTTCCTAGCAAATTGAGCTCACCTGGGTTCCAGAGTCATGTCTGGTTTTGAAGAAGAATTTGGTCACATTCTTGCATTTGAACTTTTCATTGCTTGGTTACCTAGTGCTGTGTGTGGTTTTCAAATCCACCCTGAGCCTTGGAACACTGCTAGGCCCTTGGTTGGAGGTAAGGCAGGAGAAGAGATAAGATGAAATACTTAATTAGCCAATTAACGAAGGAGGGAAAGAGACATCAACCTTCAGTAGGGAGGAAGTGTGTCTGAGATGAGCTTTCTGATCTCCCAGACTGATTAAATGGATTTAATTTGCCCTCCTCCTCAGAAGGGCTGATTGAATGGTCCCAGGAGTGGGTGGGGCCAATAGCTGCAATCTCATGGGATGTGTGTGTGTGTGTGTGTGTGTGTGTGTGTGTGTGTGTGTGTTTGGGAGACTGAAATACAGCTAGCCTTGAATTGCAGCTCTGCCATTTAAAGTTCCTGGTACATTTATTTATGCTGTGTGTGTCGGGGGAGGGGGGGCAATGCTGTGGAAGTCGGGGTTGGGGCTTTTTCCACTGTCTGGGTATCAGGGATCAAACTCAGATTGTCAAGGTTGGTGGTGAGCATCCTTACCCACTGAACCATCTTGCTGGCCCAGCTCTGCTGCTCTTTAGAAGTGTGATGTTGGGCTGACTTCATAGCCTTTCTGACTGTCTGTTTCTTTATCTGGAAGAGGGAGTCAGTAATAGATAGCTTGCCAGGGCATCCATGAGATTTCTGTGTGATGCTGGATAATATACGGCCTGAAAGACCAGGGCAAGATGGTGTTTGTGTGTCGGCGGCCTCGTATGTGGCCATGAATGTGTTCTTTGTTACTCAGCAGCCTGAATCCACATGTGTGCCAACATACACATAAGCTTTGTCCTTGACTTTGCTTTGGACTATTGGCTCACAGCAAACATGTGGGCTGGCAGCTGCATGCGCCCCTTCACACTGAAGGGGGACCACAATACCCCAGGCAGTAGGAAGTACCACAGGAAGGAGGCAGGGAGAAGACTTTGTTTGTCTGCTCTTCTCCGTGACAAGGGCCTAGTGTGTTGTGCAGGGTCTTTGCAGTTTGAATGCTGAGATCCGGTTAATTAGAGGATGTCAGGATCACTGCCTGTGTTTAGCAAGGATGCAGAAACTAGCCACTCACAGAGGCTCACAGAGACGTCCTCGGCAGCCTTCAATTCCTTCTTTGAAGCCCCAGCTCAGAGTCAGCTTACGATAGAACAAGGCTGACTGGCCACAGGTGGCTTGAATCTTGATATTGTCTTTCATCCCAGAACCCGGAAGTATTTGGCAAACATTAACTCATTGATCTTCCTATCAGCTTCCTGGGACTCAGGAGGACAGGTGTGTCCTTAGAGTGGTATGCATTGTGACCACAAAGATTTGGGTTAATTTCCCACCTCCAGAATTGTGTGCAAACTGGGACGGGTCAGAAGGACAAAGCCTGGAAAAACGTAAGTTTTACCAGGATTTTCGCAGTTGGGAGGAGAAAGGAAATTTGTTCTGCTCAGACATGCAGTGCCTTTAACATACACTGCATGCACACTGGTCGTGAAAATAAATTACTTAGAGTTCTGAATTAAAGGATGTGATGGTGATGCTTATGTATACATGGTAAGGGTGGCCGAGTCTGGGTTGGATTATAAATGAGGTATTGACTCTGTGGTCCTTTCCTTTTTTACTTTATTTTTTCAAGCAGGCCCTCTCTGTGTAGCCCTGGAATTCAAAGAGGTCTGTCTGCCTCTGCCTCCAGAGTGCTGGTATTAAAGGCGTGGGCTGCCGTGCCTGGCTCTTTCCTTTGTTCCTTGGTGAGTCTGTGTTGCCCACTTTCCCTTTCTGCCATGCTTTGTTGGCTATAGTCTTTGGTACATCAGCCTTACATAGGAAGTTTGACATGTGATAGTTTAGCCTAATCCTCAGGCAGTTCAATTAGACCCAGGTCAAGACTGCATTCTGAGCCTAGTCCCTCAGCCTAACCCAGGGGACCTTTGTAGTCAGAGATCCTGTATCGCAGCTGGCCACCTCACAGATGCTTACTGCCTGCCTTTAGGGAGAAAGGATTCTGTGAGAAAAAACAGAAAGGGGTAGTGTGGCGGTGGTGTAGTCTCTTACAGTTAGTAAATTACCATGTTGGGGAGCTGGAGAGATGGCTCAGTGGCTAAGAACACTCGCTGCTCTTGCAGAGGACCTGGGCTTGGCTTTTAGCAGTCATGGTTGGTGACTCACAACCTTCTGTGAATGCCAGTTTCCAGGGATCAGGCCCCCTCTTCTGGCTTCTGTGGCACCCCCATACAGATAAGCATATATACACATGTAAATATAAGTCAAATTAATCTTTTAAAAACATCTTCCTCACATTTGTAATGTTTGAGATTTTAGTGTGCAGCTGCATTCCTGACTTAGCAAGCCTTTGGGGAACCACGACTCAACCTGTGGGTTGTGATCCCTCGGGGGGTCAAATGACCCTCTCAGAGGTATCCCCAAGATCATCAGAAAACACAGCTATTTACATTACTGTTCATAAGGGTAGTAAAATTACAGTTATGAAGTAGCAATGAAAATAATTTTATGGTTGGGGGTCATCACAACGTGAGGAACTGTGTTAAAGGGTCGCAGCCTTGGGAAGGTTGAGAAGCACTCACTGGCTTACAGGACATTAGCTCACAGGGAAATGTTCGTTGTTGAGAATCGTTGGGAGTTCCTTAGCTGTGGTCTATGCGAAGGTGTTTTACTTATGCACACTACATCGTAATGTACATATATTAGGCTTCAGAAGCTCCTCCCTCCCCCATTAGCTGAGGTGATAAGTCTGAACCCCTAGAGTGCACTAGTCAGCTCAGGGCTCCTGAAAACATGTCTATCCCTGCACCATCCTCCCTGTTCTACACAGCTTTGGGGTAAGCTCGAGAATTTCCTTTTCCAGGCGCTCCTGGGTATTGCTTCTGCCTCCCCTGTTTCCTGAGCAACTGCACTCTTTGAATGACTGAGAGAGATGTCTTGTCTTGGTCTAGCTTTTCTTGGTCCTCAGGCTTGCTGTGGTAGTCTCTCACACTTGTTCACTCTGTGTGGTGTACATATATACGTAATATGTATGTAAAATATTATATGTGTATCATTATACTTTGTGCTTGTTTGTCTCCCAACATGCCATTTTTAGCCCTGAAATTAACCCTTTTTCTCGGACCTTACATCACAGAGCCTCAGTCTTTAATCATGGCCTTTGAGCTGGGCTCTTTAGTATATTTCCATCTTACACTCTTGGCTTCATCGCTGATGCCCATGGAGTCCCCTAAGTCTGTTAAGGGCTTTTACATGTTCTCTAAGTACTCTTTCAGAACTGCAAAAAAGAAAGAAGAAAAAAGGGCGGGGGAGGTTAAGAACATAATTAAAAGTTTTTATTTCAGTTACTAAAGCCATTTGTGTCTCATTGGGTTTGTGGCAAAGCTTCTTTCCCAGGGCTGTCTTCCTGCCTCACCCACGCCTCTGCCCCCTCTCCACACTGGCACGCCCTTCAGTCTGCTCTGGCTTCCTTCCCTTCATTCCATCCCCACCCAGAGTGCCGGTCCCCCTGTCTGTCTGCCTAGCCTCTCATTCTTGACCAAGTCCACCATCCCTGCTGCTATCTCCTGAGGCCACCGAGTTGCTCCTTCATCCCTCTCCTCTTTGGGGACCAGGTGTGTGGGGTAGGTATATTCCAGGTTGTAGCTCAGGCTGGCATCAAACTCACAACCCTTCTGCCTCTGCCTCTCAAGTCCTAGGAATGTTTTCTTCATAGCCCCGTAGCACCTTGACACCCTGCTCTGGCAAGTTCGCCCTATGTGAACTCAATTTACTACTATTGCTACTACCACGACCACTCCCCCCCCCCTTTTTTCTAGATTTATTTATTTACTATGTATACAGTGTTCTGCCTACATGCATGCCTGTGCACCAGATCTCACTACAGATGGTTGTGAGCCACCATGTGGTTGCTGGGAATTGAACTCAGGACCTCTGGAAGAGCAGTCAGTGCTCTTAACCTCTGAGCCATCTCTCCAGCTCTCAGTTTACTTTTTTGTCACCCCTCCCAGGCCCAGCCTGTCTTCACAATGGAGAGGCTTCTGTGCAGGCTTCCCAGCAAGAGGCTGGAGCAATGCTGTTGTTAGCGCCCATTTGCAGATGAGGACATTAAATTAATTTTTAAGAAAGCATTGCACACTTGGTGAATGAATGCCCTTTTTTTCAGATGCAGAAATGAGGGTTAGGAGAGCATTCTGCTTTGGAATTTATTACTTATTCTCTAATGAACAGTAATGGTCCTAGGAAAAATATATCTTTTTAATGACTGTATATGATTAAAACTTGAAGAAATTTTTAAAAAAGATTTAATTTTATTTTATATGTCTCAGTGTTTTGCCTGCATGTTAGCATGTGCACCACATGCATATCAAGTGCTCACGGAGATCAGAAGAGGGCATCAGATCCCCTGAAACTGGAGTTACTGATGGCTGTGAGCCACCATGTGGGTGCTGGGAATTGAACCCAGGTTCTCTGCAAGAGCAGCCAGTGCTCTAAACTTCCCTCAATTTAAAAGATTAAACAGCTATCTGTGTTCCTATACATATTTTATTTATTCATGTGTGGAAACAAATTGCACGTCTAAGATACCATTCAAAGTTGATAATATTTTTCTTTCTTTGCATGTCAGTGTGTATGTAATATGTGTGTGTGTGTGTGTGTGTGTGTGTGTGTGTGTACATGTGTGTGTGAAGGTGTATGTGTGTGTATGTTTCTGAGAGGCCCAAGTTTATGTGGGAAAGTTTCCTTAACCTCTCCTGAGTTTAAGTATTGAAGCAGGGATATTCAGCTGATCCAGAACGCCAACAGTATGCCAGTCTAGCTAAATCATCTTGCTCCAGGGATCCTTGCCAGCCTGTGGCGTGCTGGGATTAGCTGGGCCGCCACACCCACCTGACATCTGCATGGGTTCTAAGGATCTGAACTCAGGGCCTCATACTTGCTGGAAGAGTGCTGCATCCACCTCCAGCCCCAACGACAGGGTTCCCGATGTTCTGCCGGGCCTGGATTCTGCAGAAGCATGGCCGTGTTTCTCTCATGTTCAACCCTTGCAGATGCAGTGACTGTGGATGCTGTAGACAAGTTACAGAAACACTTGAGAATTAGGCTGAGCTGTTCTTGCACATTAGCTTTGAGAAGTCCACGTCCCTTCTGTTCACTCATTCATTCAAGGCGGACAGGGCACTGGCATCCTTCAGTGTGCAGCTCTGCACTCCTTGTTTCTGTGCATGTATGTGTGCATGCATGTGGAACTCAGGAAAATCTGGGCTGTCATTCATTTTTCAGGCACCTTCTACATTTTGTTTGAGACAGGGTTTCTTACTGGCCTGAAACTTGACCAAGTAGGCAAGCCTGGCCACGAAGTCCCCCCCCCCACCCCGACATAGTTTTGGTGCCTGTCCTGGATCTCACTCTGTAGCCCAGGCTGGCCTCGAACTCACAGAGATCCACCTGGCTCTGCCTCCCAAGTGCTGGAATTAAGTGTGCGCTACCACCGCCTGGCTTGGCCATGAAGTTTTGTGGATCCTTTTATCTCCCCTTCCCACCTCACCATCTATGGGGCACATGTGTTTTTTTTTTGTTTTTTTTTTTAACATAGGTTCAAGGATTCAAATCCAGTTCCTCATGCTTTAGTGGCAAGCACTTTACCACCTGGTCTGTCTTTCCTACCTTAGCTAATTAGTTTTACTTTACTTATTTATTTCTTAGACAGGGTCTCTCCATATAGTCCTGGCTGGCATGGAACTAGCTGTGTAGCCCAGGCTGACCTCAACTCACAGAGATCTACCTGCCTCTGCCTACTGAGTGCTGGGATCAAAGGTGTGCAGCACCGAACTCGGCTATGAGTTGTTAGCTTTAGTTAAAGAGTGACTTGCCATCCTGCTCGTGGCCAAGGCAGCTTGCTTTACTTACTGAAGTAGGTAGTGATGACATCCTGGGAATGTCCGTAGATCACAAAATTGATGCCATTATAGCTGTTCCCAGAGAAAAAAGGGTTAAAGAGATTTCATGGTAGTGATAGTGCATTTGTCATGAGTCACCTCTAGATGGTGTGTCAGGTGCTCGGAACAACCCCAGATAGACCCCCTAGGGCTTCAGATTTACGTCCCACCGTGCCTGGGTCTCTGTCAGGCAGCAGATGTTTCCTGAGCTGACTCAGTATTTCCCACTGATGGTCACGCTGTTTCCTCACTCCTGCATCCTTACCCCTCCTGTGCCTGCCCATGCTGTCTCCTGGGCTCTCAAACACCACTTTCCCTGGGCTGGGGCTGCCCTCCCTGTCCTTGTACTCTTAGCTTTTTACCCCCAATGATTGGGGTCTTCTCTGACAAGCTTTCCTGTCTCCACCTCATCAGCCAGCTTCTCAGCGGCCTGAGAACCACCACCAGCCTCACGCCTTCACAGTATGGCTTTCTTCTGCTGTAGTTTACCTGTAGCTCGCTGCTCACCACACCTGCCTGCGCCAGCCTGTGCATTGTCCTAGTCCTTTGGTGAGGACAGCTGTCACAGTACTGTGTTGTGTTGCATAAGTGTTTCACTGTCCCCCTGTTGTGGCCATTCAAGGTCTACAGTTAGGATATTCACTCTTCTACTTAGAACCTTTCTTACTGTGTTATGTTGCTTGGGCATCCAGATACGTAGAAGGGTTTAAAGAGACACACAAGGGTGAGCACCAATGGGCAGTGGACATCAGCGCAGAAATGTGCTATTGTTTTGTTTCCTAAGTAAATGGTTCACTTTAAACATCCCGGAGCTGAGAGGACGGCTCAGTGAGTCAAATGCTTGCAGCCCAAACATAAGACTCTGAGTTTGAATCCTCAGCACCCACATAAAAGGCCAGACTCGATAGGGTGTACCTGTAACCTAATGCTGGGGGTGGAGCATGGAGACAGGAGGATTCCTAGGACTCTGGCCAGCCAGTTTAGACTCTGACTTAAAAATAAGGTAGAAGGAGAGAACTGATGTTAACCTCAGGCTGCTGTAGGCAGGTGTACATGTGTATGTACTTGGGTACTGGTGTGCATACATTCATACACACACACACACACAGGAATCATCTGGTGAACTACTCGGAAATAGATGTTTTTCTAATGTTGATAATCTTTCTGGAATGAACTTAATTTTACACACACACACACACACATACACACACATACATACACACATACATACACACACATACATACACACACACACACACACACACACACACACACACACACACACACACGGAATTTGTTAGGGTGACATACAGGCTTGGTCCAGCTAGTTGAACGATGGCTGTCTACCAGTGGAAGGTTCAAGAACAAGGCTGGATGTCTCAGGTGGTCTTCAGTATATGCTAGAACCCCAAAGAAGGAGGCTGCATTGCCAGTGAAGAGTGAGAGCAAACAGGCAGGGACCCTCCTCCATGTCTTTTACATAGACTTCCAGCAGAAGGGGTGCCAGGTTAAAGGTGCATCTTCCCACCCCAGAAAACCTGGATTAAAAGTATGTCTTCCCATTTTAGATGATTTAATTAATAAAAATCTCCTCACAGGTGTACCCAGATGCTTGGGTTTTAGTTAATTCCAGATGTAGTCAAGTTGACAACCAAGCATCGAATGACACCTGTTCACCCAAGACAGCCTTAAGAAAACGGAATAGCCATCATCATCATGCTTCCTTGCCCAGCCCCTCCCACACTGTGGAGTGTGCTCTGGTCTCTGTAGAAGTGTCTGTGAGTGTGGAATACACCTGGCTGAGGGGCATCCTCCTGTGCAGGGCCTTCTGCCCTCTGGGCTCCTTGCTCCGGGATGGAGAAATGACTGGTCCTTCACAGCACTGCCTGGCTCCAGTTAGAGTCAGTGGGCTGCTGAGGAGAGCTCGTCATCAGAATGAAGGAGCAGGATGGTGTATTAGGCTTATGAAGGGTGTACTTGCCTTCACTGGGGACAGCAGGATCATTGGGGACAGTTCAAACAGAGATTTCATTTAAGACTCTGGGAGGCAGTTAGAGCATTCTCTCTGACATGGGAAGATGGGGATCCTTGGGGTATGCTTACTCGCAGTGTTCTCTTTGTAAGAGCGTGTTCATCAGGGAGGTCACATTCCTAGGAGCCCTGTCCTGCAGTGGAGCTTCAGAGGGTGGGGGGGCAGATGCACAAATAGAAAGTGGGTGTCGGTGATGATAAGAAGCAGGTCTGATGGCACTTGAGACACCCTGCAGAGCCACCTTGATTTGGCACTTACCACATGCCGGACTCTGTCGAGCACTCTAAGTGGGTTGTTTCCTTGATCTTGACATTGGCCTGTGAACTAAGGACATCACTGGGCTGTTCTAGAACAGCTTAGAGAGTTAAGTGGCTTGTGGCAGATCCTGCAAACACTATACAAACACTGGCTATGTATAACCCCACTCGGTGTGGAGACTCGTTGATGAGCTGAGTAGGGATCTGGGCATGAATCCAGAGCTTGAGTTTGTAGACACTGAGGTGACTGAGGTTTCTGAGTATCATGTTACAGGGACTAATACCACAGTAGGTAGATTAATTCCTAGCCATGTATAAGGTTAGTATTCGGAAGCAATATGGTGTATAGTGAATAGTATAACAAGTAATGGAAGGCTAACAGCTGCTTGGAAGGGTATGAATGCCAAAGTAGTAATGTGTGCTATGAACGATGGTAAATGTTGAAAATTTCTAAGGGAAGGGGTAAAACAATTGTACCCAACGGCTCTCAAGGACCAAAGAGAAAATGTCACCTAGAACCATCCACCGCTGCCCTTTCATTTACCCAGTGACTGACAGGACCACTAGCTCTTGCCAGCACTAGAAGATTCCATCTTGGACTAAGGGAAGACGGTACAGTAAGGAGCTGTCATCTTCATCAGATCTGTTGTGGCTACTTGTAAGTGATCCCTGAGGTTTGCTTGTTGATGTCCAGGAGAGGTAGGAAGGGTCACTGGACCCTCAGCTGGGACTCCAGCTGCCCCATCCTGCACCTCCCAGCCTGCCGTCTGTGGTTCCACCCTAACTACACGTGGAAGTGCTACAATCTACAAACCTGGAAGGTTAAACTCAGAGAGGAGGACCCCCATGTGTGCCACCATGGAGGAGTTTTTACCACCCTGGGGTAAGACTTTCCAGGGTGCAGTTGCTTTGGAGGTTACCTATGCTCTGTAAGTAAGCCCAGGGTTTCCCAGGTTGAACGCTAGTGGAGTTGTTTTCTGGTTTATCCCTGGTACCCCTTTTAAGGGAGAGGCAGACACTTGTTTGTGTCTCCCCAGGGAACAAGTTAGTCTGCAGGATTATGACAAAGTCAAGGATGAGACTGTCAAGTGACTGGGGTGAAATCCCGGTGTGTTCGTCCTTCCCTATATGGTACCCGCCCTGGCCATGGCGGTAGTTGCTTGGGTCCTACTGTGGATAGTGAGATATAACTGAGGCTGAACCATTGGGAGATGGAGCAGCTTGGAGGTGGATGGGAGACCCCAGGGTGGCCATTTTTTTCTGGTATGGAGTGGCATCCCTGCTTGATAAATGAGGTTCATGGTATTAAGTGGAAACATCCTAAGAGTGATTGACGGGTTAGAGCAAGTATTATGGTCCCTGAGAGCAGAACATAAGGATGAGAGTGTCGGCAAGCTGACATGGAGGCTGCCTGGCAAATGTGTGATGAGATGTGTCACTGAGGCTGAGATGGCTGCCCAGAGGCAACCTGCTTGTTTCAGGGAGGCATTACAACGTTCTGGGCAAGTGGCCGATGGACTCCAACACAGCTTCTGATTGGAGCAGGAAAGCAGACAACAGGCAGATGAGCTGGAAGAGTTGGCTTGCCACTTCTTCCTGTTGGGGATGACATGAAGATACTCAGAACTCAGTTCAGGTCTTTGTAAAGGAGCTCTTCCAGGGACCCAGAACCTTGCGACCCGTGGGAAGCATCAGACAGAGAGTAAAGGGGAAAAGTACTATGAGAGAGGTGATTCGTGATGCCCAGGCTGCCAGGCAAGATAAAACTGTTGGCCAGAGTGGAAAAGAGCTCCAGTCAGCTGAGGCATTGGGGCTAGGATGCAGATTTCATGTCTTTGATGAATGTCACCCATGCTGACCACTGTTGGGGAAAGAACTCATGTGTGTAGAAACACAGCAGCCTCCTCTGGAATGAGGTGGCCGGCCAGGGGCACCTGCAGGTGAGGACCAGGCAGGGTGGTGCCTGGAAGCCCCATGGTGAATTGTTGAATTGGTGTTCTATTAATGTGCAAAGTATTTGGGTTCAGAGCCAGGTGTGCCACAGTTCACCGTGATCAGATGAAAAGAGCACCAGCTGATACACACTGCAATAGAGCAGAACAGGTAAAAAGGATTGAACTTGACCTAAGGGTGGGCAGCTTCCTTCCTGGAATATGCTGTGTGTGTTTATTGGGGTGTGGCCAATGGAAAGACATCAGCTGGCTGTAGCCACAATGCCATGCCAGCCAAGAGTCTGCCAAGCCTAGGAAGCTGGTGGGCACAGTGGTCCACCCTGTTCTCTTTTTGTCTTGCCAACCAGTCTGAACTGGCCCCTGCTAAGCCCATGGGGGTTTGGAGATGCACAAAGGCACTATGGGAATGCCCCCAGATAAAGAAGCTTGTGTGCTCCAGGAGGATGTCTGTAGATTACGAAGAACTAAAGAAGTAGCTCATCTGTGCTACTGCGCCCCACACTGCCCCTCCGAAAGAGGGGCAGGTGCAAATGCCAGCAGCTTTCCCGCTGCTGTGCACCTAGGTAGCATTCTTCTTTAGTGTTGTCTTTGTCGCTGAGATCCGAGGCCACGGACGCTCACTGGAATGTGAGGGAACAGGCTCTGAGGTCACTTTGTCAAGGTTGTTGCCTTACCATTTATCATAGGGCTGTTCTTGTGCCCGTCTTCCGTTAAAACATAAAAATCTAGTTTCATTACATAGATGGCATTATGCTGCCTCTGAGCAGTTCATGGATTTGGAAGCCAGTTTGAGAGACATACAAATGCATCTAAAGGAGTAAGGCTGGGTACAGAGCTGGGTGCAGCTGTGGGATTCTTGGGAGCTTTATGGTTGGGTAGAGCACGGATAATACCCATCAAGGTGACTGGGAGAATTCTGAAGTAGTATCTGGCTGTAACTGAGAACCGGGTGCCCAGGAGTGGATTGCCTTCCTGTAAGGTGTTGGCCAGGAAGGCCCTGGAGGCCACTACAGTGATGAACGCTGCTGTTCTTGGTTGTGTGCCAGGACTAGATTCTAAGACACAGCAGGCTTTGGGCTGGCTGTTTTGGGGAAACCTACACTCCTGGAATAACCACTCACCCTTGCTCTGTAGGTAAGCCCGGCTGGCATACTCATTGGTTCAGATCACTCTTCCCCTCCTGGGCTGTGTCCTCTCCCCTACACCCACACCGACACCCAACAATGTGATGTAAGTCATGTCTTTCTTTTGTTGGTGTTTTGAGACAGGATCTTGACTAGCCCAGGCTGGCCACCTATTTGCTATGTAGTATATGACTTTGAACTTCTGATCTTCCTGCTCCCACCTCTGGTGTTCTGGGGCTGAAGGTCTGGTTTACACAGTCCTAGGGATTGTACCCCAGGCTTCCTGCGTGCTAGACAAAGTGCTCTGACAGCCGAGCTACAGAACATCCTGGCCAGGGATTCACATAGAGCCGCTGTGCAGGGTGCAAGCATACTGCCTGCTCACATCCCATCAAGCAGGGTCTGTCTCATGCTAAAGCCACAAATCACTGGCTGCAGGACCCGAGCTGTCTGTCCCTTCAGTCTTTCTGGGCAAGCCACAGGGAAAACAGGATGAGGCAGGATGGGAGCAAACATGGGCATCAGTAACTCCATCTGGAACTATAGTTGACTGAACTATTCTCTTGGAGTCCAGAGTTTGGAGTTTGTCCAGGTTCAACAGTTGTAAATAAGGTAGCTTGTAGACATCGTGGACCAAATGACATTTACTTTACCTGGAGTGTACTCCCCTAGGGTATGGCTTCCAAAGCAGACTCTGGGTCAGAGGACAAGCCTTGTGGATCTTGTTACATGGACAGACAACTCCCTGGGGCAGTGTCAGCTTAAGGTACCATTATTAATATTTGAGTGTGCAAACTTCTCTGTTTCCTGTTTGCCCTGGGTTTTGCAATTACTAATTGCTTATGAGATTTTTTAAACCAAAAGATTTAGAAAAGTTGATAGGTTTTTGTTAAGTTGGACAAAATAAAGGTTATTAGTTTTGTTTCCTGGTTTCCGAAAGTCTTTGTAAAAACCTTTTTTTTTTTCTTTGTCTCCTTGGCTATATACTTTTTTAAAAAAAAAACTTAATTTTTTGAAGCTTTTGAGATAGTGCCTCATATGTCTCAGGCTGACAGAAACCTTCTTTGTAGCCAAAGATGGCCTTGAACTCCTAATCCTCCAGTCTCCACTTGGGGAATGCCGGGATTGCAAGTACCACAACACCTGACTTTGGTAACTATTCCTTAAAACACAACTAGTTTTTGTTTGTTTTGTTCTTTCAAGACAGGGTTTCTCTTTGTATCCCTGGCTGACCTGGAACTCCCTCTGTAGACTAGGCTGGCCTCAAACTCCCAGAGATCCGCCTGCCTCTGCCTCCCGAGGGGCGCCACCACCTCCCATCTTAGTTCTTACTCTTATAACCCAGTGGAACAGTGGGAAAGCGAACTGAGAAAGTTTCGAGTGAGAAGGTTTTGTAATCTCACGGAAGAGGGTAAAGGGCACACACATGCAACGCTCAGAATTGGTTGCGTAGTCAAATCTTAAGAGAGAAGGTTGGCTGCTCTCTGGCCTAGAACTTGACTCCAGGGCTTAAGGATTTGCCTGTTGCTTTGTGGTTTGCACACAGCCAAAAATACTACGTTGGTACCAAGAGTGGCCTTCCTACAGCGTTTGTCCAAACTGTCGACGAACTCTTTCGGTACCCACTGTGTCCCCCCACTCCTTGATTCATTTCACAAGTGTCAGTTTGCCTGTCCCTGTGCTTGTCTTCGGCTTCTGCTTAGAAACAGTGGTGTCTAGATCAACTTATAAACCTTCCTCATGGGAGGCTCCAAGACTGCAGAGGAAGCAAGAACAATCTCAGGGCAGACCACACCCTGGTGCTGATTGGCATAACTGTGTGTGTGTGTGTCTGTGTGTCCGTCTGTCACTACATATCTGGACACATGCTTGCACACCTGTGTTCACATGGGGGTGGGGTGAACATATTACAGAACTACAACAGCTCCCACCTCATTTCACAAAGGAATGCCAAGCATCCTCAGAACTCAGGAATCCGTTCTCTGTTTTGAGACTCGGCCTAGAGAGAGCTGGAAGCTGTGTTACATCCCTGTGGGAAGTGACCTGGGTTTATCTGAACAGTAGTGGTTGCTGTCTGTTGAATGGTAACTGTGGATAGCAAGAGTGTAAATCTTAGAACATGGATAAGGGCTAAAGAACTAGTTTGGGTCTTTGGAGTTCAGTTTCTGAAATGGATTTTAATTTCATTTCATTTTGGATATGTCTTTCTGAGATTCAGGTTGTTTTTGTTTTGTTTTTCATAACCCACAATATATTGACTGATACTTGTGTGTGTGTGTGTGTGTGTGTGTGTGTGTGTGTGTGTGTGTGTACACGTGTGAACTGCATGCATGTTCTTGGGGATTATTAAACCCAGTGCCTCACACACTATATACCACTAAGCTATATCCTCAATCATAGAACATGTTGAGAGAATTCTTTTTGTCCTATTACCCCCACTTTCTCTATCTGAATTAGGTTTTCTTAAATTTTATTTTTGAGATTATGATTACATTTCTCCCTTCCCTCTCTCCTTCCAGACCTCTCATGTACCCTTTTTTTGTGTGTGTGCTGTGTATTGAACCCAATGTTTTGAGTCCTAAGTGTGTGTTCTGTTAAATTAGGCTAAGATGAATCCAGTTTGGACGTGTACCCACAAGAGCAGGTTGAGTTTTTGTGAGACTCAGCTGTGACCATTGTTGCCCCATGGTCTAGGAATGAGCTGTCCTCTATCACACAGAGCATAAGCCCTGCTCCTGACACCAAGAAGCTATTCTGTTTCAGGCATATGATTGAGGCTGTAACTCAGTTTCCTTTGGCCTGCTGTAGTCAATCTTGTGCAGTGCGATTCCTAGGATTCCTGGCTGCATATTTCTATGAAAATTCACTTGAATTTCATTCTTGAAACTTGTTAATTCTGCAGTTAAATTAGTGGTCAGAGTAAAGAAGAGACTTCTTGTGTTCCCATCTTAGAAAAAAGAAAACTACTACTTGGTGGATTTACTCCTGTCCAAGGGAAGATTGAGCAAGAAACCTAAACAATAAATTTGGGCTGTGTTGGGTGGTGCATGCCTTTAAATCCCAGCACTTGGGAGGCAGAGGCAGGTGGATTTCTGATCTACTGAATGAGCTCCAGAACAGCCAGGGCTACACAAAGAAACCCTGTTTAAAAAATCCATCCCCCCCCTCAAAAATTTGTTTTGTGCTAATAGTTCCCTGTGACCTCTAACCCTAATGAAAAGCAAAAAACAACAAAACAAAACAAAACAACAACAACAAAAAAACCCGAGGCTATTGTGTCATTATACTTACCATGATATTAACGCTACACTGAGGATGTAGCTAGTGTTTAGGAGCAGCCCAGCACTCAATCCTCAGCAGCACGAGGCTGAAGCGGGAGACTCAGAAGTTCATGGTCCTCCTTCGTGATGAGCTGTCCTGGGATAAACTTTTTACACTGTGAAGATGTGTCTTTGCCTGAGGCACCTTCTGATTGGCTTAATAAAGAGCTGAATGGCCAATAGCTAGGCAGGAGAGAAAAGGTGGGACTTCTGGGGAAAGAGAGGAACTCTGGGAAGAAGAGAGGCCAGAGGTGACAGGGAGCCATGGAGGAAGTTGAACAAAATGGAAAAAAGGTAAAAAGCTATGTGGTAAAACGTAGATTAATAGAAGCAGGTTATTAAGCTATAAGAGCTAGTTGTAAACAAGCCTAAGCTAAAGGCCAAGACTTCATAATTAATAATAAGTTATTATTTGGGGGCTGGCAGGCCCAGAAAGTCAGACGACTGTGAGCCTCATGAGTTCCTGTCCCCTCTGCCCCAGCAAACCTTGCAAATCTTGGGGAGCTATATTTCTAGTTTACCCTTGCTTTTTTAGTCATTTAAAGGACAGCACAGACTCTGTAGAGCTCCGTAAGCGTTCCTCGGCTCTCATGCATTACCTGTGTGTCACTCTGGCCTCTCTGGAGGGTCATTTGTCTCCTTGGGGAATTGCCATGTCTTCTACAGGGTTTCCTGACACCCACAGGGGCACATTTCTTTTTTCTTTTCTTTCTTTCTTTCTTTCTTTCTTTCTTTCTTTCTTTCTTTCTTTTTTTTTTTGAGCTGAGGATCGAACCCAGGGCCTTGCGCTTGCTAGGAAAGCGCTCTACCACTGAGCTAAATCCCCAACCCCACATTTCTTACAATGCACATCTTATGTTCACTTGTTTTGAGAATTTCATAACTTATTTTGAAATGAGATGTGTGCGTGCATGCGTGCGTGCGTGTAGTTCTGGACTGGAAGTTTTCAGTGTGAAGAGAGGGTGATTCACAGAACAGAGAGAACAAAAAAGGGAGAAGCATGGAGGCGTGAATTCCCCAGAAGAAGCTTCCACTGAAATGGAGGCAACTGCTGGAGAGGAGTGTGTCTGGGAAGAGTGGTCTCCCAGGACACCTGTCATCTGTCTTTTGACCTCAGGATACAGGTAATGTGTCCCTTACCCAGAATGCTTGGGACAGAGGGGTTTCCAATGGAAAAGTCTCTTGTTTGTGGAATACTTGCACAGACTACCAGTTGAACATCCCTAAAAATGTAAAAATCTAAATTACAAAAAATATTCCAGCCGGGCAGTGGTGGCGCACGCCTTTAATCCCAGCACTCGGGAGGCAGAGTGAGGCGGATCTCTGTGAGTTCGAGGCCAGCCTGAACTACCAAGTGAGTCCCAGGAAAGGCGCAAAGTTACACAGAGAAACCCTGTCTCGAAAAACCAAGAAAAAAAAAATTCCAGTGAAATTGCCTTCAGTGGCTCCTTCATTCCATCCATCATGACATCCTTAGAGCCAGGCTGAGGAACTCCTCTGTTTTTGTCCAGTGTTAGGAAGGCTTTGTGCTGATATGACGGAGTGGGGGGGTGTTTGTGGGGGTGGCGATGCAGAAGCCAAGAAACACCCACAGGGATCTTTAGAAGATTACAGTAGTGGCATGGATGGAACACGAGGGATGAACAAAAAAAGGAGGAGACGAGAGAAGGGGGGCCTCCAGATGCCAGGTCTAAGGTCCCTGCCTATGATGGTTTCTTCCAATTATCAACTTGACGAAATAGAGTTACCTGGAAGGGATTCTCCATGAGGGATTGCCTAGATCAGGTTGGCCTGTGGGTGTGTCTGGGCAGGGGAGGGGTAGGGGTATTGTCTTGATTTATTATGCTAATTAATGCGGGCGTCACCATCCCCTAGGCTTGGGTCCCAATCTGTGTAAGTGCGAGAACTGAGCTGAGTGGCAGGTGTGCACACATGGATTGATTCTCTTCCCGCCCTTGACGGGGGCTGCGAATGCTTCAGGTCCTACCAGGATGGATTGTACCCTAGAACTGAGAGCTAATTAAGCTTCTCTTCCCCTTAGTTGTCAGGGTGTTTTATCACAGCGACAGGAATGAGAGCATGACAGCACCTCTGTGCTGGGGCAGGCCTGGGTGTGGCCACGGCACGGTCACCGGGTACAGCTTATCCGGCTCCTGCCCTTTAGGTGCCTGTCTCGGTCTGAAATCAGCTCTGGGCCAGGGCTGCATTTTGCAGATCTTCTTTGCATCTACATCTTCTCTGGCCCTCCTTTCCTGCCCAGTCAGCCTCAGCTGACCAGCGTTTGTAAGTGTGATTTCTCTGTCTTCAGTTGGAAGACCCACCAGGGATGCTGACACCGGTTAGGCCGTTAGAAACACCGTGGTATTTATCTTCACAGCTGGTCGCTTTTGTTAGCAGTGAAACTTTCACTCTCTGCTTTCTGCTTCTCCCTCTCCCATCCTCATTTTTACTTCCCTTGTCCAGTGTTTAAAATAGCTTGGAGTCAGCCGACTGCGCTTCTAAGCAACCTCCGTAACTTCCCACCAATTGGCTCAGACTCAAGGAATGTGGGCTTTTTTTTTTTTTTAAATGCTTGTTTAAACTAAGCATAATTAGGAGAGTATTTGCTTCAGAACCAGAAATAATGTGCTCCTTGGATATGTCTTCCTTAGTTATGACCTCCCAGCCTGGACACTTGTATTCTTCATGTTCAATTTCAGAGCACAGGTAGTTGCTTGAATTAGCAGTTTGTTAAATTAGCTGTTTTCCAGTTTATTTTTGAAAAGCGAGTGCAGTGTGAATAGCTCTTATTGCAGACGAGGCCTGTTTCAGATTTTGGATTTGGAAACATATGCATAGACGGTCACTAAAGCATCCCTAACGCAAGCATCCAAGTCCAGGCTGAGTTGGTCCAAACTGTGCAGATCAGAGGTGAAACCAGCCCTCCGCAGTTGCAGGTTTCCAGGGCCCTGAAACTGCTTTTTTGAATCTTTAGGATTCCAGATAAATGATAGGAAATATTTTATTCTTGTGAGGAAACGATCTAAGGAGCTTCTGGCTTGTGCTTTCTTGCAGATGAACTAGAAATAGAAACAATGTCTCACATCATGATTCTGGGTGGATTTAGTGATGGGCACCTGCTGTGGCTGGTCCACCCCAGTGCTGACCTGTGTAATAGTCATTGTTTTTATGTGGTAGCCACTGTGCAAGGCACCCACAGCACATCTTAGCTTCAGCTTTGTTTTGCCACAGAAGGAGCCAGTACCCAGGGTGTCCAGGTTCCCCAGGGAGTCGTTGTGTGACAAGTCCACTCTTCCTTGTGCGTTCACCAAGACTTAGACCCCAGCCCTGAGAGGGAGAGGGGGAGGTGTCTCCCCATCTGCCTCCCACAGCCTCCATTTCTGAACTCTCAGAGCTTCTGCTGCGAGAGGGCATGTAGTGCTGTGGCTACTGTGGCTGGAGTTTTATTATACAAAGCTAGGAAGGTGTGGGTGGAGTGGTGGCATTGTAACCTCAGTGTGGGGGAGGCGGAGGCAGGAGAATCAGAAATTCAAGGTCATCCTTGGCCACAGAGTGAGTTTGGGGCCAGCCTGGGCTGCAGCGCGGTGTGGCCTCCAGGACACCTGTTAACACACTGAAGTCTCCTGCGTGTACACAGACACATTCCAGGCGGAGTTTGGAAGAAGACATGCACAAGCCGGGGCAGTCTCCCTTCTCCCGCCCAGGCATGCTCATTTGCATTACCACGTTGCTCTCGCATTGAGCTCATCACACCCAGACTGAGGTCCGCTGGCTTCCAGAAGCCATGGCTTGTAGGAACTCTCCTAGTCATCTATCCGGATGACAAATGTCCCCAAAGGGCCTTAGCTGTCCTACTCCAGGAAATCTTTCATTCAAAATTCAAAACAAGGGGCTGGAGAGATGGCACAGTACAAGTGAAGTACTCACTGTGTGAGCAGGAGGACCCGAGTCTGGTCATCTGTGACTCCAGCGGGGTTCAGCAGAGGGGGCAGGGGAGCAGAGGTTGCTGGAGGGGCGTAGGGGTGGGGGGGCAGAGGCAGGAAGATCCCAGGGCTCACTAGCCAGCTTGGTTGAAACAACAAATTCTAGATTTAGAGGGACACTCTGCCTCAATAGATGGATGGATGGATGGATGGATGGATGGATGGATGGATAAGTGGAAGATGACAGAAGACACCTGACACCTGACATCGACTTCTGAAACACAGACACACAGACACACACAGGTACATACACAACATATTCACACACAAACACACACAGAGACACACATGCAACATACAGATAAAAATTACTTTAAAACACTAAGCCACCAGGTATGAACAAACCCCCTGTGGGATAGCTCAGTGGTCGAACGATTGCCCAGCACAAAGCCTTGAGTTCAGAAAGAGGTAACGACTGAAGCCCAGCCTGCCCTTCCCCTGGTGGTGGAGGATGGGAAGCTGAGTGTGGGCAGGCCTGCAGGAGTGAAGCACCACAGAGACCACCACAGACCCCACCTGGGCGAGAATAGGCCTTCAGGGACACCTCTGAGAGTCTACTTCCTTCTACAGACACCAGTTTGTTTTGTTGTTGACTCTCTATAAATTACATCTAAAACAATAAAAATACAATAGCAACGACCAACACAGGTTTTAGATGCCTCCTGCAGCTTTCAAAACAGACTGCGGAAGGTAATTAATGAAACCGGGTCCAGCATATCAGAAGATGCTAACTAGACCATAAGGGTGGAAAGAAGTTCTGAGTCCACACACGGAGGACGTGAAAGGAGACAGCGTCTAGGGCAAGGTTGAAAAGGACCTAAGGGGAGGAAAAGAGGAAACATTTTGTGCTTTCTCTCACATGTGGAACATAGATTTAACTCTCTCTCTCTCTCTCTCTCTCTCTCTCTCTCTCTCTCTCTCTCTCTCTGTGTGTGTGTGTGTGTGTGTGTGTGTGTGTGTGTGTGTGTGTGTATGTGAGATGGAAGCAAAATATTTGGAGAGAGGAAGGGGACTTGTGAATTTGGGGTATGAAAGTGAACAGCTATGCTACTATCTAGGTATGAAACGTCACAAGGAAACCCATCATTTTGTACACTAACTCATAAAAAATACATATTTCAGTGGAAAAGATTCAAGAAATGCAGTGGTTATCACATTACAGTTCATAGCAATAGCAAAATTATAGGTATGAAGTATTGAAGAAATAATGTTCTGGTTGGGGGGAGGGGAGTCACCACAACATGAGGAACCATATTAAAGGGTCGCAGCTCTTGGAAGGTTGAGAACCATTGTGGTCTCATCTCAGGAGGGAGCAGAATGGGTTCCATGACATTTTTCATTAAGTTCACCTCAATCCCTGCTGCTGTTCCACAGCAGGCTGCTGGCAGGTGACATGCAGTCTGTAGCTCTCCAGGTCCCCACTTTATTGTGGTACATGGCTCACATGCCTCCCTCCATCTCCCGAGCATCCCCTGATGGAGCCTTATAGAGATGCACCAACGCTTCACCAGGTCCCAGGAATGCCATCGTGTCTGCCCTCTGCTTGCAGATGACAGGCTGAAGGCAAGAACGTCACAAACATTCTTTGCTAGAAGTCCCAGGCTATCGTCTCTTCAAAAGGACGAAACACTTTTCTTGTCGTTTGTTTTTGCAATGAGGTCTGATGTAGTCTTGTGGGACTGTGGGGATAAAGAAGGCCCTGCCCAGCTGGAGATGGAGGGATATGGCTGCAAAGGCAGATCCTCGGGGGGTGGGGGATGGGGTGGGAGGATTGGAAATGAGATTGTAGATGAAGCATTTACAGGCAGGCCTCTTCCTCCCTTCTTGGGGTAATTTTTGTTTTGTTTTGTTTTAACTTAAAGGCACTTACTAAAATTTCTCAAGCTATAGACTGAAGCCAGTATGCCTGCTACATGAGCGACTCCAGGCAGACCCTTGGCTGTGCCCCTCAGGCTGGCCTTTCCTTTGCTGTGGAAGGGAACACTTCATGCAGTCATGTCTTCCTTTGACCTTTCTAGTCTCCATTCAGCTGAATGGAGCTTTACTTAAAAAAAAAAAAAAGGATGTTTTTAAATAGAAGAGGTGGTGTGGTAGTACAGGCCTGTAATTCAGCACCAGGGACCCAGGGAGGAGGATTGCCGAGTTCAAGGCCAGCCTGGGCTGTGTCTTCAGAAACTGAAACAGCAAAATGACTGTGGCAGTTCTCTTTCCTGACGCTCTCCCAGCTGCCCCACACCAAGCTTGTTTTAGAATAATGATTTTTCTATGCTGGAGTCATTCATAGAAAATGATGCCTCCCCCTCCCCCACCCAAACCCCCAGACAATGATTTTGATGGTTTGGTGCCAGAGATTGCGTGCAGGTCCGCATGCATGCCAGGCAAGTGTTCTACCACTGAAGTACATTCCTGCTCTGTAATTTCCTTCTTGGGAAGGGCCTGTCCAAGTTTTATTTTCGGCTGTAAAGACACGGGGAGAGAAGAAGAGGGGGAGGGAGGTGAGGAGAAGAGAGAAAAGGGGAGAGACAGTACCAGCTCACTTCTGGGCATGGGGAGGCCCAAGCTCTTTGTCCTCAGCCTTATTTTTTGAGACCAGGTCTTGCTCAGACCCTGGAATTTGCCCTGTCTTTCTTTGCCCTATCCTGTCCAGTGCTGGTATTGCAATCGCTTGCTGCCATGCTCTGGTGGGTACTGGGAATGGAACTCAGGCCCTCATGCCAAAAGGATGACTATCTGGAGAGAACTTGAGAAAAAGTCTCCAGGAAGGAGAGGGAGCCGGAGCCAGGAACACATGCAGAAGGCATGCCTTAGAGCTCAGGGCATGTTCTAGAAGATAAGGGGAAGCCAGTGTGGCTGGTGTTTCATGTGGGTGGAATGGGGCAGGATGGGAATTCCCTGCCAGCTGGGCTATGAGGGCAACAAAAGAAACGTGTAGGACTCTGGAAATATGAGGATTTTCCTAGATGAGACATCCAGCGCTGCCTGTCTCCCCAGGTTTCTTTCTTTCTCTTTTGTTTTTTGTTTTTTAAATTTTTTTCTCCTTCCCTGTATCAGAGTTAATCCAGTGTTTTCAAACACCAGTCACTGTTCTATTTCCCTTGAATCTGTTCCCTAGGCAAGTAAATATTTACAGCCTGGTGGTAAGGTGTGTTGCTTGGGTAAGTGTTCAGGAGTAGGCAGCCTCACACACAGTTTAGCAAAGCACACCGTGTTTGTTTTGCCCCACTACTAATCAGGCAAAAATGATTTCAGCGGGAAGGTTGGTATCTTAACCAACCATCTGTCACAGGAATGCAGTGTCTGGCAGCTGTCACAGTCCGCCACACACTCCCTGGGACCGGGCTCTCACCCGTGTTCCAGTGGGGAAAACAGTGTATTTTTGTTGGCCACTGCCTTCCTTGCCAAGGACTGTCTAAAGGAATTGGGTGTTTTCCTATTTGTTTTCAGCCTCTTGACCATAGGTCTTAGAGACCAAAGCCAAAAGCAGGCATGGTGCAGGAGGCCCTTTCCAGGTTGGCCTTCACTTGAAAAGGAGGGGGATGAAATTAGGGAGCAAGTGATTTACTGCTGTGTGGTGGGCTTTGTCCACACTGTGCACAGTGTGGTGGGTGAGCTTCCCATGAGAACCTGGGAGGGAGTGGTGGGCAGCTGGTGTGCTTTGGAAAAGGTTCAGGAGAACCTAAGCAGCTTTGTGCAGAGGTCTTGGTTGAGGTCCCTGAGTTTCAGATCCTTCTCAGTTTAACTGGGAAAAGTTATGTTTACACACACACACACACACACACACACACACACACACACACATCCCAGCCATAGTGAGATGTCACCATGTCTCATGAGAGGAGGAGAAAAACCCTTTTTCAGAGATCAGTGATGTACTGAACACAGTTTTAAACCTCATTAACCAGTGTGGCTGTTATTCACTGTCCTCTCACCCCTGGAGCAGGCTTCTTCCCACAGTAGGTCCAGCCTGGGACGTTAGGTTGCGAAGGCGTCGTTCCCTCTTTATTCGCTGCTGTAGATGAGGGAGGAGGTGAGCAACTTGCTGACTGGAGAGACGGGGGCAGGACGGGCTTTGGGGTCTTGGTGACTTGGCATACCACCTGTGCTCAGCCCTCAAGTAGCTGAGTTGGGCAAGGCCAGGCTCAGGGCCCCCAGATGCTGTGTCTTTTCCAGTGTTCTCATTGGTTTTTGTTCTTAGGGGGAGACATACACAGCAAGGTCACCGGCCTTCAGTTATGTGGCCTTCTAGAAGTGAATTATGGGGTGAAGGCTTGGTACATATAGGTCTCGTTTTCAGGTTTGTTTGGGGACTGTGAGTCAGGCCCTAACCCTGCCCCCAAAGGCATGATAGTCAAGGCTCCATGGGTTAGGGTGCAGCTCAATGGATAGGGTGCTTGGCCAGCTCTCTGAGGCTGTGGCTTCTGTTCTCCACTGCATGAAAACTGGGAATTGTACCTCACACCTGTAGCCTCAGCACTGGGGAGATGGAGACAAGAGTTCAAGGCCAGCCTACACTACATGAGACCTATCTCAAAAACCACTAGTTTCCCCATGAAAATTAAATTTAAGGGACCTCATATTCATGGAATCAGACTCCATTAATATATCCAGCCTTCAAATCTACATTTTACCAAACGCTCACCAAATTTTAAGGGTTACACCAAGGTGACAACCCTAAGCCCATTTGGTAGTTTGAAAGTCTTCCTCATATGATCCATCAGTGGGTGAATGGCCCAGGATAGTTCCCATGACCTACAGGGCTCCTTTATACAGCACCTTAAAATTATGGCCACCAAACACTCCGCAGAGAGTTTGAGGCTTTCAGCCCTTCAGTTTATTGCCTTTAAAAAGGGGTGCTTTATCTGGGTCAGACAACCTCAGGCTAGTTTTGCGCCCCTGGGGCTGGAGAGGGACTAGTCTTGATGTTCTGGAATTTTTAGCCTGGGAGCACCCAGATGGCTAGAGACAAGTCAGGGCCCCCAGGTTATCTCTCAGAATCATCCTGGACTAAAGAAAGAGAAGGACAAATGGGAGGTAAGGGGGAGATGGCGTGTGGAGGAGACTTCCAAAGCTGGGTGACTGTGAAGATGGCATTGGTGGTCATGCGTGGGATAACAAGACAGTAAAACCAGCCAGCGTCTAAGGAGCCCTGCTCTTACCTGCTCTAAATACTCTGAACAGTTATAACAACCCTGTAACAGAAGTACTACTGCTGTCACCCCCAGTTCACCAGTGGGGAAACTGAGGCAGAGCGTCATTAGCTAAGGTCAAGATAGTTCAGGTTGACCACTCAGATGTCTGTGCCCCCATCCCAGGAGATGGCAAAGGGGAGAATGTGCCAGCTCTACTACGCTCCCTCACCATCCTCACGTCACTTTGGCCCCAGCCATCTGTGGCGAGGCTGAAAGTTAGCCCAGTGTTGTTAGATTTAGTTTTCCAAGAACTAGTAAGACATCAGTATTTTTTTTTTTTTTTTTTTTTGTGTGTGTGTGTGTGTGTGTGTGTGTGTGTGTGTGACATAACCTGTTTAAGTGGTGGGACGACCTTCAAAAATCTGTGTGAGATTTACTGTTTATACAAGAGTTTGCCTGCATGTATGTCTGACTATGTGTGCCTGGTACCCATGCAAGCCAGAAGAGGTCATCAGAGCCCCTGGACCTGGAGTTCTAGACAGCTGTGAGCCTCTAGGTAGGTGCTGGGAACTGAACCAGGTCCTCTCAGAGAGCAGCAAGTGCTCTTGACTGATGAGCTGTCCCTCTTGCCTCAGACCTTCAGCATTTAGATGGAAATGTGCCAAGGGAATAAGTAGATTTTTAGTGGGGCTCTTAATTCCATTGGGTTTGCAGCTATTTACATGGCATCTGGATCAGAGGCTGTGCTTAGTGTGTGGTGAACAGAATCATGCCTGCCTTCTTGTGATCTGGGTTGTGCTCTGGGCCGTGCTCTGGGCATCAGTTTTAACCAGCTTCCCTCAACTACCCCTTAGTCTTTTCCAGCTTTGCTGCTTCCTATTCCAGACTAGCCTGTGGTTCAGCCAAGTACCAAGGTCAGACAGATACACATCAAGGCTTAAATTGCTTTAGTTGGTTTTGGTATTGACTAGGCCTCTGGTGGGGGTACTTTTGGTTTTTTTTTTATGTTATTTTTGTGGAAGTTTTAAAAGTTGAAGTTAAGAAAACACATCACATAAAATTTACTATCTCTGGGGGGGCGGCTCGCTGGAGAGATGGCTTGGTGCTTCAGAGCATTTGCTGTTTTTGTTGAGGACTGGAGTTTGTTCTCAGAACCCACACCATGCAGCTCACAACCCCTTGTAATTTCAGTTCCAGATGATCCCACACCTTCTTCTGTCCTCGGTAGGCAGCACCACACAGTGTGCACGCTAACATGCAGGTGTTCACACACACACAAACATTGTTTTTTAAAGGTCCCGTCTCTGCCTGTGTGTGTGCATGTTCATATGTGTGCAGAGCAGTGCATGGAGGCCAGAGGACAACCTTGGGTGCTGTTCACCTTGTTTTTGAGACGACCTCAGTTGCCAGTACTTGAGACTTGTGGGTTAGGCAAGGCTGGCTGCTAAGCTCAGGGATCTAGCTGTCTGTCTCCACTCTCACAGTTTAATACCCTCAGCCTGAATTATCAAGGGTTGTGAAATAGACACACCACTCTTACCTATGTGCAGGAAGGGAATCCCTCCAAATGATTATCTTCTCAGAGTTGTAAGAGCTCATCCAACAAGCCTCAGCTCAAGGATCACTGACCCGAAGCAAAGCCAAAGCTCGGAATCTGGGTCTCTGGTCTCTGTGCTTGGAGACATATTCCCAGAGCATGCAAGCCATGGCATAGATCCACCCAGCACAGAACGCCTCTGGTTCTTTGTCCAGCCTGTCAGAAGGGCTGCTCTGTGCCCTGGGTACGTGACCATGGCATCGGATAGAGCATTTTGACATGAGCCTGAGGGCAAGAGGAAGGAAGAAGTTGAGGGTTCTGCCAGAAGCAGAGCCGTCAGTAGGGGCTGACTTTAGTGTACCGAGGCTTGGTAAATTCATGTAGCCATAGAAGAAAAGCAAGAAAATGTTTTCAGAAGTTTTATTTATATATTTTATTACTACCTCCTAAGTTGGTATTACGTGAATGAATATTGGTGAAATCTTTTAAAAAGCATTAAGATGCCTACAATTCTCAAATATTGCTGAGGAGCTGAGGGTGTGGTCAGCAGTGCAAGGTTTGCCAGACTGTGCCAGGCCTTGGATCTGGTCCCCAAAAAACAAACAACACCCCCACTGCTGGACGAGAGTCCATTTAGACCTGGAGACAGATCTAGAAGTCAGAGGTATTGTATGCATAGTCCTAAGTTTTTCTTTCTAGGATTTGATCATCAGACTTAACCTCTAGTGGATCAAGATGAATGAAAACTCCTTTAAGTTTAGGGCTGGCTGCCCTGACTGGCAGATCACTGAGGTGTGGGTCACCTTACCTGCAGCTTTATAGACTGATAGAGCGCTGAGGTGGGGTTCTTATCTGCAGCCTTAGACAGGACACATTCTTGCCTTCCCACTATCTTGCATGAAGGGCTGGGGGGGCTGGGTAGGCATTGTTATGGCAATTGGTTAATGGTTAACCCCTGTAGTATGCCACACACACCTAATCTTCGTGGAGACCTACTGCTCAGAGTGAATAATGGCTAGCCATTGCTCCTTTGACTAAGACTGTTTGACCTTGCATGGCTTATTCTGTGAAGGTAGTTTTTCTTCTTTTGCAAATAGAATTTACATAGCTCAGAGGTTTTTATGACTCATGCCTTGCAAAGAAACCAGGTGGTATCCATGAATAGTGTGCTGTCTGTTAGAGACCTGCGGGATAATTGCTAAGGACTTGTTAGTAAACGTGAGCACAGCTGTGTAGTTAGAAACCAACATAAAGGGATCTTTTCCTCAGTAGGAAACAGGAGAAAAGCAACGCTTTTGTTAGCAGACACAGCACGGCACTGTTTATGGGGACTCTGGAAGGGACAGAGATAAAAAGGAGCTGGAGAGAGGGCTCAGAAGTCAACAGCACTGGCTGCTCTTGCAGGGCTCGGGCTCAGTTGCTAGCACCCATATGGTGACTCACAACCATCTGCAATTGCTGTTCTAGGCATCTGACACCCTCTCTGGCCCCATAGACTCTTGCACATGGAGTGCACATAAACTCAGATTCACTGTTGCACATGGAGTGCACATAAACTCAGATTCACTGTTGCACATGGAGTGCACATAAACTCAGATTCACTCTTGCACATGCACACACACTGAAGGTACTGCAGCGTGTGCTATCCCCCCGAGCGCTGCTTGCTGCAACCTTGCTGAAAATGCTGCACCATCAAGAAGAAACAGTTTCAGGCTGACCATGGATTGCCCCAACTAAAGCTTTTGCTACACTTAGACTATTGCAAAAATATGCCATAAACATTATTAATGATCTTTATAATAGACAAGCTTGCCTGAAAATTGATCCTTAACAGGCTTGGTGGCGGCGGCAGCCGCAGTTGCAGTGGTGGTGGTGGTGTGTGTAGTGCTCATGTGGAGGTCAATGACCAGTGGTGTTCCTTGGAGCCATCTACCTGTTTTATTTTTAAAGAGTCTCTCACTAGCCTAGGACTCACTGAGAGCTGGGCTGGCTGGTCAGTGAGCCCCACAGGTCCATCTTGTTCTCCCTCTCCAGCACTGAGATGACAAGCGCATCCCACAGAGCCTGGATCTTTTCATCTGTGCTCTGGGGACCCTTGGGTGGCAAGCGCTTTAACAGCTGGGCTGTCTTCCTCAGCTCCCTGTTTATGTTTTTGAAAGACAGAGTCTTTGGTCTATAACTCAGGTTGACCAGAAGGATCAGAATGAAGCCCAGCCTGGACTCAAACTCAAAAGCGGTCTTTTCTAGCTCAACCTCTTGAGTGCTGGAACAGCAGGCAAGAGCTACCACATGTAGCTTCTTCCCGGTTCTGAGATTGACAACTGGTGTTAAGAACTCTGCCTACTGATCAGGGTGCTAGTCTCCCTTCCTTAGAAATGCTCCAAAGGGACTGGCCTTTCCCATAGTTTCTGCCTGTGCGGTCTAGGCTGGATCTTAGGTTTACCACTAATAGTTCCCTGTGAACATGTTGCAAGCTGACTCTTTAGTCTCAGTTGGAATACTTCTCACCAATTCCAAATTCTTACTTATAAATAATGATCATTTTCTTAAAGACTTGGTGTGTGTGTGTGTGTGTGTGTGTGTGTGTGTGTGTGTGTGTGTGTGTATGTATATATATGTGTGCACATGTGTTTGTGTGTATTCAAATGCAGGTATGCATGCCCCTTTGGAGGGCCAGAGGTCTACATCCATTTTTCTTGATTGCTCTCCTCCTTAATTTTTGAGACAGGGTCTCTCAAGGAGTCTAGAGCTCTCTGATCCTGTTAAATGGGCTAGCTAGCAAGTTCAAGGATCCTCCTATAGCTGTTGGGGTTACAGCTGTGGGTTTGCAGGGTGTGCTGCATCCCAGGTCCTCACAGCTGCATGGCAAGCTTTTCACTGCCATCTTCCCCGACCCTTGGCCTCTTTGTGTTACAGTTAGCATTCTTAAGAAGGTTTAAAGAGCCAGCCATCTCTCTCCCACACACTCACTTTGGTACTGTGAGGTAGCTTGACACTCCACAGACTTCACCCTTGTTGAGGGAGCAGCCTTCGAACTGCAGAAGTGTGTATTTCAGGGGGTTGGAGAGATGGCTCAGTGGTTAAGAGCACTGACTGCTATTCCAGAGGACCTGAGTTCAATTCCCAGCTGCCTGTGACTCCAGTTCCATAGCAGAACACCAATACACGTAAAATAGAAAGAAGAAGAAGAAGAAGAAGAAGAAGAAGAAGAAGAAGAAGAAGAAGAAGAAGAAGAAGAAGAAGAGTGTATTTCTCTGTCCTTTGGAGTTGAACATCAGCCATGCTGCCTCTCCTTAAGCCTTGCCTTCCTGAGCCATCTTGATATGGCTCCCAGTTCCCTGGGTGTTCTCTCTCTCAATCACCTTCTCTCTGCTGTGATAACATTCTCTGAGGAAAGTGACTTGAGAGAGAAAGGGTTTACCTTGACTTAGGTTCCAGAGGCTTACAGCCCATCCTAGTGAGGAAGACCACAGGCTGGGAAGGCATAGAGAGCAGGAGACGACTGTTGTGTTGTTCACGTACTCAGCAGGCAGAGTCAAGGAATACACACTACTTCATAGTCTAGGGTCCCCACCAGGGAATGGTGCCGCCCACAGTGGGTGGGAATTCCCACCTCAATTGAGTTAAGATAGTCCCCACAGGTGAGTCCAAAGGCCTGTCTCCCAGGAGACTGTAGATACTGACAAGCTGACCATTAACACTCGCCATCACTGTCCTCAGAGGATTTCCCTGCAGCTGGTCACTGGTCAGTACAGAAGCCCTCTAGTTCCCATGTTCTCAGAGTGACTTCAGGTCCATAACCACATCACCTGTGATTCGTCTTTCCTTAGGGTTCCCCATCCTAAGTACTTGTGGGCATCTTTTCATGCGATTGTCTCATGGCTTTTCCTGGAGAGACCTCTATTCACCCACAGTCACAAGCCACCAGTGATAAACAAAAGGAATTATTCTGCCCAGGTCTAGCCTGGTGAACCCATGAGTTTATTGGGGTTATTTATAGGAGCATAGGTGCCTTAGGCAACTATGTCACTGAAAAGCCCACTCAGCTGTGGTGAGGCCTGCATCACTGGAACTATCAGGACCACTTAGGGCTTTCCATAGAAGAGGTTTGTTTCTCTCGAGATTGCTCACTGCTCACATGACCTGGGGGGTAGGGCCTGGCCCTGGGTGTCTTGTATGCTTAGTGAGCTTACTGAGTCTTTTCCTTGTGAGGGTCTTGAGCCCTCACTCCCCACCCTCTGGATTAGCGCATGTTTCAGTGTGGAAGGAAGAACTGTACACACGTACAGTACATGTACACATGTACAGTAAACTCAGGTCACAATAAAATCTACTGGCTTTTCCCTTAAACCTGGTCCCAGCTTTGCAAGGGTGTCATATGGGATCTAACTGAAGAAAGTGGGGTCTCAGCTCATTGTCCTTCAGGATTTTTTTTTAATATAGAGCGATGAGTCACTTCCTCTGTGCTAGGGTCCTTTACACCAGGGCAGGCACTTTATGCTAGGACAGTTATTCCAGTCCAAGTCCTGCTCGCTTTCAACTGCAGTGTGTGCCTTGCTTACTCCAGCTGGAATTCCCAGACGGAGTTCCAGGCCCTGGACCTTCCCTGGAGGTAGGTCCTCCCCTGGAGGGAGCTCCACCTGTGCTGTGTCTCATTCAACACAGCTTCCTGAGGGCTGAGCTTGTGGTTCCTGAGCTCGTGATATCTCAAAACATCTTCAGTCCATCTTTGTGGTGCATAGGTGTGCGCCTCTTGACATCTTGAGATATGGCCAGGATTTCATTCTGTCCTAAGAACCTTGCCCCTGGCTCCTACCTCCAGCTGTGGGAAGACAGCTGAGGGAAGGGGACAGTTTGGGGACAGCTGGAAGACAGTGCATCTGAAACTATACTGTACATTCTGGGTCTAGAAGCATCTGCTATGGAGTTGGTTCTCAGGAATGTGTGTTTGGACCTTGAGGGCAGGTCCTGGGCTCTGAGGCAACCATGACAACAATGTTCCCCGTCAGCACAGAAGGTGATGATGGGTGGTGGCCACCTTCCTGATATTTCTGCCTTCCTGAGTGTATTTATAAAGGGACACTCTTCACAGAGATAGGACTGAAGTGGGTAGTGACATTTTCTTTGTATTCTGTGACGTAGCTTAGAAAACTTGAACTTTCCTTGTTTCCCAGACCAGTGCTGGAAGAATCGTGAAGTGGAGATGTCCCTGGCCGGGTGCTAGCAGCCATTTCACAGTCTACAGGGTAGGGGCATTTGATGAAGGGTCCAGGGTTTTCTAGCTTCTCACTGTTCTCCATAACAAGAGGCAAATGGTGTGATGTAAACAGTTCTGGTACCCTCACCTGCCCTGTGTTTGTCCTTGCTGAGGTGGCTCAGAGCCTCATCTTTGTTTTGACCTGTAGCGTACAAACAGAAAGATGTAGGCAAGCCCTCCTGTGGCTGATGATGCGGCTGCATTTTGAAGAGACTGGAGTTTCTTCTATGCACAATAGACAGTTGCACAGTTCTGGGACGATAGTCTCTGTTCTTCCGCTGCTGACTCCTCCTAATCAACTACAAGCCCCAGGTGTAATGGTGCCAAACCAAATCTAAAGTGAGGCTGGTTTTGATTTTTGTTTCTTGCTGGTTTTAAAGTTTATTTTATCAATGATACCCATAGAGGCAACAGTTGATATTAGATAAACACTCTGTCCCCATCCTGTGTTCAATAAGATCTCCGTCTTTTGATTGCTCAGATTGATCAGTGATGTCATGTTGTAGTGGGATGACTCTTAAATGTTGTCCAGAGATCCATGTGTCACAGGCCATCTCCTTGGCCATTGGAGGTATTTAGCCAAGGCTGTCTTTGATTCCCTGTGATGCCGAGGATGACCTTGATCCTCTTGCTTCCAAGTGCTCGGATTACAGGTGTGTGCACCATGTCTAGTTTATGTGGTACTGGGGACAACGCAGGGCTGTGTGCATGCTAGGTAAGCTCTCTATCAGCTGAGCTATAATTCCAGGCCCCACTATTAGATGTTCTGAAAGCCTTTTCTTCTTTGCTTCTGAATTACTTTATCTAGACGTCAGGCTAAAGACAAAGGATCTGAGGCTCCCTGGGTCATGCACAGGGTCTCTTTCAGCTGTGTTTTTGAAGTCCAGGTGGTAACAAATGAGGCCTCATCCCCTCTGGTAGCCAAGGTAGCCAGGTTCCTTTATCCCTATGGCATTTGGGGCCTGTGGTAAATGGATTTATTCTGCGAGCCCTTACAGAGTCTTAGGATGTCACATACCATACAGGATATAGTTGCGCCAACACTTTGCACGAAGACCCAGAAGGGTTGTCATCCAGCTTTTCTTTCTGTTGCTGGGAAGAGGACATTGAAGACAGCAAACTGCAGGGACATTGGTGTCTTCTTAGAATGCAGTCTTAATGCCATAGGGTCAACAGACATGGAGTTCTCTTTTTCTGCCTTGGAAGGGGAAGGACACCTCCACTCAGAACAAGATTTGATCAAGTCTCAGTGGAGATGCTCTAAATCCAAGACACTCCTTTGTACGGTTGAGTTTATTGTCCCCCTAAGTTTTCTGGGTGGATGCAGTGATGTGTCCATTCCTTCTGTCTTTATAAACAAATGCTCTTTAAAAAAATGTTTCTGAGCATTGAACCTCTCAGTGTTAGGTTTGAAATCAGGTGTCGGAACACTTCTTGTTTCAAGCACACTGTTGACAACGTGCATGTCTCACTGAGGAGGCTGTCTGTCAGCTCTGTCAGTTGGATTCTGGAATGAGTTCAGCATCAGGATGCTTTCGCTTTCTGTGCTGTGATGAGCAAAGCTTGGGTGGACTGTGTTCTTAAGTGGTGCACCCCGCTCCCCTCAACTAAGAATTCTATGTTAAAGACTTGCACACATTGCACACAAAGTCGCCCATTGACGACTCAACAACCTAGTGTAATAGGGGCAAGGTTTTGTTGATTTAATCAGCTCACATTTATTTTTGTACCACTGTGTAAGCTTCAATAAACATATGCTTAATTTTAAAAAAAGGGGTGAGTATGAGGATGTAGCTCAGTTGGTAGAGCGTTTGCCCTGCATGTGCGAATCCCTGATTCTGTTCCCAAGCACTCCATAAAACTGCACATGGCAATGCTTGATTGTGATCCCTACATTGAGGAGGTGGAGGCAGGAGGACCAGGCCACCCTCAGCTACTTAGGGAGTTTGAGGCCAGCCTGACTGATGTGGGAATCCATCTCAAGGAGAGAAAGGGGGTGTCTTGTAAGCTGTGAGATACATTGATGTATGTGAATACGTATTAGGCTTGCTTGCTCTCTGACTGTGATTCACATGGTCACGTTTGAAGGGTGAGTTTTGCAGGCTGAGTGGGTGCAGCATCCTGGTCCTGCACAGCGTCTGTGCTGTTCATATTCCTATGATGCTGGGGGTGGCCTGTAGCATCTATAGGAAAGCTACCCTTGGAGACCTTTCCCTCCTCTTCTGTGAGGTGCAGCCATTCATGTTACCATTGGCCCAGGTACTGTTAGCACCTGCCTCCTCCCTCCCAGGCACCTCAGAGGAGGCCGTCTCCACACAGCCAGTCTGTTAGCATCCAAGACACTGTTTGACTTGCCCTCTCTCCACAAACTGCTTTCAAATTCTCGTCTTAATTTAGATGCCAGCCCTAAGCCAACGAGTTTTTCCTGTTGCTCTTCCACGTGGGTTTTAGCCTTTAATTCATCTTCTCCAATTCCAGTCTGGAAGCTTTTGAGGTCTGCCATAATGTGACCCCCTTTTCACTGTACTCTCCACATCTCCTTCCTCTCCTTTGTGTAGCTGGGTGTCAGTGTCTCCTGAGCCAGTGATGTTATGACATACCTTGGGACATAGACACATTGATGAATTTTGTTGCAATATGGTAGTTGACTCATGAAGAACAGAAATAGTGAATCTGTGGTCACTTCTGCACTGGTCCTTGAAGATATGAAGATACATAGACTTTATGGTATTATTTTGCTGATAGGCAGTGAGGTGGACATTGCAGGTGGTCTCCTGTCTCCAAGTGGTTCTTTGCCCTCTCCTCTAAAAATGGAGTGAGCCAACAGCAAAACATACAAGCAAGAGATTCTTGATTGCCAATTTGGGGTCAACAACCTTAAACAGTATAAAACAACTTAAAACATTGTCGTGCAGGATTTACATGGACAGGTATGAACTCTCAGTAGCAGCAGGATGCTAGGTGACGTGGTTCTGAGCAGGTTACAGCTCTTGGAGGGCTTTGGAGTGCCGACCTTGGAGTGCCAACCAAGTGCAGTCCCCTGCAGAGCAAGCCCGCAGGTCCCCACAGGTGCAGCAGGCCTTGGAGGCTGGAGGCAGCAGCTGTGGAATGAATTCTTGTTTGCAGCAGATGTGCAGATTCTCGGAGGTTGAGTCAGGAACAAATCTCCTCTGTCTGCAGTTGCAGACTGAGTCCTGGAGGCTGGCCTCAGAGAGCTCCCAGTCCCAGAAGCCTCCAGTGCAGGGAGCTTCTTCCCACAAGTCCGAGACCTGAGACGGCACTCCTTACCTAGTGATTCATTCCATCGGGAGTCCAACACTGAAATCTTCAGGCTTCTTCCCCTGAGTAGGGGTGTGCATGTGTGTGTGTTAATGTGTGTGAGTGTGCGCATATGTGTGAGTGTGTGTGTGTCTGTGTCTGTGTCACGCTTCCTTTGGACTGCTGCTTGATCCACTGGCTTTCAGAGGGCTTCATATTAGGGGCACAGAACTAACCCTAAAAGTAGAGTTAAAGAAAAAATCAGCTATGGCGAATCTGAGCAAAGGGTGAACATTAGTTAGCATGAGTGGGAAGGAGCTCTGTGCACCCAGCTGATCCTGGGTCAGCATTTCACATAGCTGGTGCTGTGCCAGGGTTAAACCCTGGCACTCCAGTGCGTAAGCTCCTGGAACACGTGCGTATTTTTGGTTTAGTTTTTACCACAGAGTCTCAAGATTGACGCGTGCTCACTGCGGGGGGAGAGGGAGGGTTCGGGGAGGTTTTAGTTGTGTGAAGAGAAGAGGGAGAATGCCAGCTTGTGCCAGGGGAAACGCCAGGCGCACACGTTATGTAAGGATGTGGGTTATTTGTGGCCTCTTCTCTCCCTCTCCCCTCAGCTCCTCTCCTCCTTTCTTCCCTGGGTCCTGGGCTGTCTAGCTGCTGGGATCCCACAGTTCCCCTCTGAGCACCTCTGAAGAGTCTGCTCCTCCCAAGTGTGTGACTCTTTTCACACAGCGCTTTCAGCTGCACTGTATTTTCGTTGGTGGAGGGTCCAGCCTGCACGCTGGCTTTGGGCTGACATGCACCCAGGGAGTGTGTCACCTCTGGACAAGTCACTTGAAGATGTGAAGGAAGACGGAGGCCACACAGGCTCCTGCAGGCAGCTGGAGCTCCGTCACCAGCTAGGGTGTGAGGCTAGGAAGGGCCTCCGACACTTTTTACATGTGTGCTCCTCTGGTTAAGTGAGGATGACGCCCTGACAAGGCGGATGGGTTAGAATAACAAGTGCAGAGTTTAGAGTCGGGGAAGGGCTGCAGAAAATGCAGCCCTAACCTCTGATAAGATTAGGGTGTGGCTCAAGCATCTACTAATTATTATAACCTCCCCCTGTCCACCGCCGTACTGACCACGGTGACAGCAGTACCTGTGGATGTCTGTAGCGTAGGACTCACTTAAAGAAAGTAGGGAAGGCGTCTAATCTTCACCCTGGTGGTCAGCCCCATTCGTGGGGCCCTGCATGTTTGCAGCTACACCAGCCCTCACTGTTATCATCTCCATGTTTGTAGGATGTTTGCCTTCTCTATTATCCTGTGATGAAGGTGGGGAGTGGTAGGCCTAAGTTAGCTGTGTTCTGGATTTCTGGGTCAGCATTTCACATAGCTGGTGCTGTGCCAGGGTTAAAGCACTTCTCCCAGTTCACTGTCCACTGCTCAACTTTCTTCATCCATTCTCAATTAGTCTACGAAGAGTTTAACCCCCTTCTCCATGGCTGCTGCAGGTCACCCCAGATGTACTCAGTTTGAATATGATGTCTTCATAGATTCCAGGGGTGTCCAGTGAGTGCAGCAGGGGAGCTTTCTTGAGCAGCTCCTGGCTGTTGAGTCTCCTGAGACAGACTGAGATTTCTTGGGTGCTTAGAATAAGAGTATGGCACGTGGTAGCACGCTTTAATGGAGGTGGGGGGCTGGGGGGGGGCTGTGCTTTTTCTCCTCCCTCCCACCATCCACCGACTCTCCTTAGATCCAGTGCCCTGCGCTGTGTTCCTAGTAAGTGCGTGGGTCCTGGTGACTGCTAATCGGTGGTGCTCAGACAGTGGTTTTGTTTCTGGTCGCGTTTTTTGCTTCTCTGTCTTTTCACATGCCTGATTGTTTTTCTTGAACAGCTAAATTCCCACCGGTCTCCCACTGCTCTGTGAATTCCTCTCCGGTAACTTCCCACGTGACTGCCCTCACCTTTGTTGGCCCTGAGCACTGCCCTTTTGGAGCCCCATGGCTTCCTGTTCCCATCTGCGCTGGGAGGGTAACACTTCCCCATAAAGTTATCCAAACAATTCTTCTATTCTCCAGTCCTTCCCTGCCTGCCACCTACTCACTTCCCTCCCCAAACCAAACAATACCTGCTGCCCAGCTTCTCTAAAGGCCAGGCTTCCAGAAGGTCCATTGCTCTGAACCTTGTGGTGTAGACCTTGTGCTTCACCAGACGTGAAATTAATAACGTTTGTGTCTTGTTTCTCCCCACTGATTTGAAATGATTTTTCAATGAGAAAAAGGGTGGAAACATCTTTACTTTTGCCACTTAAGCCTAGCCATCTCCCAGCTCCAATGTTCTAACTACTGACTTAAAGTGAGTCAGGTATTACCAGCCCTAGCTGGAAATCCCATAGGTCGGCCGCGTTTTCCGTTGACTAAGGATCCCACTGTGATTATGTTATGAAGGTCACTGGTCTCCTAGAAGCATGCAACCTAGGAGATCCTGAAGAGAGGAGAAGCAGAGCCTGGAAAGAGAATGTGAGCCAGGGCGTACGGTGGTTCCGTTAGAATGTATGGAGTTCAGTGAGACTGTTAGCATAGGCTCTGTATCAGCAGGAATAGTCTTCCAGATTTGCCCTTGGTATTTATTTTTGAACACGTGAAGGTATGTGGTGCTCCTGTGCCTGAAGGACAAAGGTCAACCTTGGGCACCCTTCAGAAACCATCTATCTTGCTTTTTAAGATAAGTCCCTCACTGGGACTTGAGGCTCCCTGATAAGGCTTGACTAGCTAGTGAGCTCCAGGGATCCTGCTGTCTCTGTCCACCCCCCTCTGCTAACCCCCACTACCCACACACACACTGGAATCAAAGCCAGCTCTGTGCTCCTGTGCCAAATTGTTTTACTAGCTGAGCAATCTCTCTAACCACTGGTCCACCAGGTGCCTTTTGAAAAAGGAGCAACTTAGAGAAAATACATGAACACGGACAGTAGCAGATATAGTACAAGAACAGCAGTAGTCAGAATGTGTCCGTTTTACCAGGCATTGTAGCAGATCATCGAAGGAATGGGCTGTCCAGCCGGGGTCACCTCGAATCATCTTTCATTGTGTCTAGCTACCATCTTACAGTTCTAAGCTAGAATGTAAGACTAAGAACTATTGTAGTTTCTGAATCACTTGGTTTGCTCTTGAGCTTGGAGGTGTGGGTAATAGTGTGTCGTCCATGCCCCACACAGCTTGACTGGCTTTAATTGCTGACTCAGAATCCTCTTTCCAAACCAAGATAGTGCCATTGTACTCTAGAGACTTAGGACTCCATTAAGGCCCTGGTGCCGGACTGAATGAGCAGGTCCTTGTAGTGGTGGGGTAACAAACGTTCTCCCATCTTCCTTCCTGTCCTTGATTGTCTGGGCCCGCCCATGTTTCTTTGCCAAGTGTTACACTGACAGGGAAATAAGGGGAGTTTTGGATACCATCTTTTACCTAAACCTCTGCACACTGGAAGCTTCATCCTATTGTGGTCCTGTTCATCTCCTTTTCACTGTACCCCTTGGGTGTCTCTGGACTTTCTTTGGTGTCTACCTAACTAACCCTTGCCTCTGAGTGGGCCAAGCCCTTCCCTGCCAAGCAGCGAACCTGCCCTGCCTCACGTTTGCTCCCTCCTAGCATTCCATTCAACCTGTCAGGGAGAGAAAGATTGCTCTTCCTGTCCTTGGGGAAAGCGCCGGGTCCTGTGCTGTGTGCACAAATAGATGCTGAGGGATTGCAAGCTAACTGTGAGGCAGCTCAGTCCTGTGATGCTCCGGTGGGTATCTGTGGAGGCCGTGCTTCCTGGAGAGAAGAGAGTGCTGAGGGGCTGGATGGATCCTCACTCCTAGTGTGCAGGTCAGAAGTCACACTTGTGTTTATCCAATTGTTTGGGTGCTTTGGAAGCTGTTTGTGACCCAACAGAGGATTTGGAGACTCGGGTACCCCCTTCTTAGGGTTGAGGATTTCCTTCATTCAATCTTTCCTGCGGAGCCATACCTTAGCCTGCGAAGAGAAAGGGATTAGAATTTGAACATGGTTCTTTGAATTCCGAGTTTGGTCTCTTCCTTCTCCTCACTGAAGTACCTGAGAAAGCGGGATACTTCAGTTATCTTTACAGTGAGGAAATGGGAGGTGTGGCATCCTCTTTTTTGAAACAAGGTCTCATATAGCCAAGACTAGTCTCCAATTCTCTTAATAGATGAGGATGACCTTGAAATTCGGATCCCCCTGCCTCTGCTGTTCCAGTGCTGGGATCACAGGCAGGCCGTACCCACTTTATGCAGAAGTTGTGTGGTCTGACACCTGTGTCTTTGCGAGGTGTCAGAACAAGAGGGCAAAGTTCAGCTGCTTCAGTTGTATCCAGGGCTAGTGAATGCTCACCAACACTGCTGCAAACACACACACACACACACACACACACACACACACACACACATACACACACACATACACACATACACACACACACATACACACACACATACACACATACACACATACACACATACACACACACATACACACACATACACATACACACACATACACACACATACACACATACACACACATACACACACACACATACACACACATACACACACATACACACATACACACACATACACACACATACACATACACACACATACACACACATACACATACACACACATACACACATACACATACACACACATACACACACACACATACACACATACACACACACACACACATACACACACATACACATACACACACATACACACATACACACATACACACACACATACACACACATACACATACACACACACACATACACACATACACATACACATACATACACACGCATACACATACACACACACACATACACACACACACACACACACACACACACGGGCAGTAGCGAACTTAGAATGAGAACAGCAGTGGACAGACATGTCTATTTCACAAGAAGATTTGACACAATGAAGGTCATCACAGGACAGAGGTCCAGCTGGGGTCACCTGAGCTACAGCTTTTGCTTTTGACACATTCGGGAGCAGTTTAGGAATGTGTACTAAGAAGCTTGTAGACACACAGCTTTGACTTGATAAACTCGATGTGTAAACAGTTACTCTGAGAGCCAGGGAGGCAGGGGTAGATAAAGAGCAGAGAACGAAAATTCCTCAAGTGCTCATGGCTTTAATCAGTTCAGATTTTGAAAAGGAGTACGTGCAGGTTAGTTTTAGTTATCGGCTGAACACAGTCCACAATCCTCTAAGAAGAGTTACGTGAAGGATTGGGCGTATCTGTGGGGGATTGTCTTTATGTGTGTGCTAGGGATTGGACTCAGCAAGCACCTTATTGAGCGACCTGCCTAGCTCAGAAGCTTTCTGTATCTAAGTGTTCAGTGTTAAATGGCTCTACTTCAAAACCCAAGCAGTTGACCTTTGCCCTCTTGTTCTGCGTGCTCACACCCAGCAATGACAGAGCTGTCAGACCAGTGGGCCCACACAGCTTCAGCTCTGTGCTGGTACAGGCGGCTGAGCAGCCTTCCTGCTGAGGTCATCATGGTAGCAGGAGCAAGATGCTCAGGGATCCTTTACAACGCTGTGGCTTCCACCTTAGAAGGCAGCAGGCTTGCTTTTCCCGGGCTGTTCCCAAGAATGGCATCACACAGTACAGGTTGTCCCATGTTCCTACTGCAGTGGTGAGGGGTGGGGAGAGAAGAGGGCAGTAGTGACCACGGTGCCTGTGTGTGCAGCATCTATTTATCCCTTCGTGACTGGCAGTGAGTTCCATTGGTGGGCACCACACAGTCCTGCCCTCTGATGACTCCGGTTCATACCTTTTTGTATTTTCTCCCTGTGGCTCAGCCTCTTCCCTCTGTGGAAACCAGGGACTGCGGTGTAACATTTCAGAATTTAGTCTATGTGTTTTCTGCAGTACTGGTTGAAATAATAACAATAACAATGGCACTGGTCATACACATCCAGCATGCTTACTGTGTGCCGGGAATTGATATGGAAGTTTAACATCCCTAGTCTGTGGTGATATATTGTGTACCCCAATAAAATTTGCCTGAAGATCAGAGAACAGAACAAGCCACTAGATTAGACATAGAGGTCAGGCAGTGGTGGCACACACCCTTAATCCCAGCACTTGAGATCCCATGCCTTTGCTTGGGAAGCACACAGGCCTTTAATCCCAGGAAGTGAGGGCTGGGCAGAGAAAGATATATAAGGCATGAGGAGACAGGAACTAAAGGGCTTTTCAGGATGAGAAGTCCTAGAGGTGAGACGTGGCAATGGCTTGTTCCTTTGTCTCTCTGATCTTTCAGCTTCTACCCCAATATCTGGCTCCAGGATCTGTATTAGAAGTCATGTTAACACTAGCCTGAAATTGGGAATGGTTCCAGAGTCCAAAACTTGTTTAGGGCAAATGTTAGATAAATCGTGGGAGTTCATACATAAAACTTGGTTGCATGCACAGAGTGTGTGCCCATGTGCATGGGTTGGTGTGTGTTCACATGTCTGTGTATGCATGTGTGTGTGTGCTCACATGACTTCTGCGTGTGTGAAGGCCAGCAGACCTCAGATGTCTTCCCTCAGGAGCCATCCACCCTGTATTTGAGACAGGGTCTCTCACTGGGACCGGGGCTTGCCAGTTAGAGGTTACGGCATGTAAACACACCACCTAGCTTTGGGTGGGGGTTGTGGGGATCACCTTCAGGTCTCCAGGCTTCCCCAGGAAGCCCTTTACCCGCTAAGCCGTTTCCCCAGCCTCTTGTGCACAAAATTATTAACTACCATACTTTAGTTTTAGGCTGTGTATGGAAGGTATATTTGAAACACAAGTGTATTTTGTGTTTATGCTTCAGTCCCATCCCAAAATATTTAATTCTGTAAATGCAAATATTTTTTTAAAAATCCAAAATCGGAAGCATGAATAAGGAATCCTCAGCCTGTCTTACTGTCATGTGGTTGTGACAAGAACTCTATGTGATAGGCACAGGAATCCTCATGTTAGAAATGAAGAGAAGGAACTCCGAAGTAGCTTTTGTGTGCAAATGACTGCATTAAGTTTGGGCTCCCTGGCTGGGCTGGAGGAGCCAGTGAGCAAGGCGACATGTCCATGACATGTCTCTCCGACCCGGAGAGCTGGCAGAACCCCTCGACCACGGATTGATGTTTGGATAGGACGTAAGTAACATGGATGAGCTCTCCCATCTGAGAGCTCTGGGCCTGGGAGGGAGGTGAGCAAAACGTGCTCAGGGCAGGAAGGAAACGGGAAAGGGAGGTGTGGAAAGCTGCTGAGGAGGTCAGGGGCACCACCTCTCACCAGCAGCCCGTCTGCCCAGTTCTGTCCCTTTAGCACATGTCTCCGGAGGATGGATAGATGTGTGCACCTTCAGTGAAGCTCTTTTGCTTTCTTGGTGTGCCTGGGCTGCTCAGCCTGTCCAGTTGCTTTTGTGATTGTGTGTTTGAAGTCAGTTTTGAAGAAGTTCTAATGGCATGCTTGGATTCTCCCACTCCACAGCAGAGTGGCGCAGTAAGCAGGAAAACCATCTAGGTAAGATGCTACAGTTGGGAAGGGACCTGATTTTCTCAGGGGCTCTCTATAGATTCCTAGGGCTATACCAGGGGCCTAGCTCCAGGGGCCCTCTCCACCGCGTCTCCTTAGTATGCACTGTTCCCTGTTAGTGAGCAAGACTAGGCATTAGGTGGTGTCCTGGGTTCCCCTGGAATGTGGTCGTTTGCTCTTGTTACTATGTCATGTCCTAGCTTCAGACATTTGTCTAGAAACGCATGGTGTGAGAACTCTGGGTCAGATACAGCTCTGGGTTGAGAGCTTGTGGGTCCTGGTCCCTGCGTGACCACAGGGAGATTCTTGCGCCTCTCCATCATCCTTGCCCAGTCTGTAAAGTGCATCCTGGCAGAGGGTCTTTTATCTGCTTGGTAAACAGGGATGCTCTTGGTTGCCTCCCAGCGCTCTGATACTTCTGGGGCTCTCCCCTCTGGTTTCCACCTGTGATTAGCTGGGGCATTCCAGAATACACACTGTAGTTACTGGTGCAGGGGGCATTCGGGCCGAGAGCGGGAGAATGGCGGATCCTCCTTTCTCAAGCAGCAGAGCCAGGGTCCCGGGATGCCACGTCTCGGCACGAATACATTTCTTTTGAGAAATGGAAGAGGATCAGCTGTGAAACCAACGGCATCCTCTATGTTACGCCTCTTCTTTCCCCACTATAGTTTAGGTTTTATTTCCTTTGTGTGGGGGGCATGGGGTGGGGGCACACGCCAAAGCATGTGTGTGGAGGTCAGATGACAGCTTGTCGGGAGTCGGGTCCTCTCCTTATACCATGTGGGTCTGTGGGACCTCAGGTCACTCATTGGACCTGTCAGCAAGCGCCTTTACCCACCTCTCCTTCTCGTCACCCCTCCCCCATGGTGTCTTGAAATGAAATGAAAAACCAATGCTGTCAGTGTGACCTACCTGGATGCAGGGATTGTTGTTGGCTTGAGTTTTGAGACAAGGACATTCTGTGTGGTCCTGTCTGGCCTTGAGCTCACAATCGTCCTGCCTCAGCCTCTGGAGTACTGGGATTACAAGTGTGTGTCACCCATGCTTGACTGTTAAATTTGTTTGGGAAGGAAGGATAAACACAAATTTGTGTTGGAGGAAAATGCAGGGCCCCTTTGTCCTGTATCTTAATGTCCAAGTGGGTATTGTTATATATGTTCACCAGGACAATTTATAAAATGCCGTTTTGAGTTAAAACAGAACAAAACAAAAAACCTCCATCTTTTCACTATGGAAAAGTTTAGACGTACAAAAAGCTGCAGAGAATGGTGTGACCCTTGTCCCGTATCTTTCCCTACTTCAACAGCTGTGGACTCATGGCCAGCTTTCCTTCATCTGAGCACTCTCCTAATTCCTCTGCCACTATTTTAACTGGCTGCCTGTCACCCACTTAACTAACAAACCAACTTTTGGAGACAGGGTTTCATCCTGTACCCCAGGCTAGCCTTGAACATAGCTGCCTCAGCATAGGGTTTTGGAATTATGGGTATGTACCACTCGGCTTTACCCTGTGATTTTGCTTTTTTTTTTTTTTTTTTTTTTTTTTACCAAATTCTAGATAGCATACTATTTTATTCAAAGTGTACGTCAGATGCCCTGAGAGTCTGAGTAAGGCAGAGAGTGAGGTTCCCTTCCCAGCCGGCTGAAGGCGGTGTCAGGGAGGGATCACGTTATGGTCGGTCACCTGGGGGGGCTTTTTAAACTATTTGCTCACCCAGGACTTTGCCTTCTGCTGTCCCTCTGCCTCCTCCAAAGTGGAAACCACACTTTCCCAACGTTTCCAGAGCTGGCTTGCTTCAGAGAGGAAGTATAAGTATAAGGCAGACCCATGCCAAGGGGAAGTGGATCTGGACGGTAGCAGTTTGTCCTGGAGCCTTTGGATGTTGCTTTACCCACCCAGTGTGGGGCATCTATAAAAGGTGTTCATTTCCTGCCTTCTTGCACAGACTGCTGGATATCGTTGTTGGTGTTTTGGAGACAGGGTCTTCCTGTGTATCCCAGGCTGGCCTCGAGCTTCTCTGACCCCATGCCTTGGCCACCCTAGTGATGAACTCACAGTGTGTGCCACCCTGCCTGACCATGCTGGATGGTGCTTGATTGTCTTGCTTGTCATGGGGCAGTGCTGGAGGCTGCTTTCTGCACCGTAGCGTGTATGTGTTTCCATGATTTATCACCTTCCCCGAGATTTGGATCCCTTTGGTGAATGTGTCTGTAACAGCTCGTGAGAAACCACTGGTGCCTTGCTGGGCAAGGTTGACAGCAGCTTGAGCTGTGTGAAGCTAGGAAGTGAAATGAGCATGAAGTTTTCTTCCCTGGACTCAAGGGTTTATGGTGCATGCCTGTGCAGGAGACCTTGTGACTCCTTGTCTTGGTCTATGGCTTTATCTGTCTAAGGAAGCTGCTGTTTACCCCACTCCTCACACAGGTGCACTGCATCCCATTGTGTCCTCCTCCACAGGGTCCCCCTTCACTGTGTGTTCCTCTGCTGCATTTCACCACTGTGTCCCCCACCACTGTGACCCCCACCACTGCATCCCACCACTGTCTCCTCACTGCATCCTTCCTCTGCATCCCACTGCATCTTTCCACTGCATCTCACCACTGTGTTCCTCCACTGCATTCCCCACCACTCTGTCCCTCTATTGCATCCTTCCTCTGTACCCTGCTACTGCATTGATGCACTGTATAGTAGCCACTTTTTTCTCATTTCAAATGTGACTCTAGAGGAGTTTTGAAAAGTCATTTACATGACCATGTACACAGGGAAGTTGGAAAATGTGTGTGAACAAATTTCAACTTCCCACTGAATATTTGGAAAGGGGTTAGGATTTGAAAATGTGCTTTCAAATGCTTTGATATCATGAGTGTTTTCTTTAGCAACTGAAGGACTTGAGTTTTAAGCCTTACAGGAAAGGTTTTATGTTGTTAAAAGTGACTTGACCCGCGGATGTGACGTGAGTCCCATGAAATTCAAACATTCATAATCCCTGCTCCTCAGGAGCCCAAGGAAACATAGTGAGACCTTGTCTCCAAAATATTAAGACAGACTGAAGAAACTAATAGTTACATTTTCATCAGACAAAGCCCACTTCCTTTCTGATGTTCTTTAAGGGGAAATGAGAGAAGGTCGATTAAATACGCCTCTCAATGCTCCATCCATCCATTTCCTATAATAACTTCTCCAACCAGTGTGTGAAAGCCTAGCTGTGTCCCCACGGGTTTGTGCACAGGATGGACGAGTTGTGTCAATTTGTCTGTTCTCACACCCAGATCAGGGTTGCATAGTTCTGTGAGGTGTGCTTGGGAGTCTAAGACTGGAATGCTGGAGAAATTCCAGAGGCGATTGGTAAACACAGCAGTTAGCTTCTCTCAGTGATTCCAGAACTCAGATTTAAGTGGGGAGAGTAAACGCGTGTCACATAGTATGGGAAATAAAAAGAAACTGCTCGTGTGTAAGGCTTGCATTTGAAATTTCTTTTCCCCAAAGATTCTGCAGGTATTCAGCAAAGAGTAATTGACTAAACTGTGTCTGTTGACATTGTGGAGCCCTCTCTACTTACTGGCCTGTTTAAGGAGTCATTTGATCAACTAAGTGTAGGGTCAGAAAACTTTTTGTCACTTTGTAGACAGATTTTTCTTTGGGCCACCAGCTCACAAAAAATGACATAGAGACTTATTATTAATTATGAAAGCTCAGCCTTTGCTTAGGTTGTTCCTAACTAGTTCTTCTAACTTAAATTAACCTGTAACTTTTAATCTACATTCTTTTATATGGCTTGGTTACCTTGACTCTCTACTCCCCATACTGCTTTCTTTCCGTCTGTCTGGTGACTCTGCTTCCTTCTTCCCAGAATTCTCTCTCTGTGCCCAGAAGTCCTATCTATCTCTCCTGCCTAGCTATTGGCTGTTCAGCTTTTTATTACACCAATCATAGCAATACATTTTCAGTGTACAAATATCCCACAACACTGTGTGTGTGTGTGTGTGTGTGTGTGTGTGTGTGTGTGTGTGTGTAGCTTTGAAGGCCTTTTTGTTGATAGCATTATTATTGTTAAAAACAAGACTATAACATAATAGAAACCATAGCTTACTGTGAATGATGGGAGCTTCCATCTTAGAGCTTTTAGGAAAGGAAGCTGGGAAAGAGAACTGTGGAGTTGGCGACTCTGAAGCTTCTCTGCTCTCCTGTCTGTGTCCTGTGCTCTAAAAGGCTTTTGATTGTGGTGTTTACAGAGCAATACCCTAACAAAGGCAGTGTCCTTCTGTGAGATGTCCTCATCTCTGTGAGGTCCTCAAAGGCTGGAAAAGGAAGCATGAGTGTTGGAGAGTCTCTTTTGGAAACAGGAATCCCGTCTTTTCTTTCCCTAAAGCACTAATGAGCCAAGTAAGCCCTTTCTGCTCTTCACAACAGGACCTTCTCTTACAGCCCAAGAGCCAGACCCACAAGGTTCCAAGTCCCTCCCATGTGCGCAGGTCATAGAACCACAGTGGAGGCTCCTGAGTCTGAGCATGTAACTCTCTGCCCTCTGGGTCCCTGCTGTGTGCAGAGCTCCGCTTTATGACTGCAGCAGCCAAAGACCTCAACCCTGAATCCCACCCACATTGTTTTCTTCAGGAACCCAAGGGTGGGCAGGTGGAGTGAATACCGTGCTGTGTTAGGAGCTTAGAAGGCCAAAGTAATTGCTGATCAGAACCTCCTGGAACATAAGGACAACTGGAGACTCTAGATGCTGTGCTGTGCTCCTGACTTAGAAAAGGGAGTCCTGGGGTCCTCTTCCCCTATTCAGGATAGCTCTTGAAAAGCCATTTATGCTTCAGATGCAGAATCATGAGATAACCAGGCAGATGTTGGGCAGGGAGAGCCCAGGGCTCAGCCTATTTCCTGTTAGATGTTGACACTTTCCACTTGAAAGGACTTTCTCCACATGGCCAATTAGGTAGTAAAGTGCCTGTTCGCAAACTATATGGCTGGTTTTTGTTGTGGCTGTTGCTCAAACTAGCATACTGTGAGCAGAACCAAAAGGAACTTGTTGTCAAGCCAACTGAATGGGAATGCCTTTATATGTGAGCACACCAAAGTGGACCAAAGATGTTATGGGACATTCATCCCATTCATCTCCGGCCTCCTTGGGCACTCCTCTGTAGCTCAGGCTGACTGGCAGCCTCTTAGACCAGCACCCACCGTGAATGGTCCTTTTCTTCCCTCCCTCCTCTTCCCTCTCCTTCCCCTTGTAGTTGGAGAGCTTCTCTCCAGGTGCCACCAAACCCCCACGGTCCCACAACCCACGCATAAAATAATCACTCAGATGCTTATATTACTTATAAACTGTATGGCCGCGGCAGGCTTCTTGTTATCTGCTTCTTCTATCTTAAATTAACCCATTTCTATTAATCTATAACTTGCCACGTGGCTCCTGGCTTACCCGTACCTCACATCTCACTTGTCATGGCGGTGGCTGGCAGCTCTCTCTGCCTCTGCCTTCCACTTCCCAGAATTCTCTTCTCTGCTTGTCCCGCCTATACTTCCTGCCTGGCTGTTGGCCAATCAGTGTTTTATTTTAGCCTATCAGAGCAGCACATTTGACGTACTTGAACATCCCACAGCCCTCTCCTTCCCTTCCTTCTCTCTTTGAGGTAGGATCTAGTTATTAGTCTGTGCTGGCTATGAATTCACTATGTACACCAGGCTGGCCCCGATTCCATGATCCTCTTCTATCTCAGTCTCCCAAGTGTTGTGGTCACAGGCTTGCACCCCCACCCCTGCAGGCTCAGTTTGCAGCTCCTTCCCGGACACAAGGATTCTCTCTTCTTTGTTCTAGATGCACATTCCCTGGTTTATCAGCGGGGCCTTTTCCACTATGCAGAGGAATGGGAAAGGTTAGCACTCTATTCTGAAATGAGACTATGTTACTGTTTGTCTTGGAAGAAGTCTGAGCTAGCCCTGTTACTTTTACTGTTGTTATTATGATTAAGTAAAAAAGTTGCCTTGATGTGGTAAGCAGGCCTCTGCAGCCTGCAGCAGGATACTAGATAGTCTGAGAGCATAGCTAACTAAAGTGATGTTTTTAAGTGATTTTTTTTTTTAATTTTTATTTTTAAAAAGACTTACTTTGCTTTAGTTTTAGGTTAGTTTTTCAAGACAGGGTCTCACTATGCAGGGGTGAGGGTGCAAGCCTGTGACCACAACACTTGGGAGACTGAGATAGAAGAGGATCATAGAATTGGGGCCATCCTGGCTGGCCTCAAAGTTGCTATGCACACCAGGCTGACCTCAAACTTAGAGAGATTCACCTGCCTCTGCCTCCTGAATGCTGAGATCAAAGGCTTGGCTTATTTTATTTTTAACTATGTGTATGTGTGTGGGCTTGTGCATCTGAGCACAGTGTGTGCCTATGGAGGGCTGAAGGAAGCATCCGCTCCCCTGGAGCTGGATTTACAAGCAGTTAGCTGCCGGGTATAGGTGCTGGAAACTGAACTCTGGTCCTTCGCAAGAGCAGTGTGTACTCATAACTGCTGAGCCATCTCTCCAACACCCATGAAACTTTCCTTTTTAAAAGGACTTAAATTTTTAGAGTAGTTTTTGTTTCACAGCAAATTGAGCAGAGAGTACAGCTCTCCCCTGCATAGTGCTCAGCTTCCCTGCCCCATGGTGATGTCCCTACCAGAATTGTGCATGTTTTAAGAATGGATGAGCTTCCCTGGAACCTATAGTTTACCTTGGAGTTCACTGTAATTTGTGTGCGTATGTGTTGTGTGTGCACAGGTGTGGTGATGTGTGTGTTCATGTAGACTAGTGAAGGTTTGCACATGCCACACATTACTGTGAAGAGGACAACCTCAGCTTTTGGGCCTCCCCTTTCTCCTCATTTGAGGACGAGGGTTCTTGGTTGTCCATCACAGCATATGCCAGCTGCCTGACTGTGTGCCAGGTTAGCTGCCTTAGAGGATCTAGGCGTGTTCCTGTCCCACGTCCCATCTCAGTTAGGACCCTCAGACGGCGGACGTGCACGTCCATGCCTGGCTTTACGGCGTTCTAGTGACTTGAACTCAGGTCCTCATGCCCGCAGGCAAAGACTGTACCCATTGGGCTACCCCCACTCCCAAGCCCCCAGCCTCCACTGTGTTTTTAAAAAGCAATTAATTAATTAATTAAAAGGTTACTTTTAATGAGATAAAATAGATAGTTCCTATTTAAACAAAACTTTACAATAGAATGAATACTCTGATCTAGCTTTCTTAAGAACACATTTAGATGTTACTGTGGTGGGTGCATAAGGCCATTTTCATGCAGGGGTTTGATGTTCTTTGAACATCTCCTCCTCTTTCCACCTGGGCAGCAGCCGCCCAGCAGCTGCTCCCAAGTATCCCGTGAGTGCGTGCTTTTATGTGTCTGCACAAAATCTCGCACCTGTGATTGTCTCCTATTGTATTCATTTCCCCACAGACAGTGTCTCTCTGTTCTTCTTCTTCATGGCTGTAAAGACCCCAGAGAGGATAAATTGCATTTGCATTATCCGTTTGTGATGCTGGACACCCTGGTGAGCCCCATAATCCAGCTGTAGTGAATAGTGCTGCAGTAGACACTGCTGTGCAGGTGTCTGTGATGTCCCCAGGACAAATGCCCAGGAGTGACAGATATGACTGGGTCGTATGCAAGAGCAATCTGTTGTTGGTTTCTCAAAGACACCTCTATACTGATCTCCATAGTGTTTAAGCTAGTGTTTGTTCCCATTACCAGTGTGTAAGGGTCCCTTCTGTTACTTCCCAGCAAGTCTCTCTCTGTCTCTCTGTCTCTCTGTCTCTGTCTCTCTCTCTCTTTCTCTCTCTCTCTCTCTCTCTCTCTCTCTCTCTCTCTCTCACTGGCTGCCCTTTCTTGTGTGGATGTGTGGTCCTCATGGTTGTACAGCAGGGGCTGTTACACACTGAGCCATCTCTCTAGCCTGTTACTTGTTCTCCTAATGACTGCCATTCTGAGTGTGGCAAGACAGAACCTCAATATAGGGCTTTTTTCCTTCCTCCCTCCCTCCATCCCTTCCTTTCCTCCTTTCTTTTTTAAATTGAAAGTGTTATAATTAGTTCTGGTTGTTGTTGTTGTTCTTTATGTAACAAAGCAACTGTGATGAGCCCCAGAGAGCCACACCAGGAAGCCCAGCCAAGGGGCCTGGAGCCAGGTTGTAGACTGGAAGGGGAGGCGATTAGCAGAAGGTCTGCTGTGGGGGACCAGCAGGGTAGTGCTGTGTGACCCTTGTGTGACAGTTAAGGCAGAGCTGCTACAACATCACTGTGTGAGTGATGGTGTCCTCAGGAGCTGAGGACCGAGGCACATTCACTGGCTGGACAATGGTAGCACTGAGCGGAGCTGGAGCTCCCTCCCTGTGTTACACAGTGGAGGGTCACCTGGGACCATCCCGCACCTGCTTTTGGTCAGAATTGCCTCCAGTTCCTTCTAGAAGCACAGCTCCATGGCTCTGCACTCTGGGGAGTGGGTGTTACGGGCTTTTGGTTGAGGTGGACAATGTATGTGGAAGATACAGGAAAGTGCATTTCTAGCTTTGGGTGCTGGGGCATCAAATTATGCTGATATTTTTAACCCAGATGAATTTGTTAAAATAAGCACCAATGATGTTGCTTGCTGAGCTCCCTCTGACCAAGCCTGAAAGCCTTAGGTACTAGAACATTGTCTACACGGGGAAGTGTCTTCCCTTTAACTTCCTGTCATGAAAGTATTAAGTGCCTGGAGAAGCAGAGCAGGATGACAGTATCTGTATGCTGCCACTGGGATTCAGTGAATATGTGTGTCCACTATGTGTTTGTGTGTGTTTACCTACATACATATATGCATACCATTTAAAAATTACAGGCATCATGAGATCTAAACATTTTCTCTTTTATTTTTATCCTATACGTATGGGTGCTTTGCCTTCATATATGTCTGTGTACCATGTATATACAGAGCCCTTAGAGGCCAGAAAAGGGCATCCAATCTGCTGGGACTAGAGTTCCAGATGGTTGTGAGTCACCATCTGAGTGCTGGGAATTGAATGGCCTCTGCAAGAGCAACCAGTGCTCTTAACTGCTGAGCCATCCCTCAAGCCTCCATCGTGACATTTTTACCCACAGTAGACTACTGATATCTACTGGCATCTTTGTCCTTCATAACCTTCTCCCTCCCATTTGAGACTTGTGTTTAGTTGTTGAAGGTTCAGACCAATTTTGTTGCATTTTTTTTAATTGAGATTATCTTGTAAATCAAAGATTCAGGGATTCTTTTATTATTATTATTTTTAAGTGAACCAGATCTTTTTCTAGGGTCGATGAAGCCGTGTTGGTTGTTCATTGTCTTGGATGATAGACACGTCTGAAGGCTGTTTTGGAGGTCATCAACAAGGCGGTTGGAAGGTGGTTTGGAGAGATACAGAGTTCAGTGCCACCTCACCAAGCAGCCTTTTTTGACACTCTTTGCTGAGCTGACACACTGCTGTGTGTACATTCTGTTCCTTTTAAGAATGGCAACTATCTGCACACTGGGCTGGGGAGTTGGCGACTGTTTCATGCCTTGTGTCGTGCCGTAGAATATGTGGAGAGATTGTTTTTTGCTAGGATAGCCCGGTACCAAGCCAGCCACATTCTTTCAGAGGTGTTTAAGGCAGACACACCCAAATGTAAAGTGCCTGGCCCAGGAAGAGAAATGCGCTGGTGTCCACAGAGCAAACATTTCTGTCTGTTTAGGCTTTCTTATGGATGGCATTGAATCTTAGCCCGCTTGTCCCGTGCTTCAGTAAGCCAGGGGAATTCAGCAGTAAACACTTAAGGATATTTTGGCTTCCCCTCTTCTTTTCCCCTCTTTGGGTGGGTCCTCCGTATTTTCTGTCCCTATCAGGGGATCAGATTGGCGTGGCTTGGAAGTAAACATGATACTCTGCCAACGTAAAGTGGTTTAGAAATGTTAATCTAGTTCAAGCCAGCTTTCCAGCCATATGTATTCTAAGCTATCATAAAACATGTACCTGCCATGCTCAGGAATGTGCCGAGGGCAAGCATCAAAGCCTGCCGAGGGAGGCTGGGAGTGTGTTTTGCTGTGTTGTAGGGTTATACCCTGACAACCTTCAGGAGGCCTGGGGTTCTGGCAAGGAGTGGCTTATAAATATCGCAGACAGCTCATTTATCCATCAGCCGATTCCTGCAGTGGTTCCTAAGTGTCCATTCAGGAGCAGGGCTGTGTCAGGATGGATGAAGGGCTTGAAGCCTGCTTGCACCTGCCTGAGTTAGCTGTCCTCTGAGCCTGGCAAGAGCAGGCAGCTGGATGGAAAAGCCCTCCGCCTGTTGCCGGCTTCTTTGAGAGAGGTTTCCTGTGCCTCCTGACCAGAAGGTCGCTGGTTCAGGGTGAGGTAAAGGCACTTTGCTTGGTGTTTGATTCTTATGTTCTCTGTGTCTGTCATGTTGCCATTTTCATTTGGTGGGACGTCAGGTGCCAGCCAGTCTTGTGACTAGAGGGTTAAATGATCTGGAATTGGTGACAGGACTTTTGTGCCAACTCATCTGTAAAGGAACAGAACTGTGTTTGGGTGGCTCCTCACATCTGTCTAAATGTTTGCTGAGCAAAAGGACACAGTAAGATTTTTAAGTACACTAAAGAATCCATGTATTTTAGGGATATAGCTCATAGCGAGAATATGGGCTTAGCAGGGACAAGGCCCAGGTTTGATCCTCAGCACCAAAACCAAGGTGGCAGTGAGAATTATATATTGTAAATTAAGGAGTAGAAAGTCTCTGTGTTAAATGTATGCTGTTACCATTTACATCACACAGTCTAAGTAAGTAGCTATTTCAGTAAGTATTAAAATGTTTTTTAAAAAAGCTATAAAAACCTGGTGTCATAGGATAGGAACAAGATGGAGTTTTTAGTGTACTGAAGCCCCAAATCACCTCGTTGGGTTTCTCACCTGTACAATCATTTTCTAGTACACACATTTCTTTATTGTCAATGTCTTCATGGGCTCGCGTGTATGACAAGGCACACACATGGAAGTCAGAGGACACCTTGTGGGAGTCGGTTCTCTCCTCCTGCCCTGTGGGCCTTGAGGATTGAACTCTGATCGTCAGGCCTGGCGGCAAGCACCTTTCCCACTGAGCCGTCTCTCGGGCTCCTCACCTGTACAAAAGCATAGTGAAGTTTATCTCATGCGGTTCCTCATGAAGTTAAAACAAGAGACAATTCTGAGCACTTCAAGTTCTCCTGGTTCCACTCCTCGTGCAGAGAGTGGCCCAGAGAGGATGTCGGTGTGGATGGGAGAGGGTGTGGGGTGCCCTGGAGTCTGGAGGTGTGGTGCATCTGGGATGCTGTCTTCCTGCTAAGCACCTCTTCTTCCCAGGTCTCCTTGCACTTCACTCTGACGAGAGAGGGTAAGATGCACGACCTCCAACGAGGAACTCAGGAGCTGCAGAGCAGGAAGGTGCTGGAATCCGATTCTTCACCCGCCTGGGTGATTGTGTGCACACGTGTGTGGTGTGGTGTGCATGGCTGACAGCGTCCCTTCCAATGCAGTGAGTGATCAGATTGTCTCTCTTTCCTCTACAGCCATCCTGCAGAGGGCCTGGTGGGCATGGACACCTTTTCCCTGCCTTAGTGTGACCATTCCAACACAAAACCACTAAGGCCATCTAAGGGGCGCCTGTGCCAGGAGAGGAGGGCGGCGTGCCCTGGCCACAGAGCCATGCCTTTCGGCCTGAAGCTTCGCAGGACTCGGCGCTACAATGTCCTGAGCAAGAACTGCTTTGTGACCCGGATCCGCCTGCTGGACAGCAATGTCATCGAGTGTACCCTGTCGGTGGAAAGCACAGGGCAAGAGTGTCTTGAGGCGGTGGCCCAGAGGCTGGAGCTGCGGGAGGTGAGTTGAGCGTGTGTCCCTGTGTGGGGATGGGTCCTCAAAAGAACCAGCTGCAATCCGCTAACATGTCGGCACCTGCTGAGATTTTAGCCTAAATGTGTGTTTAGAGGAACCTGCTATTCTTAGTGTGGGTGTGTCCTGACCAAGCTCCAGTGTCTCAGGGGACCAGTGCTCATGTCAGAGGGAGGGCCTGCAGATGGTGTGGGGAAGTGGGTTTCCTTTTATTTCCTGCGTGAGATTTTTGGGGGAGAGGTAAGAATGAGAGACTCTCCCCACCAAAGCCATTTTTTTTTCTCTTTGAAACAGTTGAGTGGGCAGTTGGCATTCAGGTTGGATGGCTGCGTCACAAGGAGAAGCCACCCCCGTTCCGGATGGCTGCAGCTGCCTTTGGTTTGTTTCTGTAGTAGTCTCCCTTAGAAAGACGGGGAGCAAACGGCAGTTAAAGTGCCCCGGAGACATTGAGAAAGCTTTTTTATTTTATTTTTTTAAGAATTAAAAACAGATAAAAAATGTATGTGTGTGTGTGTGTGTGTGTGTGTGTGTGTGTGTGTGTGTAGGCTAGAGGACAACCTTGGGTGTTATCTGCAGGAGTGCTGTCCTCATCCTTTGAGACTGAGTCACTAAGCCTGGAGCTCACTGAATTGTCTGTCTACAGGGATCCTCCTGTCTCTGCCCCCACACCCCAAGCCCTGGGACTCCAAGCATGCCATGCCTGGGATGTTTATGTGGGTTCTGGGAATTGAACTCACATCCCTCTGCTTGTTTATTAAGTACTTTACTGCCAGAGCTACCTTTCCGACCCCAGGGAGAGTGGTTACAATAGGTATTTGTTTTCTGGGCCCCATGCATGCCGTTCTTTATGGTGTTTGTTGAGACAGGGTCTCACTTTGTGACCCAGGCAGGTCTCCAGCTTGTCATCCTCTTGCCTCAGACTCCAGCCTGGATCCCAGCCATGCACCACCACCCTGTCACGTCAGGCCACCATTAGGCGCAGTGTGCTGCTGCCGTGAGAAGGGAACCTTGTGGTTTTCATCTCCCGGGCATTCAGGATGAGAGTCTTTTGTCAGGAGTCCACACTGGCGCATTTTGAGTCCTGATGACCACATGACACGAGGGCTGGTAGGCGGCAGGTGGCAAATAGTAGCGCACACCGAGTGACACTTGACCCCTGAGATTCAGACCCCCCTGAACATCAGGAAGCACTGAGGACCTTGAGATTTCACTGGGGTCCAGGGGACAGAACAGGCTGATGGTGACCTTCCACACGAGTTCTGTCCCTTCTCCTTGACGCTTCTTTCACAGGGTGACCGTAGCTCTCTGGAAGGCTTTTGTTCCTGGACACCTCTGTTCCTTGCTGTCCTTCGTGTTCAGACTCTGGCTTCAGCCTTTGGGTGGGCGGTCTGTTCAGGTTCATTCCCACGTGCTGCCAGAGGCTGTCCTCAGCAGCAGATGAGCAAACGTGGGCTGTGGATGCAAGAGAGTAGACTGAGAACAGTCCTGGCCTTGCTGATGGCAGGTAGCTAGCTGTCCTTTGTGTAGTGGTGGCATTTTTGGTTATACACATTTACACATACCTAAATTCCTATAAAAAAAAAAAAAAGTAAAAACTTCAGTTGTATAGCACCGAGGTAGTGGAGTGGTTTTGCTTTTTGAATATTCCTAGTCCCGTTGTTAACGGATCTTTCCTATGCGTTGGGATCATTATACCACGTGGTAAACAGCGATGCGCACAGTAGCATTTGTTGTGTTGAACTTGGCTCAGATTTCGATTCTGAAGCTCATTTGCTGAGTGACTGTGGAGAAATTACTGAACCTGTCTGGTTTCTGTTTCCTGACCTGTGAAGTGGGAGTAGTGACGCTTACTTAGTGGTCCTCTTCCAGTCTTCAAAGTCCGTCTGTCTGGAAATGTGGAGTGCAGCATCCAGTAATTCATAACTGTTCAAACTTCAATGTCTTTAAAAATGATTTTTACTAAGTAAAACTTGAGTGGCTTACTTAGGACTTGATTGCCACTTGGGAACATTAGGAGGGTCCAGCACTTCGGTGACAGATGAAGACTGAGTGCCACCTGCAGGAAATCATGTCACAGAGTCAGTCAGTCGGTCAGGATGCTGCCTGTCCTTAGTTGTTTAGTGAACAGACTCCTGTGGGCCTGCCTGACAGGAGACTGGGGTAGCTCAGTGGGTAAAGTGCTTGCCGCATGAGGAAGAAGGCCTGAGGTCAGTTCTCCAGCACCCACATAAAAGGCTAAGTGTGGCAGTGTATGTCAGAACGCCAGAACTGAAGTATAGAGACAGATGGGTGTGTCCCCAGGGCTCAGGGACCAGCCAGTCTAGCTGAAGTACCGAGCTCCAGATTCAGTGAGATCCTTTGTAAAAGTAAAGTTCTTGGACACATTGTGATGGTGTCAGCCTCTGGCCTGTACACATACTGCTTGAGTAAGCTCATCTACACACTCATGTGTGCACAACACACAGACACACACACACAGAGACACATACAGACACACACACACAGACACACAGACACAGACACAGACACACACAGACACAGACACACACACACACACACACAGACACACACACACACAGACACACACACACAGACACACACACACACACACACACACACACACACACACACACACACAGACACACACACACAGACACACACACACACAGACACAGACACACACAGACACAGACACAGACACACACACACACACACACAGACACAGACACACACACACACACACACACACACACACACACACACACACACACACACACACACACACACACAGTCTCTGTGCTTTGAATCTGGACCTGAAGGCTACATTATGCATTCAGGTAGAAAATATGAAAGGTCTTCCTTAGCATAGGGAGCTGGATTTGCAGAGAGGAGAAGTCAAGAAAACCTACCGCCCAGGCTGGGGGTGGTGGTGGTGAAGAGGTGGCTGAGGGTTGGGGTGGGGTGGGGGGCTGGGTGTGTGTGTGTGTGTGTGTGTGTGTGTGTGTGTGTGTGTGTGTGAAGTGCAAAGGCATCTCTCCTGCCTACCTACCAGCAAAGCTCTGGGGAGCAGTGGGAGGTGAGGTGTGTTGGGACGAGCATGCAGTTCCTCTCTGCCAACCCTGGCTTCCTTCTGAGAGGTCAAAGGGCAACCCAGATGATCCTACAACTACCTGTCAGGAGGATAAAGGGGGTAATTCTTAGGCTCCCATCAAGTGTGCATTGTTGTGTGATTGAAATCTCAGCGCCCAGGTGCGGTTCTGCTCTCACACTGGCGTTGTGCTGACTGCACTTGATGAGTCTGTCACCTCTGAGCAAATCACTTTCTCTTTGCGGCTTCCACTTTCATCCTGTGACAGATGACGCTGGAGCTATGGCCCTTCCTAGGCAATCCTAGCTCCTCCTGAATTAAAGGAGAGAGAACAAGTTCTGTGCATGCCTCCAACAGAAATGTCTTCCACCCAAACGGGATGCAGGAGTGGTTAAAAACAGGACTGAGCCTCCTCAAACTGGCCTTGTGTTGTTATGGGTACCTATTGCCCAGTTTAGCCTCTTTTTCTTTTTCAAGCTTGTGTTTTATCCAAAGCTATCAGCTGTGGCATTAATCATCCTGGCTGGCTGTTTTCATGTGTAAAGATTTCAGAGATGCAGGCATGGACTCAACCTGCATTTCCCATCAAAGGAAGGTGAGCTTACATTACAGAGGGGTGGGGCTTGATTGATGTCAATCTACTTGCACTTGGTAACAACTGTGATTCTCTGATGTAGGGACTATTTGATTGACAGGAAAACCTCATCCCCAACCTGTGGGGTCTAACTCTGTCCTGTAACCACAGCTGGGATTTTAAAATGATCAGCACAGGGGCTGATGAGACCTGTTACTTTATTTTCTGTTGCTGTAATGAAACACCGACTGAAAGCATCTTGTCGGGCAGAGGGTGTGTTTCATCTTACACTGTACAGTCCATTATCTAGGGTAGCCTGTTAGGAGCTCAAGGCAGAAACCTGGAGGCAGAAACTGAAGCAGAGGTCATGGAGGGGTGCTGTTCCCTGGCTTGCTCGGTCTGCTTTTGTATACAGCCTAGAACCACCTGCCCAGGAATGGTACTGCCACAGTGGGTTAATCATTAATCAAGAAAATGTCCCACAGATATGCCCAGCGTCAGTCTGGTGTAAACATTTCCTCAGTGAAGATCCCAGGTATGTCTAGGATTGTGTCAAGTTCAAACAAACAAACAAACAAACAAACAAACAAACAAACACAGAAACCTAAAACAGATGGCTCCCTGAGTAAAGAAAGGGACTTGCCACCAAGCTTGACAAATGAGTTGATCCCTGAAACCACACAGTAGAAAGAGAGAACTAATGCTTACAAATTGTCCTCTGACCTTCACGTGTGCACCGTGGCGCACACACACACACACACACACACACACACACACACGCACGCACACACACACACACACACGCACGCGCACACACACACACACACACACATGCACATGCACATGCACACACACACACCATTTTAAGTATCAATACTGAGTGGGAGTCGGCTGAGAGTAAGTTGTGGGGGATGTTATGGCCTTTGAACTTTTGTGTTGACTTCTTGTCTCGTCAATATTATAATTGGAAATCTTAGCTAGCTTACTGCCTGGCCTCTACTGTAGTGATAACTGTACCTTCATTTTAGTAGGAACAGAGGTGGTTATTTCTCAACCTTGGCTCTTAAGTCTTTCTCATTGGGTGTGTAATGAGAGAGTCACACTGCCTCAGGAGACTGCCTGCTTGGCTATGATCTTGACTGGCTTCATGGGTCATTGTTACAGCTGCAGCTTCTTTTCCTGTATTTTCATGAAGACATTGGCTGTAAGAATAAGGTTGGTCCCCTCGTTAGTTATACATATGCTCTAGAGTCCCCAGACCTGCCCAGTACAAAGACTGGGTGCATACAAGATGGTCTTACAGTTCTCCAGCTGTGGAGGGCATTGGCTTATTTTCCAGAGTCACTGGAATGTAGCACGAAGAGCTGCCCAGAGCTTGCTCTATGGCTGCATCTGAAGTATCTCATGCCTGAGAGAAGCCTTCAGCGCTTGTACATAGCTCCTTTCTTTTTCTCAGGTGGGGCCATACCAACTCTGCTTCTTGATTGACAGCTGAAATACTGGGCGAGGCAGGCTGCCTGTTGGAGCTTAATGCGAGATCTTCTAAACTTTTGCTTCTGGCTGATTACCTCTTCAGAATGCCTGCATTAAGATCAAGGCTCTAATCCCTTGTAATTGCCAGGACGGCATGTGTGACCCTCACAGATGGCATTAAAGCCATGCCATGGGTCACAAAACTGGAGCAACCAAACCCTCAACAATCATCTGCTGTGAATAGTTAGTGTGTGCAATTACATCATCTCATTATAAATGAATGGAAGAGGGGTGGAGATGTAGCTTAGGGGTAGGGTACTTGTCTGCTGTGTGCGAGGTGTGGGATTTGATCCCCAGCACCATAGTAAGAAGGAATCGTATCAACAATACCCTGAACTATTTTTAACACGTTTTCTTTGGAGCACTCGGAGGTGCATAGCGGAATCAGAAGGGACAGGATTCCCCACAGACCCGGCTCTGTCTCCTGTTTTTCTTACCACCGGATGGTGTCTGGAAGAGCAACTCAAGAAAGGACTTGCTTGGGCTCCTGCTTGAAGGGATAGACTGCATTATGGGGGAAGGCATGTCAGCATGAATGAGCCAGTCACATTGCCTCCACAGCCAAGTAGAGAGCAGTCAGGAAGCAGGGTGGGCCAGTAAAACTTCAAGGCCCACCCCCAGTGACCCATATCCTCCATCAAGCGTCCCCTCCTACATATCCTACAACTTTCTCCAAGACAGCGCCACCAGCTGGGGATTGAGCTTATGGGGACATTCCATACTCAGGTCATGGCACTAGCTGCCCTCCATTCTATTTAAAGGTCTTCATTCCCTGGGATCTTTCCACTGTCATTACCATGAACACTGACACTGTGGCAAACCCGTCTGCCATTGCAAAAATGAGCTGGCATCTTAGTACACATAGATATTTACACTTCTGTTAAAATGCAAAACTCCAAATAAACCCAGGAGGTGCTCACATGAAAATGTCATCCTCCCATGCCTCTCCCTACGCTCTTCCATTTCAGCTGGTTCCTAGTAACTGACTCAGAGCTACAGTTCTTCTCTCTGGGAACCGGTTTTTACTGCCTTCTTTCTTCCTCATTATAGAACTCAAGGCACCAGAGCCGAGGCCTTAAAACTAAAATACAACATGGGATTTATGCCCAGAGGTACCCAAGGGTCAGCCAGGTCTGCTTTATGTTTGGTGCATTAGACAGAAAGCTGGCATTCTAGGCCTTTCCTCGGGGGAATGAGGTTCCTTCAATAGTGGGAGAGGTTTGTAAGCATCAGCCATATTTCACACAACCACATGGCAATGTTTAGTGGTGAAGCCTGTGGGACCAAACTGAGCTGAACTTTAAGCTGGGCATGCGCAGCTGTGCTGGTGGGAGAGACGGCCCCTTGGACCTGGCTTGGAGGGTGGGTTTGTTATTGCTTGCTACACAGCTCGTTGGACTGAGACTATTGGCCTGATTACATTTCCCGTGATGCAACTTGTAGAGATGTGGCTGGATAAACCCGTGCTGTACCATAACCTAAACAAAAGCCATGTCAGAAGCTGGGGCTGAATCTTTCCACTCCAGTGTGGAAACAGATCCAGAGGAGAGGTGAGAGGAGTCAGTGGGAATGGAGGAGGCTTCATTGGGCACAACTTATAAAACCAGGATGAAGCTGGAAATCTCCCGAATGGGCTCTCTTTCCTGCAAGGTAACGCAGCCCAACGTTTTAAATTAGGATGGCACAGAGGTGTGCTGCAGACATGTTCAAGGACAGTTTAGCTTGAGCTAGGAACCCCCATGGCCCCCAAACCTTTTTGAAAATTTTTTATTAACTTATATACAAGATGCCAGGCTTCATGGTGGCATTCTGAGGTGTGTTCTATACTTCACCGTGTTTACTCTCCCTCATTCCCCCATCCCCTGACATCCCTCCACTTGTCCAGTGGAACTGCTGGGACTGTGGGAGTGAGTCACCACACCCAGCTTGTCATGGTGGTGGGTTTGAACCTAGAGCCTTGCACATGTCGGACAAGTACTCAACCAACTGACCTGCAGCCACAGCTCCCATATATCTCTGTGTAGGTACGTATACCTATGTACACGTCTTTATATACATATCTTAGGATGCACATATGAAAGAAAAGGTTGTAGCTGTAAGTTTTTCCAGTCCTACCCCGCCCCATGGTCAGGATGAAACTCTCCCAACCTTCATCCCACCGCTAAGTCCCAAGTAAACATACAGAGGCTTATATTACTAACAAAGTATATGGCCTGTGGGTCAGGCTTCTTGCTAACTAGATTTTATAACGTAACTCAACCCATTTCTATTAATCTACCTGTTGCCACGTGTTCCGTGGCTTTGTCCATGACCCATTTCCCATTGCTCCTTGGATGGCGGTTTGGCGCCTCCTCGACTCCACCCTTCTTCATCCTGTCTCTAGTTTGAGTGCCGCCTAACCTCATCCTGCCCTGCCATAGGCCAAACGGCTTTATTATCAACCAGTCAGAGCAACACATATTCACAGCGCACAGAAAGACATCCACAGCAAAAAGTGACATTTGTCTTTCTGGGTCTGGTTTATCTTGCTTAATATGCTCTTCAACTCCATCTACTTCCTGACACAGCCATTCTTTCTATGACTCAGTTAAACCCTGTGAAGCTCTGAGAAACCACATCTCCTTGACCTGTTTACGGGTTTCTCTGTTGAGTGACACCCAGACTGATTCTGTAAGTCGGCTGCTGTGGACCTCCATCCTCGGCGTGAGTGACAGGTGTCTCTGTGGCCTGCTGACTTCAGTCCCTCCAGCTACATCCCCGGGTCACAGGGCAGTGTCTCGATGCTGGCTTCCGCGGACTCCACTTGCAGGTCCGCGCCGTCGGTGGGTCTGGCCCTCCCACCCTGCCAGCATCTGTCCTAGTTTTCATAAGTGTCATCTCAACAGGGCTGAGGTGGAACCTGGGTAGTTCTCATTTGCATTTTTGTGCAAGAAGGTGTTGGATATTTTCCCTTGACCCACGGACCGTCTGAGCTCCGTCTGAGGTCTGTTCACAAACGCCTGTTTGTTTCATTATCTGCCTCTTTGTGCCCTTTGGAAAAGACTATATTTCAGCAACAGCAGTAACAAATGCTTACACTACAAATCCAGTTTCCATCAAGGGTTGTTCATTTTGTTATTTAGAACTCTTTACTATTTACTGTGGCTCGAGGTTAGTACTTTGAGTCTCAGAACTCATTTCTCTCGCTGTCTCTCTGTGCGTGCGTGCGTGCGTGCGTGCGTGCGTGCGTGCGTGCGTGTGTGTGTGTGTGTTGTACAGGAGTATATGCTCTGTAAAATGACCCTTCTTTGTGTGTGTATGTTTGTGTTGTGGTCTCGGTGGGAATGAAAAGACAGAAATTTAGAAGAATATAAGGTGGAAGGGCAATATAATTTTAAATTTCAGGCTAGAGATGACTCAGTGGTTAAAATCACTGGCTGTTCTTGCAGAAGACCTGGGTCTGATTCCAAGCACCAACATGGTGGTTCACACAACCATTTGTAACTCTAGTTCCAGAGGATCTGATGCCCTCTTATGGCCTCTGTGGGCACCAGGCACACACAGACATATATGCATGCAATACAATTAAACACACTAAATAGATAAATCTTAAAATAAAAATTAAAAATTCCTCCCCCAGTGGATCATTGAGTTGTTCATGTGGCTGGCTGGTTTCCCAAGTATTGGGACCATTGATACATGCCCCTGTGCTGGACATTTCTGTGGATGCTGGGGATCCAAATTGAGGTCCTCACACCTGTTTAGCAAGCACTCTGCTATCCGAGCCACCTCCCTAGCCCCCACCCCTGGCATCATTTTTCTTATTCCATGGCTCATAGGTATACTGGTCAGTTTTCTGTCACTGTATATGATAACCCGAGGCAACCAGCTTACGGAGAGGAAAGGTCGATGAAGAGCGTGGATTCAGTTTGTTATCCATATTCTGCTGGAAACACACAGAGGAGGCATGTCACAGTCGATAGGCAAGAGGGGACAAGGTGGGCTCAGGGTCCTGTGGTCCCCTTCCAGGGTGCATCCCATCCAGGCCCTGGGTACCCTGAGACCAAGTCTTTAGCTTATGAGCCTCGGGGTGGGGGTGGGGTTCTAGGTTCTAGATCTAAACCATGACAATATTGATGCTAAAAAGAACCAGTGAAAAGGAGTCATGTGACCTGCCTGATGAAGTGCTTGCTATGATCCACAGACGTGGGTGGCAGATATTAATTAGGTATTCAGTGTTTCTTGTAGCCTGTGGATAAGAATTGCAGTCATCTATTTTAAAGACAAAGGTCTAGGATTCCAAGGGTCCCTTTATGTATAGAGTCAGAGAGAGAGAGAGAGAGAGATACAGAGAGAGAGAGAGAGAGACAGAGAGAGAGAGAGAGAGAGAGAGAGAGAGAGAGAGAGAAACAACTGGAGGTAGACGGGCCACAGAGCTCTTCTGTGTGGTGACCTGTAGACCTTGACTGCATCCTCTCTCGTGTTGGAGACATAGATGGGCCCACAGAAGCCAGAACATGACTCAGTCAGCTTTATGTGAGTTCACAGAGACATCACCTGAGCACTGAGCATGGTATTTTGTAGCTTGAGAAGGTATAGACCTAAGCCTGCCTTTTGGAGCACCATGGCGGATGCAACCATTTCACTCCCTGCCAGGCTGTGGTGTTCTGGCTAGGGCCCACCTGGGATGCTGAGAAAGCCGGACCAAGGCTTCACTGGGGATTTTGGTAGAGATTGCTCTGTGGTGAGTGCAGGGGCAGCCAGCTGCAGTGAGGACAGAGAAAGAATGCCTTTGGAAATTAAACTTGGTAATGAAAACATTCTTCTGAAGGCAGAGCTCCAGGTGTGCTGTAAAGCAGCCGAGGCTGTAATGGAAACACAAAGGCGTCTTCAGAAGCAGCGATCTCTTTGTTTACACTAATCCTGAAATCCTAGCACACGGTCATATAAAGACAGGGTTGAGTGCATGAAGGTACCTGTTTCAATCATTCAGCGTGCTGTGCATAGCCAAGCCAGTTGAGGCTTCAAGTTTTAGGGTGACAATCACATGTTCATCTATCAAATGCCTCTGTCATCTGCCAAGAGCCCCCAATGGCTTTGCAGGCAGCTGTGGAGAAGAGAGTCTTCCAGTCTCAAAGTTTGGGAGGAGTTGAAATTCACCATAGTTCATGTATAACCAAATGGTACAAGGCACTGCTTTCAAAGTACTCATTAAAGTACAAACAGAGCACATGGCTTTTGGGTTAGAATCTGATAGATTGTGAAGTTTCTACAGCGCCAGTACTCTTGGCTGGCAGGGTTTGTCTTCTCAGTAAGAAATTACTCCATGGTAGATGCAAGAATTATCCTGGCCTTTGCCAGCATGCTGTGTGTCAAATCACACAGGGAGTCATCTTTCTGAACTCAGCAAAGAAGTAAGCCTTGGGGCTGGGGATACAGTTCAAGGACCTGAGTTCAGTCCCCAGCAACCATCTAAAACACTCAAGTGTGGTGGGCGCACTTGTAATCCCAGCCTCGGGGTGGTGGTGGTGGTGGTGGAGACAGGAGACTACCTGGGCTTCACTAGACAACCAGTCTAGTCTAATCAGTGAACCCCAGGTCCCAGTGAGAGATCTTATCTAAAAAGCCAAGGCGGCTAGCTCCTGAGGCAGGGTACCCAAGGCTGACCTCTGGCCTCTGCCCAGGTGCTCATACACTCCTGTACATATACATGCTCCAAGTCAGCCCCGTGCCCAGTCCACCCCATCCTTTTTCCTCGCACAAGTTTATGGGGACCCACATGCACGAATAGCAAAACTGGTTAGGAGTGCTGCATCTGGATGCTCCATGTAGGTGCATCATGCAGAGAAGAACCCGGATCCTTGTAGGTAGGCCCCGAATCTCAGAGTTCTGGGGACCCGAGTGTGGGAGGCTTGCTCTCTGGTTAATCTTGGCCTGCTTGAGAAGCACAAACTGATGTGGTTTTACCCTCTGTCTAGACGCACTACTTCGGCCTTTGGTTTCTCAGCAAGAGCCAGCAGGCAAGATGGGTGGAGCTGGAGAAGCCACTGAAGAAACACCTGGACAAGTTTGCTAACGAGCCTCTGCTTTTCTTTGGAGTCATGTTCTATGTGCCAAATGTGTCATGGCTTCAGCAGGAAGCCACGAGGTAGGTTGTGTTCCCCCTCGAGTTCCCCATAAGGGTGTGGATAACCGAAAGGCTTCTGATAAAGGGGAGGTGTGCTGGTTGATTTCGTTGTGTGTGGAGGCAGAGAGGGTGGGGTAGCTGGAGATTGTCTTCCAGTTGCCATGCACCTGCAGAATTTTGTTTGACTCATGTAGCTAATGCCAGACGTGCCCTATAGCCCCGGTAAGATGGGTAGAATTTGTGTGTAACAGCAAAGAAGTACTTGTTGGGGATGGTAAGTTGAATAGGTATGCAAGATTTTAATAAGAACTAACCACCTAATTCTGTTTGTTTACCTCACCCACTTCCCCAAACACTGCTGGATTTTGTACCTGAGGACTAAGATGCTTTTAAAGATGGAAGTAAACTTGAGGAGAAAAATGGTGAGGGGGCACGAGTTTTGATTACGTGGTGGTACATGAACGGGGCAGGAAGTCGGCAGCATGGCAGAGACTCGGGGCTGGCCATCCCGTCTTGTGTCCTTGTAGGAACTGCAAATGCTCATAATGTTTGGGTGGCTTATGATTCACAGAGCACAGCAAGAACGTTTTGCTGGTGTTAGTTTGGTATACACGGTGGGAAGAGATGCTTGTGAAAGCATCTCGGAATCACTCATCAAGGGGACATTTCTGGAGGGAGCCAGAAGCCCAGGAGCACTTTTCTTTTTTGTTTTTAAAACCTGTTGCTCAGATTTGGGCTTTGGGAATCCTAGAGAAGCTAATCTGTGACATGCTTGGGGATAGCAGAGAATGCTCCATTGTTTTTCACTGTGTGGGTTTCAGGATTGTATATTTCTCAAATAAATGACAACACAATTGAAATTTCTATGTCTCCTCCTCCTCCTCCTCCTCCTCCTCCCCTCCTCCTCCTCCTCCTCCTCCTCCTCCTCCTCCTCTTTGTGAAAAGCTGTTGCTGGTAGCTATGGATATGGCTCAGTGGGTAAAATGCCTGCTGTCCAAATGTGGAGACCTCAGTGGGCATCCCCAGAACCTGTGTAAAATCTGTGTGTGGAAGCATGGACCTTAACCCCAGTGCTGGGAGAAGGGTTGGGCAGTTTTGAGGTAGATGATTGGAAAGTGTGGCTTTTGAGGCTAATTTGAGATTGTGTCATCTCACCCGAGACAACAAATCTCTTGATAATGGGGGAATCCCGACAAGAGACTAATACCATTGGAGAAAATATGGACTAGTCAGGCCCCAAGTTAAGGTGACACCCGAGTAAAAACATAAAAAAGTATCAAAAGGAGGCCTGAGAGATGGCTCAGGTCCCACAGAAGCCTGAAGGCCAGCATTTAATTGGCAGCAGTGAATCCTAGTGCTGGAGAGGGGAGATTAGTGAGCTCCAGGTGCCGTGAGGGATCCTGTCTGAGACATAAGGTGGGGAGTGGCTGAGCAAAGACACCCAGCATCGACCTCTGGCCTCCACACACATCCACAATATATTAGAAGGAGAAGACATGGAATTCCAAAATCAAAGGAGAGAAAAAGAAATGACCTGATGTGATTCTAGACATGTGACCGAACAAGCTGGCAGCAGCTAGGCCCCTCCTAGCCAAATGAGGGATGAGTCATGAGAGCATAGGAGTTAAAGAGATTAAGAAGCATGGAGCTCCCAGCCTCATTCCCAACTGGAAGATGTGTTCTGTGAGCTTTGAGAATGTTAGCTCCTCCTTGGATAGACTTGACCCCTGCTAGGACCTCCGCAATTCTTTCTCCCATCTTGGCCAGGCTCCCCCAGCAGGGGCTCCTGCCTGCCGGGCATCTTCCCCTTATTATATCCTCCTGAAACAGGAAAGACTTTTTGCAGTGTGTTTTCATTGTAAACACATGCTTTTCATACTTTTCTGGGCCCAGAAGGTGAAAAGATGGTTTGTAAGTGAGGTGGAGAAGTTCTTTAACGAGCTACTTAATGATTGCAAGAGACAGCTGGAGAGCCCCTGGCCACTCACACTGCAACAAGGTTGGAATTGATGTCTTCCCAAGTCTTCTTCAAGTAAAAAAGGCCCTATTCAGTGTTTCAATACCCAGAACACTTTTAAAGGAAATGGACTAGGGCATAAAGTTCTTTGGCGCAAATGTGAGGACCCAAGTTCAATTCCCAGCATCCATGTAAAATATAGGACAAGGGATGTGCTACATTTATCACAGGATTAGGGATGGGGAGGCAGGCAGATCCTGGGAGTTTTCTGACCAACCAGCTTAGCTGAAATGGCAAGCCCCAGGTCCCAGGGAGGACCCTCTTTCAAAAAAAAAAAAACAAAAATTAGTCCTGAGGAACCACACCAAAGATACACAGGCATGCAGGCAGACAGACAGATAGGCAGACAGACACAGACACAAACAGACAGACAGACACACATACACACACATACACAAGAACACTAAACCAAGGATAAATAATTTTTGAAGAGTGACCCTAAAACCCATTTCTGAAATGCATAATTAACTGCCAGATGTTTTTCTTTTCACTGGGATGTGTGTGTCTTGCCTTGCTCACTGATGACTGGGGTGCTGGGAATGAAAAGGAACGCCTGCCTGTTCAGCCCAGTGAGGACAGGTGGCACAGACGACTCCTTTGCCAGGATGCTGTGGTAGCTGGCTTTCTGGGGTGGGACTGTCCACTCTGTCAGTGGTCAGTGTGCTACAGAATGTCATAGTGTCACTGCTGCTGTAGCCAACCTGCCCCTCTCTTGCCAGAGACAGTCTAGGGACACTGTGGTAGAGCTGGGGAGACTTGGGGTTGGGGGTGCTGCTCATCCCATCTCAGGCCACTGCTGCTGTGCCCCAGAGTGCCTGCTCCTTAAAATCACATCCCACCGTCCACCTCCTCCAAGTCCTGGGCTGGGAGGCTGTGCCCTTATCTGCAGGTCACCGCCCAGCAACTGGCAACAGGGTTTCTGACATGCTTCCTCTCTCCATGGGTGCGCGCAGGCCTTCCTTCAGTGTTGGAGGGAGTTCCTGTTTGGGAACAAGAAGTTGTCCCTCAACCAGCTAGGAATGAATGACACATTTAGAGCTGTGGCCTTTGTGTGTCCTAAAGAATCAGTATGTGTGACTTGTCTTGTATGTGTGACAGGACATTTAGGTTGTTACGTTTCTAGACTGTGCTGTGGCCCTTTCCTGGTGGTGTCCGCTTCAGGTCTATGGCACAGAGAGCAAAGCCAGGTCAGGCCAAGCCCTGCGTCTTCACATCAGACAGAATGGTGCTTTGGGTTCTGTATATGAGTATCCATGTGTGTTCAGGGCATGTGTTTCGGGCCAGTTTTGCACATTTTGTGAGATAGTCAAGATAGCATGGAGTGTCATTTCTTAGTTCCATCTACCTTTTATTTCCTCATGTATACATTTATGTGTGGTGCACATGCATATGCACATGTAGGTGTGTGTTTGTGTATGTGCATGTGAAAGTTCACAGTTGGTGTCCTGCATTTCCTCTATTGTTCCCTGTTTTACCTGCTGAAGCAGGATTCTCTCAGTTGAACCCAGAGCTCCATGGTATGGCTAGTGGGGCTAGCCAGCTCGCTCCACTCTGTAATATGGCTAGTCTACCTAGTCAGCTTGCTCCACTCCATGATGTAACTAATCGGATTAGCCAGCTTGCTCCACTCCATGATACAGCTAGTGGGGCTAGCCATTTCGCCCCAAGCATCCCAGCTCCAGTCTACAGGTGGGCTGCCTCATACATTTGGCATTTGTATGGGTTCTGGGGTGGAACTTCAGTCCTGACACATGCAAACAAACGCATTTACCACTGAGTCCTCTCCTTTGCCCCAACTTTGGTTTTTTGAAACAGGATTTTATTGACCTAGAATTTAGCAATTAGGCCAGGCTGACCGCCAGTGAGCCTCAGGGGTCTTAGGCCAGGCTGACAGCCAGTGACTCCCAGGGGTCTTAGGCTGGGCTGACCGCCACTGAGCCCCAGGGGCCTGCCTCTCTGGTAGCATGTGCCCTTGTGCCTGGATTGTTCTATGGACTGTGGCATTGAACTGAGTCCTCAGCTATTACCGGCATCCTCCTCCCTTGGTTGGAAACACCACTGCGCTCCCCTGTAGTTAGAGTTTTCCTGCCTGGCCCACAGTCAGGACAAATCTCTCTCACCCGCCAGGCCCATAGACGCTCAGACCCAACCAAGCAAACACACAGAAACTTACATTGTTTACAAACTGTATGGCCGTGGCAGGCTTTTTGTTATCTACTTTTCTATCTTAAATTAACCCATTTCTATTAATCTATACTTTGCCACGTGGCTCATGGCTTACCAGTACCTTACATCTCTTTCTTGTCATGGCAGGGGCTGGCAGTGTCTCTCCTTCTGCCTTCCACTTCCCAGAATTCTCTTCTCTGCTTGTCCTGCCTATACTTCCTGCCTGGCTACTGGCCAATCAGCATTTTATTTATACAGAGTGATATCCGCAGCACTCCCCTTCGATTTTGCAGTCTCTCATGTGTGCACTGCGCAAGTCTACAGCCAGAATGTTCAGGGTGTCCCTTCTGGAAGTTTTATTAGGGCCATGGTTCCATGTTCCTCTGCACTTTATTCCTGATCCCCAGTTCTTTTACCATTTTACATTGTTCTCTGATGAAGACTTTTAAGAAGATTTATTTTATGTATGTGTGTGGATATGTGTGCAGGTACCCACAGAGGCCACCAGAGGTGTCTCACCTCCTGGAGCTGGAGTTCACAGGTAGATGTGAGCCCCCAGCATGGGTACTGGGAACAGAACTCAGGTGCTTGGAAGAGCAGCAGGTGCTCTTAACTGCTGAGCTATCTGGCCAGTCCAGCTCCCTGATGGACTTTTAAAGTTGGTCAGGGGCTGGAAGTAGAGAGTCCCTCTAGGCGGACATGCATTCCCCTTGGCACGCCCCCTGCCCACTTGCACTGTGGGCGGGCACTTCTCTCTTGGTTATTGTTCCTGCCAGTCATTTTGAAGATGCAGCTGACACTGGAGTCCCATCTCTGGCGCTGTGCAGTCAGTGTGATGAGACAAGGGAAGAAGATGGCTTTCTTTAAGAAGTAGTGACCTTGGGTTGCTTTCCCAAGGAAGATGCCTCTTCCTTTGGAGGCAGTTGCCCATTGCATATCCTTTTATTGTTTCTTTTGTGGTGCCGGGGTTTGAACTCATGGTCTTGTACATATCGAGCAAGTGCTCTACCACATCCCCTGCCTACATTCCTTTTCAAGTTTACTTCATTAAGTGCCTCTTCCATGCTAGACTTCCCATGAGGCAGCTGGAGTGCAGGAATGGGCAGACCTTGACGCCTTACCACCAAAGAGCTGTTACCCCAAGCAGGTTTTCTTTCACTTCCGTGCATTTGATTGGCTGAAGGTTTATCTGCATTTTTTTTTTTTTTAAAGTTTGTGCTGTTCCCCTCTTTACTCCCTGGAGACTGTTCTGTCACTGGTCTGGAATCCATGTGCCTGGCTGGATTTCATAAACAAGGCTGGCATCCTGGTTCTGCCACCTGTACAGCCAGGGTCACATGGCCCAATGCTCAGCAAGGCCCTGAACTTGGCTTTACATTCGGGTTGCCATCTCGAAATCTTTCCTGTTTGACTGACAGGTCCTACATTTTCACATCACACCAAGCTGCAAAGAAAGAGCCAGAGCACAGCCCCTGTTTTCTTCACTTGCTCTGTCCCTGTTATTGCCTGTGGCTCTCAGGATGGGTGGATCTGAGTCTACTCTTGTGAATGTGATCAAAGAGAAATGTGCTTTCCCAAATGCAGTAGACAGAAAGCTTTTATGCAGACAGAAGTGTGCCTCTGGTCACCATTTCTGCTCCTGGCTCCAATCCTGTCTGGAAGATGTTTGGATGCGCCAAAGCTGATGAGTATGTCTCCATTTTCAACTCTAATTTCCTCATGTTTAATTGAAGAATACTGAACTCCGCACCCTCCGTTCACTCAGGTGTGTGCCTAGGCCACAGGGTCACGGGTATCAAGCTGCTTCTGGCTTTCTCTTCCTCCAGATAAAAGACACAGTCTTCAAGGTGTGCAGGTGGGTAGGTCGCTGTTTAGGGGACCTGCTGTGAGTAGAATGCAGAGGTGGAGGCATGTTCATTGACATTAGACGTGACTGTGACCGGCAAGTGGCCATTTCTGTGAGTTCTTTGTGTCTGGGAGACAGATCAAACACTCAAATGGTCTTTAGTAACTAATTTGGTATAATTTGTTTTTTATCAAAAGGAAAAAAATAAACGTTTTAAAAGCAAACGAATCAGAAACCTCATTCCTATTTCAAAGGAGTCTTCACATGCAGTGTTTGGTTTCTTTTTCATGTGTGTGTGTAAGTGTGCATGCGTTTGCATGGGTGAGTTCATGTGTATATGTCTGTGCATGCATGTGGAGACCTGTGTCTCTTTATTCACTGAAACAGAGTCTCTCATTTGAGCGCAGACTTGGTTAACATGACCGCTCTGACAGGGATCTCCTGTCTCCGCCTGCCAAGGGCTAGAATTAGTAAGGCCACTGTGCCCACCCGCCTTCTCTATGGGTCCCAGGATATGAACCCTGGTCTTCCTGCTGTGAGCACTGTAAGCACTGAGCTGTCTCTCTTGCCTGATCTGTAGTCTTTCAACCATGAAAGCTTACTGTACACTTTACTCATTAGTAAAGCAGTTTGCAAAAACAGGTATACTGTGCCTCAAATCTTTCCCTTTAACAAAGTAATGATTTGATCACAACACATTAACTCCTAGGTTATTCTGTATTTAGTGGCTTGTTATCTGGAACATCTTTAAAAAGCAGTCAAAAATAATTGCTTTTCAGAGGGCCATTATGAAACCCAGCTGAAAAAAGTTCTCAAGCAAAACTATTTTCTTTTTCTGAATTCCTTGATTTTCAAAGTTTTGTTTGTTCATTCATTGACTCCAAAGGGCCATTAGCCTAACGCTACAAGGCTGAGAAGTTTCTCGGCGTCTAACTGGTGAAGTGGTGAGGGTCTGCAGTGGAGGGCAGGTTAGGAACTGTACATACTGTACTTGTTGCAAAAGCTGAGTGGAAGATGGTGATCTGCCACCAGAGCATTTACCCTTAGTGAAGGGGTGGAGAGAAGAGAAACAAACAGGAGCCGTGGGAAGAGAGCTTCTGTCGTGTCCAAGCATGCCCGCTGTGCTTTATGGAGGTTTCAAAGACTTCCATTCCTCATAAAGAATTCTTTGGATTTGTAGGGGAGTCATTATAATGGGTGGGATTGGGCGTGGTGTTTTGATTGCAAAATGGCTTTTCCAAAAATCTCAGGGTGGCGGAGGTTTGGGGAGTCAGTGTTGTAGGGACCTTTGCTCTGTCGTCTCAGAAGGGCAGAATACTGGGATATTGAATTGGAGTGGGGAAGAAGGGGAGGGGGGGGGACAGATCTGCTGTGTCCACACAGTAAAGGATGGAACCAGAGCGGCAGCAGAAATGGAAAGTGTAGACTTCAAGACTGTAAGCCCCCAGTGTGTGGCTGGCTCCAGTCTGTCACCAGTATGCGTGATGCTCTCAAGTTCACACGCAATGTGCTGCGCTAAGTGTCCCAGGTGAGTGGGCCTGATGAGATGGGTGTGGCTACTAGTCCCTGAACAAAGTGTGTGGTTTATACACAGAGCTTTTACACCTAACAAATGGATATTTGGATCATTGCATCAAGGGCATCTTTTATATTACTTTGAAACTGACTTAAAAAAATACGGTGTGTCTGGTGTGCTTGTGGGATGGGGCTGTCAGAGGACAGCTTTGTGGAGTTAGTTCCCCCTTACATGGCCAGTGTCTTTATTCCCTAAGCCATCCGCCAGCTCTCTCTCTTACCCATTTACCAGAGCAGAACACACTTCTTCTCTTCAAAGACAGTTGACTGACCTGAGGAGATTCTGACTGACAGGACCAGTTCTGAAAGGTCAAAACAAGACAGCTTATAGGCAGGGAGATGCCACCTTGGCTCACCTTCTCCCCCAGTCCCCGCAGTTACATTGGCAGCGTGTCCTTCCCATGCCCCGCCTGACCCTGTAGGCATCTAGGTTGAGACACAGTAGTCAAGTCCCATCAACCCATCTCCTCCTTGACCCAGTTGCTTTTGTGCAATTAAACAGCCATCTATCTGTCTTAACACTTTTAACTGCTTACAAGAGAACTACTGTGGATGAACTGAGTGTGCAAGCGTTTCCCTACAAACTCTCCTTTCAGACCTTGTTTATTTATGAGCATCACTTTAGGGGCCAGACTGGAGGTCCTTATGCTGTCTGGAGAGCCCAGGCTCAAGTATTCCAGAGTTCTTCCGTATTGGTTTCAGTTTCTGCCTCATCTGATTACCCATGAAGTTTATTCCTAGCAAGGACACTATATTATTTTTCTCATCACTGATAAAACAGAAGCAACTTAAGGGGAGAGGATTTGTTTGAGGGAACACAATCCATTGTGATGAGGAAGGGATGCCAGCAGGCAGCTTTGTGGAGGCAGGAATGTGAGGCTCCTTCCCTACCTCCTCACAGGAACAGGAAGTGGGAGGGAGAGAGAGAGGCAGAGAGAGAGAGAGAGAGAGAGAGAGAGAGAGAGAGAGAGAGAGAAGTCAGACTATAAAGTTCAAGACTCTGTCCCCCAGGGAACTGCTTCCTCCAGTTATGCCCTACCTCTTGAAGGTTCCACAATCCCCAGAAACAATACCACTAGCTGGAGACCAAATAACCAGGCCCATGACCCTGTGGGAACATGTCACACCAAATGATAACAGGTACCAATTGTTTTATGTCTGTCTTCTCGGGCTGTCACCTCCCACACCCTGAGCTGCTGTAGCCCGTCTGAGAAGGAGTGAATCAGGCAAAGTTCTCCCAGAATCATAGTTTTATATCTGAACACAGTGCCACATAGATGGCAGAGTTCTTTATTTACAGGTCCAGAGTGACAATGGGATGTTGCTCAGCCATGACAGAAGCCCAGCCCTTTGGCTGACCCTGGAATGGTTGTAGGTGAAGCAGGCCTGCTGACTTGGGAGAGACGGCCAGTAGGATTTATTTGAACTCTCAGAGAGCCTCTGCCAACTCCCCACTCTCCTTCCCTGTGACTGCTGAGATGTACCACAGAATTGCTGGCATCAGAGGAGTGAGTTTTGTCAAAGAGAAGGAAGTAGCACAGACGGAGAGGGGGAGCAGGCATGTGTTTGAATGAGCCTTTTACACAGTGAGCATTGTGCACCGGTGGGAACCAGGATGGGCTTTGGTTTGAATTTATCAGTCATCTCCAGCCTTGGGCACATAGTGCCAGGCTTTCAGATGACACTAAAGAAGAGCAGAAAAGGAAGACACTGGAAACGAGCCGAGTGCCTGTGTCAGATGTCAGGTGTGGCTGTGAAAATGGTGAAGAGCCCAGGCCGAGGAATGAGAGGGGCATGCTACATCTCGCTGATGCCCCCAGCCCATCCCGTCGTCCTGCTTGCAGCTGGAGGGAACAAGGGGATGTTTCACCTGCTATTTATCATCAGCACTGAGATGAACTAATGCCAGTCAGAGCAAAGTACAGCACACTTGACCTAAAGGTGGCCAGCACCAAGCCAGACACTTGATGCTTTACTAGGAAATCATGGAGATGAAGTAATGTCAGAAAAGCATGTTTTTGAAGAGCAAACATGTTTCGAAGATGGTAAAAGCAATATTTGCTAGGACGACAAAGTATACGTCGTCGCCTAAGTTAAATGTGAAGTTTTCCTGCCTGATGTCACTGATGTAAATGACCCACTGTAAAAAGATGGGGCCATTGGTATGTCTCTGATGGACCACTGATGTAAGTTACTTCTAGAATTCTCACATCTGTTTCGAATGATAACTGGAGTGATAACAAAGAGCTATTTTGGTTTTTAATGTTCAAGGAAAATGAAATAGACCACAGAACCAGACGGCTGCAATAGAAGCCCCAGGTACTGGAAGCCAGGAGACCTCTGTCTTGGGTACTTGTTTCTTGGACAGGACTGTACTCTCCTCAAAGTGTCTGTGCATGTAGTCATCAGGAGACAATATGAATATTCTGGGTGCGCTGTGTCAGAAACATAGATGGAGCCTGGGAGGATGGCTCAGTGGTAAGAGCACTTGCGATGCAATCATCAGGATTTGTGTTTGGAACCTCAGCAATGGGAGGGTGGAGGTAGTCAAGTCCTGTGAAAGTTCACTGGCCAAAAAAGCCTAGCCAAAAAGCAAGCTTCCTGTTCAGTAAGAGACCCTGGCTCATGGCGGCGACTGGGAGAGCAATAAAGGGAGTCATAGCTGACATTCTGCATGGGCCTCTGCATGTGCTTGCGTAGGTCCGTGTATGCACACATTCACATGCAAGCACTACATATGCAAACATACACCACACACACATACACACACACACACACACACACACACACACACACACACACACATACACACTAGCAAAAAAGAAACACAGGTAGGTATGCTTATATCTTCCCACAGTATCAGAATGTATTGGATAACAAATTCACGTGTTGTGTCTAGTCCATTGGCTGAGGCTTTCAGGTAGGTAATCTGACTCTCCTTGATAACCGGCCCTCGGTAGTCACGGGCTTTTATTTCAATCTTAATTACTAACATTAACTTTCAGATAACACATTCCATTTCTCTGTCTCTGTCTGTCTCTGTCGTCTCTGTCTCTCTCTCTGTCTCTGTCTCTGTCTGTCTGTCTGTCTGTCTCTGTCTGTCTCTGTCTCTCTCTCTCTCTCACACACACACACACACACACACACACACACACACACACACACACACACTAAAACATGTCCATATATGTCAGAGTTCATAGAGACCTTCCTTACTGGAGGCAAGGAGAGATCTGCTAAGTCTGAAAGAGAATTGTAGCGTGGAGTGGGGTAAGATATTAAGAATTCAGTAGGAGAGCTGATGGGGCAGGCAGAGCTGAGGATCAAAAGCCACAAAGGTGTAGGACCATCAAGCCTCGGTGTGGTCCAGAGGGACCAATCGGGCCATGGGCCCGAGCTCAGCTAAAGCGTGGAGGACAGGTAGGAGTTCTGCCCACGGCTTCCTTGCTGCCACGGTGGTCAGTACTTCTGTGGCCATGGCAGTGATACGTTTTGCTCTTACTTGGTTCACAAAAGGTGTAGCACCCATCATTTCTGTAAAGTCTTGGGCCTGATTATTTTTTAAATGTGGTTTTAATATGCCATGCATTCCCAATGTACTTCATAGCATTTGTAGATGGTACCTTCTTCATAGTTACTTGCCATGTATGCTGCATGGCTGGTGCTGTGTGTGTGTCTGTCTGTCTCTGCTCATCCGTGTGTGTGTGTGTGTGTGTGTGTGTGTGTGTGTGTGTGTGTGTGAGTGAGAGAGAGAGAGAGAGAGAGAGAGAGAGAGAGAGAGAGAGAGAGTCTGCCTGCTTGACTGTCTGCCTGCCTGCCTGTCTGTCTCTGTATGTCTGTGTGCTCACATGCTCCAGAAACCAGGCATCAGCTTCGGTGTCTTCTCTCAGGAACCACCTACCTTGTTTTTGAGCAAAGTCTCTCACTGTCTCGCTTTAGCTAGCCTGGCTCACCAGCAAGCCTGTCTCCACCTCCCTAGTGCTGAGATTACATGTATTAATAGTAAACACCTGACAAAATCAGTCTGCAAAGAGGAAGGGTTTATTTCTGGCTCCCACTTTTGTTCATGACTGGTTGACCCTGTTCTTGGGTGGCGGTTCATCATGATGGGAGCACATGATAGCCATTCCTCTTTGAGTGAAGGAGTAAGGAGGAGGGAGGGCTGCGTCTGTGGGCCTCAAGCCCCTCCCTCATGACTTAGATCACTCCCACCATGCCCCACATCTTAAAGGTTCTGTCACCTCCCAATAGAGCCACCCTAGGGATCTTGGCCTCTGGGGACATTCCATATCAATGCTTTATGACACTGCCTTTGAGTTCTTGGTTTATGGAGGACATATTTTATGTGCTCCCTTTCTGGTTTAGTGGGTGGTTTTCAGTTCTTGGTCCTAGGCTGAGAGGAGGAATGTGTTTGTGGCTATCCCCTTATGGAATAGAAGATGGGAATTACATATCTCTACTTGACAATTCCCTGCCCCTGCCTACAACTTCAACAAAAGTTTGCTGTCTATCTGTTTGTAGTAATTCCTATGAAACTTTGACTCATCATTTTTTAAATCTAGTCAACTATTTTTCTACTCTAAAATTATCTTTGTGTTCAGGGTCATAAAAATTTTTGATGCCTTAGGAGATGCCTCAGTGGTTAGACAACCTGCTATGAACCAGACTTCAGAGCCCCAGAACCCACAGAAACACTGGGTGGCCATGGTGGTCCTTCTGTAGTCTTGACTCAGAAGATAAGAAGATAGAGGGTCCCTGGAGCAACCAGGCTGGCCAGACCAGACATATGTGTGAGATCTGGGTTCAGTTAAGAGACTCTGACTCAAAGAATAAGGTGGGGAGGGATGGAGGAAAACTGAAGACAACAAGTTTGGGCTTCCACACATATATGCAAACATACCACCCCACACACACATGATGGTGCACGCCTACACATTTGTACAACACATACATACACAAGAGAAATTTTTAAGAAAGATTTTGTTGATACTGAGACAGAAAAGTCAATCTCTAAGGATGAAAGGATACTTTAGTTACTCAAGAACCTGAGCGGGATTTGAAAAACAGGATTATAGGGAGACATTTTCATGCTGAAGAAAAACGAGCAGAGTTTTGCCAGAAACCACAGCCTAGAGGATGCTAGATTCTTGGGCAGTGACATATTTGCTGGTCTGGTGTTTTCTCTTTGGCAGTTGTTGCCACACTGGATATCTTCAGCCACTTTTGAAGATTCTATAAGGGGACTATTCATATCCAACACTGGGAATTTCATCGGTGGCCAGTGGATTCATGTTGTAGCGTGGCTCAGACTTGGGGTAGTTTTTCTCTTCTTTCTATTTTCCGTTTGAGAGCTGTGCACCTCCAGTTTCATGTGTGTAAATAGACATGTTAGTGTCTTGAAGGCTATAGGTCTGAGATGACGTGAAGACACAGGAGACACCGGGAAATCACTCTGTGTGTAGAGCCTGGGGCTGTCCAGATGACTGCAGACAGAGTAGGATGGATTTTCTATCCATCATTCTGAACAGAAAACGTTTACCATCGAGCCTTTTGGCTGGTGTGGAAGCTTCTCCTACGCTCCAGCATGTGTCTGAGGGTTGGGAGTCCAGGATGGTGCATTTACAAAAGCTGAAAGGGGCTTGGTTCTTGGGCTTTTCCTGCAGGAATCAGGGTGGGAGGGGGCAGAAGCCTGGTACCCGGTGGTCTCCACCTCCATCTACAGTCTCAAGTTTGCCGGTCAAGAGTCTGGCTGCAGTCACTTAGAATGAGCTGGAAGATTTGAACTTCTTCTCTCTTTTTATCATAGTTTCTGGGGGATATATAAGTAATTAAGTCTGTTGTCTCGTGGCTCCTTCAAACATCTATTAAGCCTGTAGTCAGTATTTCCTCCTTGCTTCGGTGTATGACTTCACCGACAGGAGACAGACCTTGTTTGGCAGTGAGGTCACCTTTAGTTAAGGATTCTGAGGAAGAGCATAGGCCCATTCACTCAGTTTCTCTTGTGCTCCTTCTTCATACCCGGTATATTACTAACGGTCCCACTATCCCCCGATTGCTAACCACATTTTCAGGCATTTCTGCTGACTTCTTGCTGCAAGCCTGGCTTGTAACCAGAAAGACGTCTCCTTGGGCAGTTGACTCATGCTTCCAGGGGTAACTTAAGCTCCCTTTCCCACGGTGGATGGGAGGTAATATCATGGACACATGATTTCCAGGGCAGGCAGGTGTATATTTCAGGCAGATGAGTCGAGTCATATTTAGTACTAGCGTAAGAGGAATCGAAGGCTCTCTGCCCTGCCACGGTAGTGCAGAGGAGTGGTTGGAGCTGGCTAATGAGTGTGCTGCATACGCCTTGATTGATCTCCGCCTGCAAGGCTGCTGCTTCCTGACGTGGCAGCGGCTGAAACCACTGGCAGCTCAGTTCACACTCTACAGCACAGGAATCTTTCTCCCCTTTGCACGAAGGACTGAAGTTCACCCTCCCTCGCTGTTCACTGTGAGCACAAGCATCACCACCACCGTCCTCCACACATGTGTCGGCCACGGGCTGTGTTTATGAAATTTCTTTTAAAATTTAGTGTGTGTGTGTGTGTGTGTGTGTGTGTGTGTGTGTGTGTGTGTATGGTGTGTGATATGTGTCTGTGCATGTGTGTGTGATGTATGTCTGTGCATGTGTGTGTATGTGATATGTGTGTCTGTGTGTGTGTGTATGGTGTGTGATATGTGTCTGTGCATGTGTGTGTGATGTATGTCTGTGCATGTGTGTGTATGTGATATGTGTGTCTGTGTGTGTGTGTATGGTGTGTGATATGTGTCTGTGCATGTGTGTGTGATGTATGTCTGTGCATGTGTGTGTATGTGATATGTGTGTCTGTGTGTGTATGGTGTGTGATATGTGTCTGTGCATGTGTGTGTGATATATGTCTGTGCATGTGTGTGTATGTGATATGTGTGTCTGTGCATGTGTGTGTGTGTGCGCGCGCTGTGTTAAGTTGTCAGGTTTATGTGGCAGGTGCTTGCTTTTACACAGTGATCATCTAGCCTGCCCAAACTGTTTTTGAACTGGATTTCTCAGTGTTCCCCCATGGTCTTGAACCCCTGTTCTCAAGTGATGCTCCTGCCTCAGGCTTCTGAGCATAAAGACCAAAGTTACACACCACACCTAGCCATTTCTGAAACTTTTGCATGTCCCAGACATCACACCTAACAACCTTAGTGGGAAGTGATTCATTTTCTTCTCTCTCTCTCTCTGTCTCCCTCCCCCTCTCTCTCCTTCTGTGTCCCTCGAGAGCACTCACTGAGCCTCCAGGTGCTGATATGGAAAGTCCCTGAGGAGACAGTGCAGGAGCCTGTGCTGTGCAAAACAGGGTCCGGGAGGACTGGGAGAGCACTGGGAGCTGGGGGTGCTGGGGGTGCTGTAGGCTGGGGGTCACTAGAGGCTGGAGGAAGGACTGTGGGGCTGTGAGTGACCTTTGCTGCCTTGTATGTACTGGGATTAAAGTTGTTTGGCACTATACCTGGCTCATATCCAAGGGTTTTACTTTTTCTCCATTACATTTATGTGTGTGTGTGTGTGCACACGTGTGTGTGCACGCGCGCGCATGTATGTGGTGGGCGTGCGTGGGCGTGTGTGCGTGTCTGTGCACGTGTGTGGTGTGTGTGCGCGTGTGCACGTGCGTGTGCGTGCATGTTTGTGTGTGTTCATGCATGTGTGTGCGTGCACGTGTGTACATGCATGTCATAGTATTTGTATGGAAGTCATAGGACAATTTGTAGGAAGGAGTCTGTTCTCACCTTTCACCATGTAGATCCCAGGGATCCAAACAATCTACCTGGCAAACACCTTTACTTTCTGAGCCAACTCCTCATATACAAATTTTTGTGTGACTTTAAATCCCTAGTTTTCTTGACTGTTCCTGGGGGCCATAATTGTGGGGCAGTCATGAATATTTCTGTATAACTTTCTTAGAAACTATAAAACTGTGTTTTCTGAGTTATGAGAGATCTTAAGGTAAGTTAAAACAAACTCATTTTTATTTTGACACCAATACCACTGTATTTTTTAGGCTTCTGTGGTCATGGTTCTCTAGCAGGCCTCTGTGGCCCTTTCTAGTCCTACAGATAGGATCAATGTAAAGAGATCTGTGACCACTGGCATAGACAGAAGTGGAGTTGGGACATTTCCTCTTGCTCTGTGATGTGTTGTAGAAACTGAATTCTTCTTTTACATGGAACCCTGGTTCAATATAGGCCACTATTAGGGAGTTTATGGTCTCTCTAGACTATACTTGGAGTCCCTGTAATTTGTTATAATTAACTCGAGTTCAAGAGCAGAGAGTGTGGGCCACGTTGGGGCTTGCCTTGCTTCTTACGCAATATTTGCTGCCATTGGCTTTTCCCCCTAGTGCTCAGGGCCCGTGTGTGTTTGTGTGCATTTAAACAATCAGTGTCCTTTTAAGGAAAGAATTACAAGCCTTTGAGTCACAGAAATGTAGTCTCCCTAAGAAGCTAGGTGTCTCTGGTGGGAGACGGTGGCCACTGATCAGGTGCTGTTGAAACTGCATGGACTAGAGCATGTGCCAAGGAAACCTGCCTATGTGTGTGAGGGAAACGTGTGTGTGTCTGTTTTCACGAGTGCACATCGGTTAGCTTGTGATTGTGAGTCAGGCCTGAAGACAGGCTTTCCCTTTTTAGGTCATCACTGTCACTTGTGGGCTGGCTCCTTGCGGTCTGTTTGGTTTTCCCGTGGTTGTTAGAGTGTTCACTTTGTACTGCTGCTGGTACAGTTTTAATGACCGTCAGCTTGGACAGTCATTAAACATAAAAAGCCTTCAGATAGCGCGCAGACCAGGTACCAGACGCATTATTATGTATGCCAGGAGTCGTGAACTGAAATTCTTCCCAAGGGATTGGAGGGCTCTGGGCCAGGGAAGGAGATGGTCAGATAGGTCTGGTTATATATGCCTGCCTAGTTATCTGGACATGGAGGACAAAACCACTGTGGGCCACCCTGCCCAGTATTTCCAGTTGCAGCTGAGAACAGCCTCTGGAATGCATGGATGATTCGCCTCCCCTGCTAACACCCAACCCCCGTCAGCCTAAGAGCTCAGCTTGTTCCATCCTACTCCAGAATCCAAGGACGGTGGCTTGATTTCCCCTCTTACCTTCCATTCTTACTTGTACAGCAAACCGTCAAACAGAAAGCCGTGCTTTCTGAGGTATTCTTCACTACCCGGGGAGAAGGTGCCAGTACATCCCAGCAAAAAGCCTTTCTGATACTGCTAGTTGTGAACAAAGGTTTCCAGCCAGGAAATGGCATCTTAAACCTTACTCAGCTTTTAGAAATCAAGACAGTACCCCTTCCGAGCCTCCGTAGTTCTGTGAAGGCTTCAGAGTGTAAACTTGTCCTCCAAACTGTGACATCCATCTTGGCTCCTCCTCAGCTGGGGAGAGAAGTGGGCTGAGCTGGATTTCAGCTGTGGAGAGCGAACAAGTAGATAGGAACACACGAAGACACTGGAGGTAGAGGCCAGTGGTCATAGCTCAGAGTGCCTTAGGCCACCTGGCTTGTAGACAGCGTAAAAGAGACCTAGAGAGTTCTCAGCCGCAAGATGAAACGCGCCCTGCAGTGCATTCGTGGGAGGCCCGGCCTCCTCCAGCCTTCCTCAGAAGCACAGACAGTGGTGCTTTCAGTTTTGTTTTTATTTGGGGACTTCAGGGAATTGGGGGGCCCATCAGGAATGCTGGGAATCAGCCTCCACCCTCCTCATGTCTGTGGCTGGCTCTGCTCAGATGCCGTCTGGTTTTGGCTTTAAGAAACATGTCACTGTGGGCCAGTCACTTTCTCTGAGTCTGGTTTCCTGCTGTCCACATTAGAAGGGCCACATGGTTGTTAAAAATCTCCTCCAACTTAACTTTTTTAGGACCAACTCTACACCATTCATATGTATCTGTCCTCCAAATCTCTCCAGCACTCATCATCAGAGGACTCACACCCCCCCCACACACACTCACATACACACACTCTTTATCTTTTCACCTGAGGCTGAAGTTCCTCAAGTGTCCTCTTTGTCCAGGAGACAGGAGCCCCAGGAGGGCGAAGGGAAATAGGAATCTCACAGGCTCTGAAGGTGTCTGCTGAGGGTGACAGGCACTTGTGCTCACACTCCACTGGCCCAACACTATTAGCAGGAAATGAGGTTAGCTAGTGTTGGGTGTGAGTGCAGGAGGGGGGTGTGGTCCTCTAAGCAAGCATCTCCAGCCCCATAACAGCCCACCATTCCTCTGCTTCCATTCACTCCTGAGCATGCCAGTGTTCTTGGATGGCAGTCAGGGCAAATCCAGGTCTGAAGGCTTTGCTGTTGTGATGGGCTCTTCCCACTTGGGGATCCTCTGTTGCTCTGGACTTGGAATAAGGGATTTGACTTGGGTAGGGTTGGGAAACACATTCTCAAAGCTTTTGAGTTCCTGGCACTTATTCCATGGTTCTGCGGTAAGACAGGCCCCGCTTTGTAGGCTACCAGAAGGCGTTTCTCCAGCAGAAGAGGCAGGTCTGAAAGTATAAAACAGACAGAAGGTTCAGATTCCTCACATGTGAATGAAAGCGGAGACGTGGGGTCCCAGCCGCACATCTTGAAACACAGAGGATAATGTTTGCGGTGTAGACTTTTAGGGAATTCTCAATACCTCTTTTAGAATGCTGAGTACTCCGTTGACTTGACTAAGTTAGCATTTAAAAATAAATACAAAGTTTCAGTTCAGAATCTTAGAGGAAGAAGGAAGTTGGAAAAGTTGTCTGTGCCATGGGATAACGTTCAGGATAAATGATGACCCCTGAGCCAAGCTTATAGCATTGTTCAGCTCCCAGTTATTATGTTTAGCAACAAGGATTGCTGGGACCCTTGTCTGTATCACCCAGAGAGACTAGCATTTACTCAATAAATGAATTTTTGCTTTACATTTAAAATCAAGTCTCTCCCCCTCCCCCAAAAAAAGGAAATGAGAAAATGTACCTTTATTCAACATATAGAACTATATCCTGATTCTTACAGGAAGAGCCAACAACTTGTAACCTAAAACCTGTCACTGGGTCTCTGCAGCCAGATGGGGTGTTTCAAGGGCTTTGAATATGAGGAATGTTTTAGCATTTCCTTGCAAGCTCAGATTCAAAGAGGTTCTCTCTGGAAACTTGGCTGTGCTTCGTTTCCTGGCAGAGGGATTGGCTGGCTGGATTTTTCCCTTCCACCCACAGTGCTGACAGGGTGGAGTATACTTCCATGAAATTATATGTTTCCAAAATAGGACCCACAGTTTTGCTTTACTGCAGTTAGAGTTGTATCTCTAACCAAAACAGAGAGGAACCCAACGGTTCTAAAAACAGAACACTGGCTCTGCTCTCAAATCCTACGGGACACCATTTTTATATTTTACAAAGGGGCTTTCAGTAAGAAAGTAAACCGAGCAAATAATTTCCAGATTAGTCCAAATTTTGTTCTTATTATTTTGTTTTCAGTCTTACTAGTAACCGCCACGGTCTCACGCAGCGACAGCACACATCGCGATGGCTTCTCAGGGGTCTCTGTGGTCTGGATGGCTTCCAGGCTGGAGCACACAGCTCTGGCATTCTGCCTCCAAGCACAAGCCTACACCATCCTACGTGTGAGGAACATTCTAGTGTTCTTCGCTGTAAGACTGGAGTCATTGTTTCCTGTCACAGGATGATCTGAATAGAACCTGCCACTTATGTGTGCTGGGGATGTGGCCCAGTGGGTAGAGGGCATCCCTAGTGTGAAGTGGCTCTGGGCTTGATCCCTGATATTGCCGACCAGGCATGATGGCTCATGCCTCTAATTCCAGGACTTGGAGGGTAGACGTGGGAGGAGCAGGAGTTCAAGGTCACCCTTGGTGACACAGGGAGTTAAGCCAACCTGGGCCACGGGAAACCCTTTCTGAAAACCAGCAGCAGTAAAAGGCCATGGATGGACGCTTGAGTATGAGGCTCAGGAGAAGTGGGTCTAGTGGGTTTCTGGGTCAATGGTCTCATCCTCAAAAGAATCTGCTGCAGCATCTTGGCTGGCCATTTTCACTTGCAGGAGTGATGTGGGAAACAGTTTCAGTTCTGGCACACAATGTGAAGGCATCCTTACAAACATTTGTACTGACAGACTGCCCCATCAGACAGGGCAGCAAAGAGCCGTGCTGGCCAGGGTCGTTCGTGGCCAGCTGTGGTCCCCCCCCCACCCCCCCCCCCCGCCTCCTCGAGCTGAGGCAGAGACTGAGGCCTGGTCCTCCCCCAGGAGACAGCATATTTTGCATTTATGCTCCCAGGAAGCGCTTCCTAAGTCCGTGCTAACACCTGTATGCCCCTCTGACTTGAAGGAATGAAAGTAAGTGGAGACCACCCACGATAGAGAAGGGATGTCACAGGAGAGAGTCAAACATTGTGTCATTAAGAGGTTGAGGTGAGCTTTTACCTTACTTCCCAGTTGAGATCCCTACCCCCACCCCGCTGCAACACACCTGGTTTGGTCGGTTCTCAGAATCCCATTGTCACTTTCTTTAATAAACCCGAAGGTTCTTAGTGGGTTTTGTTGTTTGGTTTCGGTTCCCTTTAACATGGCTGGAGAGACATGTGGTGCCCACAGGACAGAGCTCACCCCTTTCCTCATCCCTCTTTCTGCTCTCATGCTCTCAGTTTTGAAAGTAGGATCTTCAGGCTCGAAGTGGCTCGTCTTCAAAGACGTTATCTGCTTCCACAGTGAACTCTTGGCACTTAAAAGGGGTTTGATAACTTAAGGACCCTCTTACTGACTCTGTCTCGTCCCTCTAAGAACTGCTGGGGTCGAAGAGATGAAAGCTCCTCCACAAAAGACTCCCAGGCACTTCCCAAGGTCTCTTGAAGAGAAAGTTACCTGGAGTGAGCGAGGGATTGTTCCCCGGAGAACTGGCCCAGGGCCCAGGGACGCAGTGAGCAAGATGCCAGAGGGCACCGAACACAGAACCCTGAAGGGTAGGTGTAGATCTCAGAAGACTGTACAGTGCTCTAAGATGAGCAGCATCCCTCTGGAGCCCCCTCCCTCCCTCCTCAGACTCCCCGAGCTTCCTCCCAGGGGGTGCACCAGTAGGGTATGTTGTCTAATAGCTGTTGCTTCACTTTGTTCTCAGACAAGGTCCCACTGTGTAGCCCAGGCTGGCCCAGACTTCTCCTCGGCTGGCCTTGAATTTGTGATCTTCTTGTCAGAGCCCCTTGAGTGCTGGGATTACAGGTTCATGCAGCCATACCTGGTGTTGGTTTTCAAACACCAGCATTTCATGTATTGAAATAAGGCTGTGCAAGCTTTGCGTGTAGTTGAGAGGGTGCGTGTGCCTTCACGCAGAAGGGATAATGGTGGACTCTTGGTGGAGTTCCTGGGATACAGAGGAGCAGAGGAACTGGGGTTAGGATTGTGGCCTGGGCTCAGAGGGGAGACAATACAAGCACTGGGCTGGGGACCACTGCAGGCAACCAGTAATCTCTTCGAGAGAAACATGAAAACTGGGAAATCTGAATTGGGGACTTGATGCTCTGCACAGAGGGGCTCAGCATGCCAGGGGATATGACCGTGACCATCAGGATTCTGAGTGTTGGAGATCTTGATTTACTCTCCTCAAGAGTCTAAGTTCGTATAAAGTTGAGCTTCGTGTTATCCGCTCAGAATCCCACGGCGCAGATCACTTGGCTTCCTTTTCCCATGGCAAGTACTGTCACTAAACTCCCTAAGAATCAATCTCTCTTTCCCCCTACACACACACACACACACAAACACTGCCCTTGATTTCACTGGGTTTTGCACTGATCTTGATATTTTCTCCGTTAGTCTGAGCACTTTCAGAGTTGACAAAAGTGGCGTTTCATAGCCCACATCTGGCTTTGGCCGTAAGTTCTTGTGTCTCATTCCTTTCCTGTGTGCTGGGTCTTGGGAGGTAAGAGGAATCAGAACTGTGGACAGTCAAGGACAGAGCAGTGCCCACTGAGGAGTGGCCTTCAGTGGACAAGCAGAGCAAAGGTTCTCTGGGGGTTGGCTTCGGAAGCTCGATGGCGATCATTCGTTGATACAGCCAAATGCTATGGGCAGGAGGAAAATCCCTGACTGGACGGTGAAACCTGTGAAACAGTTATGAATTTATCAGGTAAAACATCAGGTGGGAGTAGAAACAAAAGTTGCTTTTCTGTCGTACGTTAGGTTTGATTTCAAAGGACTTACTCCCGGTGTCTGCTCTTCAGATGTGAGCCTAAGGTTTTCCCACCAAAGACTAACCTGTTTTGGTTTTTTGTGTGCTTGTCGTTTATGGTTTTTTGTTTGTTTGGTTGGTTTTTGCCCTGTCCTATAGGAGGGCTGGGCTTTGCTGGGTTGGGCTGGGCAGAGAGCCAGTCAGTGTCTTATCCTCTAGCAGACACTAGGTGAGGATGTCACAACACCTGTGACAGTGCAGGTCTACTTAACAACAATCAGTTCCTACCCAATTGTCTGTCTCGAGGGAAACTAGGCTTTGGGTGACCTTTAAGTTCCCAGACAGAGTCATCAGAGTAAAATACAGAACAGTTATCACCAGGAACAAATTGCCGTCATATTTACCAGATGGCATTGCAGGGCGGTCTGGTCGGAGAGAGGACTGTGATGGTGCAGCTCTGCAGAAGCAATGTCTGAGAAGCAAACTCCTGCATCTGGGAGGTCTCTGAAGGTCTGGGTCATCCTGAGAGAGCAGTTTTGAAAGCAGAAGGATCCCCCAGACCAGAGACCCGATATGTGGCTGCACGCTCTAGCTCTATTTTGCTTTTGGAAAGGGTACTCCAGGTTGGAAAGTTCAAATCATCCTTTTCTTTCTTTCTTTTTTATTTTATTCCTACTTCAATTAGATGATCAAGATAGTCACCCCCCCAACACACACACACACACACACACACACACACACACATACACGCCTACAGGCCATCTGTCAGGTGATTCTAGATTTTTGTCACATTGACAATTAAGCCACTGAAAGCAGGTCCTGTTGAGTGTTTCCAGGACATTCTTGGTCTTTGTTCTTCCTGAGGTCCCAGAAACAAACCATTAGATGAGAATGTTCTCACAGTGAACTGGCTTCAGCACCTGTTACGTCAGACAGAGGGACACAGGGCCAGAGGTCACTGTCCATCTTTCGTAGCAATGACGCCACCGGTGTCACCTGTACATCCTGCCGTGAACTCCCAGTGTGTGTGTTTACGGTTGTTCTCTCTTCCCGTAACAGATATCAGTATTACCTGCAAGTCAAAAAGGATGTGCTCGAAGGGCGGTTACGGTGCACACTGGAACAAGTCATCCGCCTAGCTGGCTTAGCTGTGCAAGGTAAGGCAGCTGTGGAAGTCCATCTGCTCCTGCAGCGTGCTCTTTCAGAGTGGACATTCAGTTTTGCTTGAGCGACCTCTGGCTGAGGCTCCCAGGTCATTTCAAGATGGTTTGCATTAAGATGAAAAGTTAGTGATTTGGGGTGGCAGGAGGGTGGATTTCTCCAAGCTGCTTATAAGTCAGCCATGCTTGTTTGATTATGGTTCGACTGTGGTTATAACTGAAGAAATAGGTTTTAGATCCAGCCCGTTATGAGGCTGCCTTTCAGAGTGTGGGAGAGGTTTTCTCAGGATTATGCCACTGTATGGTGTGGTCACATCCTGTGATGTGGATGAGTTAGTGCCACTACTTAAGTACACTAGCTTTAACCAATATTCTGAACCCCGCTGTCACAGAGCTTGAGAAATTTACCTCGATGATGCCATGTGACAAGGAAATTAATTGGAGTGAGCTTGTCTTTCAACCTTCCTAGCTGTCTCCACCCTCTCTCCATTGTAGACTGTGTTGTTTCCTGTGTGTCTATGTGTGCTTTGTATTTTAAATTTGTACTTCTGTGTACATGTGTAAGTGTGTTTTCAGGTGTGTGTAGGGGCCAGAAGAGGGCGTCAGATCCACTGGAGCTGGAGTTACAGGTGGCTATAAAGCACCACATATGGGTGCTTGGAACTAAACCCAGATCTTCTGGAAAAACAGCAAATGCTCTTAGCCACTGAGCCAGTCTCCAGATCTGTATTCTATAAATTTTTTTAATGGTAGTTTAAATGCATTTGCTCATATTGAAAATAAGAAGAGTGTGTATAATTTTTTAAAAAAGATTTTTATTTTTGTGTGTATAAGTATTTTGCCTACATGTGTGTATATATGCACCATGTGTGCAGTGCTTGGGGTGGCCAGAAGAGGGCATCAGATCCACTGGAACTGTAATTACACAGATACTTGTGAGCCACCATGTGGGTGCTGGGAACTGAACCCATGTCCTCTGCCAGAGAAGCAAGTGTTCTTAACTGCTGAGTCATTTCCCCAACCCCAAGAAAGTATATAACTTTTAAAAGGCAACTAATTTCCCTTTCAGTTCTTATTTTCTTGCTAGCTGCAGAGTTCTTGCGGTGTGGGCTGCTGGTATAGGAGCTATGAGCTGAACTTCCTGTCTCATACGTGGAACTGAACTCAAACCCTCTGAATGCTAATGTCTGGAGAGATGGCTCCCTTTGGCATTTCACTCTGGATGAAAATGCCCAATACATCTTGTGTCCCTCTGTCCACCCAAGGAGCAGAGAGAGAAGAAATAGTGGGCAGTTGCAATGGGAGCAGTAGTAATAGGGACATTACGGTAACGCCAGAGGACGGGGAAAATCCAGTGTGTCCCTCATCTTCAAACTGGGCCTTTCTTCTTTTCTTTTCTGTTCCCCTGTGTGCTCTCCCTCACTGTTCATTCATTCTGGGCATCCTGTGTGTTGTGAGATCCTGGGGGATGTTGGTGGGCTATTCTGCCTGTCTGATGAAACTTCTGTTAACTATATAACGTTTGAACCATCATTCTCCTGGGCTGAGGAGATGGTTCATAGGTAAAGTGCTGGCCTGCCAGGATAAGGACCTGAATTCAGATCCCAAGAACCACATAAAGTCGGACACATCTGTGCATGCGTTGGAGGGTAGACAGGAGGATCCTAGGGACTTGTTGAGTAGAACAGTGAACTTCCGAGTCAGTGGAAGACCCTGTCTCTTAAATAAGTTGCAGAAGCAATTGGGAAAGATACCAGAGATTGGCCTCTTGTCTTCATGTGCAAACATGGAGGAGTGCACCCACACACATGCATACAATGCTCCCCCTCTCTCCCTCTCCCTCCCTCCCTCCCTCCCTCTCTCCCTCTCCCTCCCTCCCTCCCTCCCTCCCTCCCTCCCTCCCTCTTTCTCTCATTTTCCTAACAATTCCTATTGGGATGTTAGAAAGACACACCCACAGAAATGAAAGAGGTGATTGGAGGTATGGCGTGATTGAACTTGGAAGCAGGCTTGGGTCATCTGTGCTGTTCTGAGCTCCTCATCCCAGTGACAGTTGCACACTGTCTGTAGGGGATCATCGCTGTCTCTGTGACTCCTAGTGTTGACATTTCTGAGGGCAGAGGCGTTTCTGTGGATTCAGTTTGTTCGTGCCCCAGCATACCATCGTGGGATGGCAACTGGGAAGAAGAGAATTCCTGGTATCTTGTGACATGTAATGGGTTCAGGAGGTGTGAAGATTTTCAAGGTTGCTTGCCAAGGGTGATTTACAGAGGGAATTTCCATCTGTAGATACATTTCCAGCTACATTTCTCTATATTAACCTTGACTTAGAAAGTCCCCTTGGCAGACAGATATAGGATACCAACCTGGTATACAACTCAGCAAACACACACTGGTTGCTTTTAAAGTCTTTAAATAGCCATCTGGGCTTGCTTCCAAATTTCCTCACTCTTCCTAAAAATCATCTAGAGGGGTTTAAACGCCAATACGGATAGTTGCTAGGTAAAGGTGGGGACAACAGCAGATATGTCTTGGCATCGGTCTTGTTTAATCGGGCTGCAGAGCCATGCTTTATTCTGGCTCTGTCTTCACTAATGATTGCTGTTGCTTCCCTGTCTTGTCTTCTCAGCGGATTTTGGTGACTATCATCAATTTGATTCCCAAGAATTCCTCCGAGAATATGTCCTGTTTCCTATGGTGAGTTCATTCTTTTTTTTTTTTTCTTGGTTTTTTACTTTCCTTGGAAATTCCATTCTTTATTTGAAGTTCTCTGTACTCCCGGAGAGGAGGTCTGCATGCTTTAATATAGAGACAACTGTTATGAAGCACTGGGAGTATAAGGGGCCTCTTGTCACGTCAAGACACTTTCTGATGTTTTTTTTTTCCCCAGAAAGAACCTTGGTAGCATAGGAAAATAGCAAGTCTTGCGGGTTGATTTTAAGTTTATTAGTTCTAATAGTGCTTTTTTTTTTCTTTTCTTTTGATGGAATTGGTACTCTTTTTGTGTATACAATCATACAGTCTGCAAATACAGACTATTTTACCTCTGTTTTTCCTGTGCAGATCTTCATTTTCATTCATTCATTCATTCATTCATTCATTCATTCATTCTTGCCCTAACTATTTCAGCTAGGCTGCTAGTAAGTACCATTTGAATGCAAGTGGTGAGGGTGGGCAGGGGGCAGCTCAGTTGGTAGGCGGGGGCAGCTCAGTTGGTAGGCGGGGGGCAGCTCAGTTGGTAGGCGGGGGGCAGCTCAGTTGGTAGGCAGGGGGGGCAGCTCAGTTGGTAGGCAGGGGGGGCAGCTCAGTTGGTAGGCGGGGGGGGGGGCAGCTCAGTTGGAGAGTACTTGCTGTGAGTGTGGGGCTGTGGGTTCAATCCTCAGAACCACAAAGAAGATAAGAGATGGAGGAAAATTGGTGAACATGTATAGAAACAAGTCTACTTATAGGAGCATAAAAAACATATAAAGCACAGGAATAAATTCACTCAAGGAGCTGGAGGACTCATGCACTGACAACTATAACACATTGAAGAGAGAAATTCAAGATTACACAAACAGTTGTTCTGGGGTCATGGCTTGGAAGAATTGGTGTTAAAATGCCCATGTAATACAAAGTAACTTACAGATTTAATGCAACCCCTGTCAAAATCCCAATGCCATTCTTCATTGAAATAGGAAAAACAAACTTCAAATTCATGTGTATCCACAAGAGATCCTGAGTAGCCAAAGCAGTCTTGAGCCAAGAGAAAACAGAGCCAGGGAATCGTGCTTCCCAACCCTAAGATACATTGCCATGTGTGCTGGGTAATTTTATGTCAACTTGACGTAGGCTAGAGTCATTTGAGAGGATGGAACTCCACTTGAGAAAATACCAGAAAAATTCATCCATAATATCAGGCTGTAGGCAGTGATGGGGGATGGCCCAGCCCATGATGGGTGGTATCATCCTTGGTCTGGAGGTCCTGGGTTCTATAAGAAAATGGGCTGAGCAAGCTATAGGAAGTGAGCCAGTAAGCAGCACTTGTCCATGGCCTCTGCATCAGCTCCTGCCTTCAGCCTTGCTTGAGTTCCTGTCCTGACTTCCTTCAGTGCTGGACTATGGATGCTGAAGCTAAATAAAGCCTTTCCTCTCCAACTTGCTTTTGGTCATGGTGTTTCTTCATAGCAGTAGTGACCCAAATGAAGCCACTACCACGTGGTGGTGACTGACCACAGCCTACCTCTGACTTAGAAACAGGCACAGTGACCATTGGATTGGAATAGAGCCCGGAAATAAGTCCACACCCATACAGCCAATTGCTTTTTGACCAGGAGGTCAAGGACAAGCAAGGGGGCTGGCAGAATCTACAGTCTGTTGTGTCGGGAGAGCTCAGTGTCCACATGAGATGGGATGAGATGGGCCCTTGTGTCACCCGGTATATATGAATCAGCTCCAAGTGGACTAAGAATCAGCCATAGCCCTGAGACTATAAACTGTTAGAGGAAGACAGAGGGGACTCAAGACCTTGGTCCTGGCAGTGGTTTCCGGCATAGGACCCCTAAACTACAAGCAAGTAAAAAGCAGCAGGGTCACATCATAATGAATTACCCAGCAAAGGATGTAACTTACAGAATGAAGCGCACACATGGGGAGAAAATATTTGCAAGTCATACTTTGGACAAGTGGCTTGTAGCTGAATCTGTGGAACTCAAAAGTGATAATAAGAAAACACATGACCTATTACAAAATGGACATGGGACCTCAAAAGAAGATTTAAAAAAATCAGGAGATACAGGCAAGATAGCATCACTGAGCACGAGGGAGTGTCCATTTAGAGGACAGTAGACTTCTGCTTCGTTCCTGCTGGGATTACAACAGAGAGGGTGTGGGGAGAATGGACCTGTGGCTGCCACTCTGTCACTAGGGCAGCTATGGAAGAGACAAGATCTCATGAATACACGTATGGTTAGTATCTGCCATGAACACACTCGTCTACTGAGTCCTCTCCCTTCCCTCTGCATTTGGAACAGTCTGAATCCTCCAAACATACTGAACTGCCCCAGGCCTTGGCCGTTGGGTGTCCTCTGCTGGCGAGTGCTCTGCCAGATCTGTGAGGTCAGTGTTCCCCTACCTACTCCTCGGGAAGGCCTTACTGCCCGCCCAGCCGTGGGCAATGGCCGCCAGCCATGTCCTGTTCACGAACTTGCACCTGGATAAGCACTTCCCAGCCCCCTCCATGTCTGAACTTGTTCCTCCTTGTTATTTATTTTCTCAGTTGAAATGCCAGGTCTGGGGTCCTAAAAGCAGAGAGTCTGTGGCCCACTGCTGCCTGGCACATGGTGTGTGCTGGTACATATTTCTGGAATGAACCTGTGAAGTAAAACTACCTATTCCTGAGCTGATCGGAGGATAGACAGGATTACCCCTGGGGAATCTGTTGCCTGGCTGGAGGCTTCACTGAGAGGAGTTTCAGTGGGGACGACTGAATACACCGGAAGGCACCTCATGGAAGAGCTGAGCTGCAAGCCACTGCCTCTCATTTTAGAAACAGCTACTCACCATGGTTTCCTTGGGGTGTTTTGTTGTAGTTCAGTTTTGTCCCAAGTGCTGACCTGGATAATAGGCACCAGGAATGAAACTGTACAAGAGCTACCTAGGGCAGTGCACGTTCTCAGGGTGAGATTCGCCCCATCAATCAGGGTGCGATTCCATAGGCCAGGGATTACAATCTGGGGAGAGACCACACGTGCCTCAGGGGTTAGGAAAGGCTCAGGGATGACTGGGGTGTCAGCTGTGTCTTAAAGGACTTCAGTATAAGAGGTAGAGCAGAGGGAAGAAGGCATGACCAGGACAGAGAAGGAAGAGGAGGTGTTGGGGAAAGGGTCAGCTGTCGCTTTGGCTGTGGCCTGTCTCGTGGGAGGGGTGTCATGGTGGCTGAGACCCAAGGCTTCTGAGCAGTTAGGGCTCTTGGAGCCTACATGGTGGCAACTGCTTCGCTGAACAGAGATTGTTACGGGTTCGGATCTGAGGCAAAGGGCAGATGCTGCAGATCCCAGGTTCTTACGCTTCTTTGCAGCGAATTGTCCTGAGACACATGGACTGTCATAGGAAAGGAGACAGTGGATTAAGGGGTGGCCCAGAGGTGTCCCATATCCCAACCATGGCTTGGCCCCAAGAGGGACTTGGCAGGCCTGCTGTGACCTTCTGTGGTCACCTATATAATAACTGTCCCCCAAGAGCTTACAACACAGGGTTCTCAGAGCATGCTCCCTCGGCTGAATTAAGCTCAGGTGGACTGAGGGCTGCCAGTCTTTCCACCACTACCCCTTCCCAATGCTCATCTCTGGCAGCTCCTCCTCCATAGTCGTCCATTCCCCTGTCTGGAGACTTGCAGGTATGAAAGTCTGGAAAGGAGATGCAGCTTAGGTGCCAACAGAGACATTAAAATACGATGAGCGTATATTCCTGGCCCTTCTTGTGTTTTTCATTTGAAGCAAGGTCTCAAGTTGCCCAAGCCAACTCTTAACTCACTGTTTAACCTAGGTTGGCCTTGAACTTGTGATCCTCCTGCTTCAGCTACCCTGCCTCCCTACTATTGAGATTATTGTTCTTAGATCTGCCCTCACTCTGACTGGCCCCAAGTGGATGTTTATATTTAAATTTAGGTTAAAGTTAAATAAAATTAGATGTTGAGTTCCCTAGTTGCATTGGCCACATCTTAACTGCTCTGTAGCCAGGTGCACGTCTGGGGGAAAGATCAGAAGTATTTCTATCTTCCCCCAAAGTCTCCCTGGGCAGCAGTGCTGAATTTCATATGGTGGCTGCCGGTGCTCGTGGCTGAATTGGTGATGTTCTAGGCTTGGCTTACAGCCCTCATCATTCTTTTCTGAGGACACACCCTCAGTTCACCACGCCATGACCTGTCCTGGACGGTCTGTGGTCGGAAACTTTAATACACACACACACACACACACACACACACACACACACACACGCGCACATGCACACACGCACACGCACATGCACACGCGCGCGCGCGCGCACACACACACGGTACCTGGGTGGTGCTGAGGGAGGCTACAGGGGCTAGTACCCTTACTGGCCACACAACCTTGAACAAGTTAGCTGATGGTAGGAAGCCTGGGCCTTCTCATCCCAAGGGAGAATAAACCCACCCCCACTGTGAAGAGCAAGGAGAACATCAGTGTAAGGTGCCCAGCTTGGTCCAGGGTAAATTCTCTGTAACCAGTAATTTGGTTGTGTTACTATCTGTGACTAAGTCTGTGATATGCAAATGTGAGCTGATGAATGCCACTGTCTGCATTTTGAAATGCAAGCGGACAGGATAAGCAGAGGGACCAACTACTGGTAACCCGTTTTGTATAATCAAAACCTCTTATCTAGTAATACAGAAGTTATATGCCATACGGCAAGTTCAGGTCAGTCAGTATTTATTGACCACTTCCTTTGTATTGTGAACTTGAAATGGTCATTGTGGAAAAGCCCCGTGACTGACCTCTGACTCGATGGGAGAATGGCTGCCCTTGAGGTACCCCGATTCTAGCAGGTGAAGGAAAACAGGAAATGAAATAGGATGGTGTGTAGATAACTACGGAAGAAACATGGTAGGCAGAACATACAGAAAGGATGTGAGAGGCACCCCCAGCAGAGGGGTACGTCCAGGGGAGGGAAGGTGCCGCGGAGGATTGTGGGAGTTGAGACGGGATGTTTCCCATTGTGTGCTAGGACTGTGTGGCTCTTCCCAGAAGTGTGGGCACCAGGATCAATGGAGACAGTAAAAGCCACGCAGAGCAGAAGCTTGCCTGAGGCTCTGAACTCTGAGGGGAGGAGATCTGGAAGGAATGGCCGGGTCCCACTGAACAAAGGTCCAGATGCCAGGCCCAGGTGTTGACCTAATTGTGCAAGCAGTGGGGAGCCATGGAAAGTTGTCAGCTTTCTGCTGGAGCTCTCAAAAGGAAGCATGCATTCCTCCGCTGGGGGGGGGGGGGGGGGGGGAGGCGGGATGAATGGCCCTGTTTGATCTGCCTTAGTCACTGGGTTGTCAGATGGCGGTTCCTCAGCAGAGAAAAGAACAAAGTTGAGTACACAGGCGTTGCACAGGTGTGTGGCTGTGGCACACAGCCTGCCATTTGTCACTCAGCCACTACCACACTCACACATCTCTGGGGTGTACATACCTCTGTCACTGCCCCCCCCACACACACAGGTGGAGGCATTGAGCTGAGTATAATAGCAGAAGGGTGCCTTTGGGCATTTTCAAAGTTGGAACTGGAGGTTTAATGGAGCCTTTTGATCTTCAGTTTATTCTGTTCTTTATGCCTTTTAGAATTAGCACCTGGTGTGGCTTGAGATGCTTGCAGCTAGTGTCTCAGGCACACAGCATCCTTGCAGTCTCCCAGCTGGAAGCTTGCTTATTTCCCAGGATTCCCTTGGGAGGTAGCTAGACAGTAAAGGGCTCTCAAGGATGTGAGTTTGATTCCCAGCACCCATGTCAAAGCAAAGCTGGCTTGCAATCCCAGTGCTGAGGAGGCAGAACCAGGTGGGTCCCTGGAGCTTTCGGGCCAACTGGCCTAACCTACCTGGTGATTCCAGGCAAGCAAGAGTCCTTGTGTTTAAAACAAACAATAGCAAAACCCAACCCACCCACCAAGGTGGCCAACATCAGGGGCACAAGCTGAAGTCATTTTCTGCCATCCACACAGGCACACATGCGAATTCATGTGCATCCAGAAATGCATTTGCACACACACACACACATATTCATGTGCACACAGAAATGCATCTACACACACACACACACACACACACACACACACACACACACACACGAATTCATGTGTACTCAGAAATGCATCTGCACACACACACACACATATTCATGTGCACACAGAAATGCATCTACACACACACACACACACACACACACACACACACACACACACACACTACACAAGTACATACCAAGCAATTTAATAAAAGTGCATATGGGGGGCAGATAGACAGGGAAGAAAAAAAAAGCTGTCTGGGTCCCATTGGCTGTGGTAGGAGCTGTCTGTCTGTCTGTCTGTCTGGGTCCCACTGGCTGTGGTAGGAGCTGTCTGTCTGTGTGGGTCCCACTGGCTGTGGTAGGAGCTGTCTGTCTGGGTCCCACTGGCTGTGGTAGGAGCTGTCTGTCTGTCTGTGTGGGTCCCACTGGCTGTGGTAGGAGCTGTCTGTCTGGGTCCCACTGGCTGTGGTAGGAGCTGTCTGTCTGTCTGTCTGGGTCCCACTGGCTGTGGTAGGAGCTGTCTGTCTGTCTGTGTGGGTCCCACTGGCTGTGGTAGGAGCTGTGAGCAACAGCAGAAACCGAACTCTTGAGCCCATTATTCTGCAAGAGAGAGAGAAGGAATGTGTCATGGGATGGGGGGCACCTGACCAGGGAGCCACTGACACATCACCCCTGACCTGAGTGCTCCCTTTCTCCCAGGATTTGGCGCTGGAGGAAGCAGTTCTGGAGGAGCTGACCCAGAAGGTGGCCCAGGAGCACAAAGCCCACAGGTAAGGCAGGTGGAGGCTGAGAATCCAGCCAGCCAGCACAGCATACTGTCCTACCCCTGGCCTGGGTCCTGTGGTTCCTTGCTCTACCATGTGACTGGGCTCTGTGTTATTATTCTGAGTGGAGCTTGGGGGTCGGTAGGGGGAGCTGTGTTCCTGCTTCCTCACCCCCATATTCCTTCTTCATCCTCTCTTCCTCTCCCTCCCCTTCCCTCCTCCCTCTTTAAAATTTTTTCCTTTTTAAAATTGTAGAAATTGTCATAGCCTGAGCAAAATAGTATATTTTTAAAGCAGATAGCATTGCTCACAGGGATGTATTGAATAGTGCTTTTAAGGCTATGTCTGTTAATTGAGTAATTTACCTTCTCTTTCTTTTTTCTCTTTTTCTTTTTTTGGTTTCTCGAGACAGAGTTTCTTTGTGTAGTTTTGGGGCCTGTCCTGGATCTCACTCTGTAGACCAGGCTGGCCTTGAACTCACAGAGATCTGCCTGCCTCTGCCTCCCAAGTGCTGGAATTAAAGGCATGTGCCACCACTGCCTGGCTACCTTCCCTTTCTTATTCAGTTTTAAGTAAAAGGCTGTTGAACATTAGTTAATGCCACTTTAACAAGGCACCACCCTCCCAGGTGGAAAGAAATGATTGTCGTCCCTGTCAGGAGAGTGACATTTTTGTCGACCCTGTCGGGAGAGTGACTTTTTTGTCATCCCTGTCAGGAGAGTGACATTTTTGTCATCCCTGTCGGGAGAGTGACGTTTTCCGCTGACTTTGTACTGCTGCCCATTCTTATCTCGGTTTGTTTTGCTTGTAGTGGGATCCTGCCTGCAGAAGCGGAGCTGATGTACATCAATGAAGTAGAGCATTTGGATGGATTTGGACAGGAGACCTTCCCGGTGAAGGTAATGCACCTTTCCTGCCCCTGCATGTTTTAAAGTTAATGTGGATTGTCATGGGCCAGAGTGGTGTCCCCTTCTCAGTGTCAGCCGACATTCTCTGTCTGCCCTCTGACACAGAAAGACCTGACAAGAGACAGCTTATTTATAGGACAAGGTTTGCTTAAGCTCGCAGTTCACGGGGTGCAGCCCTGGTGTTGGAGAAGCCCTTCAGGCTGCTGGTCACATTGCATAAGCATCTGGGAAGCAGAGTGAACAGGAAGTAGAATTGGGTCTCAAAGCCTCAAGACTCATCCGGTGACCCACTTCCTCCAGCAAGGTTCCATAACCCTCCCCAACAGTACTACCAGCTGGGATGAAGTTTTCAAACACATGAGCTTATCAGGGACATTTCTCATTCCAACTGCAGCAGTAAATAACTCACTTTAGGTTAAGTGGACAATTCTTCTGAGCTCGGAGGTTTTGGGGATTGATCCTCGGCAGATTAGTCTCATCTGCTCTGACGGTCATCTGATGAGTCCTTGCACTGGCATACCCCTCACCTTCACGTATCAAGGTGAGACCTGTCTTTCGTGAACCAGGACAAGAAGCTGGCATCCTGTGGACATGAACAGCGAGGCTGGCTCGCAGTTTTCTTCTCATGCGTCTTCTCTTTACTCTTCTTTGGATGTAGGGACGATTGTTGGAAAGACAGACTAAAGCATCTCCAACATGCAATCATTTTTTACTTCCCCAGCTCTGCAGAGCTGCATGTGGTGGGTGTTTTGTGGAAGACGTGCGTAGGAAATCATTAAAGCTCACCACATCCTTTGTAACGGCCCCACCTACTGGAGTGGGTGTGGCTGGGAGCATCATGGAGGCCATAATCCAAGCTCATTTTCTCCCCTCTGCTGACCAGCTCTTCAAAAGATGGAGTTCTATCAGAAACCTAATGCAGCTGGCACACCCCGGCAATCTGGGAGACGCCTGTCATTTCAGTACACACACACACACACACACACACACACACACACACACACACACACTTCCCTTCGTGATGGCGCCACGGGCTGCTTTATATGCGCTCTGCTCCCGCTCTGCTGCTTGCTTGCAATTTGCCTTAATGAGAACTGCCTGTGAGCATCGAACAGACTGGAGAGAAGTGGCCACATCTCATGAAAGGGGCTAAATGGCTCTCTCCTAGATTTGTTTAATTTTCTTTTGCTTCTCTAATGGCCGCCCTTGGTAGGGCTGTAATCCATTTTCCTTGTAGTAATGCCTGGCGAGCCCATCTGCAGCCCACTTACAGCAGTCCATATATAGCCACGATATTTCGGATCACTGAAAAAAAAAAATCAGTAAACTTTTCTCTATTTCTACCAAACCAACTTCTCTGCCTGGAAGTTGGGGGCTTCACTGTTGCTGTCATTTGCTTATTTGTAGTGTCTGAACTGTAGGAGGGGAGGGCACTCAAGCTAGTGCTGATGTCTACTTCGCAGAGTTTCGATGTGTTTCTAGCAGGTTCTTCAAGGAGTCACTTACCTACCTTGGAGTGGGGGTGGGAGCAGCAGTGCCGATCTTTTGAGAGAACTTTGCTGAGCTGCCAGATTCCCCCAATATATCTGTCCCTGCTGGAGGTGACTATCCACAGACCCCATGATTCTGGGTGACCCAGGATGATAGGTAGGAGCAAAAGACAGTAGGGGTGGAGAGTGGCCTGCTTTGAAGAAGTTTGCATAAGCAGACAGCAGAGTGTGTGGGGATAGAAAGTGAGATGGACAGTGTGGCCCCTGTGTGCACTTCCAGTTAGAGCCAGATTTCCCATAAGTGGTTCCCCAAATGTCCCCAGCCCTCCTTGGGCGCTGTCTCCCCTTCCTAACCCTCCACATACACTCATGTAGCTGCTGGCCGAGGTGCTCCCATACCTGTGGGCTCTACCCAGGACTACAGCTCCAGAACTCTCCTCGGTAGTGTGCCCAGCGTTAAGTTTGGTCTAGTGTGATGCCTGCAGCATCTAGTATGGCACGGCTGCCTTGGGCATCCCTTCTGTGTGTCCTTCCCTTCTGTGTGTCCTTACCTTCTTTGTCCTGTTCTAGGAACAGCTCTTCCCGAGTCAATTTTACACCGGACTCTGGTGTGGACCTGCAGGCAAAGCAGCCAGGGCATTCCTGTAGGGTCTCCTTTCCCTCCCTCCTCACTTCACACGTATCTTCTGTGGTGTAACTTACCTTTCAGCTTTTCTTCAGCATAGAAACCATGTTGTCTCTTCTCCCCCAGTTCCTGCCACACCCCTCGGCTCATGGAGTAGCTCACACTGACATCAGGGACAAAACCTTCTGCGTGCTGGGGTTACCAGGGTGCACCTGACCTGTTCTCCCTTCATACCTTTTCTGGGTTGACCGCCAGTGGCTGTCGCCTTGTAACGTCTGCTTTGAAGGAGGGCCCCTGTCTCTTGGGGTTGATAGGACTGCTTTCCATCTTTTCTTGCTGTCGTGACCACCACCTTGCTCCAGTGAAAGCAGGGGACCTTGTGATAGTGTCTCCAAAGTTCAGTCTTTGCCCACTGTGTTCTCATAACCCTGGCACCTAAGTATCCCACGCCTCTGACTTGCCTAAGAGCCCAGGCTGAAGACGAGGAGTCTGGGGTCCTTATCAGAGGGCCCCATGGGTGGCCAGCCAGTAAAGTCCACAAGCCTGCCTATGTCACAAGGCTCCCAGTCACCAGTAAGCATCCATAGTCAGTGTGCACAGCCAAGCATTGCTGTAGAAGGCCCCAGTGTTTACAACAGGGGCTGATGGGATAAGAATGCAGCAGCCTGGGAGAGGCAGATGCTGCAGGAAGAATCATTTGGTGTAGTGCTTACCCAGCCTGCACAAAGCTCTGGGTTCATTTCCCTACCATGTCAACTAGACATAGCGGCGTCTATCTGTAATCCCAGCACTCGGGAAGTGGAAGAAGGAAGCCCAGATGTTCAATGTCATCCTCACAAACTGCCTAGTGAGTTCATAACAGTTTGGGATATAATAAGACCCTATTTAAAAATTTATAAAAACAATCATTGAGACAGTTCAAAACTTTCAGAAATTAGAAATATATCAGAAATGGGATGGAGAGATGGGTTGGTGGTTAAGAGCACTTGCTGCTCTTGCAGAGGACCCAGGTTTGGTTCCCAGCACCTGAAAGGCAGCTTACAGTTGTCCTTAACAATAGCCCTAGGCAATCTGCCATCTTCTTTGTCTTATATGGGCACCAGACATGCATACAGAACATAGACATACATACAAGCAAAAGACTCATAAAATAAAAATAAAAATTTTAAAAATTCATATTAGAAATGGAAGACAATAGAGAGATTCAAGGAGGAAATCGAGGCAAGCTCATCAAACCCTAGTCATGGAAAGTGGGAGACAGGAGAAAAAAATTGGCAGACCACCTGGAATGTTGACTGTCTGAGTAATTCAGGTTCTGGAAAGACGGACCCCAGGGAACAGGAGGTAGTGCTTTGGGGGTGGGGCTGCCTGAGGGCATGAGGGCCAGGATTGAAGGTCTGGAGAGATAGCAGGGTGAGGGTGGGCGAAATTTGTCACAAACCCAAGTGATAGCCAGCTCTTCAAAGTATAGAGATGGATAGCTTTTTCTTAAAAAAAAAAAAAAAAATAATAATAATAATAATAATAATAATAATAATAAATGAAAGAAAAATGGAAACTAACTAAAACTTTAGTAGAAGTTCCTGAAGGAGAAACGGTCTACAAATTTGAGAAGAACCCTAAAATTGCCTCTCAGTAGAATGTGGGAAAGAGAGACGTGCACTGGGCTCCCGGCTCCAGCGCCCCGTAGCTGGGATGGCGAGCAGCTCTGTGGCTTCCTTCCTCCTAGAGGGTGAGCAGACTGCAGGCAATCGCTTAGGATGACTGCTGTCTCCCGCCTTGTAAGTGTCTGTCTCTGTCAAATGACAAATTAAATGCTATGTATTTATTATGTACAGGTCTTCTGAAACCTGTTTGTATGTAGGATGGGGAAATCAAGACAACTCACAGATGTGTTAGCTCACAGTCTTAGCATTTTTTGTGGGGTGAACGCGAAATCTGTTCTCAGTGAATTTCTGAGACTACGACGTGTTGCTGCTAAGTACAGTCACCACGATGCCCAGTAGACCCCCAAATCCGTCCCTCTAATTTAGCTAAGGCTTTTGTCTTGGCTCACATCTCCTCGTCCCTGCAGCCTCTGCTTCGCTCCTTGCTACCCCATCCTCTGCTCTGATGAGCTCCACTCCATCTAAGTGAACAGTGTTTGTCTCCCTGTGCCTTTCTTGTTTCGCTTAGAATAACGGCCTCCAGTTTCAAAAGCAGAGGATCCTCTTTGAAGCCCACACTGTATTCCACTGTGTGGCGTACATCCCACGCCCCACATCTTTCTCCATTGGTCTTTTGGCAGACACTTGGGCTGTTTGAGCTTGGCTGTTGTGATGGCTCAGCAAGGTCGTGATTGTAACAAATGCCTTCTGTTGGTCTTCTGCAGGACAACCATGGCAACAGCATGCACCTTGGCATTTTCTTTATGGGCATTTTTGTGAGGAACAGAATTGGAAGACAGGCAGTCATATACAGGTAATGTGTCCTCCGTTCTTTCCCTTCAGAGACTGCAGGCTATGCCGTAGACAGTTGTTATGCACTGAGTTCAGAGCCACACTGGACCTGGGTGGATTTCATTTCCTCAGTTCAGATGAAAGCAGCCATCTTCAGGATTGATGGGGCCAGGGGAAAATTGATATTGCTTTTCCTGGAGGTTCTGTTCTTTCCTCTCTGGCTACAGGAAACATGCATATCAAGTCTCCAGAGCCAGTGAGCCAGACCTAGAGAGTGGGAAGGGTGGGTTCTATAGTCAGTCCTGCTGATTGCCTTTGTTGGGAGTGTCCCTGGCCATTTAGATCCAACCAGATTCCCGCAGCCCTACGCCCTCTGCCTGACCACATGTAGTTGACAAGGACAAGTGATCTTTATACTAACAAAGGGATTGGTTGCCTGTAGAAGTGTGTTTTAGAGGCAATTAGTCTGTGATAACAAATGAAATTACCTGAGTGCTGTTTTTTAAAATTGTTTTTGTTGTTGTTGAGTTACTTGGACCCTTTAACCTTCTTTTCCATTTAGTACAAGCAAACCCTGTCTAGGGATGTGGGGAATGTCCACTAGCTGACTCTTTGCATGGTTGCTTATAGATTCTGTGACGGCAGCATGCCCACTTTTGTGTACCTGGATAGTCTAGCCCTGTGTTGATTGACAGGATACCATTCTTGTGTGTGCATCTGATGAATGTAGCTGTGTATCTAAGGCCGGTGATAAACGGCAGCTCAACAGGCAAAGCTGGAGTTCTCAGGATCAGTTAGGGCTGCCTTTTTAGACAGTTTCTAACCCAAACCATCCTGGTAAGCATTACTGATCTTAGATCACCACTGTTCTTATGATTTTCCTCAGCTGATTTTTGAAGCTACAGTGAGTACAGAGACTTTTAAGACTTAAACAAACTTTTAAGGGCTAGGGAACTGTACCTTAGTTGGCAAAGCCTTGCAAGGACCCGACTTCTGTCCTTAGGACCCACATAAAAAATGCTGGGCACGGTGGCATGAGTTTGTAATCCCAGAGCTGGGAGGTAGACGCAGGTGGATCCTTGGGATTCACTGGCTAGCCAGACTAACTTGCTTGGCAAGTTCCAGATCAGAAAGAGATAGTCTCAAAAACCAAGGTGGATGGTGACTGAGGAATGACAAACTCAAAGCTGTCCCCTGGAGATCCCACATACACACACACTTGAAACTACAGCTACGTGAGCACCCCTACACATGTGCTGCTGGACTGGAAACTGCCATGTGCAGATGTCAGGACCAGAAGCCTCTGAGGGTTTGTTCCATCCACCCAGGAGCTGTTCCCAGGTGGGCACAGGGGGAGGAGTGTCTGTAGAGCTTTGGCATATGCTTTGAAGGAATTCACCTGGAAGAAAGAAGTCTCCCGTCTGGAGATCCTAGCAGCAGCAGGTGGCCACTCAGCCAGGTGTCTCTGTCAGGGAGCATTTGGAGAGGGGAGAGGAGTCCCGAGAATGTGTGGGGAGCATGGCTGTTCTGGAATGGACAGGTGACCCGGGGTAACTTTGAAAACCCCAGGTAAGAACTTGGGAGTAGACTCTGGGTTCTCACCAGTGTCTACATCAAATCTACTCTAAGGAGGGGCAAATCAGCTGCTTTTTCTGCTTTAGATAGGACAGGAAACTTGAACTCTGTTCAGGAGGCTGGCTCAGTGCACAGATTACAGACATGGAGACAAGGAGTCTCTACCAGATGAGGAGCTGGTGGTCTTCTGGGGTCTCTTGATATATCTAAGCCCAGAATTAAAAGCTTGCACCACAGTGTGGCAGGGAGTGAGCATTCCAGCAGGCTCTTTTTCTCTGGGTGAGTGGTAGAATGAGGAAGGGTTTGCAAGGGCATGAGACTCCAGCAGTGAGCCCTTTAAGAAGGGCTGGAGATGGAGCCCAGATTCTAGCATGCAAGAAGCCTTGCACTCAATCCCCAGCACCATATAAACATTGTGTGTAGTGGTGAAAAAGGGGAGTCAGAAGTTCAAGGTCACCCTCAGCTACGTGGCAAGCTTGTGATCAGCCTGGAATATTTGAAACCTTGTCTTAACAAAAAAAGAAAGAGAAGAGAAAAACCACACTCAACAGAGACTGGGAGAACTTCAGTGAGCTCAACAGAATGCAAAATAGACAGATGGGGAGCTGTAGCTGGGGCATCTGCTGAAGCTTGAGCATTGAAAAGATGGCTAGGAACTGGCTCCAAGGAGAATGGGAGGCAACCAGTTATTATTTCCTGATGTCTGGCACACGCTTCTGGGATTAGAGTCCCCACAAGACCCTGACAGACCACAGGCCCCACACTCGGGTGGATTCCTGTGTTTTCCTGCCTGTATCCATGTACTGACTCAGTCCCTTGAACATCCATTAGAGAGAGACAGGTCTCTGGGAACAGGCAAAGAAAGTTTGCATGTGTATGTTTACCTGAATGATGCATAGATACATAAACAGCCATTGGGCAGTTTTTCCAAGATGGCACAATGAATCTGAAGTGTACACTGCAACAGAGCTTCAGCTGTGCATTTAAAACATGCAGGGAGCATGGGAGGTGCCTCGGCAGTGGAAAACTTGGGAGGACGGTAACAAGACCTTTGCAGATTTTTCTCCTAGCTATCCATAAAGGAAACCGCATTTCACAAATGAGTGCCATGAGGTAGATATATTTTAAATTGAGTTGTTCACTGTGTGAGTTAGTGCATATTGCTTTTCTTTCCATCTTCTCCCTAGAGAGGTGGAATATTTAAGCTTTTGCTAAGGAGAAAAAATAGTTAAATCATAATTATAAGATGAGACCTTTCTCATGGTGGATACATGGACCATCTTTGAGTAAACCTAGTCACATTTCTTTGACCCAGGTGGAATGACATTGGGAGTGTCACCCACAGCAAATCAGCCATCCTGCTGGAGCTGATTGACAAGGAGGAGACAGCACTCTTCCACACAGTGAGTCCAGGGGTCTGCATAGCTTAAGGAGGGTTTTTTGTTTTTTTAAGCTAACAATGCCCTTGCCTCATTCTCCATGTCCTAATACTTGCATGTCCAGCCTTTTAACGTTGGGACACACTATTGTCATCTACAAGTCTATACTCAAGGACTGCACAATCAAGACACACACACACACACACACACACACACACACACACACACACACACCCCTCCTTATAATATTTTAAATATGTTTACAGTGTTGGGCTGCCTTCCTAGGTATCTGGGGACCCATGAAGCCTATGGCTGCATGTTGTACACAACTGTCCTCCCTAAGGGACTCAGTACTACTGAAGTCTGGTCCTGCATGACTTCTTTCAAGAGATGAATGTTCCGACTGGCTTTGGCACTAAGATTCAAGTTTGTCCAGCATGCTACGGCTCTGGTCACAGTCTTCCTTAGGTGACTCCTAATTATGTCAGGCTGCATTTTCTGTTGCTGGTTGACCTGGATTTTTCAGTCCCCTCATAGGCCACACTGTCTGGAGTCAGTTGGCTCTCTACTGAGGTCACTTCCCGGGAGCCAAGACTGTTCCCCTCATCATCCTGACTCCAGTTGAATGACATTGGTATTAATTGTATTAATTGTAGCCCTACCTTGATTCAGTTATTTGGTTTGAAAGTTCTGGTTTAGAATTAGGTGAGAGCATACCAGTTCATCCTTGCAGACCCATCACCTTGGATGTGAAGAATTCATTAACAGGTGGTCGGTCATCTCTGCCATCTTCACCGGGCCATGGTAACTTGGACTCCATTGACATCACCAAGATTGATTTGCTTCCTGGTCCCACATGTTATGTTGTACTTCAGATGAAAGGAGAGGGGATGGGTGTCGACACAGAGCAATCTTTGTGAAGCACATCTCTAACCAAACAAATACTTATTTTTTCCCCATCTCTTCTTTTTCAAGGATGATATTGAAAATGCCAAGTATATATCTCGGTTATTTACAACACGGCACAAATTTTACAAACAGAACAAGATCTGCACTGAGTAAGTAAATGTGTGGTTCGCCTTCCCTCTGGATGGCTTGGTCCTGTTAAATTGAGTGCTTCTGAGAAGTTGTGGTCCCCTGTTTCCAGTCGTTCTTTTCCCTTGATCTCTGTAGACTCCATCAGAGGAGTCCAGAGCCAGTCAGTAGTGAGAGAAGTTTAGTGTGGTCTACTGCAGTCCGTGTGCCTAGAGAGACAATCATTCCCAAATTGACTATAAATGCCTAACTTCCTGGATGGGTGGGCCACATCAGTGCCTTTCCGGCACTCGGCTCTGAGTTCGGAAGAGCCCAGCTGTTCCCAATTTGCCCAGGTGCCCCTCCGTGTTAGATGTGGAGTATATTCAGAAGTGGGGAGCGGAGTGATGAGCCAACTTAAAAGAGAGGATGCTGCCGCTGGAGCGGCCTGTTTCCGCTCACAGTTGGCTAGCCCTGCGTGCGCTCCTGGGTCGTGCCATCTGACTGCAAATGAGAGGCCAGGGTAATTAGAGGGGGATTTGGAAGGCACTCCGAGATGGCACGCATCTGTGTTTCTTTTTAATTTGGTTCGGAAATAAAGATGATAAATCCGAGTCTGATTGGGGGCACTTCCTCGTGGCCTGACCTTGGAGATGGCGTGCCGGGGGCCCACTCTGACATCGCCTTTACTTCCGTTGATTTCAAAAGGCATTCCTCAGCAGAGCGCATTTGCCACTTGGGCCCCCAAGGTGTTTAATTTTGGTTCAAAGAGCATCAGGGATGTAAATGCAAGAGAGGAGCAGCCTTTCCATGCCCACAGTGGGCACATCCAAGCAGGGTGGAATATTGCTGGACGGCAGGTGTCGCTGGAGAAGGCAGCTGCTCAGAACTGGAGCCCCAGGTCAAGGCAGACTTTTCCCCTCCATGTTACACAGGCTCTTTCAAACCAGGCACCGCAATTACTGCTGCTAGGGTCTAAAAGCACATCTGATAGTCTAGGCCTACCAGCAGAGTTAGCAGAGATGGGTCAGAAGGGCCAAGCAAGGACATAACCATGGCTTCTGCAGACACTCATTGTATGCTTATGGTTCTATTCTGCTCTTGCCTTTGAATTGGGGTGGTGGCCTTGACCCCATCAAGGATTCTATAGCCGACTTCTGAGTGGGTATGAACCCTTTTAAGAGTTGCTGTCTTCTTTAATCATGTCTCAGCCAATGGCTTCATTGCAGTGTTCAACTTTTTATGTTTCTCCTGTGGTCTTTTCTAATATCTGTGAATACCACATGAAACACTGAAAATCAAGAATTCCTTTCTGGGGTAACCCTGCCGTTCTTCTTCCTTCCATGGCATGGGGAGAACTTATCTTCATCCTTCCCACATACACACTAAGCTCTATGATCTCAAGTCAAGGGCATTCCTCTAGAGTTTTCCAACACTTGAACCGTCTCCGTAGGCTCCATCTCCATCCAGGACTGTCCACTCATGAGTCACTCAGGCTTGTCACCCAGGATCTGCCCCTGCCGAACTGGTCCTTGCCATCTGGATACCTCCCTCCAGGGCATGGTTGTTGCACCTCTGACCTGGGCAGGAAGAGTTGGAGGACCATAAGTGATAACACTGAATTTGACCAGCTGCTAAAAACAAAAACAAAACAAAAAAAAAAAAAAAACCTTCATCATTACTGCATTATCTCCATGGTTTCACCAGAGTAAAGATATTTATCAGCAAGCAGGTAGAAGGGCAAAATCACCAAATCTGGAAAGCTGTCATTTGAAGAACTTTAGCCCAATGAGAAGTCTGGATCTTCTCTTTCATTTTGGTTTTTAAACACTGTGTGGTATTGGGATAACCACTCTCAAGAATGGGTGTCTTCTGGCTCGTCACACCTCTCTGCTGCTGTTGTTTAATCAGTGCTAAAGTACCATCTCTGTAAAAGATTTGCTGGGTTGGGCACATATCTCAGCTGTGGAATATTGCCTGCTGTTTGCTGGATTTGACCCCCAGCATCAGAACAGAGTCAAAACAAACAGAAAAGGCATCTGGCTTGATAAACATTGCAGTATGAATTATCTTTATGGGCTCAGACTGAAAAATATCATCTCTGTTTTGGAGTTTTATTTAAACCAGAAGTATGTTCAAAATATTTTCATTAGGCACATACACACAGGTTCACATAAGACACTGTTTTGACAGTCCACGTGATGTGAGGTTTTCCGGTCTTTATTTCCTCTCATAATATTTCTTTAGAAGTAAGCCTTATTCTTCTAGTAATAGTGAGCAAAGCATCACAAAAATATGGGTTCCCAGCATTTTGAGGTTGAAAGAGAACAGTGACAGGGTTGAGTTCTTATTGTTGGTGTGCGGTTGTGAACCATGTGTCCTGCGTGTGCTGTGTGTGCTGCGTGTGCAGTCGTGAACCGTGTGTGTGCTGCATATGCTGTGTGCTTTGCTGGGCTGGCCTGGCCCCCTTCTCAGCTTCCCTTGTCTGTCTGACCTTTTGACCTTTGGTCAACAATAATGATGGTTCACATTTAAAATTTTTCATATAGACAGTCAAATTCTCCACCCCCAATCAGACGACAGCCCACCTGGAGCCGGTCCTCACTGGTATGTACATGTCCTCAGTAGTTTGGGATAAGGGTTGTGTTAGGGATTTGAGGGGAGGTGAGTAAGGGTACCATGGCTGGGGGAGAATTGCTGGAAATATAGAAGTCCATAATCCACTTGCAGGAGGTGTGGTAAGTATCCACTGTGTCCAACTGAACTCATAGGCACCTCCCTATTCTCTACATGTGGTTTGAGGCACTCCCCAGTTTTATTCCAGGCCAGAATGATCATATACCTTCAGACCATTTGCTCATCTGTCCTGGTAACATGTCCCAGTTGTAAGTGCCCCAGATTCCAAGGAATTCACTGCCACAGATAGAGCCAAGCAAACTAGCCAGAAAATGCTTCTGAAATGAACCGAAACCAAATGAGTCTGGTTAACGGTCTCAGTATATTGAATGGATGGGACGTTTTTCTAATTTCCAGACTTTAGTCAATAAAGCCCCTAGCCTTTGGCTGATTTTTACTTTGTAAAAGCTGTTGTTTTTCCTGGTGATGTGAGCAGGAAGCGCAGCTGTATTTTCTGTACGTGAGTCCTGCTGCAGGCTCTTTGTGTTACTCAAGGACACTAGGGAAGAGCTGCTGTGTTTCTTTTCTACTTGTCTTGGGGTAGCTCTTTAAGGTGGGTGGCCTTCCTACTCTGCTAGATATACAGGTCCCTGGAGTCGATAGACCCGAGCACCAAAGAGTTTTCTCCATATCCAGTGTGTACCTACCCTGTCTTCAACCTCTCTCCGAAGGTTGAAGGACATTTTCCTTCCTTCCTTCCTTCCTTCCTTCCTTCCTTCCTTCCTTCCTTCCTTCCTTCCTTCCTTTCTTTCTTTCTTATCTCTTTCTTTCTTTTTCTTCCTGGAGAGATCATGGCACAGACTCTTAGAATTCTAGACTTGAGCCACATGGGAAATCCTTAGCCCATGGCTGTTGCTGATGTTCATGGTCATGGCATTACTATCAGAGTAACAGAAACCAAACTAGAATACCTATGTTGTGGCATTTATTTCTATGTTAGCAGATCTGGGGGGGAAATGTTTAATATTAAAATGAATACCTGAGAATTGGACATTGATGTAGCTCAGTAGTTGAGCATTTGTCTAGCATGTGAAGGATGAGAGGCCTTAGATGGATCCATCCTAACATGCTCCTTTGTCAAAGAAAAGAATAAATTAAATAATATAATCCAGAAACAGCATTTGAAAAATTAGCTATTATTGGATTTTCACTGTATACTTAACCCAGTTCATAAACTCACTTAATTTAAAAAGGCCTGAGCAGAAGGCGGCTGTAAACCAACCTTCTCTGTGCTTCTGTTTCTCATGTCAGTGTTTCCTGTCCTCACTTTACGTTCATAAAGCGGACAGTCCTTCCTTCCCCACCATAGAAAATTTTAGTTGAATTATGGGTTGTCAGCAGAAGGAAGACTATTTTGAAATTGCAACTCTAAAATCAGCCACCAGAACTTCTGGGATTATTTAGAAGTGTGAGCAGAGCCTTTTCCTTGGCACCTGAATTCTCTCAGTTCATTTCAATGCTTTTCTTCTCTGATTCCTGTTGAGGTTTTTTGTTGTTGTTGTTGTTTTGTTTGTTTTTTTTTTGTTTTTGTTTTTGTTTTTGGTTTTTCAAGATAGGGTTTCTCTGTGTAGCTTTTCGCCTTTCTTGGAACTCACTCTGTAGCCCAGGCTGGCCTCAAACTCACAGAGATCCACCTGCCTCTGCTTCCGGAAGTGCTGGCATTAAAGGTGTGCACCCCACTTCTGAGTCAGTTATCTTGAGATAATAACTATAAGGCTAGAGGAGAGAAGAGAATGACGTCCCCCCAACATCAAGTATGCCCTCTTCTGCAGCAGGAAGTGGTTCAGAGTGATCTAAATGCCACATTCAAGAGTCGGTGGGAAAGATTCTGCCCTGGCCAGGAGGGTGTCCTTTCTAGACTCGAGTGCCTGTCTAGCCCGCGCCACATGTGACTTTGCATTGGCCTTGAGACAATATTCGTCATATTTTCTTTCTTCTTTCTTTCTATCTTTCTATCTTTCTTTCTTTCTTTCTTTCTTTCTTTCTTTTTTTCTTTCTTTCTTCCTTCCTTTCCTTCCTTTCCTTCCTTCCTTCCTTCCTTCCTTCCTTCCTTCCTTCCTTCCTTCCTTCCTTCTTTCTTTCTTCCTTTCTTTTTCTTTTTTTTTTTGAACTCTATGTAAATTTACCACTGGGCCCAGCCTAACTTAGCCCTGACCCTACACAAGCCTCCCATGATTCTGTGAACTGGAACCATGGGCTCTGCTGCTCTGTAGGGAGCCAGTTTTGGACACAGAAAATCAGTTTCTTGGATGGGTGCATCTATCTTGACTACATCTGTTACAAAGGCCCAGAGAACATGGCCAGGGCCAGTGTCCGACACCCTGATGAATGGCTGTACCCAGACTCGATGCTGGCAGTTTTTTCTCTCTGACCTTGATCCAATTTCTACTGTTCCCAGCATCACTATGAGATGGGAGCTTAGGTCTGTAGAAAAGGGCAGGTCAGAGGGGTGGCCTACGGAGCAGCTGTAGTGTGCTTCCCTGGGTGGGGGCGGGGGGCTGTTTTCTGGTATCTCTCTAGTGTCTTTGTGTCTCTGCAGCCCTCTCTTCTGTTTCAGCCAAGGCAGCAGCCGTACATCCTGCCTCCCATGCATGTGCAATGCAATGAGCACTACTCGGAGACCCACACTTCCCAAGGTAACTGCAGCTCGTCCTTCTTCCTCTGTAAGACAGAAGGCAGGCTCCCAGGGCACAGCAAAGAAGCTTGCTGGAAAATGTCCATGGTGGTTTGACTCTAGCTTGTTATTTTCTGATCACAGTGGCCAGCAGATTCCATTTGTGAAATTCAGCGTATCAGCTCCCTGGAAAGACAAATCTCCCAGATTTGGGAACCTAGGCCGAGCTGGAGCATGCATTCCTGTCTTCCTTCCCGTTCTTAGTGGGCCAAGGGTGGAGATTGACAGCCCAGCCTTCCCAAGTGCACTTACTTTACCCTCGGTGCCAATGTCAGGAGCTTGGAGCAGCCACATGCTTCTGGGTGACTGAGACTCTCACCCTTGCCATTCAACGTTTCTTCTGATCCTCCCTTTCTCCGTGTACAGGGGCAAGAATGAACATGGATCCAGTGGCCATGAGGAGTCAGTCAGGCTAGGCGAGGGACTTGTTCTGTATTGTCTCATTTAATCCCACAGTAAGCCTGTGGTACTATTGTTTCTATACAGAAACAGCAAGACAGAGGTTAATGCTAGAATTTGGATATGAGAACTGTGCTGCGTGTGTGTGTGCGTGTGCACGTGTGTGTGTGTGTGTGTGTGTGTGTGTGTGTGTGTGTGTGTACCATTTGCATTCTATGCCCATGGCGGCCAGAAGAACATGAGATCCTCTAAAACTGAGGTTACAGCAGCTGGGAGCCTATACATGGGTAACCCTGCACATCCAGAATGGGCTTGTATTAGAAACCGGCTTTTGTAGCTCGTGGGATGGGGAGATTGACTCAGTGGTTTCTATTACTATGATAAAACACCACGATCAAAAACAACAGTGGAGAAGAAGGCTCTATTTCAGGTTACAATTCTCAGGTCACATTCCATCACTACGGGAAGTCAAGGCAGGAATGATGCAGAGGCCATGGAGGAACGCTGCTCACAGGCTTGTTTCTCATGGCTTGCTCAGCCTACTTTCTTTTTTTTCCCTTTGAGACAAGGTTTCTCTGTGTAGTTTTGGGGCCTATCCTGGAAATCACTCTGTAGACCAGGCTGGCCTCGAACTCAGAGATCGCCTGCCTCTGCCTCCCGAGTGCTGGGATTAGAGGTGTGCACCACCATCAGCCTGCTTTCTTATACCACCAAAGACCACCTGCCCAGGTGGCAACATGCACAGTATCCTGGGCCCTCCCACACCAACCATTACTCAAGAAAATGCCCCTACAGAATTGCCAATCATGTGGAGGCATTTTCTTGATTACATTTCTTCTTTCCCATATATAAAGTTGACATAAAAACTTGCCAGCCCAGGAGTTAAATCACATGCTGTGTAAGAATGAGGGCCAGAATGTGGCTCTCCAGAACTCAACACAAATGGGGGTGAGGGTGGCAACCCACCTGAAATTCCAGCCTCAGAAGGCAGAGGTGGGATCCCCTGCACAAGACAGCTGTGAGAATAGGTGTATCAGAAGCTCAGCGTTTAACTGAGGACCTTGCCTGAATGAACCAAACAGAAGAGTGACCAAGGCTGATTCCCAACATGAAGCATTGCTCCTGCATACAAATGCATGCACACGCCCCCACACATGCACACCGAAAATACACATGAAAACAGCTACTGTAACCTTTAGGTTCCTGCAGCCTTTGTTACTTTTTACTGGAAGTAAGCTTGGTGGTAGAGCTTGAGGGCAGTTTCAGGGACACCTCAAAAATTCCTGATTCTGACTTTACCGTCCACTGGCTACTTTCAGAAACCACAGCCATGCCGGCCATGCCGTCAGTGTTGCTTCTCTCTGAATGCTGGGCAGTCCCTTAGGTTAAGAGCCCTTTCCTGATTAGTCAGAGAGAGTAGTTCTGTGGGTGTGGCAGTTTCAAGTCTATTACTCCACTACAACTCTTGACTTCTTGGCCCAAATATCCGGTTCCGCCCCTAAGCTGTGCACAAGAGGCCATGTCTACCCAACAAGTAGCTCATTGTCTGAATCTAATTATAGCAAATTTGAGACTGCCTACGCAATGCCCACGCTATACACTTTCTTCCCAGTGTGCTCCAACACATTCTGTACATGGCCACTTCATCCGAGATAACAGTTCTTTGTGTCATATGAGGGTGAGGGTCGGGAAATTTGCTTTTGATGACATATTTCAGTCAGTCACTCCAAGGACATAGGGATGAACTCTGTTGAAACGGTGTGGCGTAATGGTTCATGTTCCTCTGTTTGACTTTTTGCAGACAGCATTTTCCCTGGGAATGAAGAAGCCTTGTATTGCAATTCTCACAACAGCCTGGACTTAAATTACTTAAATGGTACAGTCACCAACGGCAGTGTGTGTAGTGTCCATAGTGTCAACTCCCTCAACTGCTCCCAAAGCTTCATCCAGGCTTCTCCAGTGTCCTCCAACCTCAGCATCCCCGGAAGTGACATCATGAGGGCTGACTACATCCCCAGCCACCGTCACAGCACCATCATTGTGCCGTCTTACAGGCCAACCCCTGACTACGAGACAGTCATGAGGCAGATGAAGAGGGGACTGATACATGCAGACAGCCAGAGCCGGTCTCTCCGTAACCTCAACATTATCAACGCCCATGCCTACAACCAGCCTGAGGAGCTGGTGTACAGCCAGCCAGAAATGCGGGAGAGGCATCCCTACACGGTTCCATATGCACTCCAGGGGGCCTATGGTCACAAACTTGTTAGTCCATCTGACCAGATGAACCCCAAGAATAGTGCAGTGCCCTGCAAGCCAGGGGCCAGCTCCATCTCGCACACAGTGAGCACTCCAGAACTGGCCAACATGCAGCTTCAAGGAACACAAAACTACAGCACAGCCCACATGCTCAAGAACTATTTCTTCAGGCCACCACCCCCTTACCCTCGGCCTCGGCCTGCCACCAGCACCCCAGACCTCGCCAGCCACCGCCACAAGTATGTCAGTGGCAGCAGCCCTGACCTGGTAACTCGGAAAGTCCAGCTCTCTGTAAAGACCTTCCAGGAGGACAGCTCTCCTGTGGTCCACCAGTCTTTGCAAGAGGTGAGCGAACCCCTTACAGCCACCAAGCACCATGGCACGGTGAATAAGCGCCACAGCCTGGAGGTGATGAACAGTATGGTTCGAGGCATGGAGGCCATGACACTGAAGTCACTCAATATCCCCATGGCTCGTCGCAACACACTCCGGGAGCAGGGCCCTTCTGAGGAGGCAGGTGGCCATGAAGTGCATGGGCTTCCCCAGTATCACCACAAGAAGACCTTCTCAGATGCTACCATGCTAATCCACAGCAGTGAAAGTGAAGAAGAGGAGGAGGCCCCTGAGGCGGTGCCTCAGATCCCCATGCTTCGGGAGAAGGTGGAATACAGTGTCCAGCTGCAGGCTGCCCTGGCTCGAATTCCCAACAGACCCCCGCCTGAGTACCCAGGGCCAAGAAAAAGTGTCAGTAATGGGGCACTGAGGCAGGAACAGGGGACCCTTCTTCCTGCCATGGCCAGAGCCAGAGTGCTGAGACACGGGCCATCCAAGGCCCTCAGTGTCTCCCGGGCCGAGCAACTAGCTGTCAATGGGGCCTCTCTGGGTCCCTCCATCTCTGAGCCTGACCTCACCAGCGTGAAGGAGAGGGTCAGGAAAGAACCTGTGAAGGAGAGGCCCGTGTCAGAGATGTTCTCCCTGGAGGACAGCATTATAGAGAGAGAGATGATGACTAGGGTGAGTGTCCCAACTTCCCAGGTCATTGATGGTAGGGAGCCCTGGATCTGGAGCCCTGGAACTGGAGCCCTGGAGGAGGGAGGCTTGAGGGGGCGTGCTGGGCTTTGAGGAGCTGTGGGCATTTCATCCAAGAGTGTGGATGTCAGCAGATGTCGGGTTTGCTTTGTCCAGTCACACCTCCCATCCCTGTGGCTGGTGTCCTCAGTACAAGAACACTGTAGTGATGGGGCGTGTCCCTGAGAAGTTTACCACCGAGCCCAGGTAAGTCCCTGAGGAGTTTCCCAGTGAACCCCTGTCCCCATCAGATTCGCTCTGAGAAACTCACACATGTGTGCACACACATTGTACATGATTGCACACCACATTCGAAGATATCCTGCAGTATCGCTGTTACAAATAACTCTTCACTGGGATGTGCACAGCCTAGAAAGCTAGTTCTGTTGTCAGGGCAAGACCACGTGGTGGTAGATGTGTATAAACAAGAAAATAAACACCTCTTACAATGAGAACATCGTTGGGCTGTAGTTGCTGCTGGAAAAGAGAAATCCTCCATTACTGCTTTCCCCGGAAAGCCTGGCCTCTTTAAAAAGTCATTCAAGTATGTGACTAATTGAGCCAATTGACTTCTCTTCCACTGCTCAGGGCTTGCTGTCAGGTAGTTTGCTTTGTTGGAGGTCATTAGGCTCATTCCTGAATCTTCTGAACTAACTCATCCTTGGGAATCAACCCCGGCAGAGGAAGTGAAGGCCAAAGTTTCCCAGAAGCCACGCTGCTGGGTTCAGAGGTTGGATCCAACCTTGTTACTTTAGAATAGGCTGAAGGTAGCTCAGCCCCAAGGTTCTGGTGGTCTGCAGGGTGGTGATAGGAGTCACCGTGGATGGACCTCATGCTTCTTGCTTTGCAGAAACTGTGAAGTTTGTACCTGTGCCTCTGGGGGTAAACACACACACACACACACACACACACACACACACACACACACACACACACACGCACCCCTTTGGCTGGAGATGGAGTGAAATGCGGGGGTGGGTACCATGAAGAGACAGCTTTCCCAGCTTGGAAAAAAGTAGTTCATTGGTATAAAGTGATGTTTCAACACTTCTTGGCTCCCAGCCTTTTAAAAACTGCCTTGGCTTCAGGAATCCATCACCGTAAGCATTGAGCTTTGAGCCTGGCCCTGCCAAGTTGGTGAGACTTAATGATGTCCACATGGTCTTGTAATCTCATCTTGGCCATACTCATGCTCTCCTGTTGTCCAGATTAAACAAATAGCCTGCAGCCATAGCCTTGGTGCTGCTGGTCCTCTGCTTGGAAGCATCGTGCAAACAGCAGAGAGGGGGTGTTTTCTGCTGTCCCCTCCTCCAGTTCTGTTTCATTCCAGGATGGTGGATCATACCACCTGGCAGGTTTACCAGTTAGCTTTTAGCTCATGAACATGCTGATGGCTGCCCACATCTACATTCCTGTCCCTGTCAGACCCGCTCACACAGCCCCACACAGCTAGGAGTTCACAGGTTGCCACCCTTGGCCAGTGTCCCAACCTCAGAGAAGAAGTAGGAGGTCAAGCAAGAAGGTCACCTGTGCCAGTGGCTCCAGCACACAAGAGCAGTCTCTGTCATCGTCTGTATTTGGACTCACTGGCCTAGGTAGCAGCCCGACAGCTTCCCCACTCCTCTGTGTATGGAGAGTTGGAAAGAAGGCTACTGCAGCCATACCGGCCCCCCTCACAAAGAGAACAGAGAGAAACCTCATCCTGTGTAGAGTGTGAGGGCTAGGTACAGTGAACTCCCTGTTCTCAACTGCTTTTCGTGTGATGAATGGCTCTTGGCCTGCTGCCCTTAGGGCCCATCCTTCACTCCTGCTACCACCTTGAAGATACTTTGCACCTTCTAGCCTGAGCCTGGAGTCATGTTCAGAGAGCAAAGAAAGCCAGTTCAGCCCTTCTGGTTTGGTTGATTGATTCACTGATGGTCCCTGCTGAAAAGCTAATAGGATGAGGAAGACTTGCATCTAAGAGGCCTGGTCCAGTCATCACTGTATCTAGCTCTCCCAGGGTGGGTAGCAAGCCTTTCCCAAGAATAACAGTCCCTGAACTCTGGAGGCAGAGGATTGCTTGCAGGTTTGAGGAACACCGAACACCCTGGGCTCCATCGTGAGATCCCGTCTCAAAAATCAAACCCAAACAAAACCTTTGAAGCACTTCACAATTCAGTGAAAAGAGGGGATAGGAGAGAATTGTCTTTCACTGAACTAATAGGCAAAGGAATCCAAGCTCATCCAGAGGGCCGCTTGGTGTGGAGACAGACACCAAGGCTGTTCTGTAGTCCTGCCGTCACTCTTAAGCTGTCGGTTACATGTCACGGCTCGTCTTCCTGTCCGATGCACCTTTGCTTGTCCATGAGTCAGCCTGTCACCAGAGTAGTTGCCTTGTTGGTAGCAATCCCTCACAAAGGCTTCTTGCCCATTGTAGGTAACGGTGTGGTGACGATGACGCCCAGGTCCCTGCTACCCCGCCCCCAACTTACTCAGTGCCACTTTTCCAACAGCATGGCTCTGTAGCCATAAGTTTTCTCAGGTCTCACCCTGCCCCATGGTCCCGCGTTCCCCCGGCCTCGCCCAGCCCCTCAGTCCCTCAGCCACTTATAAAGTAATCATTCAGAGGCTTAATATTAATTTCCAATTGTATGGCCTATGGCAGGCTTCTTTCGAGATAGCTCTCTCATCTTAAATTAACCCATTTCTATTAATCTATGTATTGCTGCGTGGCCGCCGTGGCATTACCAGTCTGCTGGCATGGTGCTCCTTGGGCGGTGGACTGGCATCTCTTCAGCCTCTGTGTTTCTTGTCCTCTCTCTGTCTTTGATTTCCCACCTGGCTCTAAACTTCCTCGCCATTGGCCAAAACAGCTTTATTTATAGCCAATGGGAGCAACGCATAGTCACAGCATACAGAAAGACATCCCTCAGCATGGCTCCACCCAAATACCTCCCCCAGGAGTAAATGAATAAACCATACAATAAGAAAACAAGTCCTCGGAGAAACCAGGCTACCGCTGCGTCTGTAGCAGTCACGGGCATCTCAAACTATCATTGCTTCAGTTTGCATCATGATGTTCCCTTTCACACCACACTCTTCCCTGAATGTCTAAGACAAAACAGTTTTCAAGAGATGTGCATGGTAGGCTGCCAGCAGTAAACAGGGAGGACTTCCATACCCCCAAATGATGCCAAGGACTGATGCCCAACAGTGGTCCCAGCCATCCTGACTACACCAGGTTCAGCCTAGAGATGAGTGGGGAGCTAGGACTGGCCAGTCCACACTCCTGTCAAGCCCCTCCAGTGATGGACAGTAGTCACTGCCCTTTGCTCACCCTGGATGGAGTGTGAAAGGCGAAGGCCTGGTGGTTCATTGTCTGTGGCTAGGCTGGCATGGTGGTGACTTTGTTAAATATGTAGACCCTGTTCTGGTGGTGGCAAAGCAGGTGTCTCAGGGACGTGGAGTAAGATTCAGGCCTTCAGCCTGAGCCCCTCAGAGTAGAAACTCGATTTTCTTCTGGTGTGTATGGGTCTATTGATCAGCACTGGAGCAGGCAGGTTTACACCAGTAGTCAGTGCAAACGACCCATCCTTGTGATGGACTCAGCCCATGGGGTCCTCTGTTTTCTGTCTTCAGCCCATATTTTTCTAAAGTGTACTGTATAAACCCCTTTTTTGTTCTCTTCCAAATCCCGCAGCAAAGTATATTTGCTAGGCAGTCTGTCTTTACCTTTCTAACGTATGAGTTAATTAAGAATAAAGGCCCTAAGGTCCTGAAAGAACCGGCTTCCCTGGGCACGGTGGGAATAATGGGAAGTCTGTGTTTGAATTTGCCCTGCTAATGGTGAATGTCTGCATTCCTTGGCTGGGGAGTTATAGATTTGGGGAGATTAAAACACATTCCAGCCTTCCCCTGGAATTATAAACAATGAGAACGTGTCTTTTCTTGCCGGAAGAATCTAGAGAAGCAGAAGATGGCAGGCCTGGACCCACAGAAGAGGCCGCTGATGCTGGCAGCGTTGAATGGGCTCTCAGTGGCCCGCGTCTCAGGGCGGGAAGACAGTCGACACGATGCCACCCGAGTTCCCATAGACGAGCGGGTGAGTGCTGGGCTTGTTGGGCGGGACTCCTCCTATGTGCCTCCAGATTCCAGAAGTCCCTCTTTGCCCAGACCTGTCAGTGATGTTTGCCTTGTAGGTTAATTCTTTCAAATGGAAGGAGTCTTGGTCCAAGTGTGCTGTGGTAAAACCAACCCTTCCCCAGCATCTCCTGTTACTTCATTCTGGTCTCCACACTTATCAAGTTAGTGTATCAAGGCTTTATTAAAAAGTCCAGCTCCAGGGCTGGTGACATGGCTCAGTGACTGTAGGAGCTTGTTGTCAAGATTGATGACCTGAGTTCAATCCCTGGGACTCACATTGGGCAAAGAGAGAGCTGACTTCCTCAAGGTATGCTCTGACCACCACACAGCTTGCTCCCCTCTCCAGAATAAATGATAGAAACAAAAGATCAACCTCCAACGTGCTGTATGACCTTGGCCTACTCACTTAGTTCTTTTTTTTTTTTTTTTTTTGGTTTTTCGAGACAGGATTTCTCTTCGTAGTTTTGTAGTTTTGTAGTACTCTGCCTCGTGAGTACTGGGATTAAAGGTGTGCACCACCACTGCCTGGCTACTAAGTTCTTTTTAATCATAAGTGGGAAATATAATGATCAGTTCTTTATGCATTTTTATATGATCTTAACACTAAGGAAAAAGGCAAATTTGCATTCTGATGTGATGGACCTACTTGTTGTCCTCACACAATTGAATCCAAAGATACACTGACTTGGAACATGCTGAGGGATGGTGGGGGAAATAATAAAAAATTTCATTTTTCTGGAGTGAAACCATTATGCTTCTTTAAGTGTGGAAAACTCTTTTTGTAAGATGAGAAAGTTAATTTTCCCAACTGTCACGCTCAGTGATTTTTGTAAATGACGGATGTTTTCTAGGAAACAATTATTCAAGGTTTTAGGGTTCCTGTGGTTTTCTTTGAGGGCTATAAGTTGATGTGACCTATAGTTCTTAGGTTAGGTAATGATTCTGGCTTGCTACCAGAAGGTCTGGAAGTTCACTGAATAGCATGTTAGGTTGTTAGATTTCTGTCAGCAGTTGCTTGGTTTTAGAATGTTTTTTGGGTCAGAAGGGATATTTCCCCAATTAATACCATGTAATTGAAATGAGTAGTTTGGCCAAGGGAGGAGAAGGTGAGTTGTGTGGTGTGGGTTAATCCTCAGCGCTCTACAGCTGTGTACTGGTTCATTCAGTAAAAACCACCATGAGAGCAACGGATACTTGGATAGTAAAGACTGACACTGTCCTTATCAGCAAAGGTCGTCGGCAGCACAGGTAATGGGACTGAGGAGTTTGAATTTCAACGGAAGCCAGTCTTGGAAGATTGCAGTGCAAAGCTGATCGAGAAGGAAAATGGTTATCAGAGCAGAGACTAGCGGTCTGGGTAGTAGTGAGGGCAGCAACTAAGTACCCACTGATTCTCCATCTCGAGACCCCCTAACTGGGAGAGCTGACACCCTGCTTCCCTTGCAGCTCAGAGCCCTGAAGAAGAAGCTAGAAGAGGGAATGGTGTTCACAGAGTATGAGCAGATCCCACACAAAAAGGCCAATGGTATCTTCAGCACCGCAACTCTGCCGGAAAACGCTGAGCGGAGCCGGATTCGAGAAGTCATCCCTTACGAGGAGAATCGGGTGGAGCTCATCCCCACCAAGGAGAACAACACAGGCTACATCAACGCCTCCCACATCAAGGTGAGGGGATGTCAGAGGCACCCAGCTACAGTTGTTATGGTAGATATGCACTGGCCCTCCCTCAGCCATGGCAAGTGGGATTGTCCTGTTGGTTTGTGACTCACAGGTGATGGACATTGGACCTCTTATTGTCACTGTCCAATAGTAGCACAATCTATTGTTTCTTCTTTATAATACCACAGAAAATTTGCTTTAGAGCCAAACCCTACTTTTCAGTGCTCTTTATGAGAGTAGAATGATTCATACACAAACCAGATCTGATCGTAGCAGATCCGCAGCCAGTGAATGGGAGTGTGAGGGTGTGAGGTTCCTTTTTTTCTTTCTTTCTTTCTTTTTTTTTTTTTTATTTATTTGTTTTTATTTTGTGGATATATTTGCCTGCATGTATGTATGTGCACCATATGCATGACTGGTGGCTTTAGAGGTAGGAAGTGAGCATCACGTCCTTTGGAACTGGTGTTACAAGAAGTCATGTGGGTGCTGGGAACTGAACTCGGGTCCTCTGCAAGAGCAACAAGTGTTCTTAATCTCAGCCATCTCTCTAGCCCACAGTGTGTGGGATATCTGTTAATATCCCAAATACTTCATGTCTCAGTATGACATAGCTTAGCTAGACCCTGGTTAGAATTCAGAGCTGTAGACACATGGGTACCTAGAGTGAATGATTTTCTGAAGCAGCTCCCTCTCCCCAGTTTTCCTGATAACTGGATGTACGTCTTTAGAACATAGCTCCGAACTCTGAAATGGGAGAGTGTTTCGAAGGCTCTTGCTTAGCCAGTGACTATAGAACATTTTTAAGCAACACAGTTCACCTGAGTAATCTGTGTGATTAGTGGCTTTGAACTCTTTAATTTCCTTGGGCTTTTCAGCTCTGGTGGAATTGCTAGAAGGTTCCTTTGACCTCCCCCTAACTCCCAAGATGTAGTTAGGCATCTGGTTTGTGCATCACTCATAGCCAGTTTTCACATGGGATATGAAAAGTGTGCCATGGCTGGGTATAGTGTTTTTATGCATAGGACATAGATAGCGCTACGTATATGCATTTATAACATACAGGCTTTTTTTTTTTTTTTTTTTTTTTTGCTATTTTTGAGAATAAGAACAAAACCAATAAAATAATGAATACCAGGGAACTCTCAAATAAACCAATAATGGTCTTAGATTATGAAATAATAAGCAGAATAACACACTCAACGCTGAGGACAATGCAGCTGCTTCCCAATGAGTGCCTCTGAATTCCGTACAGAAGGATATTCTCCTGGCCTCTTCCCTTGGCCCAGTCTCTTCCCCATTTTCCATCTGCTCTTTGGAAACAGCTGTCACCCCACATAAACAGTACCCTTTGGGCATTGTTACCCGAGATGCCTTCCCTTCTGCGGCATTCTCCGAGGCCCACATTTCATCTTATGGAACCAGGGTAGAGTAGGAGCATTTCACAGGCCCAGAGAGCTTGCAGGAACTTGCCCTTGGCTTCTGGAATCGAGCTCTGTGCTTCGCCACTGTTTTCTCCCCTGGGTTCCAAGCAGCCCTTAACACAGGAGGCGATCGAGTTCCTCCAGAGGTGGAGTCACATCTGTGGGTCCCCCTCTCCAGCACCAACTGATGGTTTCAGTGCAGTTTTTAAACTGTCAATAC